>NC_059479.1:4483543-5124049 GCF_018139145.2 Gymnogyps californianus
AAAGCCAATCGCATCCTGGGCTGCATCAAAAGAAGTGTGGCTAGCAGGTCAAAGGAGGTGATTCTCCCCCTCTGCTCTGCTCTCATGAGACCCCACCCGGAGTACTGTGTTCAGCTCTGGGGCCCCTGGTGTAAGAAAGACATGGACCTGCTCGAGCAAGTCCAGAGGAAGGCCACGAAGATGATCAGGGGGCTGGAACACCTCTCCTATGAGGACAGGCTGAGAGAGTTGAGGTTGTTTAGCCTGGAAAAGAGAAGGCTCTGGGGAGACCTTATAGCAGCCTTCCAGTACTTAAAGGGGGCCTACAGGAAAGATGGGGAGGGACTCTTTTATCAGGGAGTGTAGTGATAGGACAAGGGGTAAGAGTTTTAAACTGAAAGAGGGTAGATTTAGATTGGATATTAGGAAGAAATTCTTTACTGTGAGGGTGGTGAGACACTGGAACAGGTTGCCCAGAGAGGTTGTAGATGTCCCATCCCTGGAAGTGTTCAAGGCCAGGTTGGACGGGGCTTTGAGCAACCTGGTCTAGTGGAAGGTGTCCCTGCCCATGGCAGGGGGGGTTCGAACTAGATGATCTGTAAGGCCCCTTCCAACTCTAACCATTCTATGATTCTATGATATTTTGATAATTTTTATTACATATTTATACATATTACTAATCACCTGTAGGGTTATTTTTAACTTTTTTTTCAGGATTATTTTAAAACTCATTAGTTCAGTGGCCAAATTCCAGCCCCATAAGTTCTAAATGACATTAAGAATGAACTGTGAAAACTTTGAGAAGGGAAAGGGGTATCCAAGGGCCTTTTTAACTGGCTCTGGATCCAAGAAAGAACAGAAAAAGAAACAGCATTCCAGCACTGAACTGAAACTCTACAGTGTTTTACATGATCAGGAGTTATTCTGGGTTTGTCATTGATGGCTTTTTTAATTGTACATATCATAGGAGTCATGCATACTTGGTTATCAGTGAATTTAAAATGGGAATTATTAAATCTGAAATTGATATCTAATCTTCCTTCAATTACAGTCCTTCCACTCTCTCATTCCTCTAGTTTCAGTTAACTAGTATTGTTTCCTCAGCTCTTTTTCAAAACTATTTTGCAGATGTGTTGGCTATAATGTGAGGAGCTATACTACACTACAAAATGAAGCATGTATTTAGAAGAGTTTCTATGCAAGTTCATAAAACCTAGAAAAATCCCAAATATTTTCTGTGATAAAGACATCTGTGCCAGAGCAATCTGCACATACAAACTAAGCACTGTCCTGCAGACCTCTACCACCTCTGCTATCTCCATTGTCCAAAAGTAATGCTAGCAACACAGAAGAGCAATATCTGTGTTTCATTTCAGATTCCTGCTTCAGCAGTAGGCTACATAGTCAACAGGTAGTCCCCAGGTTTCTATTTATGCTTTTCTTAAAAACTGACAATCATTAATAATTCATTTCATAAATCATATTTGGATGCCATCATGAATGATGTCACCTTCAGAAGGAAAAACGATGAGTGATTTCCATTACATACTTGGTAAGTCCTCATTCTGTCTCAGTTTACACTTATCATGAGCTGTCAAACCTAATTTCCTGCCAGCTCCTTGTCAGAGCTCTGCTTGATGTCAGATATCAAACAACGCCCTTGAAGCTCACATAGCTGCCTTTTACTTCTCTGAGACAGCGCTCCCTCCACCTTCTGGAGGATGCAAGAAAAAGGGTGACATTTGTGGTTTTGCATCAAACAAAGAAAGCTAATCCACCAACTCATTTGTAAACAGTTTGTTTAAAAAGCAATCCCAAATGATTAAGTACTAAATAAATAAATAAATATGCAAACGGCAGAAATTTCTGCTCTTTCTGTCCTTGAACTACTTTCCACAAACTTGGTAATCATCAGCAGCTTTGTTCTGATTATAAGTTATTGAATGTGATCGTTTTGCATATAAATTCATCTCTACTTTTAAATTCAAATATACTTTAAATGGTATATTCAGTGAAGCAGACTGAAACATTTGCCATCAGTATTGCTGATAAAAAAATGTCTTTTAGAATAGCAGTCTCTGACAGTTATTTTCTAGAAAGTGAATGTATACTTTAGAAAAAGCATACTTTTCCATGAAGTATAGAAACTCCCTTATAATATTCCAATTAATTCTAACCTCTCTTAAGTATGACCAAAATATACCATTAAAAAAAAAGTCCCAGCAGCACTATCTTATATTAAAGATGTCCAAGGGTAGATATTAATGTTACAAACAAAAATACCCCGTATCTATAAAATACAATTTTCATTCCTGTAACATGCTTGTAAGGCACATACACAGATCTGACTATGGAAGGCAAGGTCCCATACCAAACTGGGATATACACAATTTACCTATGTTCTGCAAAGCACTGTGTCCCCTGTTTCACAAACCAATGAGCTCTGTCTGTCTTTACAGGTCAGATTTCTTTTGGTCCAACTTCCAGGATATAATTTGTAACAGCTTTATCTCTGCATTTACTTAAGCTTTGCATGGCAATGAGAATTTTATTCACTTGAACCTAGTTACACAAAATAAAAATAGTTCATATGTGGCCATTACAGTATGCGTTCATTTTCACTTCATGGTCACTTCTCCTGAGTATTTTATCTTTTCTCAAATCTGTCTGTCTGAGGTATTCTTATGCTCTTCACTAACATCAAATCTATGTTCTTTTGAAATAGAAGCATTTTTATAATGAAAATAATTTATAAGAATCTAAGAAAAAATACAGATTTCAAGTAAAAGAAAACACTAAAACAGACTATTTTGTGCACTCTCCCATTAATGCTACTTTTAATGAAGAGTGAGATTAGCTATAGAAGTTGGATTACATTAATTCTAAGTGTATTTAGTGATTTTTTTGATCAAAATAATGAACCAGTTTCTACTACCATTGATTTACAAAAAAATTGCAAGTAAAAAGATTTTCAAATTCACAGAATTAATTGAAAGCAGACACCAGCTTCATAGAGGTGAGTGAATACCTCTTCAGAAAAGTTCTTAGGAATGAAATAAGAGTAGAGGTATAGCTCCCCAAAATCTACTGCAATTCTTAAATTCACAATTATTAAAACTTTATATGTTGTAGATTTGATCACTTTGGCTCCCCCTGCTCCATGGATCTCCTGGTAACCAAAGAAAGGCAGTATACTCCTGTGTAATTGTAGCAACCCCAAGGTCATGCTATACTTCAATCTATAGCAGCTTGTAACAGTTCCCAAAGAACCACCCCAATACTGGCAAGAAAGAGAGGACAATTGTTTGGAACAGTGGACCAAGAACAACAATGTGAGCGCACATCTTCCTGCAATGTGCAGCAGGAAAGCTCTGTAAGAGATGGGCTGCAAATAGGCTGTGATAGGAACTTTGTTCTGTCCCCAAGACTCTAGTTCTCCTTTTATTTGCATCTACATAAAAGTGAAGTGACTTTCATGACTATGAAAAAGTTATGAGAGAGTAAGACTGCGTTAAATAAGGAGGGGAGGAATTGAGCTTTTTGTGTTGGGACAGTCAGTCCTGACCCTAAGGCTCCTTTGTGCAGGGTTGATCCCTCAAGACATGGTAGAACAGCCACTGATTAAAAAAAAAAGAAAAGAAAAGAAAGTGCAAAAAGAAGGAAAGAACTAGGAATCAATGAATTTAGGTGAGTATCTTTCTTGATTCGGCTGGCTGGAACAAAGGAGGCATCATAAGAAACTTCATTCACAGAGGACCTCTTTATAACATATTGCAGCAGTGGAACCGCCCAAATATCTTGACAGTATTGTACTATAACAGATTTGACAGCAAAGCGTAGACGTCCAGCTTTACTTCCAGTGAAGCTATACCAGTTCATATGGCTGAGAATCTAGCCCATTTTTATAAGACTTTCAATGAATCACTGCTAATACAGTGCAGATGTAGCAGATGTATCTCTGCAGAATTTCAGACCAGACTTTGGGTATAGAGAATTAGTTACATCTCATAATGACATTATTTCCAGATGTCTGAAAGAGATCAGAAGAAAACTAACATGTGGTGAGGGACCAAAAATACTGGGTTACTTTTAAATATGCAGCAAGAAATACATCAAGTTTCAGAAAATGGAACATTTCCTAGGAAAGCTATAGTAATAAAATACACAAGAATTTCAAGAGAATATTTCTAGTATCAGGTTGTTTTACACATTCCCCCACTTGAGAGGTGAGCGTATAGTCTCCTCCTTCACAAATTAGGTTATAGAATGATATCACATATGGATCAAAATCCTAACAAAGAACCAGCATTCTCTGGTTTTAAAACACACAGGGGAATTGGTACCAAATCATAATTTAAAAGTCACCAACGCTTTACTCATTAAGCTGAATAGAGATAAATTATTAAAAATTGCTATCTGTTTTCCAAAAGCCAATATTTAGCATGCCACAGTGTTATGTTTCTCCCCACCATTTGCAAGACAGCGATCTTGCTATTGCAATCCTGATTCTCATAGTTTCAGTTCTGAATCACAGAAATGCACTAGTGTTGTGCTGCAGCTGCCAGTCATGTAAGCGACATCTCATAAGGTCTTAAGTTATATCCTAGTCTTGCTTATGTTACAAGCCCTGGGCTCCTGAACTAAGTTATTTTCATTTCAAAGAAACCTATATAACTGCCAATGAAGATGATTTTGACATATATCCTGAAGGATCCAGGATATGTCCTTATTTGTACACTACCACTGGCATTTTATAATACAAAAGAAACATGCACCTATATAAGATTACTTCCTGAAACATATGGAATAAGACTAGACTATAACAGGATAAGGACAGAAAAAAAGACCTTCTACTTCCATGAGAGGAAATTACAGGCAAAACCAAGACAACTACCTCCTGACCCAAATAACCAAGCAACATAATAGAGAGAATTTTGCGCTTCTCCATTGCACTGCTAGGATCACGTTCAGATAGTCGATCATTCCACTTGTCTGAGACAACTGGCCTTCAAAATACATTTTGAAACTGAATAGGAAAACATAAAAAAACAGAGAAGTCTAATTAGAAGGTAACAAGTACAATTCTCCTGGAATTCATTTACAGATAGATCCAAAGTACTAAAAAATAGGCTAAGGCAGGTTTTCCTATGTAATAGAATCCTATTAAATTAATGATTAAGGAGTCTTTGCTTCTTCTATGCCTACATTGTGCTAATAAGAATTGGTTCCATGTACTAACTCCAAAGGGAGCCACATGCTGACAAGAGGTAAAAGCTTCATAAATACCAGTTGTAACACTTCCCAGTTGTATTGTTTGATCAGGAATGGCTTAGAAGTGGAGGAAAACCACGATGGACATGCACTTGGAAAGCCTATGGATAAGATTAGGAGAACTTTTTCCACTGAGTGGGACTAATCAGGAGTCAAATATAATATCATATGCAGCTTCTATATTGTGGATAGCTTTATTGTGAATTATCTAAACAAAACCTAAGCAAACTTTGTCCTTTTATTAATCTTATTTCTAGATGATGCCCCTGAGCTGCTTCTGTGTGGCTTTTGCCAGAGAGATTTTGAGGTTTGAAAAGTTCTCCTAGGTTCTCCCAATATAAGTTTTAAGCAAATAACCAGCTGACACATTTTAAGAGGTGACCTAATTTAAGATCCCTTGTGAACCATTAATTAATTCATCATGTTGATTTATTCCATCCATTGCCTGCTTTGTCTATTCCCATTACTTCCTAAGAAAATTAAAAATTCTTTTAATTATTAAATACTAAAGAAGACTTATGAGGTCTTTAATTTATTAAACTATTTTTCATGGATTACAAATACATCATACACAAGTGACTTCTCTATATTAGTTCCAATAGTAAGATAATTCATGCCCCCAGTGCTCTAGAATAATCCACTCAAAGACTGACAGAGCATATCCTCTATTACTAATTCACACCACTGTTCACGAGATATCAGTTGTAGCTTGTTCCTCTGACTACAGTTGAGAAAAGGAAGCTTATTCAATAGACCTGTGATGTTTTCAACAAGGTTCAGCATATTGTAGAACAAAATACGTATTTCTGACTGTCCACTAACCATAACACACTACTAACACTTCAAGGAAACAACTTTATAAGCAAGCTATATTTTTAAAACACAGCTAGCATCTGTTGCTTATGTTTCAAAACTCAGCACGTTCCAAATTTCATTCATTTGGACAGCAAGTGCAGTTGGAAGGGTCTCTCAATGGAAGTGTAACTGGGTCTAGTATTTCTCCGAGCTGCTCGGGAAAAGCTCCCGTAAGTGAAAAATTTAATTCTTCTGTTATGTTAGCTACTTCCCTAAAGGCAAGAGAAAAGCAGAAAACCAGGGCTGAAACTAAAGAGGTCTTTTCCTACAACCATTAGTCTATATTATAGATACTATTCCACCTGTATGACAGAGAGATGCTATGGATAGCTTTATATTTACATTAAGAGGTAAAAAAGTATATTAGTTATGTGAATTAATTGCAATTCTCAGTTTATGCTTTCCTTCAAACTGTTCAATGTGTCTCACCCCTTTTCTCTCCCCCCCAGATATCTAGCTCTTACTGTTGTTGAAAAAAGTTTAATTTGGGAAATGAGTGAATTCTAAAGGCTCAGAATCAGAGAGGAAAATTAAAGAAAATACTGTTTCCTGTTTTTAAATCTCATCCTTTGTGTCACATATTTTTTTTCTTGTGGCTTAACTTGATGATTTCACAAAGATTATGTTTAATAGGAATAGTTACAGAGTGTTGCAATGTAGAGCAGCATGAGAGAAGCAGAAATCAAGAGATCTGATATACCCTGCATAATCCCATGAAACGGAAGTGTCTCAAAACTTCTACTGCACAGAGGCTGTAAAATAACCCAACATGTATACTTTCATGAAGTTGAGAAATTTAAATTTAGAAACTTCTGTGTACAAAGGACAGTGAGAAAAGTTAAGGAGTTAAATATGCTATAATATTCAAGTACACTAAAGCCTTTGGAGAATGCCCCCATTAAACAGCCTCAATATGCTAACATGTTTGACCTCTAAATTACCCAGGTTACATTCTCCCTTGTGCTGTCCTGAGTGGGAGTATCCACACTAAAGTAATGCAGTTCATTATATTTTTCTGAATGTCTCTATGCAGATAAGCAATGCAAAAAAGACATAGGCTGAATTTTTTCACTTTATTTCTGTACCCAGTTATGAGAGTTCAAAACCCAAGATTCATGAAATTTAACATTGATATAGTAGTTAGTTATAGTATACAACCACCATTTTTCATGAAATTACTTTTTTGCTTGTTCAACATAATTTCTTGCCATATAGCATATATAACAACATCTGAGATAAATTTCAGAACAAGGGTGATGTCATCCCTTTTTTTTTTTTTTCCAAACCAAAATGCTCAATAGATTATATGATGGTCACCATATATGGTGACTCAACTTTCACTACTCAACTTTCCTCTGCTGCTTCAAATTTGGATTCAGATACTTTTATTATGGAAGCCATAGCAGATCAATGGAAAGCTCAGACTGAAGAAATTAGGCAGAGTTTCTAGCAAACTGGTTTGGGTTTTCAGAAGAGACTATGCAATTACCTAATATTTATGAAAGAGTTTATTTTAATACAAAACAAAGTTCACATAAGTGATTTAAGTCATCTACCAAGACCTCGTTCCAATTTCTGTAGTTCTCCCTAGAAACCATTACTTTTTTGTGTGTGTGTGTGTGTAAACCATTGCTCTTTGTTCCTACAGTTCTCGTGGCACTAAAATGCTGAAAGTTTATGAAACATTTGTAGACTTAAAATGTTTAATGAGTAGTGGATTTAACTAAAGTGTACTAGATACTATTTCCGATTTTTGATGGTTTACAGTTCTTTAAAGATGAAGAGAAAATAAAAGTATTTAACCTCACTGAGCAGGTTACTCCAGCAATAAGATTTTTATAAAAACACTCCCTGGAAATGCTGGGGCAGGGGTGGAGAGTGGTGGTTTTTTGGGTTTTAGCGGGGGTTTTTTTCGGTTTGTTTTGGTTTTTTTCTACTTTGGTGGGTTTGGTTGTTTGCATTTTCATCTTCACTGCCTGAAATGACAAACACAAACTCTTCCTTCTTTTATATATAACCTGACATCTCTCCCTTCTCTTACATATCTATATCTGCTCTGAGACCAAGGGTATAGTGCAGGCTTAAACAATTAGGTATCAGCAGTGCTGAAACAGATTGAGCAACAATATGCCACAGCCAAAACAGTCCTTGCTTACTGTTACCGACAGTTGGAGTCAATGAGAAAGACATAAGAGACACAAAGGATACTGTCTTTCATGTTTCAGCTTTCCACACCAAAATACAACTTAAACATCATTGAAAGATGTAGTCTGTGCAGGTTTCTGAAGAGTAGCTCAAAGTCTGCTCTTTGCCATTTAAAATTAGAGACGAGAAACATAAAAGGACACTTACAGTTTCATTCTAGTATTTCCTTAAAACAAAACTGCTAATTCAGTTCAGTTTTATACTTCATTACTTGCCAGATGCTGGGTTGGAAGAAAAGCAAAGTCCTAAAGATATCCAGTGCCATTTCCAGAGTTCCTATTTGACAATACTCATGTCTGATTTCTGAAGAAATGAAAATGCAGAGGTTTTGTGCATCAGTCCCTTCTTTCCTCCATAAACAGAGGATTTCAAAGATCCAAACTTTCAACAGCTTTCAACAAGTTTTAAGGTTGTGTGTATATACATATATTTGTGTACAATTTTTTTTTCCAAAATTAAGGGGGAGAATCTCTGTGGTTTGAAAATAAATTTTGATTTCAAAATAACATTAATTTCTACATATAACCTCTCTTATTTTAAATAATGTGTCTTGCTTAATGTTGGCATGTTGAACTATTCTCCCGCTTTTTGCGAAAACTGACAGCTGCTAACAACAAATAAGGTATTTTCACAACATACAGAACCAGGCGGATTGCTTATATACAGCTGACTTTGGTTTTGGTTTCATATAGTTCTTGGCCATCTCCTGGATTTCTGGTAATATTGTGCAAGGGACATATGGTAGAATAAACACTTATGTGACCCAGAGCAGATCCAAGTTTCTAGATTATCAATTTGCAACCATGTTCACTTCAGAGCAAATCTAATGATTTCCAATGCTACAGATGTGTTTTTTCATTGTCGTACACTGACACTCATTTTAATAACTTCAAAATTATACCCTTGTTTCTTAGGGAAAAGGAATAATGCTCCCTAGCCTTATTCAGTTATTGTTTAAATTAGAGCTGAAGTAAATCTTTGTAGCATGTAAAAGTATCTCTGTATTTTTATTTTATTATGCATATTAAAAATGAAAATATCATGTTCTGTTCCAAGATTTTATCTGGAACATCTTCAACATTCTGTTCTTTGGTGGAATTAGTCCTAAAGCTTTCCAATGACTTTAAGTTTGTTTTTCCCCTGCGTGCCATGTTGGCATGCTGCCATCCTTTTCAGTGTGGGTTTTTTCAGCTTTGCTTTTTCTAGCAAAATGGAGAGATGTGAATGTGAAAAAGCAAACAAACCCTTTTTATCCAAAACTGCATTTTGAAGTACCCAAAAGAAATTTTAAAAAATCATATCCCTAAACATAAATCAGTAACCATAGTAATACATATTAGTAGAGCTTAGCTTCATTTGCTTCAAAACCATTCTCCAAGTAGTTGCAGGCTGCCACTTACCACCCTTGGCCTTTTCTCTGCCAGAATGAGAGAAGTCAACCTCTCCCCAGAGACCATGTGCCCATGAGTAACATCTATACAGCCCTCCACAGGATCCACTCCAATTTTTCAACATTTCTCTTGAATTGGATTCTGAGGGCCTCACCAGCACTCAGTGAATGAGTACAGTAAGTTCCCTTGGTCTTATTTTTCTTTGGTTTACCATTATTTTGTGTATATTTGCTTTGCCACTTGTAATACAAGCTATACTAAAACCAAGCAAGTACAAGAGTTCTTCACAGGCAGTGTATTTTTTAGTCACAAATGTTTGTAATAACTTAACTATCCAATGACACAGAA
The DNA here is from genome assembly GCF_018139145.2 of Gymnogyps californianus. Taxonomy (NCBI): domain Eukaryota; kingdom Metazoa; phylum Chordata; class Aves; order Accipitriformes; family Cathartidae; genus Gymnogyps; species Gymnogyps californianus. Next base: position 4,493,593 of record NC_059479.1, read on the forward strand.
AAGTGGCAAAATTTCAGTCCCAGTGGTGAATATTTTCCAGTTCAGCTAGAGTCTGGCAGCAGCTGAGGGACAAAAAGATACATTTAGACTGAGAATACCTCAATATGTACTTCTACAGCATAAACAAAAAGAATTAAAAGCCATTTCTTCTTCATTTTGCACAACACTATATAGTATTAACCAGGAAAAGCTGTATCTGTAAATGTGAAAACCAGAAGGCAGTACAAATATAAAGCTATGCTGAATATACTTAAGCTCTTTGAACTTGTAGAGATCTCATGTTGTATTTGATTATGTCCAAGCTTCCAGGGAAATGCTCAGCCATAGGCTGAAAAAAGTCTGAAACAGATTATACTTTTGTATAAGATCTAATAACAAAGTCTTTTAAGATACCTCCTGTCACATTCCAAACTGTAAAAGCAAACTAAATAAATATAGTATATTTTCATGAGATATTTAAAAATAAATGTTAATTTCTTCTAAAATTGTTTTGCTTTAAAAAAAAAAAATCACAGTAAGCTATCATTTTGCATACAGCTATAAACATAGCTGTTGAGTCCTTAAATGTTATAGCAAACAAAACATATCTGGCAAGATACTGGCACTCCATTGTTCTACGTAAAACTTAAGGAACACACTAACAGCTAAACTATGTTGAAATCAAGCACTTTTTTGTTTACTGCCACCTTTAAAATGCTTCCCTGATTTACTTAAGATTTATTTATTTATTTAAGAGCGACCTAGAATGAGACAAATCAGCAGACAACAACGGCAGGTGATTACAAAAGCTTCACCTATTGCAGTTTATAAAAAAATTCTGTTATTCACTGCATCTTTCTCAAAATTAAACACTAGATGACTTTTTATTGCTATATCATCATCATTGTAATTCCTCTCAATTAGAATTCAGAGAGTCATGCTGAAAGGAGTAAAGGGCTTATACTGAACCACTCCCATGGTAAGGATCATATCTAGGTGAGAACAATGGTGTTTTGAGGTGGGGAGATTCCCTTTATTTTAGGATTGTGTCCAGCACTGGTTTTATTTTGCAAAAGTAGCTCTTATTTGTCAGTAACTTGTATGCCTCCCATATACGCTGTTAAGTTCATGCAAAGATTTGGGGACTGTTTCTATGATCACAGGAGGAGGTATCTAGTTCCTTCCTAGATGTGAAAATATTTGCTCAAATACTTTCCCCTTCACAGGGATAACTTTGAACAGTCTGGCAGCATGAAATATCCACTGTCACAATTGGAAGCTGAATAGGTCATGGACACAATACATTGATTTCCACATACTAATTTTTGTTGAGATTCTGCATTTATTTGTAAACTCCTCAAAGTCTAGATCAATTGATTGTTGGAAAATATGACCAATCTGAAGAGTTTCTTGAAACCTAGGTACCTCAGGAACTCACTGCAGGTTGAAATCATGTTAAGATCTTACTAAATATTTCCATTGTGCCTTTTTTTTTTTTTCCCCCAAATCTTCAAAATCAAAGCAATGTTGTCATTTAAGACAATGTTAGCAGTTAAGAAATGTCTGTTGTTTTTTCCTTTTTAAAAAAACAATAAGTATTCTTAGCAGATCATGACATACATTCAATTACTAATCTCAATTTTTTCATAGGTGAGACTAAAAGTCATACTTTTGCAGAATTTAGGCAACAATTCTGAATGCCTACTAATGCTATTTACTTTTCATGTAAAAAACCATCAACTTCAAGTGCAACAATGCAACAAAAATCTTCACTATTTTACAGTATCTGGGAGAAAGAGACCGATTCTTTGCAATTTGTTCAAAACACTTGAAACTGCTAAAAAATGACTAACATAATTATGGAAAAAGCAAGATTTGCAGGCTTAGAATCAAGCTTTTCACTGACTGAAAACTATTGCCTTTTATTTATTCTAAAAGCAACCTCCTGCTAGCTTCAGTGAATGCACCCCAATTCTAGCATTCAGTTCCATGCCCACCTTCCACAAATCAGAGCCCTGACTTTTTTAAGTCTCTCCTTGGAAAGCAGCTGCTGCATCTCCTTAATCGTTTTAATTGCTTTCATCCATACCTTTTTCTAATTACATTATACATTCTTGAGATGTAGCAAACAGAACTGCACACAGTACTATAAACTTGGGAGTGCCAAGATTTTATACAGTGGTAAAGCAATGCTTTTTAGGCTTGAAGAGTCATATGCCATGTTGTAGGGGAATACACAATGGATCAGTACAAAAAGGAAGGGGTAAACAGTTTTATTCATTAAAATTAACCCACTATAGCCATGCACTTGATGCCCTTTTGTAAATAATTGCCACATCACAAGTACTGTGCAAAAACTATGTAGATTTTTTGTAGAGGTTACTACATAATGAACAAATAATAATGAATAAAGCTGAACAATGCCTTTTAGAGAACTCAGGTAAAACTAAAAAGAGTCACCGCTAACTCCTGCCTTCTCACAGAGACCAGACAGGAAAGAAACCTTGTCAAAATCTGTCAAGAATTCTTCCTCATCTTTTAAGAGTGCAGCACATCTTATACGAGTGTTTCCTCCAGGCAGCACCTACAAATTCTTAGGTCTAGCTACTTCAAACCCTTTGATCCCATGCGACTTCAAACACTACATTAACCTTCCTTCGCTTTCAACAGGGATCGCATCTTCAGAAAGCAGACAAACAATGCATGGGCAGCAGCGAAGTCATGCAACTAATTTATAAAACATGGAAGTATGATCATGCAATTTGTCCTCAGCATATTAAAAAGGGGAGCAAGGTGCACAGAAATCTTCAGGGTTGGCTTTTGCTCTGTACCTCTGCAAATTACACATGCTCCTTTTAAGATTGTGCTCATAAATTATGATTGACTGTAGCAGAGGTAAACATTTCCATAAAGAAATTGAAGTTATTTAGGTAATATTTAATTTCAAATTAAAAAATCCAAGTAAATAACTCTGTCTCTCAGTCAATACCAATTTCTATATATAACGATACGCTTTTGCTAAACAAAAGGTAAGATGCTGATACGTTCAAAACTTGGGCACTCTGTCTGGAAGACTGATGTATGGAGAAAATAGGACTATGTTGTTCACGTTGAAAAGCAGGGCTGGGGGAGAGCGTGTATGGATGGGGGTTTTAAACTTGCTCTGCTTCCCGTGTGTCCTTCTGCAGCTAATCGCAATGGATACTGCTTCACATACACATGTACAGCCATAATCTGAGACTGCCAGTACACAAAACTCCAACGAAACCCAGGGAGAACTGAAAAGGTTCTGCATCTCTAAGGTTTTTCACCTTCTACCGCATCATGGGAGAATGTTGCTGACTCTTTGAAGAACTAACTGCAATTTAACAAGTAATTTTACAGTGTAATAATGTAACACTGGTGCTGTATCATAATGAAAAATCTCTATCCATCTTGCTGCTCCAAACAATTCAAAGATCTAAAGCAGTATTTCCTTTGTCTGGATGTCATTGGTGTGAAGGCCAAAACTCCTTTTACTTTAGTGGGCTCAGAATGAGTAAAATAAGGAGAGAGATGTTCCTTCATATTTTCTGCTTCATTATTAGGAAGTTAAACCAAATGTTTGAGAAGATATTGCACAAGCTTCTGTAGGAATCCCACATATATTTCAGTAGTTTTAGCTGTACATTCTGTAAACAAGTTCATTGGTAGAATAAGGTTGAATTGTTTGATGTGCCTTGTGATAAAAATATTTTTGTAAATAGCAGAAATATTTCTCTTCATGTCTCTTTAGGCTTATGAACTTGTGTACAAGCACAAGCTTCTATGTGACTGCAGAAATGCTTTTGAAGAGCAGAAAAGAAGCTCCGGCTACACCAACCAGAAGTAATTAGCATAGCAACTATGGACCTCAACCTAAAGATTAGAACAGGCAATTCTAAAAATGAGGGTACATATCTTGACTTTTGCTGGAATACTACTCACATGCATAATTGCATGCACAAGATTCCTCAGCTATGTTAAAACCACACCAACTTGTCCTTATCAATATGAACTGGAATCTGCAGTAGCAGAGAATCTTCCACTTCTCTTGATTTCTATTCAAGCTAAAGTATCAGCACCTCCAAAAACAACCATTTCCTTTTTCCCAGCAGATGTCATTAGATCTACAGTTTTTCAAGAATAAAAGCATATAGCTTTATTTCATCTTTCAATCTACCCTGACTGTAATGTAAAAGACAAGCAGATTGAGACTACTTTGCAGAATCACTTTAAATGAGCTGTATTCTTCTGCTAAGCAAATATTTATGAAAGTTGAAGACTCAAAGTTTATGGTCAACTCTACAGAGCTGGTAACTTATACAAGTTCAGTTACTCTGCAATGACAGAAATAATAAAATATAAAATATTTGTTCATCATAGTAATTTTACATTTTATAGTTAATGTTTTTCCAGCACAGCAATTCATTTTGCCGATTAAAAAAATTCTTATTGGTCTGGCAAAAGTTAAATAAAATACAGGATTAAGTATTTAAAATATGAGTTCCTAAGACCTTAATTTGTATTAATGCCCCCTTCTTAAAGTTTTTGACAGAATTCCATTCATAATGAAATGTTCAGAGGTAATTATTTCTCTTTCTTCTCTGTGAATTATGAGAATTATTTATATACTCAATCTTAATATCATAGCTTCATTGCCTAATAGGAAAAATCCACAGGATATGAATCATTCTGAGAAAGAATTAAAATCTTTTCTTCTGTTTTAAATAAAAAAAGAAAGATGAAAAGACTTCTAATGACATAAAATTCACACTGCTGCAGGCTCTGCTTGCAAATCAGAGCTCTTGCTACGTAAGTCAAAGCTACTGGTTCATACTTCCAGTCTCCTTGCCTGTAAAGCTATAAACTGCAATGCTATAATGATTAGTTAATGAAATAGTGGAGTGATAATGAGGCTATAAGAAATGTAAGTTAAATTATTAATTAAAAAAGGTAAAGAATAAGGAATGAAAGTAGCAAGTTACATGGCCCTTTTTGTAAAAGTATGGTCAAAAGATATAAACCTAGCAGCAGTTTAGCACCTAGCCTTCAGCCTGAGGTCATGTTGTAATGAAACTCCTGACATTACAAATACATTCATTTGACAGTTGTTCTCACTCATAAAATAATGGGCCATGCACAAAGCTTATTACAAATTGCAGATAAGCTGTAAAAGCCATAAAAATTTCTACTGACATTTATTGCCAACGAGTAGCTTGAGGATGTTGATACATATTGATAACAGTCTGCTTTGTGACATTTTGAAAGTTTACTCCTAATTCACTTGCAGAATATGCAAAGATTTTTTTTTCTACCATACCTTCAAGTCATTAAGTCATTGCAATATCCACCTGTATTTTTAATAGATTTTTTTATCTATTTCATAGACATTCTTCCATATGTGCTGTATATGCTTATCCCCCAAAAGACAGTTTTTTTAACAAGAAAAATGGTAGATTCTCATGAACATTCAAGTTAATTATAACTGCAACAAGAATTTCTTTACAGATAGCTTATATCATCAGCAATAAATAGTAGTGTTACTACATAAAATCCCTTGAGAGATGAGAGGATTGTATGTTTGCCACTACATATGTCTATATGTATATATACACACATACATATGCCAGACAACTTCACATGGAAGCAATTCTCCCTGCACCGCCCCCCGTTTTATTTCTTGTTTGGAGGCACCAAAGAAAGGTTGTGTTTCATACAAGTGACTTTACTAAAGACCTGATCCTATTCCCCCTGAAGTAAGCTGTACTTTTGCTATTGTCTTTGTTAGCATAGGAGAACTCAATGATAATCTAGTATACACATGTGCTTCAACTGTGCTGAAGGTAGAGGCTGTAAACAGTCCTTCTGTTCCTTTGAACCAGAGCTGGTAACTTTTTTTTTTTTAACATTTAGAACATTAAAGTGTTATAACATTTTTAATTACTGCAGCTGAGACTCAGCAGTGCTTCACCTTGCCCCATTCCACTGCCCAGGACATTCTGTTTTAAGTCTGTTTTTCTGAATTTGGGAACACTGAAAATCTCTGGACACTGCACTTCTGTTCTTCTCCAAGCCTTGTAAAATTTTGGGTACTAATCTTGTTTTAATAGCTCTGCAGAAAACATTTAAAAACTAGGCCTGTTTACCACAGAAATTATCCTGTCGTAAGATCAACACATTGGCATTTGTGATTTTTTTTTAAACACTATCATGATAAGTTCTGAACACACTTGGCAAAGTATTACGGCTAGAAACGTGTTTTATTGCTTCTGAACTTTCAAACAAGTGGTCTGAACAAAAGTGTGTTTCTTTTAAATAGTATTAAAAATACCGAGGGCAAGGTTTTATCTGTCACACATGAAAATGCTACATTTACAATGGGTCTCATTGTACTAATCCAGTCATTGGTTTATTATCCACAATTCCTTTAGGAAATGTCACAAACCCATAGGATGTCCCTGAGCTTTAAGTTTTGCATTTAGATCTTTGATTTAACAGATAAAAGGCATAAACTTACATTTACCCAGAGAATTCCCAAGTGACTATACATCTGTTAAAGCCCAGAAATAGTTATTCTAGTCAGCATATTGTATAAATTATGATCAATAATTTTGATTTCAAAGGGGCTTTTTTTAGGCATAAAGACAAGAATATTTGGTCTCAGAATAATCACTGGGGTTCCACATTTCTTCATTTCAGAAACCCACAACACATGCTCGGAATATGTGTCATCTCTTTATTTTTAAACACAAACATAATGCCCCCAAAAATGCATCTTTTGAGCGGCAACTGCAGCAGTAGAGCTCTATAAGATGTAGACACTGGCTAAACAGCAAATATATATTTAAAACAAATACTCCTGAGGTAATAATGATTTGAAATTAGAGACAACGAAAACCAAAGCGTTACAATATGAAAAATAATATATCTCTAAGATTGTTTGCAACAGCTGTTTATTAAAACAGTGATTTCCTATCTGTTATTTACATGCCACGTAATACTGGCATGTAACAAAACTGAGGGAGAAGAGTTTGGTCCCATAAAGCTAGAAAGGCAAAATAGCTAGCCCCATTACCTGCATCCTAGCCTTTCCAGAAAATCAGTTGTGTACCACAGATCAGACTTGACCAAATATATTTGTACAATGTACCTTCTTGCAATAAATGTATTAGCAACACTATAAAAAGCTTCCTCTGGGATGAAGGACAGCTAAAAGCTGAATACCGACTAGATTCAAAGGGAAGATATCCTTTCTGCGCACAAGTCACTCAGCTCCATCAAATGTGCATTAATTAGGACCTTTTAGTACTTAGCTCCACTGGGAGCCATCAAAAGCATTTGCTACTTAGAATCCAAAAGAAAAATCCAGTAAAACAGAGCATAGGTATAAAGAAATGGAAACGAAAACAGAGCAGTCTGCCCCAAATGAATTAGCCCTAGATTCAAAAAACCAAGTTGCAATTTAGGATAACACTGAGAAGAAAAGCATTGCTTTGAACTCTAAATCTCCAGTTCTAATAGCTGTAACAGGTCTTAGGAATTGTAAATAGGCCAGACTAAAATAACTTAGAAAGTTAAATATAGATAAGAATTATGTATTTGTTTTACTTTTTATTTCAATCTTGTCATAGAAATCCTGACACTGAATATTGCCCAGCAATGCCGTTCCTTTGTGATAAAGCCAGCCTGGAGTTGGGGACTAGGACAAACAGGTTAAACAACAAAAATAACCCCCCACAATGTATTGTTCCAATAGAAAAAGTGGAAGAAAAGAAAGCAAGAAATACAAATTGCTGTGATAGAGGTAAACTTTTGTTGCAGTAAATTGCTAGGGCTTTCAAAGCAGCAATTTTCAGGTTACGGAAGTCATGTTCTTTCAGATACAAGTGTTGGAGAAAAAGGCCTTTCTTCCAGAGTAGAGAAATGCTTTGTTTGAGAGGCAGGGGAGTCATCCCCACACCTCGGCCACAACCGAACGCTGCTCTGGGGAGATTGCCTACTCTTAATGTAATTGTACACTCACAGCTAGAGCCATTCCTGTTCCTTAATTAGTTGCTCCCTCTTCTTCCAAACACAGAAAAGGCAATCACTGAGAATCAAGTCAGAAGTATTTACATGCAGAAGATGCAATTCTAAACAAAGAATTACTTTCAAGAAAACTTCCCCTTTAGTTCAGAATTTCTTTTCAAAATATTACATCTTAAGTTTTCTCCTTCTTCTATCCATAACCGATTCTACTTTATTTACACAAGTAAAAAATCTGATACAAATACCACTGTAGCTATTTGAATATTATGAGGAGAAGCTACTCTCCCAATCTCCAGTTTAGCAAAGCATTTAGTCATTCTTGAGGTCTGACTAAAGCTATTAAAAATGCAAGTGTTCTAGATTATTCCTACTTACTAGAATACATACCTTTACACGCAGGAGTAACCAACTCTTGCATACTTTCAATAAACCACATAATACCCCAAAACTAATCTTCTTTTTCAGTATAGCTGCAATGAATTTTGGATGGGTTGAACTCAAACATGACTTTATTTGTTTTAAAGGAACTTCCCCAGGTTTTCTGGCACCAGTAGAAAAAACATACAAGATTTTAAACCCACTGGATGCTATCTGTGGTGTAATCTCTAAAACTCCTGTATAATTCTGAGTGCTCTCTGATCTTTCTTTGCTGTGAAGAAACTGAGTGTTCAGAAAGAAAGAAGGTAGAGGAGTCCAACAAAGAGTTATTTTTTCATGAAGGGATTCTCTCCCCTCACTTCCCATACCTCACAGATGGAATAAGTTATCTCTTGCTAAATGACAGGTTCCTCTCTATGATAGGGAGGGGAACAACAATCATAACCTAAGTTACTTCACTGAGCTGGTTAACCATAGAGGTATTCACTGCAAAAATAGCTAGGCCATTTTAACACGATGCAATCTTTCAGCTCCTAGTTACTATCCTGCTATTGCAGTTATAACCATGAGGAGAAAAAAAAAAAAAAAAACCTCAGAGAATGAAACACATTTTAATGATACTTTCTTCTTGTGTTACACCTAACTGTGCTAGTTTCTGCATTCAAAAAGCAGATGAACACTGAAATGATCCATTCTGTTAACTTTGTGTGCATTATAATGGATGGTCATGGACATATGGGTGAGATCTGGATCTAGATCCCATTGCCCAAATATTGTCCTCTCCCACTCTTAGCTCTAACATTTTAGGTTTTATAGGCTCTACATTTTTTTCCGCAACAGCAGAAGGAAAAAAAAAAAAAAAAAAAGAGACACCAGCTCTCTGGATCCATTGAGCCTTTCAGTCACAGGAGCAAGTAACATGGTCATCATTATTCCAATCAATTGGGTGCAGATTAAAGAACTTTAATCTGAAGTGTCCTGTAAAATTTTCACCAGTTAATTTTTAGGATGTAAAAGCTTATACATAACTCCTACAAATAAGGGTGAAGTAGATGTAAAATTAATGTCATGGCAAGCTACACCACTAAAAGTTTAAGAGTAACAGCTTATTGTCAATAGAGTCACATCCTTAGATACTTAGTTATATAATATTTCATCATACTTTTTTGTCTTAATCATTTTAAAGAGACTTCAGAATAACTACAAACATTTTTATTAAGATGCAAGAATCTTGTCTTGTTCTGGCACAAATATATGCATTGTTCCATATGCAACTCAAAAGGTCCAAACTAATAAGAATTCTGCAACACCCTACATTTTGTGTTAGGCTAGACCTCCAGTTGTCTTGTGGAGAAGATAAATCTAAAAAGCATTTCCAGCACAAAACTCATTACACTTCTGTATCAACACCAGTTTTACTTCCAAGACAGAATGTTTTGGGGGACATCTATAGCTCAACATTCTTCTTGCATTATTCATTGCTCATTTGCCCCATGGGAGCTAGCTGAAGGCATCATGCCAAGAGATCAACTTAGAGCTGCTGTTGGAGCCCATCAGCCAGCCAAGTTCCACCAAGCAGGATGTGTGACCCAATCATTATCAGGCTCAGTTTCCTGTTTTGCAGCTGAGTTCTCAGTTCTGCTTCAAGAAGCTCCATTTCACCAGCTGGATCTGGTAGCTGAGTTTATTTACCATTGATTTATATGAGTGGCAAGGTTTTCCCTTCCATTTGATAACCAAGGTACTGACAACACTGGAAACAGAGAAAGACTGAGAAAGGGAATTCTGACAGCCATAATTTTACTCAAAACTTCACCCACTCTAGGAAATTTTGATATCTCTCTTCACCTAGTTCCCAAACATTTGAACTCCACTAACTTAATATTGAGACTCATTAAATCAAAGACAGCCTGAAGTGGATCACGTATCTATGCCTCCCACTTCTTTGCCCACTTACGTTTCTCACTCCTGTTCTTAAATTCATACAAATTACAGCAAATAAATGCTTTGTTTTTAACTAAGAGATACTCAAGATTAAGTAAATGCACACAGAAAATTTCTACATCATATTTTGCATAATTTTTTCACACTACAGTTTTTGAAATATGCAGTGAAGAGACAAAGTTTACATTATTTCAATAAAAATCTGTTTTAAACTAATAAGTTTAATAAAGCTACTTACTAATTTGAAATGTCAAACTTTTATACTGCAGGCCTTCCATAGCTCTTAGATCAGAGAAAAGCGATTGTCACATACTCTCTTAATTTTAAAGATTATTTTATTTTTTAAGTAAAAGACTTACAGAGTAGACGTCTTTATTGTATAGTTCCTGATACCTTGAAATTACTATCTTATTTCAAGTAACTACACAACACATTTTTATTTTATTGGAGGTGGATTTTTGAAGGTTACTGCTGTCACAAGAAAAAAAAGCCTTCTTTCCACAGGCCAAATAGGAACTTATGCAATATCCTATATAATAGCCTACCACTTGTTTCAGTTTGAAGTTTGGAAGGATTAGAGGTAGTTCATTCTTTGCTCCAGCACGCTCTTGGGACGCTTCTGCACAGTTTGCCAAAGCCATATAAAATTGTTTGCGGCAATTTTATAATATTTACTACTGCCACTAAAGAGTAAGCTGAACCACCTAAGTAATTTTATTTATGAGTACAGAAACCATTTAAAGTGGGAGACCAGCACCAATTCTTTGATTACAGAATTGTCTGTTTCAGAAAGTTTTCAGTCTAAGGTCATTTGAAAAAAGTATACCACACATGACAACCACCCCATAACAGATAAAAGAAGATGGGACAAAACTGCCAATATTTGCAAACAGCCATAGACAGTACTGGCAGTCATACTGCCTTGCTGTCAGGCCTCATAAATTAAGCAGTGCTATGCGTGGCAAATAGCTGGATGGTATTCCTCTAAGGAATACGGTTTTTACAAGTGGTAGTAATGAAGATTAAGTAGCTCTTCTCTTTTCACTGACTCACTACTGAATCAATGCCCGAGCATTGGTAACAAGGTAACTGGGGGACACTATACTGATCATCAAGCACTAAAACAGAAGTGCTAGGGTTTAAATATGTAAGATAATTAAGCACACTTCAGTTTGGTTCTCGCTTGTTTTTTCTTTAAAATATAATCATTGCAATCTAGAACTAAAAAGTGCTACACAGATGTGGAATTTGGTAACTGCTTGTTGACCATCTGAATCCTTGTGCTGGTTCCAGTGGCCAACTGCCACCCACCCTGCAAACCACTGTAGGATTCGGGGTATCCTGTAGTTCTTTCTCTCAGGAACATTTTATCTTGTACTCCATACACTCTACAGATTAAAAGTCCAAAGCAGCTGGCTCATACACTCAACATATAGTTAGGGATTCTGTTTCAGGAATTGAAATAATTAGAGCTGGAAAATTTTGTCTCTATACTTGTCTCAGTTGACAAATATTGAATTCCTCATTTGCCTAGTTTTAACTTCAGATCCATGTGAAATATATGAAGCAATAAAGCTTTCTGTAATTTAAACATTAAGTTGATCGTGGAAGGTGCATTGGTCACACTGTAGTATTAATTAAAAAATTACTTAGTAGTTTAGTGTAAGCCCATCACAAGATAGTGGGTTGAAAAAAAAAAAAATCAAGGAAGTTTAGGCCACCTTGTAGTGAAAATGCATAGGGAAGTCCTTACCCTATTGCTTAAGTGAGTGTCAAGTGCGGTGAAAACATGGGCCAAGCACTCACTCATTCTTCTTTAGTTCAAATGTATCAATAGAAAAAAAATGGCCATTTTCAATGGGTCTGGCTCAATGTAATTGAGGCATATCCACCCTTTTTTCACTTCGCATTTATTATCAAATGTAGAACTGACATATTTGCCTTTTCTCATTTTAGAATCATGTGTTATTCTGCTATTTTTTTAACATTAACTCTGATATTTGATCATATTATAAGCCTCTTCTTTCCATTTATACTGATACAAAGATCGCAAAACCAGAATTATGTAACGCTCTAATGAGAATTGGTTTTCCTTCGCAGTACACCACTTCATTGCAAAGACTAACCTTTAAAGTGGAATCAGTGTATTTTGGGTTCTGATCGGGACTCTGAATCAAAGCTTAAAATAAATCCAACAAAAAAGAGGAGTTTAGATTTAAAGAAAAATCAAAACCCAACACAACACGCTCATCGACAAATTTGTAAAACCTGTATTGTTGCCTATGGTCTAGCAAAACTAGAGAAAGTAGTGGCAACTTATGTTTGTTCTTACTGATCTAATGTGATATATAATCTTCCAAATTATTTTTGTTTTCAGCTGACAGCTGAAGAGCCAAGAGCAGCAGTCCTGGGCAAGTACCAGTACACTACAGTGTTTGGGGCGGGGTGGGTTGTTTTTTTTAAACTAAACTCAGAATCCACAAATTGCACTGGTTCTGTATAATTTTTTAAGCTATTTTATTAAGACACTTTAAGCTTTCTGCACCTAATCAGGTGAATTTAAAAGAAATACAGACAAAGTTAGTAGAAGTAGTAAGAGTGCTACTACTTATGAAGTGTAGCAGTGAACAAGACTTTGTGAAGGTTTAGTCTTATTTTTATTCTGTGCAGAATATACAAAAGGTCAAAATAAATTGCCTAGAGGCATATCAGTAGCACAAATTGTATGCCTCCTGTTGCCTAGACATCGCAGTGGTTTCTAAGTTAGTCTATTTAAGAATTGAACACCATCTCTGACTTTAACAGACCACACAATGGGATTGTCCTCCCATCAGTCAGAGGATAAGACTAAATTACAACTTTTCCCTCCACATTATACTGCTCTGTAACGGTGGTCTTGAGGATTTGTAAACTCTCCAAAGATGTGAACCAGTTCAATGCAAAAGGTTCGAAGATGTTTTTCTTAGTTTTTCAGCGTTCTATACAATATATATGTTACAACACTTGGATTTCAGAATTGCCATATCTAACACTATTACTTTGACAATACAGAGACAGACTATTTTTAAAGCACTACTGCATTCACTATTTGGAATTAAATTTATTTAGAGAGGACATTGACCAGAGGAAATTAGAATGGCTGGTTATAGAGCCACTACACAATACTTTCAACATCTCATCCTCATTGAAGAAAAGATGTAGTCATGTGGAATTAATGTATGGCATTAATAACAATGTGGATTTGTAAGAGGAAAGATGCAGTAGAAAGGATCTCCATTCATTTCCTTTTATAATGTCTTCAGTTTGGAAGTGTGGTATTTTTTATTTCAGTGATAAATCTAGAAACACTTAAGCTATTACAAAGAATTACATCCTATTGATGAAATGCTGCAGAGATGTTCTATTGCAGGTTAATGGGAAAAAGACACAGTGAATAATAAGAAATCATATGAAGACAAACATCTTAATTAGCTAGATTCTACTATAATTCTATTGTAAATTTTGTAGCACTATTACAAACTATTTCATTTAACACAGGATTTCAAAATACAGTCATCCAGTAAATATCTATTACAATATTTTACAGTGTAGGAGCCTAATCCTATTGCCATTAAATGCTCATTGACTATAGAAAGAAACCTAGTATGCAAAGTCAGCTATAATTCCAAAATTATTCTTTTTACATTTTCTTTTGGGAGGCGATGAGTATCTGGGAATCTGCCATACATGACTAAAGTTAACTACCATTCATCTCATTTCCCTACTTCATTTTGCCCCATCCCTCCTTAACAATCGTCAAGAAAAAGCTGTGGAAGATGGGAATGTTTTAAGCACTAAATTTTTGAGATTTTCTGGAGCTGTTCTTACAGGACCTATTTGAGCAGTCAGTATTTCTGCAGGCATATCAGCCAATGTTACTTTTACAGACTTGTTTTCATGCCTGTATTTTGTGAAAATTTTCAGTATACAGAAATGTCCATAATACTGAGCAGCTGGAAGGGGAGGAATAAATAGTCCCTGCTATACAAAGGAATTATAAAGGACATGGGAAGTTTCCTTGTCCCCAACTTAAAGAGACAAGTGCTGCACTTCACCCGATTTCTAATTCTTTTTCAATTACAGGCAAACAAGTCAGCTTGGTATAAAAATGGTGAAATTTTTTTTTTTGTGAAGGATCTTCAGGATTCTTTTATATCTTTACAGTGAGATTTTTAATTTTTCTTCCTCTGCTTTCTTTTATTACCATTCCAGCACTCCACATTTTAGTAATTTTAGGATACTTCCTTAGAACTGTCTATATGTGAATTTGGTTTCAGTTTCCTTGATCAAATCCAGAAAAAATTATAGAGGACTTCAAATATGTATGTGTGTGATTTATTACTTGCTTTTTAAGTATCAGCTATCAGTTTTCCTGTCCTGGAAGTGTTCCCTATACTGAAGTTTCTCAAGTCTTAGATGTCTTAGTTGTCTGTCTTTCTAGCAGGTCTAACACATCTAAGACATGGTATTCTACACAAACAACTTTTAACTTGATTTTAATTCTAAGCTCATAAAAGGACTTAGGGACGTAAATGAGCTTTAAAGGCCTTAAATAATTGTGACATTCAAACCTCTCACAAGTGCCCCAAAGTTCTGAAAATCTTAATTCTGAATAGATGACTTTGTTGAATAGTTTGCAGTGCTAAATCCCAAGGTGCCTAGAATTCTGCAGTGGAGCATACTCAGAAGCAACTTAGTTTTATTAAAAAAAAAGTTGTGGGTTTTTTTTTTTTTTTTTTTAACAACTCTAGATGTAATCGCACTTTTTCATTTTGTCAGAATCCACAGATTCACAGATAAGCCTTACTGCGATCCGTCTAGATAGAAATTTCTCATTCCCTGCCATCAGGGCCACAATTCAATACATATTCTCAATGCCCACGTATCACATGCATAACTGAAAACACTCTTCAGAAAACTGCAATGTCCTTCAATGGATGACTGACAAGCTGAGGGTTTTGGTGGGGTTTTTGGTGGTGGTGGTTTTGGCTCTTTTGCTTTTTATTTAAAGCTTCAATATTAAGTGTCTTCCAGATCAAAGCAACTTACCTAGATACTGTGCTAAAGGTGCACTCTGTTTTCCTCATCTTTAAGGACGGTCCAACAGGCAAGGCCTGTTTACGTGTATTGCATTGGTTATGATTAGGACTGGATTACTTTCTCCATGCTCTTACCAACTGTTACAGGTACCAGATACCGAATGGTTAGGAATCATTACTGTCCCTTTTCAGCTCCAAAACTACAGTAAACATTGATTTTTAACTTTATCCTTCTATCACCTGTACACTTGCATCTCAGTTCCATTCTTTCAAGCCTTATTTTGTACTTCTGTTTATGCCCCTATATTCTTTCCATACTGAACCCTTTCCATCAGCTAAATTCCCTGAAACAAATCAGCTGGCAGAAATACCATCTGACATTTGCCTTTTTTTTTTTTTTTTTAACCCTACATTCAATATCATACAAGCAACAGAAAGGATAATCTCCACATAAGACTGTGTTTTACAGCTAAGCCAGTTCAATAGTTTGTTGACAAGTCTTTAATATAAGCTGACTGATCTGCTAAGGAAAAGACTGAATAGTAAAACTATCACTGAGTCTGTGTCCCCCTTTTCCTCAGCCTGAACAGTGCTAATCCACATGTTATTTCAATTAAAATATTTGCAGATATCTGGGAATCTGACTTAAATCCACTGATTATTTTTTAATTCATGCTAAGGCTAAGGTAGAGAAAAATACTTCTGCTTTTGGATCTGGTGCTACCATCTGTGATCCTAAGGGGACCAGAGACTGTTTCCAAATCTAAGACAAATTTGATTTCACTTTTTTGTGTGTATACACCCCTCAAAGATTTCTTTGATTCCTTAAAAATACTAATTTTTAATCTCAGAAATGAAGACCCTGTCAGAATAAAGTTAAAGAAAAACAACATTTATTTTCACACAGAAGCACTTTGGAGTGTTTCAATACCTGAGCAAGCTTTATGGGTTTGACTCCCCACAGACTTTCACCTTGTAGTCATTTCTGTGTGTGCAGGCTGAACACAAAACACTGAACTCCAACAGAGCACCCAGACTACTCAGGTATATGGATGTTAGATTTAATCCCTTTCCCATCCAGAACTCTGCCTCTGCCTTAAGAAGAAATGGTCTATCTTTAAGGCTTACTATTTATTCTTTGGAATAAAGATACTGCCACATTAAACATGACGATAATCCTCCTGTCAATTATCTGTCTCTTTTCTACTTAATTTGTGTAGTATCTGCTAGCAAGATACTATTGACCTTTTCTTTGAATAGCCTAAGTTTAGAGAGAAATTTTAATTTCAGAAATAAAAACTATTATCTGTAGCTCACAACCCAGTTTCAAGCATAAAGAGTGTGTGCATGTGAGAGAAAACACAAATGCTCTTTTCAGGTCTGTCTCCTATTTCCATTTACACTAGTTACCATTTCAGGGAGAGGTCTGCTCCTCTGAAGCATACTCTCCAGAAATCCTTATTTGCTCAGCATCAAGTTGCAGAGGGGCTAATTTTCAATATTGAACTCCATTAACTAAGGATATTAATTTTACCAACAGTCTGTGGTGGAGGCACACAAAAAAGTGTAAGTGTACTTTTTTTTTTTTTGCTCTTTGACAGATCAGAACAGTCTGATAACATGCAAATACTACCCTAGTACAGGTAACATTTTAGTGAAAATAAAGATTTGAAGGGTCATTTATGTATAAGGAGAATTGAGAGTTAACAAATGGTTGCGCTAGACTTCTCTTTGGAAGAAAATGTCTTGTTACACACTTAAGTATTGCAACTCTAAATAGCACCAGTAACAGTGGGTTTCATATATACTCATGAAAAACCATGGCATGAGATAGGTAGAAAATACCTTTCATTGGCATCCTAACTCACATCAGAACTTCCTGTGAGAAAACCCTCAGGCTTTGTACCCCCAAGAGCATTTGATGAGTTTTGACACCACACCTCTTAGTATCCAATTATTTCTTAAAGAACTAAGTTGCCACTAAATTGTGTATCTAGTTTCTGGTTCAGCCACGCTGAACTGTAATGCTTTGAGAGAAACTCTGCATTAAAGGACAGGTGATAACTGCTTAATTATTTTCCACAACACAACACCACACCACACCACACACCCCCCAAACTACAACTAGAGGGGATTTGGGCAGAAGTATTGAGGTAATTACCATCAGGACAGCAATGAAATAATTTTCATGCGTTCAGTCACTACTACAATGGACAAAAAACCAAACAGGCTGACCAGAGCCTGTGACCCATCATTCATAGAGCAAGCACATGCAGATAGCAAGGTAGTGGCAGCATTTCCTTGTTTCCATTTTGTCACTTTGTTCCTTCTCTTCTGAATTTTAAAATACAGAATAGAATTCTAATATTCAACAAAATATTTTAGCATCTCACAGTTCTTCCAGTTCTTGGATCAGCAGTAAATTTGGCTACAGTTGAATTTATGCCAAAGCAATACTAAACAAAGAGTGAGTCTTCTCAAAAGGTGATTGCTCTTTTGAGCAAACCAGACATGCACAGCCACAGCAGGCATTCTGGCAAGAGTACAAGGGAATTCTGATTGAAGAAAGATGCATGGAGAGTAAAATTCTTATGTCCTTTTGTCACCTCTCATGAAGTACTTCGAAGGCCACAATACCAGATTATATGTTGTTTTAATCTCCACCATAGAAACTATAATATTTAATAATGTTTAGCTTCAGTAATATATTAATTCTTACTAAATGTATCATATGCATATATATATAACTTTGCAGTTGCATTTTGGAGCCATGACCCAGTAGCAGGGAAGCTATTCATTTGCATACACAATCTGTGGCCCAGTACCTACCCCTGGTTAACATATCAGAACTGTGGACCTAAATTACACTGACAAGTTTCTTTTGGTCTAAGACAAGGAAGGAGTCTGTAACAAAAGTACTCCTGAGGCTGCCACTTACAGATTCATGCTGCATCACTTGTATGAATATTTAATAGATTCAGCACCTAGGGATTTGGTAAAGAATTCTGTTACTCATGTATGGAGAAATAATGACCCTTATTGCTATTTGGTTAAAAACAGTTCATATAACTATTAGTTACGCATGGTACAGTGATGCATCAAAGTTGAATTATTCACTTTATACTACTGGTCAGTATATAAAACGTTCACAGCTGTCAGAGGAGAGCTTCCAGTAAATCCTGTGATCTTTGAGTGACCTCAAGCAAGAAAGAAAAAAGATGGAAGAAATTAAAATTAGTCTGCAACACCATGGTACCATCAAGCTTACACTGATGAAGGCAGCTTTGATCTCTTACAACTGCAGGTCTGTCACCAAATTTGCAACTATGAAGGCAATCATGTGTCAACATGTACTCTGACAAACATGTACAGTGTAGGGATGTCTGAAGGAACACATTGCTATAAAAACTTCAACAGCTGTAATATCTGAATGGCAATAAATTCCAGGAAAAAAAACTCTGGAGAAGAAAAGCACACATTAGAAATGAGACACAGAAGACAAAATGGTACTTCTTTATGATGGCAAGGGTAAAATCTTAAGAGAGAAAAATGGAGAAACAGTATGTGGCTGATAAGACACACCTAAACTGAACAGAGAATTCACTGCTGGAATAAAGACTGGATTAGAAAGAAGGAGGAGTGAGCACCTGGTACAGACAGTATCTATTTTTATTCTCTTAAAATATTAAAAGACTGTCATGGAAAATAGATTTTTTTTTTCCCCCCTGTGATTAACACAAAAATAAAATCAGAAATGTATGCATTTCAGCAATTTCATTTTCAGCTACTAAAAAAGACGGGGAAACACTGAGAGGTCCAAAAGATAGTAGTAACATTTACTTCTTGTGGTGTTTTAATTGTGTGGTTTCTTTTAAGTAAACAGGATTACATGCTGTTAAAGAAAGATTTTGGCTTGTTAGGTTGGGGGTTTTTTTGGCTAACCAGTGGTAAAGTGAAATACAAAACACTACAGAAAATATCTTTTTCCTGACTTCTTCTCATTTTCAATATGGAATACTGAATATGCTGGAAAACCCAGAGCATAGATCAAACCAGATTTTAACCTTTCTTTTCAATGACATGATTGGGGGGGGCGGGCATGGACAACAGACGGACACACAGGGGTGCAGGAGGAAGGAGTCATTTTAACATTTGTGGAGACATCAAATACTGTTTTGATACTTTTGTTAGGGTTGTTTTATTCTATTATTATCCAGGCAGTGATGTACAGAAATCAATAACACAAAGTGGAAGTGTTAAACAGAAAATTGCTAGATCAAACAGAATATTTCATTACACTTCCCAGATGCATGGGTTTTTTTGTTTTTAATCTGCTCCACTAATGACCAAAAATATCAGAATCACAGTCTGTGGCTTGAATCTTAACATACAGTTTTCAGAGTGCTTTCTTGAATATCACTATTTTCCTGTACTTTCCAGGAATTTGCAGCCTCTCACATCTGTGCATTAAGTATTTCCTAATATGCAAGCTGAATCAGAGAAATACTACTAAGGAAAAAAAATTAAAGCCGAATTTTCTTTTTCTTTAAGAGGACTTTGACATCCTCCATCCATTTCTGCAGTAGTCTTTCTGCCTTCAGAAGTCACGAGAAACTGCACTCAGAAACATTTTAAAATTTACCTGTAAACACGACCATGAGGAAAGTAAATATCTATGATTTCTCTGCCCCAAAAATGAAAGTCCAAAGCAAAGTAAAACTAATGACCTCTGGAAGCATGTGGTGGTGACAGGCAATGGAAACCAAACCTCCAGTGACAATAGTTTAAAAATCACAACCCTATTTAACCACAGCTATAGTTTTGTGAACTGATATATTTTCACACTCAGAAATATACTGTAATACATGTACAATGAAGGGAAGATGCATTCAGACACTTTATCTGTAGTTAGTTTTCACTATCTTAAATGCAAACACTAAAGACAGAGCTTTCAGGCAAAAATTTGGGGCGGGGGGGAAGAAAAAAAAGACACTGGGCCTTCTAGATTATTTTTATTCTCTAGCTAACTAAAAGTCAGTCTCAATGAAATTTTCTCCCTTAGAAAGTACCAATTACAATATAGAAACCACAGTTACTTTCAAATCACAGTAGTATAGTACTCGACTCCTGCATAGTAACATTTCTTAGAAATTCTCTTGCATGTTTTAGACATTTAAAATCCCTGAAAAGTTAAGTTAGATTAGCAATCTTACATTATTCATATAAATTGTCCTCCTCTCTGTACTGACTGGAAAGGAAATTTAAATGAATTACACATCAGTGATTTATCTAGAGACCATGGTCTGAATATCCAACCATTTATCTATTTAAGTTCTACTTTGGTTCATAAAGATATGAGAATGTCTGTCTTAGTTTGTTAGGCCATGTAGAACTACATCCTAATGAAATTCTGCCTTTACTTTTCACAACAAAATCTGATTAAAAACTCAGTGAATGTATGTATAATGCCGACCTTATTTGACTGCTCCAATTCTCAAATATTTACTTACAAAGCAGAATATCCACATATCCTCAAGTTAGTAGGACACACAAAGAAAATAACTGGGCATAAATTCAACATACAGGTCATCATATACATTGTCTTTATGAAAGGAAGTAAAAAGGAGAGCAATCCAGAACTACCTAGAATCACCAGTACTAAAGGTGATAGAAAGCAAAGCAATGTCATTGGGATGCTTGCCACGCAGTTGGCATATGACTATGCTATTCATCATGGAGGTAGTTATGATGTCCAACAGCATGTTATTTCAAAGAAGCATCAGAGAAGTGCCAGACAGAGCATCAGAGCAGGAACTGACAGATCTCTGCAACACAGGCCTGTAGTTCAAGATACCAAGCAGATGTACTTGTGATGTGTCATCAGATTCTCTTTTGCATTTACTTATTGTAGATCAAAGCATTGACACAGGGGATGAAAAATTGCTGGCTCTGTTCTATCACAAGGATTCTTTGATCAGAGGCTACATTTAAAAGAAAAAAAAAAATCAATTTCTTTATTATGCCTCAGTGCACTTATTGGAGCCAAAAATCTCTAGATGCATGCTTCGTCAACTCCCATAAGCAGTGTTGAATTCTTATTTGCGCCTTGATTGGATTTTCTCTGGACATTGTCATGGACTCACTGGCTATGAAAATAGTCTTCTTGTCGTAATCTAAATTTACAAAGGTGGTAAATCTGGTGTCTGTAAAATTATAATATAGTATCACGAGATAAGAATTCCTCAATATGCTTGAGTAGATCTGTGCAAATTCAAGAGTTAATATTCTTCTCACCTCCTACCCTATAATAGTCAAAGATAGAATTTTAGCAGAATATATTGCAAGGCAAGTTTTCCAGTGCTTAACACAGCTGATGCCTAAAAATGTACCACACATTCTTCTAGAAATTCTAAGTTATTAGAAGTTTCTGTTATGTTAACACACATGGCTTAAAGTAGCCAAGCCAAGCCAACAGGTGGAAATGCTGCCTGGCCTTCAAGAAACACTAATTCCTGCCTTGCGCTTCAGCCAAGGTGATACAATGTTAGTGGTAAAATATTGATAATGGCCAGCTTCCTTTTACATGAGTTTAGTGAAGCTGTCCGGAATTCTATAACTTTTTAAACAGGAACACACATTTTCATACTTGTACCTCCTTGGATGCATCAAAACTTGACTGGACACAACCCCAAGCAACCCAGTCTACATTGGCTCTGTTCTGAGCAGAGGGTTGGACCAGGCATCATCCAGAAGTCCCTTCCAGCATTGGCCTATGAGTCCATACCTCAGAGTTCTTGTCGATTCATCCTTAAATTTATACTGCTTATTGTTATAGTATTTGCAAAAAATTCCAAACTTAAAATTTAAATTTTAATTCTGTTCCAAAACCTACTTATTTGTACAACATCAGCAAAAATTGGGATACAACATTTCAATTCCTCTTTTTAATTTTAATCACTATTAGCAGCTTCCCCCTCCCACTCCCCTACTCATAGCATTAGGATGTAGCGAGAGATGTAATATTATTGGAGAAGTTTGATCTTTTTTAACTTGAGCAAAACACAATCTGTGATTCTTGATACTGTCCTTACGCTGGTTTTATTTTCAGTAACAATGCCACCTGCTGTGCTAAATATAAAAGATGTTTGAACAGTGCAGCGCATAGTCTCCTCAATATTGGCATTTGAGCAAGGCTACTGAGCAAAATTTTTATCCACAATATGGAAGAATGTCAAACTAAGGCAATATTCTCCTAGTTTCTCTTTCATATTCAAACTTATCACAATTTTTCTATTATAACTACAATTGATCGAGAGTGCTATACTAGTTTCAAAACACAAGATGTGTGCTGGGGCACCAAGAAGCAGCCATGGCCTGTAGGCAAGCTGGGAACTGGAAGCCCACAATCAATAGCACTCAGGACTCAGAGCAAAATTTCAACATTCATCTGCCGCAAAAGAAAACATTTACTCTGCAAGTAAAGAGAATCATGACTGAAACAGTTACAGCAGTATAGGTCAGAAAAGCAGCTTCTGGCTAGCTACATTCACACTACTTGGAAGCCTTTTACACCATGATAGGCTGCTGGCATATGGGCACAAACTAAGTAGTTTAGCTTTCACTTTGAGTGTTAAGCATATGGATGAAGCTGTGTAAAGAAATTTTTATCACTCCCCCACCCCACCACCCACAGATATCCAAAGGATCCATTCTCCCAGATTATCAGTTTAGTTCCTGCATAAGTACCAAGCTCACATAAATTATTTTAAGATCAGAGATATGTACATGGGGTCAAGGAAGGAGTTCAGAGAAACACTTATATTAGAATTTATGTATTTCATTTTTTACATCATTGTACTAACATTATGTCCAAAGCACAGCCCAGAAGAAAGTCAACATTTTTCCTTAAACAACACTCCCCCCTTGATTTTTCCCTGCCCTCAAACACACTGAATCACAGGCTTTTGGTATCCATGTACTCTTACTTGTAGGAGGTGCAACCAGTTCTATCTGTATCCTTGGTCCCTCACCCTTTTAATCTTTTTTTCCAGATCTCCGAGATGTGGATTTCTCAGAACAGTCATTTTATTAAGTAGTGCTTAGATGTAGGCGGCTTAGTGCTTAACAAGTAAAGAAATTCATGATGGTAGTGCGGTCTGTATGACTGATCAATAAAAGAACAAGCAAATCTTTATTAATAAACCCTAGTATGTCTCTGAAAGTACTTCAAAACAGGATCAAACTATATCATATTGATAACACCAGCACTATCCCACTCTGTCAGACATTCAACTGAATTCAAAAGTGAAGCAACTTCAATGTCACGTGTTCCATCAAGATTACAGCATTAATATCCTAATTTCGAGTGGCTTCAAACTTCCATTGCATTGTTATTGCATGGGACAGATTAATATACATAAATGTGAGAATAGCTTTAAGTATATTATACTTATGTTAATAACTATCCAATATTTTAAACTGATTACTAGTGGACACTTAAAGGGAAGGTTCGTCCTGATTCTCACTCTCTTCCCATCTTAATAACAATTTCATCACTGTTACTGTGCTTTTGTGTCATGCTAACCGAATGTGAAGCCTTTTTGACTACAAGTATATACAACACTACTTGTTCAAATAATGCATTCACAACTTCCCCCCCTTTGGCTTCTATACTCCTACTGCCCTCCAACTCTTCTTTACACTCATGATCATGATGGTAATATCTAAGAGACAATAAAGGCAGGAATCCTACTGTATTCAACTCTATACCACACAGAAATAATTGTTGTCCTGACAAGCTTGTAATATAAAAGCAGCAAACTAGATACAGGGTACAAAGAGTATGTCATACAGGCAGAGGTGACAAGCCACTGCAGCCAGTACATTATAATTTAGAAAATATTTTCCTTTTTTAGAACACTGAGTCTGTTTGAAGGACAGGAAAAATAAAAATTCAGGAACTTCATCAAGATCAAGTTTCTGAGGATCTGTATCTCTGTTTCTAGAATTCCTGAAAAACACCACAAAGTTCCTAGAAAGCATGTAGGGATTCCTAGACTGAAAAAGGGAAATTCATGGAAAGCATTAGAGAAAAATATATAGGGAAATACCTAAAAAGCAGGTATGAAATTTCTAAAACCCCTTTAAGGTATTCCGAAAAAGCAGACAAAAGAATCATAGAAGGTGCTTGGGGAATTCCTAGAAAGTATCAGGAAATAGCCTTAGAAACCATATGTGGCATACATAGAACACAGGCAAAAAAATGTTTATAGAAAGCTCTTGAGAAATTCATACAAAGCAGGTGGAAAATCCCATATGGGGCATCCCCAGAGTGTACATGGGGGGATTTCACACAAAGCTCTTCAGAACTTCTGAAAAAGAAGGAAGAAATCTTCCTTTCCAAGAAGATTTGGTTTTGTGATGGTATTTCTCTTCTCAGATTGAGAAGATATGTTTTATTCCAGAGGCAAGAAAGTTCTTCATCTTATAAGCATTTCTCCTATTGCCCTCATTCCCTATGGGTCAATAGACAAGTATCTTCTGCTGACTTGCTGGACAGAGGAATATGACAAACCTTTTGGCTCCTAAAGACAGAGAATTCATAAGACCCTCTCTACCAAATAGATTCCATGACACTCCACAGAAATATTAAACTCAAGGAAATACTAAGCTTTCACATCACAGATTGAACAAAAGCCCAGTTTAAAGAAGAGACTAATGGAAATTGATATCTCCAGATGAAAAGTGTCTCCTTTTCCTCAATATTGAGTGGAGTCCAAATTCTAAAGTGACATACATTTATAAAGACAGCAGACAGAAGGCCAAACTCACTCCACTTGCAACAGGCAAATAAAGTTAATGTGATCATCTGAATATAACATTTACCAGAATTGGTAGCATTAATAGGTCATGTAATATGATGTTTAGAAAATGTAAGAGGATTTGAGACTACATCCAGATATTTAATATCAATTTTAATCCAGATGGCAAGCAACACAGAAAATGATAAAAATAAACTTAAACTGATGGTAAGGGTACAGGCATCCTTAGATGAGTGCCAGCTGTTCAGCTATTGCAGTTTTATGCTTCTTTGAAACACTCGTGCCTATGAAGCACACGGACCACATGCTTTTTATTGCTGACTAGGTGCCGCAAAATTCTATGAATATGTTTAACATGTCATAATTTAAAAAAAATACAGCCATAAATACATAGAACACGTGCATTTCAAGTCCAAGAGCAGTGAAGTGACAAAAATAATTACTGATTTCATTCATTATGTTTTCTGTTGTTTTTTGTTGCTAGTTCCATGTGTATTAAACCCAGCTGTGAATCAGACCTGTGTACATTAGCAACACAAAAGGCTGAACTTCCTAAATAGGCTAAGAAGTCCTCTGTTCCTTTGTCACGGCTAAAAAAGTATTTAATCATTTATGAGAAACAAAGCAACTCTAACAGGGGAAGCTATTAGGATGAATCACTGTTCATCCTAAAATAAGTAATAATCAAGTGTTTGTGAAACCCACCTGGGAAATACCCAAGTTCAAGTCCCTAACCTGAAGTAGGCAAGTCAGAGACTTACACATGAGGTACTTGAGTGGAATGCAAGAATATTCACCATAAATAGCAATAAATTAAAGATACCTATCGTCCTAACTGTCTTCAACTACTGTTTAAAAAGTATTTATCTTTGACACTATCAGTGACTTTCAAAAGCAACACATTGTATTATTAGATTTAGCAAAAAAAAGATGCAACTCAGTATATGCAATATAAATTAGATAGCAGTAATGAAAGGATTCTCTCTTCTAATTATTTATACTATACCATTGTTCAGGCTTGCACAGAGCACCAGAAAATCTCCCTTTACTTACATACTGTCCAATCCTTCATGACATTTTAAGTATTCTTAAGATTATACTCAGTATTCTTAAGTACTCTCGAGATGACATTTAGTTTTTAACACTTACACTCCTGAGAAGTTCTCAGGGGCATGAAGGAGATCTTTATTAAGACTACATGACAAATTTTAGGCTCACAAATTCTCAAGGTTTTCTCTTGAAGTGTTTTGTTTGTGGCTTGTTGGTTTGGTTTTTTTTTTTTTTTAACATACTATCTACTCTTGGGGTTTACCCACAATTTTAAACAGGCCACAATCTGACCCATGAGTAACCTAAATACTATCAATTAGGCAAGATCAATGATTGTGTAAGTTTTAGTTCTATTGTAACCTTGTAATCTCTATCATTATTTCACAGCAACAGTTTACTTTGTGCTCATGCATGTGAAGAATAGTCCGCAAACAAATTTAATCATTTATCATTTAGTTCTTTATGTAGTATGCCTTTTAAAAGGTTTATGTCTCAGTATAAACTATGAAATGACTTGCCAGACAAGAATAAACTTCTCAGTGACAACAATTTGCCTTTTTTTTTTTTTTTAATCAAATAAGGTGATTGTCCAATTAGGAAAAAAGCAGAAGCATTTGGACTCGTGAAACTTGGTAGGAGAACCTAACCTTACATAGGTAGCACACTGCTGATGTTTCCCAAGACTCTTTCCTCTCTTTGAGGCATTGTGTGGACAAAAGGGTAATGCAACTCTAATTAGTCTTTCTCTGCTGGTATCGTGTTACAGCTATCCAACTGCAAAGTCTATTTTCACAGAATGGGGAAGCGGGGGGCAGGGCACACTATTTTATTTCTATTTTACCCTAAATATATTTGGGGTTACCTTTTCTTTGGGTGGGTGGGATGGTATCTTGATTGATCACTTCCGCTTAATTTCATAGAATTAGACTATTTTAACTGAAAATTTGAGATCTTCTCCTAGATACAACTCTTCTAATGTTAAGAAAGGAGGAGTAAAACTAAGTCACGTGACTATAAAGTGATTTAAGTAATGCAAGTTGAATTAGTTTGCTACAAATAATGTTATAAATGGAGATGCAAGAAAATTAAATGCTTCATATTCTGACAGGTGATGTTTAGAAGCATATTTTCAATTTAGTAATGTTAAACATGAGTAATGGCTTATCAGTCTGAAAACATCCTTTTCTGTAGCTCAGAGAAAGAACGCATGTGAAAAAGCTGATCACAACGGTGCTAGTGATAAATAAAACATCAAATAACCCAGACAAGTGCAAGAAGGGAAGAATACTGTTTCACTAAGTTGTCTGTAATCACTCCCACCAGAATTAACTTTTTCATTTAGTTTCAAAACAGCTGACAGAAAATTGTAACAATACATTTTTTTGTAGGAATTGAAAGTCATCTTTCCTCATTTTGAAATGCTTTCTTATATCTTCAGTGTGATAATTGTGCAACTATATTTTATAGATATTCGAAATGCATTTGGTAGGAATGGTGCTTTCTGACAACCATCTTTTAGTTTATAGGCTTTCATGAGTTGACACTCTAGCTACCATGTCATCTTGTTACGAAGCATATGTAAGTAGCACCTTATCTGCAATCAGTATCTTTTATTGTCTAACTCTTCATCTTACCTTTTATTCATTTCAGAACATATATGTCCCTAGGGAAGAGGCTTTGCTAGACAAAAGTAATTTTTTAATTTCGTCAGGCAAAGCAATCAGTGCATGAAGTGAAAATGGCACAGGTAATATTACATTTTAGTAAATTCTATAATCTTAGTCTTAACGAAATAATCCTTTCAAGAATAATTCAAATCAATTTTGATATGAATATTACTGCACAGACTACAGCTAGCCTGGAACACAAAAAGAAAAAAATGTGTCATTAAGCTAGAACTGTCAGATTTGTAAACGGACAAAAAACCTATCAAGCAATATGTACATTATGATAATCTGGAAGAAACCAGGAGTCCAGCATTAGCTGTATTTAATTCTGTTTTTAAAAATTGTGCTTTCTGAGAAAACCAACTGGGAAAACAAGAGCTATTGAAAAGACTCAGGAAAAAAAAAGGATCCAGAAAAGTTAAGTTTCATCTACATAAATGAGGGAAAACAGAAGTAGATAAAACTAATTTCCCCAAAAGAAAATAACACAGCCTTGGAAAACCCCTACATGCCACAGTAAACACTAAAGACAGGGAACATTATGGATGACATTGGTCAACATGTGATAAATCAACAAGTTAATTTTATTTACACACAGAGGCATTACATATGGGACTTGAGGACAGGAAAGCAAACTAGAATACTGGAATCAACATTGGGTAGGTGATTACTAGAAGTGTGCAAAAACTTGAAGTGAACCATAGAACTACAAAAGGGTTAGCAGCAGAAAGGAATAGAATTAAAAGCTGATTGGCACAAAAAGATCACTTCAACTGCAATAGTTTCAGGTGATCAACAGGTAAGCATTTATCTAGAATTAAATGCAAAGCATTACTTAGGATAATACAGTAATGCAAGCCAGGAATAGCTATGAAATTAAAGACAGGGACGCACTGAATTTAAGTTACTAGAAAACAGTTTTACGTCAGAAGAGTGCTGGATTAGGTAATGACCTTTTGGTCAGTCCATCTAGTCCATAGTGCTACAATCTACAAGCCACTAAACCAAAGTCCTCATATATCACAAATGACAGTAAAGAAAAAAAAAAAAAAAAAAAGACACTCACAGAAAAAGTTGTTGAACAAATCACCAAGGAAAAGTCTGTGACTAATGATGTGAGTAACTTAACCAGGTGTAATCACTGAAGTGCTGGTACACAGAATTACAGCAAGTATGTTGCACAGGTCTGAAAGGAAACCATTTTTCCTGAAAGACTGAAGTCAAAACTATACCCTCATTAGACTCTACTACTTCACTGAAAATTAATTCACATTAATTCAAAGTTATGAGTGGTCAAGATGTGTAAAAATCACAGAAAGAATTGGACTGATATTACCTCATGAAAAGAGAAAGCCTTATCACAACTGAGGCATTGTTCTAAAGGGAATACTCATTCTCTAGACTTTTCACCCCAAAGCTCTCGTCCATCTGGTTATGTGTTTAATGAACCAGTGTACTCTGTAGTAAATATTATCTTTACTGAACCAGTGTGTGAAGTCAGACCTTAATTAGAAACACAACTCGTCTACAGCTGACAAATTCAGCATATATGTCTTCAGAACAGCACCCATAACTTATTTGGGGAATTTGAGAGTATAACAATAGGCTTGACAGTGTCAGAAGAATTATAATAAAAGTTTAATTAGACTCTTTAGTCTGACAGAAATAAAGAGCATGGGGCAGAACATGAGGGGCAAGAGCACTCCTGGTGCTCTCTCCCAGTAAAGATCCAGTGGCAAGTGTGGGTTGACACAACCTGAGTATGAGTACACAGCAGATGAAAGCACCCTCAGGTTATACTTCATCTGCCTCTACATTCCGTATTTCTACATATAGGGCTGTTTTGAGGGAATTGTTGTTCTTTCAGGGAAACCTGCATCACCAGAAGAAACAGAAATGTGTAGTATGAAACTTCCCAACTGTTTCCTGAGGCCTCTTATACAGTTACTTAGGAGACAGAGAAGCTTATTTAGATGGCAGCTCTGCACATCCATTGCATTAGTATCCTTGAAATAGAGCATTTTCCTTTCTGCCTTCAGAATTGCTTTCTGCAGATCTGTGCTACATCTGCATAACTGGAATCCCCATTACTTTATACTTATCATGCTCTCCAAGCTCCTTGATTTTGAACCTTTTTAATTTGCTCTCCACTTGGGGCTATTGCCGTTATCCTTTCTTGCAATTTCTAAGGTTGTTGTTTTGGGTTTTTTCTTTCTCTCTAAACAGTTACGTACCATGAACTGGAATTATGCGTAAAAACACAAAGTCAGAAATTCAAGGTTGTATCATATGTATCTTTGGCCAGTAGTGCCTGGGACAGACAGTCTCTTCCTGTTCTTCACTTATAGGGGAAGACAAAGCATCCCCATCAGACATCAAATTTCTCAGCTTTGCAATTATTCCCTCTTCTGCTCTTTGCTTGTACCTTTTTGTAAGTCTCTTTTCTAAGGTCAGTAGACACACACAGTTGGTTTAAATATTACAGCTATTTATTTCTGGCAATAATACCTCAGTCTTCCTTCTTTTTAATTAAAGAGACAACAGAAAGCATTGCCTTCTGTTTCATGACTTTCATATTTCATTTAAATATCTCTACCTTATTTAAAAAGTCATTTCTGTTTACTTTTTTCTATTTAGCATATAATTTTAATAATTTTCATGACTAACGAAGAAGCTGAGATGAGCATTACAGAGACACACAAATGCACACACACAGGAAAAACAGGGGAAAGCAAGATTCCATGCAGAGGTCTCAGCTTTTTCACTTACTTGCACCTTCACATTTGTCAGTATTTTATTGGCAGTTGTACCAGATAGTAGGGATATACCAATTATACACCTATATATAAAATGTTTCAACAGGGACAGAAGTTATGCAGACTAATCACAAAAAGAAAGAACAACAGTAATAAACTAACCAAAGCTCCAAAATTTATCAAAGCACAAAATACAACTTCAAAAGGTTCCAAGCTTGCAAAACAATGTACTTTTCAATTAATCTAGGAGTCAAAACAAAAAGTATGTCTTTGTCTGACAGGGTTGGTTTTCCATTTGCCTGAGCTTTTCTGTGTTTACTATCAGTTTATAGCATTACAAAAAGCATTCAGATAATCGGCACTATCTCAGAAGTTATGCAGTAGATCAAGAGACACAATTTCCAAATGACAGCACAGTCAGAGCATTACAGAGGGAAACCGTAATGAAAAGAAATTAATTTGAAAAGAAGCAATTTTGAAATGAATAGTATAAAAAAGAAACCAAGAGATTTTTTTTTTTTAAATTGTATTACTTACACTTAAAGATGTGTGTTAATATGATCTCTATAAACATAAAAAGCCCAGGAGACCAGGGGAAAAGTCTGTTTGTAGAAAATAGCACCCAGAACTGGAAAATTACCCTCAACTGAAAGAATCTACATTTTAAAAGTTGTTCCCAGTGTCAGAAGCTGTCAGATGGGTTCAGAAGATACCAACTCACATAGCAATATGTCAGAAAGGAAGTCTACTTTTTAGTTTAAGTCACTGCAATAGTGTTACAATAATTGCTTACATTGTAATCTGCTTTACTCTTGATTTCAATTAGATTTCAATATAAAGGCATAGTGTTTGAGATTCATTTTAAAGGTAGAAAGACATTTGAGGAAACAACATGTATATATAATAAATACAATTCTCCTAAAGACTGTTGATATTTTAACAAAATCTGAGATTGACCTAACCTGGTTATTATAGATGAATGTGTGATATATTAAGCTTTAAGTTACAGTAACACCATCAAGAAAAATAATAGTAGTCAGTACATTCATTCAAGAACAACTATTGCCAGCCCCATGTAGATATGCAGGGAAATATGAAGACTCAGGTACCCCTTATACACACTGTGCAGTACAGCCTGAGCTGAGATATCTGTAATATCACGGCCTAGCTCTCATTCTTGTAACACTGCTGGCAATAATTTAACGTGGAAGCAACGCAGGCCAGATTCACTCTGTCCCTATTCAACAGATAGTGTTGACATACCATATTATGAGAATATGCTCGCAAAGCCATACCAAATGCCATTACTGAGCATGCTTCAGCCATCTAGATCCCCTTTTCTTGTATACATTTCTCCAAACTCTATCAACTGTTTAAGAGTCAGCATTCATATCTAGAAAAACCAGTATATTTGTACCTGCATCTAACATTTTCCAGACATGGGATGCTCAGAGACACAGAATTTTATTTAAAAGATGTTTTGAATATTTTGATATGTCAAATTCAAAATATCACAACATTACTTCCTCAAGTTCCTTTATCTTGATAGATTTTTCCCTTCCTAATCTTAGCATGAGTTCTATAAATCAGGAACAACTCCTCTACAGCAAGTGAATCACACAACTAAAACTAGTATTAAAAAGAGAACCAAGATTTAGTTGTTTGGGGTTTTTTTAAGCAAGTCTGGAGATATTCTAGGAAAGTGGAAAACTGAATTAAGGAAAAGCTA
Source organism: Gymnogyps californianus (assembly GCF_018139145.2). Taxonomy (NCBI): domain Eukaryota; kingdom Metazoa; phylum Chordata; class Aves; order Accipitriformes; family Cathartidae; genus Gymnogyps; species Gymnogyps californianus. Next base: position 4,526,044 of record NC_059479.1, read on the forward strand.
GAACACAAAACAAATCAAAACATTTAAAGTGAATCCAACAAGAATCCAAACTGTTCTACTTGTAACACTTTCATCAACACTATGTATGCACATGAATGTTTACTTTGGTTTTAGATTAGAAATACTATCATAGAATCATAGAATCGTTTAGGTTGGAAAAGACCTTTAGGATAGAGTCCAACAGCTAACCTAGCACTGCCAAGTCCACCACTAAACCATGTCCCTAAGCACCACATTCACACATCTTTTAAATACCTCCAGGGATGGTGACTCAACCATTTTCCTGGGCAGCCTGTTCCAATGCTTGACAACCCTTTCGGTGAAGAAATTTCTCCTAATATCCAATCTAAACCTCCCCTGGCGCAACTTGAGGCCATTTCCCTCTTGTCCTATCGCTGCTACTTGGGAGAAGAGACCGACCACCACCTCGCTACAACCTCCTTTCAGGTAGCTGTAGGGAGCGATAAGGTCTCCCGAGCCACCTTTTCTCCAGGCTAAACCACCCCAGTTCCCTCAGCTGCTGCTCACAGGACTTGTGCTCTAGACCCTTCACCAGCTTCGTTGCCCGTCTTTGGACACGCTCCAGCACCTCAATGTCTGTCTTGTAGTGAGGGGCCCAAAACCGAACACAGGATTCGAGGTGCGGCCTCGCCAGTGCTGAGTACAGGGGGACAATCACTTCCCTAGTCCTGCTGGCCACACTATTGCTGATACAAGCCAGGATGCTGTTGGCCTTCTTGGCCACCTGGGCACCCTGACGGCTCATATTCAGCTGGCTGTCGACCAACACCCCCAGGTCCTTTTCTGCCGGGCAGCTTTCCAGCCACTCTTCCCCAAGCCCGTAGCATTGCATGGGGTTGTTGACACCCAAGTGCAGGACCCGGCACTGAGCCTTGTTGAACCTCATACAACTGGCCTCGGCCCCTCGATCCAGCCTGTCCAGATCCCTCTGTAGAGCCTTCCTACCCTCAAGCAGATCAACACTCCTGCCCAGCTTGGTGTCGTCTGCAAACTTACTGAGGGTGCACTCGATCCCCTCGTCCAGGTCATTGATAAAGATATTAAACAGACCTGGCCCCAATACTGAGCCCTGGGGAACACCACTTGTGACCGGCCACCAACTGGATTTAACTCCCTTCACCACCAACCTTTGGGCCCGGCCACCCAGCCAGTTTTTCACCCAGCAAAGAGTATGCCTGTCCAAGCCATGAGTAGCCAGTTTCTCCAGGAGAATGCTGTGGGAAACAGTGTCAAAGGCTTTACTAAAGTCTAGGTAGACAACATCCACAGCCTTTCCCTCATCCACTAAGCGGGTCACCTTGTCACAGAAGGAGATCAGGTTAGTCAACCGGGACCTGCCTTTCATAAACCCATGCTGATGGGGCCTGATCACCTGGTTGTCCTGTATGTGCAGTGTGATGGCACTCAACACGATCTGCTCCAAAACCTTCCCTGGCACAGAGGTCAGGCTGACAGGCCTGTAGTTCCCCGGATCCTCCTTGCCCTTCTTGTACATGGGCGTCACATTTGCTAACGTCCAGTCAACTGGGACCTCCCTGGTTAGCCAGGACTGCTGAGAAATGATTGACAGTGGCTTGGTGAGCACTTCCGCCAGCTCCCTCAGTACCCTTGGGTGGATCCCATCCGGCCCCATAGACTTGTGTGCGTCTAAGTGGTGTAGCAGGTTGCTAACCACTTCCCCTTGGATTATGGGGGCTTCATACTGCTCCCTGTCCCTGTCTTCCAGCTCAGGGGGCTGGGTACCCGGAGAACGACTGGTCTTACTATTAAAGACTGAGGCAAAGAAGGCATTAAGTACCTCAGCCTTCTCCTCGTCCTTTGTCACTATGTTTCCCCCCGCATCCAATAAAGGATGGAGATTCTCCTTAGCCCTCCTTTTGTTGCTAATGTATTTATAGAAACGTTTTTTATTGCCTTTTACCACAGTAGCCAAATTAAGTTCTAGTAGGGCTTTGGCCCTTCTAATTTTCTCCCTGCATAACCTCACAACATCCTCATAGTCCTCCTGAGTTGCCTGCCCCTTCTTCCAAAGGTCATAAACTCTCCTTTTTTTCCTGAGTACCAGCCAAAGCTCCCTGTTCAGCCAGGCAGGTCTTCTTCCTCACCAGCTCATCTTTTGACACATGGGAAGAGCCTGCTCCTTTAAGATTTCCTTCTTGAAGGATGTCCAGCCTTCCTGGAGTCCTTTGCCCTTCAGGACTGCCTCCCAAGGGACTCTGTCAACCAGTCTCCTAAACAGGCCAAAGTCTGCCTTCCAGAAGTCCAAGATAGCAGTTCTGCTGACCCCCCTCCTTAGTTCTCCAAGAATCGAAAACTATCATTTCACGATTGCTATGCCCAAGACGGTCTCCAACCATCACATCATGACACCATGTACAGAAAGAAAAAAAAAAAACACACCACCAAAAAACTCTGTTCCGTAACATCTGTATTATGCACTTTAGAATCACAGAATACTAAGTATGCAGGAGACATACCAATATCTAATTCTAATAGAGATAATAGGACAGTGATGAGGCTTAATGTTTCAGTAGATATAAAACAATGAAAATCTCTAAGGATAGATATTAGTGTTACGGAGTTGCAGTCTTGTTTTTTAACCACTTGGTTTGTAGGTAAACATTTCTGTTGCAATTACAGAGGAAAAGGCTTCTTGTATGCTGTACTGAGGAGCGGGAAAGGACAAGCAGCTTTCAGCAGCCTAATTCACTGCAGCATGCCATCACTAATGCAGAAAGAGATAAAACATCCCATTCCAGATCTACAAACACATATACATATAGTCCACATTTTTATTATTTTTGGGGATCAATACATTTTTATGTTACAAAGTAGGAAATATATTTGCATTAGAAAAGTGTTAATGCATATGTATTTGCCAAATCCTCACTAACAAGAGAAGTTGACAAAGACTGTTGTAATAACAAGGTTATAGCAAACATTCCAAGTCAAACTCTATTCCTGGATAATTTCAGTTAATTTCTGGCAACTTCAATGGGAATTGTATGTACATGCACAGTTGCTTACAGTTTCCATATGTTTGGAAACTCTTATGAACAGAACCCACATCTTCCTCTCAGTACTCAGCTTCTCAAGCCTGTCATCACCTAAAATGATTATTTCTGAGACACTGGGCAAGTTACACAGCTTTAGTATAGCATTGTAGGCAGATTCATACTGTGAATTTTGTACTTATTTAGATTCTGAAAAATTCTACAGTCCCTTTTAATTTCAGAATGGTTCTTAGTTCTGCACAGACCGGTCATACCTGTCATAACTCAGCAAGTTACAGCACAGCAGGTCTTATGCATAAAAATCTCAGTTATAAACATTTTCTGCTGTGCATGAGTTTGTTTTTATGACCTAGAAACTCCTTCTAGATACAAAATTTATATTACAAATAATATTTATTTTTAATATTATTTATATTATAACTCCCACCTATTGTATTCTTTTTTTTTTTTTTTCAATTCACCTATAAACTAGGATTTTTTTCCCCACATAAAATTCTAAGATTCCCTCTCTGGGATGCCTGTTCCTACTGGCCATCATTTTAATGATATATAATAGTAACCTGTCTTGAGAGAAGGGTCTCTAATGATATATAGCAGTATAATAGGTTCTCACAGCACACTGATGACATGTTGCAACTATACATCATCAGAGAAGCAGTCAGCAAGATGAGGAGTTCAGGGGATACACATGACCAGAGTACAACTATAAAGAAAAATGAAATAGAACCACAAAGCCAGTTCTGGTGATTCTGTCTGTCTGTGGCTGAAGGTATCCCCAGAGCCAGAGGTTTAAACATCACATGAATTCTAGTACAGGCCTAAGTGACAGACCTTTGGCGATAAGAAGAACCCAACAACCAAAGTATTTCTTTCTAAATAGCACCGATAATTTAATTCTCTTCTGTTCTTATTATGGAAACAACTTCCATTCACTAGCACACACACATATTTTCAAGTGCAAAAGCTCTGATGATAAAGTGCTCAAGTTATGTGGAGGAAGGTAAACAGAGAGCTATTAGTCATTCTATCCTACAACATAAGCCAGAGCAAGCAGGGAAATTAGCATGTTGCAGAATGAAAAAAAAAAAAAAAAAAAGGACTCTGACTTCTTTCATACTACACATGAGAAGCTATAGACTGCTGCAGAGATCCAGGATATATTGCTTGCAGAAGGAATTAGATTAATTCTAGAGAATATGAGAGAAAGGTTTTAACTGATTGTTCTAAGTTTTATTATTAGTAAGCACATGCAAATTTCTGCAGTATCATAGCAAAGACGAAAAGCGATAAATATTTCTGGAAGAAGAAAGAAATGTGAAAGATGTACTATTTATATACAAATGTGTATTTATATACACGTAAACGTGTGCATGCCATATATACACATATTTAAGTGTGCGGAGATTTATAAAAACAGATGACATTCTTTCATACAAAGTGACGCAGTCTTGCTATAAACCCTAAGATTTAACACTAGTTTGTTTTAATCAATAGGAAATATTCCTATTAATAGTATCTGGCTTTAACTGTTGTACCTCTACATTTCAAAACAGAGAGGCAAATATCTTAATTACTTTCAAACACAGAAGTCAAAAGCTCATCACTTCACTGAAGTAAAAAAGCATTATTTAGACATCTCTCGGAAGAGAATATAATTTATGTTTTGCTTTTTGATTAAGAGCTATTAATTTTTACATGTTATAGAACTCTGTACAGCAAAAGACATTGCAGCTACTACTTCATGTAGTGTGAGGTTCCTTTTACTAAAGGCAGGTGTCAAATTATTTACCAGTTTAAGCTTGTCTACCTTAAACATTGATAACATGGACTTTGCTTTTTCAAGTGACTTTCTAATGAGTCAAATGTAAATGATTTGTGTATAATCACATACTGCTTCCAGACTGATATTCAATGTCCTGAGCTAATTAAATTTTCAGGTTATGTTGTCAATATTAACAATTTCTTCAGTACTAGAGTTCTTGGAGATTGTCCTGCTTACAATTAAAACACAAAACAGGCTATTCAGCAATTTTATATGTATATACACACACTTACATTGTTTCCTTACAATATCAAACATTTATTCAATTTACAGTCACATTTTCTTTTCCCACAAAAAGTTATTTGAAGCTGCTCATTTTTAAGCATCTCAATATCTGATGAAAGTCCCTTGACAAATATTGCCAAAATGGCATCAACTACTCCAACTTTGAGCTTCTGTGAGCACATACAACTAAAAACGTGCTGTTTGGAAATGTTTGTCAGTGAATTCATGTGATTAAAAATCCATGTTTATACATGATAATCCAGTAAATTTGCACAAGGGTTACAGTCACAAATCTGAATCAAGATTTCTTCCACCTGCCCACCCTGCATCCAGCCAAGCGTCCTAAATACTCAAAAACAATGAGTCCTTTACTATTTGCATAAGCTGTTTAAGCATGTAAGCGTGTCATAGCTTAGCCATATTAACGCAACTTGCTACCATACTTTAAAAATCAAACTATGAACTGCATTAAATTATGGTTGAAACATTTTTCAGGCTACTTTTACAGGTTTACATCTTCTCTCTGCTGTCTTCTGAATGACTAATACTCTGCTTTATTATTCCTGCATCACGACAGAACAGGAAATTAATTATGGAAAGTGGGGTTGCAGCATGAAATTCTGCAGTGTAACCACTTGCTTTGTCTTGTCTTCCTGCCTTTTGCTTGGCCAGCATGAATGAGATGAAGGGGATGGATTTTTTTTTTTTGAAAGATTTTTTTTCTACAAATATATTTTTAACTCATTATTAAACTTTTCTGGCATTATCACATTGCTGTTATTAATATTTTAATCTAGTAGTTCATGTAAACATTAAAACCAAAATCTGACATGTGATATACAAATAGGTAATAACTATAACTATTTCTAACAAGAAATAGCCAAACAGCATTTTTTCCTTTTTGGGGCCAGAAGCAGTGGAGGAAATCAACAAATCTGAAGACAGTTCAAATTGACCCAATTCTGTGATTGTCAGAGTAAAGTTTTTTGCCAAGCTATTCTTACTACTAATGATAATGATCCTTTAATGTGATTTTATGCCCTAGTTGCATAATGAAATTTTGTGTTGATATGACTCCACTTACATAGATCTGATTTCAGAAGAAAATTTTAGGGACTTAAAAGTGGTCTCTTTTCCAGAGAATATCATCATTTACCATTCTCTCTGAAGTTAAAGACCTGCAAGTAAGTTAGCCAGATATTTAGATACCTTTCTTCAATAAGAAGCAATAATTTTAGCTTCATCACCTCAATACTTTCCACCATCTTCATAAGCTTGCATTAGATAAATCATCATGATGAAAATTTGAGATATCATGTCAAATTAAAAACTAATTATCAGTGAAGATCAACATCTAGCTACTAGAATATTTCATTTTGTGCTCTTTTCTTGAAAGCATCTGATTTTGGTACAGCAGAAGTACAGGATATTGTCTTTTATGTAGGAGATTTTTTTTTTCTTCTAGTTAATTTTTCCTTTGCATCTCTTTATTGTTCTTCTACTTAAAGGATAACTCTGCTTATAAGCTGTTTTATTCTCACTTCTGTAACTTAAGGTATATATATACTTTTCAGTACATAAGCTTATCTGAATACATCTGTTCTTTAAAGATAACACTAAAGAGTGAAAATGCACTATTTCAAAGGTGGTGTTAGTCATTTCATCTTGTAACTTCATTTTAGATTTGTTTCATCATTCAGATCTATCTGGTGAAGATACTGATATTTTAAAAATAAACGTTAAGGACTACTGCCAGGACAGATTCCATGTAGTCTGCCCCTGACACACTGAATTCAGTTGTGCTCTCCTATGGTGTACATGACCAGAACTAACCTCCATTGACAGAGTTGTATAGCTGATTAATGCAATTCACATTGCAAGTCACAGAAATATGGATGGACATGTTTACTTTTAATCATTTCATTGATCTGTAGATTCAAAATCCTCTCAAAATTCAAAAGGTTTATCAGATGCATCTAAATATTGACTTCTGCAGTTGATAACGTAAAGCTGACCACTTCATGAAACGCAGTTCATCAGACTGCTTCTTGACTATGAGAAGATATTATTCCTCATGTGTTTATTTCATAGATGTGCGTATGGTCACAAGAGGTGGTCCTGATACTTTTTGAAGGTTTCAAAGGGATATTTGTGTAGCAGTTACTAAGGGCTATGTCTTCATACATTCAAGTTAGCATGTTTCTCCTCCAAGATTTTTGCAGCCAGACAGTTTAAATATGCCTCCTCTCCCAGCTGCATTGGCAAATCACCGACAGAAGGAGCAAGTAATTCTGATTTAACAGGTTTTTTTTCTTTCCTTTCTTTATCTAAATAACATGAGCAAATGGTCTTCCTTATTTGACCTACACTAGAGGTGGGTGCAGACTATTTAATATCTAATTTATTAATACATTATTATTATAACATTATTGAGCAATAGCATTTCCCTTAACAAGTTGGCTCCATTCACAATCTAGATTTGGATGTCATCAGTACTTGAAAGAAAATTATGTTATCAAAAACGAGATCCCTCAAATGATTAATGTATTTGAGATTAGAATAAGTTCCACTGATTGACAAATTTTATCTTTAATTCAATGAAGTGAAATTTTTCTCCCCCACTGTTGCTAACTCCTTAATAAAATCTGAAGATGCCTATTTATGTATCAGTATTATTCCTGTTCTCTCTCCTCGACATAGTGACACTTTATTCCTGTATAGCCATAATTTCTAGTTTCCTCAAACAGTAATTGGAAACACAATTTTCGAGGTCCAAAAGGAAAAATTCTGTGAAATGACCAAAAGTTTCTAAACATACACAAGTAAATTTCTTTTCCAAAGTTATCTTACTTAGGAGCCCTACTTGAACACTGATGTACATCTTAATGTATTCTAATGAATGTAAATTTAAATATAACAAATACAAATTAAGTATAAATCCAGAAATGGGTCTTTTCAATACAGTAACTTATGTTTCTCACCGATTATTTTCTCTCCACATAAACCCTTCATACCTTATATTTCTAACTTAACGCACCATAATATAGCATCAGACTTCATAAGCAGGAAACTAAACTTGTCATTGCCAGAAGACACACAGCTCTGCTACTCCTAATAATGGGAAAAATCAAAGTCTGTCTTTGGACCATAGTAACAGAGAAATTATGTGCATACAGTCAACATCTAATCTCTCCATCCATCTTGGACTGAAGCTGCTGGGCAAACACATTCTTCTGACAGTACCAAGCACTAAAACTAGTACTTTTTCAACATAAGTGAAACATTTTTAAAGCACTATTATAAAATACTCAGTAATTTTTTTAAAAAGAAAGAAGTATACTTAAAATTCCAGGGAAATATATCTCTCCAAAAAACAGAACTATCATTTCCAAAAGGTAATACTAAAATGAAAGAGAAGAAAACCTTTTAAATCCTTAATAGAAATTTGACAGCCCCCCAAAGATGCTCGGTTACGTGTACCGTACTTCATTTATACCTTGCACAGTATTACTCCTTGAGGAGTCCACTTTCAAAGGCAATTCAAGCTCTTTGTATCCCAGAATAGGCCGACACAGACACATCTACCTGACCTGAACCAAGAGGCGGGATCCAGTAGCTTCAGCTTATATTCACAGTAATTCTGCCACATGGCTTTTGAACAAGAACTGGCTTCCACCCAGCTGGCTTGCAGCAAAGATAACTGACTGCACGTCTGTAGACAAACCCTAAGAATTAGAGGAAGGGAAGAAAAAAAAAAAATCAGGCTGTTAAGGCCATCCAGCAGTCTTTGATCTAAGATGCTGTAATGTTGATAAAAAATAAAAATGTCCAAAATTTCAGATAGAATACAACACAGAGGTATAATTGTTAATGAATTACTTAAAATACTGAAGTAAGCTTAGAGGCCCCACTGTAAATGCAGATCTACTGATAATAAAAAAATATTGCAACATGTTCCATGAGAAAATTCAGCTGAAAGTTTATGGAAAATTGTTAGATCAGATGAGATTGCAGAACTGAACTTCACAGAAGGATTTCAATGAACAGAAGAAATCAGTTTGTATAGAGAAGTGGAGGCATCAGAAGAGCCTTAGAGCCAACGTTACTGAAAGGAACAGAGAAAGTAGTAAGCAGTAGCAAAGCTGAAAAGGAAAAGCAAACTCTTAAAAGTAGGTATAAATAATGTGATTTTTGTGCAAAAGCAAGCTCCTGGACTAAACCTAGAGGTTGAAGGAATCAAAGGTACAAATAGATTTATAAAGCCCTTTTAAAGGAGTTGTATGCACCATCTATGAATACTTTAGAAGATGTCAAAATTAGACGAGGACGTTTATAAAGCTGCTTCTTGTATAAGTCTTTATCTTCCCAACAGAACTATTCACAGACTTTCTTGTGGAGATTTTTACATAAAGAGCAGAACCAGTGCTAATTTTATCAGACACATTATGAACTAAGGAAGGGAAAAGAGAAAATTCAGAAAAAACTCAAACAATAAAACAAAGTCATAGCATTTTAAAGACAATGTGATTATTGAATGAACCTGGAATTTCAGCAGACCAAGCAGGATTTAAGGCTTTCTATACTGTTTTGAAAACAAGCACTACCAGTTGCATCACACACAAACAGAACTTAACTTGTTAACTCTTCTCTTTTTTCTTTATGAATCACTCTACATTCCAGAAACTTCATGGGAATTTTAAGCTCTTTAAAAATCTTGAAAAATCTTGCTGAAAAGGCCAGTATAAATTAGCCTAATGATCTTTCAGATTTGTCAAGAAATTATAGTTCTTCCACTTTTTCCTTCTTTTCAGGTCTCTGGCAGTTTCAGAAAGCTAGATTTCCTGAAATGTTCAGCTCTGAAAGTAATTAGCTATTTACTGCCCTTTCCAGAGGATTTGGCCATTGGTGAATTGAATTTTTCTAATTAACATATTGATTTTTTTCTGATTAATATCTGTTTTATGACTGCTGTGAAACAGTCAAATAATTGGGAACAGTAATAAAATAACAGCAACCCTGACAATGATTCTCTTCTATGGAGGAACTTCTTTGTACCACTACCATGTGGTAAGCGTATTTTTTTCCCTGTTGTTCTGCATTAGAATTAATAACACAAAAAGAGTTTCTGTCAGGCAAAGCAATAAAAGCAGAGTAGCACTTTAAGTTTTGTATATACAATATTGCAGCTCAGCTAACGTAGAGTTAGCAATAGAAAATTAGCAAAGACTTGATATATTTCTGGAATTGAGTAAAAAGAAGAATCCTCTGTATTATACACACACTACATCACAACTGCCATTATTACTGGAGAAGCAGAGCTATTGCTTATCACTTCCTACGCACATTAAATTATAAGTCCTATCTCTAATGAGACTGTTCTCTATCAGCCAAGTATTATTCTTCTATTGATAAATAAAATCCTTTGCCTTATAGAAGTAAAAACAAAACACATTTTATGAAATCTATAAAACATATCGTATTTAAAAGCCATTTCACACACAAAAAAAAAATCACATAAACAGATTTATTTTAAAACCAATTAAAAGAAAGGACACTTTGTTAAAATAAATTTTGTTTACAGAAGTTCTTCAAAAAAGTGTTTAAGCATTTATATAGAGAATCAAGATGAACTGTATACATTTGAAAATAATTGCTCAGCTGATTGGTTTTCTGACTGTGAATCTGATTTTAGTTGACTTATTAACTGCAGTTTAATAAAATCTTCTGCAAGCTGACCTCACACCAAGAAGAGCCTTCAGTCTTGAAAGACTCTGCTTTATGGACCATTACTGCTCATGTTGCAGCACAAACCAGGCAGAATCACAAAAAAAAAAAATCTGGTTGTAATCTTGCTTGCCTAATTTGTTCCTCCACTAGTATCAAAGGAAAAGGACTGTTCTCATAACCCCCAATTTGTCTGCAATATTAGCTATGAACCAAATTCTGAGATGGTGCAGCTGCACCCAAGAATATAGTGATGAGCTGAAAACTTAAAAATCACATGATGAAGATATAGTTCCTGATTTCCCTAAAAGCTGATACAGCTTTGTTGTGGAGAAATAAGTTTATTTTCCTAAACAGAGAAATAGACATTTAATCCCACATTTCCCCCCATTACCTTTGGGAAAACCCAAAAGGACAATTGAGCTGACTACTCACAGTACACCAGTGTTAAATTAAAAATACACTCTACAGTTACAAAAAAGGTGTTTATGGTCTACCAGGTTATCTTTGATTTATACCACTATGACCACATTCCAGCCCTAACAAATTACCTCCACCTACAAACAACACCAAGAATATTCTCCCACATGGGACAACACTTTAGAGTTAAACACTCAACCTCTAAAGTTGACAGATAGTATTTATACTGCACATTGCTATCCTACAAGAAAAAGCATGGGTTTCTTTGCTCTTTTTCTACCATCTGTTTAAAGGAAAGTAAAATATATTAAAATACCTGCTTTCACAAGCAAGGTTCTTGTTGCAGTTCTCCCTCCAGTTCAACCAGTATCAAGGTTGGCAGTTACTTCCTGCACAGCTGCTACCTACCAGGAAAGGAAAAGCCAAACCAGGCACCTGGTGCTATGGCTATAAGCCCTTCCCCTCACTGGGGTGAAGCCAATCAGAAGCACCTTTGGAAACAGAGCAGGACTTAGACTGATATATATGTGGTCATCATGGAAAATATGCCAGCTAATTGCAAATGTATCTGAGAAGGACTTGTTTAGGTACAACTATTTTCTGATATTTAAATGCTTTAAAATAACTTTTAGTGTATTTATTCCTTTTTCTAATGTCATAAAAAACCATAGGTATCAAAATAAAGATAGTACATCCTCTACATTTCTAGTGAATTTCAAACCTGTTAAACACTGGGGCAAACTTTCCGCTGATCTGAATTGATATTATCTGGAGAAAGCTGACATCCCAGAGCTATGCAGAGTCCCATCCACTGTGGATCTAGTGCTCTGCTGCCTAGGTTTTGTTGGTCATGTTTAGCGCGAGAAAAGTACTTGCTTTTAAACTGGAACATAAATCTGCAGGTAAAAGTTTGACTCTGGGATGGAGAAAAGAAAATTTACAAAATAGTTTCAAGGTGAGGGGGTATCAAAATCTGTCTTATTATATAGACTTGAAGATAAAACAACAGCTAATGAACTATAATGAGATGCCTATGATAGCACAGAGTTTCAAATGTCCATTTCTGATGGAAGTAGGCCTCAAGAACCTTAATCCCTGAATGTCATGTACAATTCCTGTGCAAGAAACATAAACCAATTCCTATTACACCAAGAAAAAGAAGCCATTAGGATAAAACAAATTCTATCTATATTGCTTATTTGACAGATCATTATTATATCTCTGCCTGTAATGCTATGAATATAGACTCTTCACAAAGGTAAGTGTGTGAATATTTATCTCTATGTATGTATATGTACAGAATACAGTTACCGAAGATAAAGAGTAAGTGAACACTGTGAGTTTGGAATTATGGTGAAGTCTGTAATCAATTCATTCATACATGTATTTTGATCGTTATGACTGAAGTGCAGCCTTATGATATAGTATCCTTGATGTAGTTTTAGAGCATTTAGCTGGCATTTTTAAGGCACTCGGACCCAATTCTCTCCATTGACAGGTAGCAGGAAAGGAAAAAAAAATCCCCAAAGCTCCACGTCAGCCATGGCAGAAAGTGGGAAGTGATGAAAAACAGTATTAAGTCACAAGAAACATGATAGTTTGAGTTTACTAGCACAGCGCACTACTGGCATAAAAGTATGGCCCTTTCACAAGCATCTGTGTGATGTGAAAGGCATCTGTGAATACCCTGCTTTGTGTGCAGAAGTCTGACTTCCCAGCTGTTCTGTACTTTATGTGTTAGTTTTATCCACATTTCATTGTGTAATGAATTAAAAAGTTCTTTGACTAAAGAGGCCTAGCACACACTGGAGCAGAAAGGTCCTGGGGTCCCATAGTAGAATACAAACTTTAATCTTCCCAACCAGCCTGTCTTTCAAAATACACCTGCAGGCCTCGCATCCTTCCAACTCACCTTTAGCTACAAAAGCCTTTTCTCGCTGTCTATCTCTGGAGTAGCCCTTTTGCTTGTATTGCTTTTTAAGGAGCTATGGCACAACAGGGACAACAGTCGAGACCACACCTAAAAGAAGCAAACTTCTCCCCTCCGACTTTGCAAACAGGATGTATTTCTTCTCAGAGAAATGAAGACATTGTCAAAGATTTGGCCCAGAAAAGCTGTGTACGTGGCGATGGCCTCTGTGAGGAGAGGCTGAGGCTGCCTGGTGCCGGACGCAGCCAGTTCCAGCCAGTTCTACCTGGCTCCGCAACAGCCTCTCCGCATGCAGGCCACAGCTGGGCCCATCAGCAAGGCTGGTGGCGCCGCTGTGAAAACATATTTGAGGAAGGGCAAAAGGCTGCCTGGCAGTGGGGAGTGAGGGAAGAAGTGTGAGAAATGGCTCTGGGAACAGTAAGGCCAGGGAAGAAGGAGGGAAAGGAGGTGCTCTCACTGTACAGACATGACAATCTGCTCCAGAAGGCTCTGGGATGGCAGCAGCATCAGTGTGAGCCAGTCTGCCTCAGCTCCCTCACCCCCACTGAAGGCAGGAGAAGCCAAGGAACACGAGCCTTCCTGGTGTTTCAGCAATTACATTATTCCCAGAGGTGGGTTTTTTCCTTTTGTTTTTGCTTTAAGACCAGCCAAAAATTTGACAAAACCAAATGAAAATGAAGGAATTTTGCATTTAGATGAAGTTAAAATTCAGAGCTTTAAATATTTGTGGAGAAATATTACATAGTTTAACTCACTCAAATTTCATGCAAATGTTTGCTTTACTTCTAAGGCACTATTCTTACTCTGGCCTGGAATTCAACCTGAATATTTCACAGGAAAATCTGGTCCTGGAGCACAGTATGATTACCTTGGTAATAGTACTGCCATATTTCCATTCCCTGTGCTTCACAAATGGGAGATATGATAGCCTAAAAGATGGAAAAAGGGATGTTTTGAAACCTGAGAAAGTCTTTGGTTTTGACTCAGATTTTGACAGAAGGTTCAAGGTACATTTCATTTTGTTGTAATGGTTTGTTTGATAAGAATATCCCTCAGTCATAGGAAAAGACCAAGTCATAGAAGAAAATAGTTTCTCTCACCCTCCCTAGCTTACCTCTTCATCCTCTTTTCAGCATATGGCAAGGTATGTTTGCTTTATGGCTGGGATACTCGATGAACTGTAATGACATCAAATTAGTATAACAGCAAATGTCTGTCAGAAATTAGCTTATGTGTATCCTTAATAGCTGAGCTAATGTTTTCTGTGTGATTGTGGCAAAGTTGTTGAGCCAGTTGAATCTGTCAGTCTGCTCCTAATCTTTCCTGACACTACGCTTAGAAATTTAATGAGACAATACCCAATTTAACAAATGACAGCTCTGTTGCTTGCCCTCTCTTGTTGCAAAGAAAGTTGTCTTTTTCTGAATCACTTTTGCTTAAAATGTCATGTGTTTAAGCTGCTGTGACCAGCCATTTTTTCTCCACTAAGTGCTGGGGAAGGTACAAGACTGCACTCACTACACCACACACTGTGAATTTAAAAAGTTAACTAAATGGGAGTGCGGGGTGGAGAAACAAAAAGATATCTCACTGGGGGGGAAAAAGTGTGTTTATCTTCATTAAAAACACTTTAATAACACTGGCTTAAAGGAAAAAAAAAAATGCCTCAGAGTGAACTGGAAGTCTCCAGGGTATTAGTCCCTGTGTTTTGGAGTGTTGGAGTTTATGACAGAGCGGTACAGACTGTTAGCCGTGCTTGTTTTAAAGCAGCTCTAGATTTTACTGGCTTACAGTAATGTCGCTGCAGACAGCTTGCTGCCGTGCTCTCTCAGCTGTCCCCTGGCCACACTAGAGTTCTAAGATCCACAATAAAAATCTCTTTTTATTTTCTTCCAAAGGCTTTTATCTGACTACATTAAGCAGCCACTTATTTCATGAATGTAGAAGTAATGGAAACAGAATTTATGACTTCCCTGGAAAACTTTCCTGTTGTTTGTATGTAGTACATTAAACCTCAGGAGGCTGTTTTCTCCAGTGTGAATTCATACTTGAATTCATGTACAGCTCCACAGGTAGCTTGACTTACTTAGTCAAGTGTTCACTTGAAAAGCTTTTGCTGTTTCTGATTTTTGGGGTGGTTTATTTTTTGCCCTTTTTTTTTTTTTTTTTTTAGTATCAGATTTAACTAGAATTTCATTCCTTTTGCTTCTCCAGAAGTTTGTGGCTAGCAAGGAGATAGTGAGACCCCCCCACTAAACAAGAACTATGATGGGTTCAGCTTACCACCACGCACGGGGCGTGCTCTGCCCTTGGCTGCCAGGATGCCCTCCTCCTCCACAGCTCCTCTGCAAACTTCAAGCAGCAGCATGGCAGTACAGTACCTGGGAGACAGAGGTGCTGCCCAGAATACACCCAGCATGATTACAAGCCTCCTGTTTCCTCAGCTTTCACAATTTAGCTATTTGCAATAAAAATTCTTTAAAACAGTAGAAGGCCTGTAGTATCAAATGTTGATGTTTAACCTGTCAGGGCCTGTCCATTAGTGTTGTCTCCCACCCCTTATTCTCCAGCAGTTATCCACAGCATTCATCAGGCCCTGCTCAGGGGAAGTCCATCTGTCGTGTTCAGGGGTGGTCTGCTTGTCAGTTCCAGTACATCAGATAAGAAAAGCTTTACCAGAAACAAGATATAGTCCTTGAAAGCAGAAGTTAGAAAACTCATCCCTACGAGCACGTATCTCTTTACTTAAACCTAAGTGGTCTGTGGCACATCAGAATCACGGGAGCATATTGTTTATAAAAATACTATTTTCTCATATCTAAATAAAAGCCATTTAAATATCAATAGACTGAGAAATAAAAAGATATTAGTTTCATGTGTGCAGGTCTTGATGATAGCTTGAATGAAATAATCTCAGGAAGGAATTAAAAATTGATGTAGATACACAAATTTATCAATTCCATAGAAATGAGAAATGAGCATTTATACAATTTCTAACTGCTGGAAAATCTCTCATGCATACATACATATGTGAGAATATATTGTCTTCAAGATTTCAACTTATATTTTTCTCTGTTAATTATCTTAGGAGTTATGTAAATGACCATTAATATTTTTCAGCTATTTCAAATCTTCTGTCTAAAACTCAAATCTTTATGGACAATAAGAAACATCAAAAAGAATCAAATACATGTCTAATAAAGGCTATGCCTACAGCTATGTTGAATAGTTAAATGAAAACACAGATTTCTACAAATACACTCATTTTCCATATACTAGTGCACACAGGGACAGTTAAATGTATTAGAGCTTCGGTCTGCAAAGCACTTAACCACATATAAAACCACATACGTACTAGTTTTCTAGTTTAAGTAGTTTCACTGAAATCATTAGATATACCTCCCATGACAGCTGTGGTGCAGCACAGAGATATCAAAACTACCATAAATGAATTCATTTGGTAACTGGAAACAAACCAGTAGTGACAGCACAGAGCTCAACACAGGTTAATTTTCTTTTCTGAGAAACTGCAGTCATTTAAAGATAGCTCGTATCTCTCTATGGAGTAATGGGATCTGCAGAATGGAGGCACCAGCTGTCTTCAATTTCCAAGTAAGTACAACTAAACTGAACATGTATCCAGTCTAGATTATTACTAATATGCACAAATGACTGCAAAAAAATGAATGCTAAATTTTAACCGAAGGTGTCAGAGATTCTGAACATGTCCAGCGTTTGCAGAACAATATTTCTGAAGCACTGAGAAAACCGTTATCAACTTTGGAAAGCAGTGCAGTATCATTAATAATACCAGGAAATACAGTGGGTAATAGATAATTTCTCAGAAATAAATACTCCACAGGTAGAATACAAAAGTGTTAAAATAATTATTCCTGTCAGCAGAATAGGAAAAGAAAGATGACAAGATAAAGGTTGGTGGGGGGAAGAAATCCCTCTTGCAGATAATGAAATTCCCAGCAGATTCATAGCAATGTATGAAAGGTTCCTCTTTCATCTGAGCTTCAGTTGCAAGCCAGAGCAGATGCACAGACAAGTGCAGTACCATTACCTTCACCGTTACATACATGGACAGGTTAATACTAGCACATAAGCTGGCCCAGAAAGACACCACTGAACCCCTGCACCCAAAGGTTTACTGGGCAGACAGCCGTGTGCTTTTGAGCAGCATGGGCTGTCTTTGTTCTAACACTGATAAAACGAAGCAAGCCTCAAACTAGACTGATTTGAATTTCATTCCAAAAGATGACGACTTGATGGATATTTCATTTGACTTTGTTTGCATTTTAAACTGAAAGCAGCAATGATGTTCCTTACTCTTTCTTGTAAAATAGATTCCATAATTCTTAATGTATTCCTTGGTCTGCAACAACATTGGGAGTCATTCACCTTTCAGCTGTTAATCATGGTGCTTTCTCAGTGACTTCCTTAGAAATCACTGAGAAAGTTCCCATTTCCAAAGACTGTGCCTACCAGGGAGCAGTGGGAGGCTCACCCCATGAGGACAGGGATATGGGGGCTGAGGGGCTAGCAGGATCTTGACCTCGCCAAGGGGACAAGTCCACTGTCCCCAGTGAGCCCAGCCCAGCCTGGGAGTCCCGGGCCTGAGTACAGCTCATGCACGAAGGGAGGGGACCACCAACGAGGCTCCTCAACTTTAGAAAACAAATGATGCAGTTTAATCCTAATTCTCTATGGGTCTGTGTCAACAGAGAAAGTCAACTGCGCTCTCTGCACTGTAGATGACAATTTTCTGTGAGTGGATTTTTTTGCTAAATACAAGCACTTATCTTTGTTAATTATTATTTTTGCATAGGTAACTTTATTTGTGACTTGACTAGTAAAACTCTAAGGAGCTGGACCATCTGGAGACCAAAGTTAAAATTGCATTCCAGAGTTAAAATGCTCCGGGAGTTTGTTCCAGATGGGTTGCATAAAATCAAACTGCTGTAGGAAACGCTGCTGGAAAACAGGTCACTTGACACACACAACCTTTGCAATAAATGTTTATATAAATTATCACTTTCAATATTGCATTTTAATTGCATAAAGAGCTTTGTGTGTGAAGCAGAACAACAGGCTTGGTCTTCTGCTATCAGAAAGCCAAAAGCTAGAGAAAGGACTTAGCGAGAAGAGGACCAACTTGGGTTAATTTTGCTGTTATACCCTTTCTGAAAGGGACCTAAATGAAGATATTTTTGACTTCTCATTTCTCCTTATTACATATCACTTTAAAATATTTGTGAATTTATATTTACAGAAACAGGCCTGAACAAGTTGAAGTAAATAATTGGAGTGGTAGCAAAATACGTCCTGTGATTTTCTCTGTTGTTATGCTATGTTATGCTATGAAACCGATGTACGGTTTCATAGTCTTAACTCAATTTCATATTTTTTTAAGACATGTTCTTTTATGGAACAGAGAGAAGTATTCTGAAAATGAACATAGGAGACCATTACAGCATATGCATGGGAAGTGCAAAAAGGGCCAGGCTGAAGGCCACAGTGTTTCTCAGAACATGAAGAATAAAGTTTTTTCCCTCATTTAGCCCCTGAGGAGTTGACCTAATAGTCAAATACAATGCTGAACATCTGCAGCTTCTGTGGGAGACTGGTGCTGGTTTACTTTGATGAAGCTGGTAAAAGGTGATCTCAGGAGGTGTCTTAAAAGACCCATAATTTAAAGTTGTTTATATTAATAATTTCCACAGTAACAATTTGAATTAGAAAAAAAATATGAACAGAAATTGTCAAAGTCAGGAAAAGTAGCTCTTACTCAATGTTTGTCATTGTGGAACACATTTTAGTTGCTTCCCAAGGTTCAAATAGTTGTAAACATTTAATTAAAAAGCCAGAAAAAAAGATTTATTCCCTTTATTTAGTCATTACATCTGTCAGTAGGGAGGTAGACAATCAATCTCTGTAAGTTGCTAGGTAACTTCCTATTTGCCTTCCAGCTGAAATGAGAATTAAAGACATTGAATACTGTATAGGCACAATGAGGAAATCACAGAATAAAAAGGATGCCTTATTAGGAGCTTGGGTTTGTGATGTTAACATGTAAAATATGTACAATGAAAGCTTCTCAGTTACCAATGTCCTCATTAAGAGCCTGAGATATGTAGCATATAATCTCTGGGGAGGGTTTTCTTTGATTATAATAATAATATTAGGTCATGCAAGTAGAGCTTGGCATAGAAGGTAAATATCTATTTAAATGATAGAAAATAAAACTGGGAACATCATTCTAAAAATTAATGGGAATTCTAAAGTGCGTCTGTTGAGAAACTGAGAACCCTATTTTCTTCAGCCACTGAAGCTGACTGCTTGCCAAATTTCTCATTATTTCCAGATGTAAAAACTCTGGATGTTGGTTATTGTACCTGTAGACTACAGGAGGAAGAAACAAAACGTTTCCTGTCCACTTTCAGTACATCAAAACATTTTCTAAAATAATGGCAAATTATATATATATAGGCAGTTTTTAATACACAGTAAGTGAAGGTCTGGGTATGCTGTCCCTAACTCTCTCAGCAACGAAAACTAAACTGCTCAGTTCTTGAAGGTTGTCTCGTTTTTCCTGCACCTGACTCAACCAGCAGCACATGTCAGTCACGGGTGCCTGTTAGAGGGCCTCGTCTGACAGTCTTTCTGTTGACCTCCCTGGAAGTCAGATTAGACCCTAGTACATCCAGCGAGTAGTTCTAAGCTAGTATTAACAGGCTACCATGATGTCAGAAAACATAATCATAACTTTATAAAACCTTAAAATCTGTGCTTGAAGGCTGAGTCAATGGAAAAGTTTGGCCAGCTTTTTCTTCATAGCTTTCATAGAAAAGTGGAGATGTCTACAACATCTGCAAAGCATAATTTCCGTTATATTCTCAGGGTTTTTTAATTTTCCTTTCCTTTTCCTGATTCGTATGACATACTACCATAAATATTGTACAAAACTGATAGTACTAGATATTTTCTAAATGTCTGAAATGAAACTTTTCAGAAAGAAAATAGATACTCCCAGGGAAAGATCTACTTAATTTCTAATACATTTAGCCTACTTCAATTTACAGCAGACGTTTAAGTATATCTATGATAAAAACATTCAGAGAACCTGTTAGTTCAGTGCTAGTTCAATTTAAATTGAACTCGAAGAGTGCGAAGTACATACTCCTCAATTCTCAAGTCTGTGTTCTGACTGAAGTAGAAAAGTCACAGTTCCTCCATAGCCTTCTCTTGTTAAACTTCCTAATTGTCAAAATAAAGTAAAAGTAGATGTAAAATGACTAATTATGCACTCAGTGTAATGTAACCATACAACTGACAATGTCTTCATTGGTGCTAGGTTGCTACACTGACAGCGTCTGCTTCCAACAAGAAAGTGTGCCATATGTCAAGGGAAGATAATGACTTACAGAACAATTTGGTATAACTCTTCTTTCCTGTCTTCACAAGCTATAATCCACATGAAGGAGTTAGAGAAATAAGACTCATCTGCAAGACTTCATTATAAATAACTCTTTTATAACATATGCTTTGCTGAAGCATACAAATCCCCTGACTTCCGTGAGCAGCTCAGTGAATGGGTGAGCTGTATATGACTTTCAGAAGCAATTTCTGTGATTGCTAGCCTGTATCATAATCATACACCAGAACCACTGGGGCCTGAAACAATTTCCCATCTATTACCTCTGCATTGTAGCTATCCTACATCACAGGGTGTCATAATAATATACAGGATGCATGGGGTGAGGATGAGAATATGCTTAATCAACCTATTTTCATTTCCTGCACAAAACATTTAGTTTCAAATAATCAAGACAGATAGAGCTAACAGGCTGGTTTGCTAAAATCGTCTAAGAAGGTAAATAATTTCTAAATCCACTCTATTCTACCCCATGGCCCTTTTCTGTCACACTTTTTCAGGCAAAGCTTTTTTCCTTTTACCATTGCAGGAAACACCACCACTTTCTAGTTCTACTTGAACATATTTATGCTCTTAATAGCCGTTATTTTCATAGGAATGTTTGTCTTGCAACTCTTTGCATTTAAGAATAGTATTTTGTTTTTGTTACATTTGCTTTTTTCACTTAAAATCGATGTATTCATTAAAAAAGCCTTTGGCATAAAACCAAAGAGAGATAATGTAAAATAGTTAGTAAAACAAAATATAAGTTATAAAAGCAGAAACAAATAAGCCCCAAATACACCACTAAGGGCCATGAATGATTTTAAGATCAGCACTTGTCATTGTTGCAAACAGCATTTGTATTCATGCCAAAAACATACAGCTAGCTCAAAATATCTGTGAATCTCATGGAAGTCAAGAGTCCTTAAACCAATTAAGACAGTTAATTTTTCATTTTCACTTTTAAGCATATATTAAATGTGTATTAAGACAAAAATAGTCTAATTTTATACTTTATCATCAAGAAATTAGGAAGATCTTCCCCTGCTGTAGAACATCTCGTATTTACCACATACTTGGCTATACCCAATGGTGATATTCTGCATTTCTCCTATTGCAAAATACATACTGGAGTTAATAGACAACAATGTCCATAAGCTATAAACATGAACATATAACAGGAGTGACCTCTGGTGTCAAGTTCAGGCTCCTTTTGTGCTGTTCCATACTTTGTATTTGAGGTACTGCTGCTGCACCTCAAATAATATATTTCCTAATGTTATTGAACTCTCTCAATACCAGTTGAGGCTTTCATGAACCGCTGATGCTATGAGGATGGGATTAACCACTTTTGATGATTAGAAACCTTCTTCTCATTGAGCACTCAAATATATTCATGGCCATTGAACATTCTTCATGAGTAATCACAAGCACTATAAGTTTTAAAGTAGCTTAATATGAAAAAAATTTGAAACAGGTAAACAACTCGAAAATATCTTGATTTACTAATAGCAAGAAATACCAGAGGTATTTCTCAATGCCCATGCTTATAGCTTTGCTTTAGAGAGCAGCGTGCTAAATGTTATTCAAAGCAAGTTTTTGGTGCATTTTAAGGAACACCATTTTCCTCAATGGAACTTAACTCTATAATATTTTTATGTTGTAGATAAGATTGCCTGGGATATGTGTAGTTAGTTACCCTGGCACTGGGATATTTCACATTTTTAATTTCAAGTTTCTATCATTCAGCAATTATTTTACCCATTAATTTTCATCTTTCCTTCTTTCCATACAGGACTAGTTCTAACTGATGCTTCTCACATGTATTTCTGTCACACATCAGATTTTAATAATGATGAACAGCCAAAGGAAAAGAAAATCACTTAACAAAGGATTCAAAATGTGTGCTGCATTCATTTTCTTTGTGAATGACCTGATGCTCAGAGTGCTCCAAAGTAGATAAACATCTGATCCAAAATTACTGAATCAGGGTATTTTGCTAGAGTATTTGCTTCCTCTTTACCATCCCTGAGTTCCATAACACTATGGAGTTCTACCGGGGGATCACACAAAACCCCTCTCCGTAATTTTCTTAAGTCAAGTGAAGGAAAAGAAATGGAGCTATGAGAGATACCAGGCTGCTTCCTTTGCATGATTTACTTATATTCCTAACTAAGGCACAACAGTTACCAAACTGGACGGGGAGGGTTTGATTTTCTTCATCTCCCTAGAAGCAGCTTGCTGAAGAAAAGTTGTCTGTAATTTAATGTCCCTGCATGTTGTTTCTTTGTTTGTTTGTTTTCTAACCTTTAGCCACTTTTCAATGTTTTATGTTTTTTTCTATCTCATGATTTCATACCCTTGATAATAATCATTGATGTAAAACACTGATAAATGCCTAAAGGGGAAAAAAGAGCCCAACAACTTTATGTATAATTTTAAACGCCTTGGATATGATAATAGTATCTTCAAAGGATGCAGTGTATTTAAAGCTTGATCTCCATATTTAAAAGTGCACACTGTTCATCAAGCTGTGCCTTTCCAAGGATTCCTCAACTGATGTCTTAAAATGGCTTCTATAATTTCTTCTGTGACTGATGGCAAACTGACTGAACTGAACCCGTATCTGCATGTATTTGCTCTGTATAGTAATTGAACGAACATACTGTAGTTCTGTTGCAAAAATAACTCACAGCAAGAAAGCCCTCTGCATGTTTTCCATCAGAAGCCTCATTTGTGTGATTAATTATCTTCAGAAACTCTGCTAAAATTTGAGACTGCAAAGGATAATACTTTTTTTTAAAGTGATCTGAAATAGTTTAATGATATTTCTTCTTGATTAGAGAAATAGCGATAATGCTTTAGCTTTAGCTATGTTAGTTAACTTGATAATATCTGTGAGTTTGGGTTTTATCCTTTATTAAGTACTGTTTTCCATTTGTTTGATTTTTGCTTTGTATCTGTATTTGAAAACTTTTAACTTCCACATTACAGTCTCACAGTAAGTGAAAGCACATCTAGTCAATCAACCTATAACTAAAGAGTGATTCTCTGGGATACTCCTTCAGATAATTTCTACCAGAAACCAAATGCTCAGAGCTAAATATCTTTTAAAGAGTGGAAATGATTCTGCAAATACATTTTTGGGGCATATGGGAATTTTCCAGTAAAGTAGAGCTATGGCAGACATTCCTGTGCTTCCCACTATCCAAACTATGGAGCTACACATCTATCTCATATAGAAAGATATCATAGAAGAGAGATATAATAGAGGCCCTCATACTCACTAGGAGAGACATGCTTTTGAGACTTAAGTCAATATAAGAATAAGACCAGAAACTGCATAGATGGGGGGGGGGGGGGGGGGAGGGAGTCTTTTTTTGTACATGTTGTTCTTTGGACTATATCCAGGGCTTCTCTGGTATGTCTGACAGTTGTATCTCTGTAGTGAGGGAGATAAATTTGGTTAAATATATCTTTTTGCCTACTCTACAGAATAAGGGTATTCAAATGAGGGATAGAGTGGTCTCAGAGGCTGTGCTGTGAACAGGCTTGTGATCTGAAAATAACTATTATTCTCTCAAATCTCACTGGACTATCCACTCCAAGGTGAATACTCTGGCAGAATCTTATTTGTAAAATTTATGAGCAGATAGGACTATTTAAAACCATGAACAGCCAGCCAGTCCAATAATGATTAAGTAACCGATCATGATATGTTCCTAAATGTATAAGGAAATATCACTGCAATCTATAGAATTGAAGCCATGTATTGTTTAGCAATGGTAAATATGGTGCCAGATACCACAGACTTTGCTTAGAGAAGATTCCAACTGTAAATAGCAATATGTATTAAGGCTTTATTTAAAATGAGACTCAGGAACAGAAACAAGAGGAAGAGGATCTGAAAATCAGCCTGGTTTTTGATACATTTGGCTGATTGATGCTTGGATTGCTGCAATATCAATTAATGCAAAAGGTGCGTTGATTGATCAATGGTTTTCTCATCACCAGACAACTGTAAACTTCCTCTGTGGGTTCTCCCCTGGCCAAGGAGTAAGAATTCCCACTATGTCTTTTTCCACTGGAATGATAACTAACCTCACCTGTTCTTCTCCCCTCATCCCCCCACAGTCCTGCTAACTTATCTTAATGAAATTCTCAGCAATGTTATTTTCTTTGAGATTTCTGCCACTAACAAAGGTCTGTGGAGAGAATGTGGAGGGATATACAGGCAAACACCTTGAATACGCAAGGGTTGGTGCCAGCCCAAAGAGAGCAGGAAGAAGACAACAGCATAAGACTAAAATTATGAGAACTCAAACATGTGAGTGTGTGCAAGACAAGCATGAACGGAGCACTGTCATATTAGAGAGAGAAATGCACATAATCATTCTCTTCACTCTTTCTTCTTTTTCTTTCTTTCCTTCTTTTTCTCTCTTTGTGTCTCTTTCTGAATATGTAATGTGGAATATGTGTATGTTTGATCACTTTTGTTCTCCAGCTCCATAACAGCATGAACACTGTATATGAGCATTTAAATATTCCACTTTAGCAGTTTGGTCCAAATCTGAATGCATATCTATGGCTTGGACCCCTGCTGCTTAAAGCTATTTGCACTCAGATCAAATTGTGACCCCCAGAAATGGAAGTATTTATGTTGAAAAAGAACTGAATAAAATATTTATAAGGCTATTGTTACAAACTAGAAAAATTATGATATAAATATGATTACACTGTATAAATCAGATAAAATCTACACAATCTGTGTTTCTTTAAAGAAACCCAAAATGATTTTGTTTCTGAAGTACACATAAAAAGAATTTCAATAACATTGTATTTTCAGACTTTATTGTTAAGGGATACAAGGAAAGCTTTTCCCTGGTTGTAATATTTTCTTTATAAAAGCATTATTTCAGACAAAGTAAGCTTGGCTCATTTAAAGTCCCCACAAGGGACAGCTACATTTTGAACGATATTTTGAATGTTTTTGATTACCTAGAGGAATGATATCCCAGTTTTTGAGATCCCAGTGTGGCTTTATTTTCTGGACAACTCAGTTATTCTCTCATCCTCTGACCTTATTATGATATTGGTTTTCCCTTCTTTTCACTACACTGTTCTGTGAGAAAGCTCTATATAAATTTGATACAAATCTAGTTCACGTACAATATCTGAAAGTTAGTCAACTTCACAAGGCATAAAAATAACAATTTCTTTTCCTTTATACCTTAGTTCTTATTTTTGTACAATATTATCCATGTGCTATGAATTCCCCTACAGTAAACTTACAAAAAAAAAAAAAAAATTAAAATCCATTATATCCACATCAACTATAGGATAAAATTTTTGTTTCCCAGGTCAGCTTGTGTTTTTTCGTATAATGTATCAAGTTAAATGCAGATGGCCAAGGAGAAAGAATATTTCTTCTCTTACATTGTACACATCCACAGTGATGGTGAGATGATTCAGACATCGTAAAGTGTGGCTCTCTTGGTCAGGAAGCTTTGAGTGGTTTCAGAGAGATGATCTGTTCCTTTCCATAACTTTTTCATGTTAAAGTGAGTGGAAGCATTTTGTAAGTGTGAAAGAATTATAGATGATAATATGTCTGCAAGTAGATAGTTGCTAAGTTAAAGACATCCATGGTATGAATTGGTTAGATTTGAATATACTGCTATTATTGTATCAGGGAAAAAATTGAGTCTAATGGCCTGCCTTGATTTAGATTACAAGGAAGTCAAATTGTTATGACGTCTCCTCCTTATTTGCCTATTAGAATATTTGGACAGCATGTGATGATTTTGGCCAACACTAAATTAACACTGTTCATAAACAAGGAGGAATTAAAATATAAAACATGACCGAGGTATGTGCCAGAGCTACCATGCATCTGAAGTTGGTTTTGAATTCTTCCAATTTATGTATCTGTTATTGCTGGTAGCTGTACCTACTATAGTCCTCTTCTAGGCCTACATTTTCTCTAGCAAACATGCCATATATTTTAGGGCAAAGTTATACATTCTGAAGTTGAGGTTACTTTCTGAAGTTGAGCTTACTTGTAACTCAGTCTACAGATCATTGCAACTACTATGGAGATAACTCTACATTCGTTATGCTTAATTTCAGATCTTCATAAAACATATGAAATTACTCAAAGTTTGGTGGGTTTTGTTTTTCTGTTTTAACTTTTGCATATAATGGCTTTGTGCCATATATGTGCATGTATAAATAGGTATAATATATATTTACATGTACGCATGGAAACAATTATATGGATTCAATATGACATCAGAATGTGAGGTGTATCTTTAGCATCTTCACGATTACTGTTTTTTTCATGTTTAATATGTAGACTTATTTTCTATTTTTAAAGGCATGCTGATTACAGGTAAACCTCTACAACAATGTTTTAGTGGAGAAGCAATCTTCTCTGAATGGGAAAACAACACAAAAATGCCTGTGGATCAACTCTCACTTGGCAGTTGAAAAAGTGGGACTGTCTGTTTGTTGCTTTTGTTTGTTCTCTACTTTCTGCAGTGAATCGGGCGGACAAGTATCTCTTGTCCTGAAAGGCCAGAGAGATGTGTTACATCCTATTCAATCTCCCCCCGTGTCCCCCCCCCCCTTCAGAAAGTCATATGGGAATACTAAAGGCATAAAATCTAGCAGAACATAATGAACTGTACTTCACTGAGGACACAATTTGTCCTTTCCACCCCTCTCCGTGCCCGTGTTCGTAACCAGACCCCGATCACATGCAGACATTGTTCAAGAATGAACAGAAATCCTATTCCCCTTTGCAGCTGAACTGAGAAACCAGTGGACTAGTCAGCAGCTGTGTTGGTATTCTCTTCAATGCTGGCAACGAAAGTTATAGTTGAAGCTTTATTCTGGGGCTAAGCATTAAGTTAAGTTAGTAAGTACCAGACACCTTCCTATTTTTAAGTATTGTTTTGCACTGGAAGGTGCTGGTTCGTTGTGAACCCAGTAAGAAAGGCACCCAGACTCTGTAATGCTGTTTATCAGAGCTAACGCTGTAAGAAGAGAATAGCGTAGATAATCTGACGCCTCTTCAGATGCTGGGAGCACCGAGCAGCGTAGCATCAAACAGGACTCTGGCCCACGTGCAACATGCCACGCAGACCCCGTCCATAGCAAAGATTCTCCCCTTTCTTTCAGTGTTTCAATCTATTCTAGGATTCTCTGACAAGGAAACAACTCTATTTATCGTTTCCGTAGTCAAACAGAAATTATGTTCTCATGAAAACTTCTGGCTGCCCTGTCAGCCGAAGGCAAGGCCACGCAGGAGCTGTAACCGCCGGCACCCAGTGGGACTGCGGACAGGTTCCTCGGTCGCAAAGAGCCGGCCGACTTCACCCTGCGGCCGCGGGATTTGTGCTGCCCCACGCACACCTGAAGGCCGCGCTGGAGGCGCAGCGCAGCGCGGACCGGGACCGGGACCGGGACCGGGCAGGTTACCTGTTACGTGGTCCACTAACCTCTCAACGTACAACAGTCTTCCGGCCAGGGTCGCGGCAACGCAGCCACGTTTTTTTAACCAGCTTACAATGCAGCTATCTCTTGCTAGATAGATATCATAAATGGTTCTCTTATGTATAGACTTCTTGCAGAAAAACATGATTCTAGCAAAAAGCACCTTGTATATGATTAGCATCCTATTGCCAAACGTTTACTTAGAGTGTAATTGTGCTACCATTGTTCAGCCTGGACAGTGCATTTCCCTGCAGACATTTCATTCATTCCATTTCTCTCTTTTTGGCAGAACGCAGTGCAACCTCCCAGGGTTTTTGCTGGAACTTCTGAATCTGCAGCCCTTGCTCACTCCTTGGGTGGAATTGATCATGTGTGGTATGAATATGCTGAGAGCAGAGGGGAGAGATACACAGAGATTTCTCCAGAACACCAAAAGCCAGGTATGTTTTTTAGTGATCCCAGACACAGCTGTAAGCAAAGTTAGTTACAGGACTATTATTCTACAGCTAAGAGGTCAACACTTGAAAAATTTCAAGACAGTCTCGATGAGATAGCCTTCTCCATAACCTTCTCTTGGTGCTTTTACCACTAGAAGAGGGAACTTACCCTTCACAAAGACCTGACAAGTAAGACGCAGCAGGGCTGAATACAAGTGACAATATTGGACCTATTGTGAATACATTAGTATTTTCAGCAGGTCCCTCACATGTCAGGAGGAAGATGACAACTACCTCAAGGCACTGACAGTCTAAATTAGACAGACAATGTGGCTGAAAAATTTAATGTCTTAGGTAAACCCAGGGAGGTCAAAACTCAGCATGGTGAGGGTAAGTTATCTTACTTGGCTGGTAGACTTCATGGAAGAAATAAGTTTATGTATGGGCTGCCTCCTCTAATTCTGAATTCTCAGAGCTTATGAATGATTGTTTATCTGCTAACAGCCTGCAGGGATTTGGTAAAATAGCTACAGCATAAAACTGAAAAATAATTGAAATAAATAAAGTACTACCTAGCACTATCCTTGTTTATTCTATGCATCTGATATTAACATTCTGATGTCTTATGCTCGTAATACATAATAAGAAACAAAAATGTCATAAAATCAATACCTTCTAACAGCAGAGGGAAATGTCACAAATTATCCCATTCTCATTATAGTTTTCAGACAGTAATTTCACAAGCCTCCAAGGGATTAGGAAAGCTGAGTATATTTTTGCTCTACCCTCAGATGTCAGTTTTATTGTACATGATCTAGGCAGTGAAGGTTCTCTGCTCAGGAAGAAGTTAGAAATCAATTGTTTTGCCAATGAGATTCTTTTGCAAGGCTGTTAGCTGCCTTTGTAAGTGTGAAACTACCAAATTCCGTGACTCTGCTTAAATTACTTTGAAATACAAAATTACACTCTAACCCCTTATGTGGTACAGAAGCGTGCTGTATGAACATACAGAATGTAGAGCTGTGTTGCTAATGAATAAAATTGGCACGTTCTAAAGAAAAGATGAATTAATTATATATAGCAGATCTCATAACTCTTTGATATTTTCCTAGGAACGCCCCCTTTTTTTTTTTCTTTTTTTTTTTTTTTAAGCTAGGGATTAGAGTCCGATTGACCCTGCCTAGATAAGAATGAGCCTGAAAGAATTGGTCTGTCATAATCCCAGTGATGGCATTTGCAAATCTAGTACTACTGCTATGGTAGTGGATGCTCCAGCTAGATTAAAGTGAAGCTCAGACCTGTGGTGTCATCTGTGCATGTATTTTACCAAGTCGATTCACTTGCTGTTTTACTGCTGATCCTAATCCTCTGATCAATCATGCTGCATACATGTTAGCTTGTATTCAAACTGCTTTGGAGACAATCAGGCACAAAATACAGTGAATTCCAGGGTCTGCTGTCACAGACAATGTGGAAGGCCAAGCCCACCTGCATCACTTGGCTTGACAACAAGGACTTACTTCTTGTAGTACATAATAAAAACAGATGCAGCCATTCATTTCACATGAGCCAGAACCCCAGGATATTTTATATCACATTAAGAAATCTTAGGAAAGACATTCTGTGGGAGTCAAATAGATGCTATGGGACACTACACATATCAATGATTCTTTCACTCAGAAAGGTGAATCATACCAATTAAAAACAAAACAAAACCACACACAAAACCCCACCATCAACAACAAAAAACCCCAGGCTTTGGGGATAGTTCTAATTATGGCTATACATAGAATGTAAACTGTCATTGTGGTGGTTTGGACAAGGATAATACCTTTTGGCTAAACCCCAAGAAATAAGAATGAGTGAAATGTGAGTCTTTCATTGTGAAATGTCTCCAGTTTTGATACAGAGTGCAAAGCAGATATTTTTGCCAAATATAAATATTATCCCAGACTTCCTCATTAAAATATAAGCTATTGT
This sequence comes from Gymnogyps californianus, assembly GCF_018139145.2. NCBI lineage: Eukaryota > Metazoa > Chordata > Aves > Accipitriformes > Cathartidae > Gymnogyps > Gymnogyps californianus. The sequence continues at coordinate 4,556,537 of NC_059479.1, forward strand.
GAAATAGCTAGAGCTAAAAGAATATAACTCATACAGATATGAAAAGGCTGTGGTTTCTAATGGCATCTCTTTCCGAACAAAATTTTAATCCAGAGAGTTTAGTACTTATTAGATTGTAGGACTTTGGAAGTTCAGATGGTTGCATAGTGTTAAAATAATTTGGATGGGTTCAAAGATTCTCTATAAGGCAAAGGCTCAAAGGGTTACTACAGAGATAATTCACACAGTTCATCTGAGACCTCTAAATAGCTCTGAAGCTCAATAAAACATATTATTTCTTTGAAAAGCCCAGTTTCCAAATAAAGGCTATATTAATAAAATATACATTAGATTATATTTTATTATATATATTTTTTAAATAATGTTGAAATACATTGGAAGCTGGAGCCAAATGCAATACCAGGTCCTTACTGTACATTATATGGTCACTCTCCATTTGTTACAAAGACGGTGTCTAAACTGTTAGGGCAGGAAGCATGTCTCACTCCCCAGGGCTAGCTGTGCGTGTCAGGCATGCTCCTTCTTAGGATAAAACCCCAAGTGTACTATTCTTCTACCCTATTAGCTGCCTATGGGAACAAAGAAACACTATGTATCCTTCAGCTAGTAACCCAAAGTGAATAATCAGAGCTTACCTGGCTGTGTCTCTGCTCAAAAGTTTAACTGTAGAAAGAACAGCAAAGGACAACTAATAAAATAATGTTCCACTGTATTTAATATGCTCTTTTGTTAGCATAGAATATTGAAGAGCCAAATTGTACTCTCAGTCCACCCACTCTGAGGCACTTAGAAGAAAAAGATTAACGTAGTCAATATCCTGGACCTTGCCTGTAGGAATAAACTCTCTCAGTGGGCTGAAAGAGCTGACACCCACCCCATCAACCCCAAAATAAGAAATGGGGTTTTTTTCATTAACGAATCTGAAAAATATATTCATCAATCATTTCTGACACTATGCACTTAGAATGCATGAATGAGAAACATATTAACTAAGCATAAATAACTATAGTAGTGAGCGGAATGGCTCACGATAGATATCAGATGAAAATGACAGCTGTTATCATTAAATTCAGTATTTATGTTTTTCTAGTTAAAAATGACATCTTATTTACAAACAAAAGTAACTCACCAGCTGAGGGGAAAAAAAAAAAAAACAACCGACTTTGGTTTTATTTACTTTAGAGGAAACATTGCAGGAAAAGCTCCTTTCCTTTCAAGTTTACATTTTTCTTTTTTTATTGGTTCCAGGTCACTCTCTTTTGTTTTTATTTCCACATGAGTTCTCTTCAGGCATGTGTGCTTGCAAGGATTTATGTGCCACTATATATAAAAGAAGGTCAGAAAATACACTCTAATAGAGGAGACCTATGTTTTTTCTCTGGAAGATGAGTCTATAAGTTATTGAAATCAGTCCAGGAGGGCACCCCACTTTCGGTTCTGTCCAAGACTTTTTGTGGAGATACCTCCTTGTATATATTTCGTATATCAAAACTTTTACAAGTAATGAAAGGCCATTTTGCACAAAGGAGAAAAGGATGCAAACAATCATCTCTCTCATTATAGATATCTCCCTTACGTGCAGGTGAGTGAAATCTAGGCCATAACACAATTTTGCCATTGGCTTTCATTTCACATGGTGGGCTTGCCCACCATTTATGCTGCTTGAGAAGCCAGTCTTGTTGATGTGATTAGAAGGATATCGCACATAACAGAGTTGGCTTGCATTACAAGGACATTTATATGACATAAATTCCTTCTCAGCGTCGCAGAGCTACCTTAGGGCAACTCTGCTGCATCCTTCAGGAGTGCTGGATTTTTTAAAAATTATTTTTATTTTTTTTCTTTAATCTCAGGTTTTGGATTGGTTGGTGTTTTTTTTTTTTTTCTCGGGCACTTGGCAGCACATCAACTCCAGAAATCATACCATTTTTGTGACCTTTAGATTCTCAACTAAATAAAGTTTGGATTTCCTGGTTTCCTCATTTCTCTGTATTAGTTTCTTTCCCTTCTTCTGATTGTATTAGTGCTATTAGAGTTTTCCTTTCACAATATAACCCCAGGATTTATCAAATTAAATGCTGTTTGGAGGGTTTGGGATTTGAGTTCTGAAACTTGTTGTTGATGTCCTGAAAGTATTCCAGCTGAATACTGAGTTAGTAATCCTTAGCAATCATTTAAATCTTAACAATGTCAAGCAGTTAATGAACAAAAAGGTACAGCACAGCACTTGAATAGATGCACACAGTAACAGTGAGGTAAAGGTGGTTTTCGCAAAGTAGAAGGACTTGATGGCTCAATTATATCCCAAAAGTGACTTTGAATATGCTTCTGTCTTTGTTTTCTTTGAGCTTGCTTTTGAATATGACTTCTGCTACACATTAAAAATACATAATTAGTGTGTTTATTTTCAACATGACCGACACCTGTAGAACATGGACTGACTGGCTGTGCAATTACGTCAACGCTGTGCATTGACCTTGAAGCTGAGAGGGCCAGCTGCCAGAAAAAGAAATCTTTGATTTCATTAACTTATTAAATTAAACTCATTTTTAACAAAAATAATCATGGGTGAATCACCATACATTCTTGAATTTTAGGAGACTGAGGAGATTTTTTTAAACAATCAGAGTTCAGAACTGTTCTTTTGAACTAGAATATTTTCAACATTTCCATTTAAGCTACATTTACAATCCAGTTGAACATAAAGTTTTGAAACAGCAGGCAAAACCAGGTAAAGATACGAATGATGCTGAGAGCTGCATACTGTCTGCCAACAGATATAAGTAGTAATTTTAGTCATTTAATTTTGAAGTAATGTAGAAGTCAGTAGAAGAAGAAAATATTAAAATGACTAAGGTAAATCCATAAGAAAAACTTAGGAGATTGCAGAAATAATTGTGATTTTTTTTTTTTTTTACTTTTATACTGACCATATTTCCATATTGTGTCCTGAATTAAACGTAGTCTAAGTTTTAGAGTTGTTGAATATGATTCAGTGATTCAAGATGGAAAGGAGATGAGCAACAGAATCTGCTGCAAGAGATAAACAAAATCTTGGTAGGAAGAAAATCCAGATGAATAGGCGTACCATCTGTTCTCTTACAGTTGTTCTTACATTCATCACTAAAAAAATTATGGCTACTAAAGTACAGATGCACCAATCACATCATGCAGAACATGGAGAAATGGGTAACCTTTGACCCAAAACAGAACGTTTCTCTGTGCCCAGTCCCTCCTTTTTCTACTCTACCTGTTCTCCTGTGAATCTTCTAGAAACACATAAATAGACCCATCATATTTAAGAATACTCTAACATTATTTATGAATTTCTATCAAACAAAGTGAATGTAGGTAATGGTGGTAAAACTCAGGCTACAATTTAATGAAACTATAAACATTTGCTGAAACTTAGGTAACAAGAAATTGAAAAGTTTCCTTCAGAAGTAGACTTTTGAGATAAAGAGTTACATAGACAAACAGACATTCAGAAACTTGAGAGTTGTCTTCTGCCTTTACTATCTACCTATATTATTCTTTCTTTTGCATTAATTCATATCATAAGCAACTATATTATAACAACTCCTAGGATCACATCCATCATAAGGCATTCAATCCTTTCAGGAGTGTCAGAGGTCCCTGTTATGAGTTCTATCTTTGAATCTTCCTTTCTTCCACCCAAAGATGACTCAATTGGTGATCTATGATCAGCAATGTTTCCTGAAAGCCAGCCACAGTGCTCTTTTAAAGGAATACCAAATAGGTAACTTCTTAGATTAAATTTTGTATTACTATTGATGTTTTAAGGAAAACCTAAATCCAGATCCTATATGCATCCCTAACCAGAATGATTTCTGATCACAATCTGCCTCTGAACTTTATTTTCTGTGACTGTTTCTGTTCTTATTCTAAGACATTTCATTGTATACCTCATGAGAAATAACAGCAAGATCTATATGTCACTTCCCAAAGAAAAACTCTTGAAGACCTTTTTGTAAGGCAGTGCCTTACTAACACAGACATCTGTGCTAATCAGTGCTGAACTTTAGAAGAACTGATTTGTTTTGTTTAATACAAACCCCTGTGGTTTGGGAAGGCTCAGCTTTTACAGACTTAGTTTGCACACCCTTTGTTTCTTTGAAGTAATCTGTAAGACTGCCCATTGATCTCTTGCTTTTTGTTATGATCACTAAAAGTTTTCCAGAGCGCATTGCAAGTCATATTGCTGACTGATTTCTGCATAAAACAAAACTGCAGTGAGCTTGACTGTGAAAAAGAGAATAGGTGATAAAGAGAATATTATGTTGCATTAGATGGTAAGAAGATATGTCAACTTCAAAGATTAAACCAAGATCATTATGTGAGCTTCTTTTGTTAAATAAATGATGTTTAGAAGAACAGAAATGGGAAGCAGAATTTAAAAGTAGGTGCTATAAAAATACAGCAATTTGTTACAAAAATATATTATACAAATCTGTATATTATTTATTTCTTTAAAAACTCAGACTGGGTAAATGTGATATTTTGGAAAAATAAATTGCACCTTCTAGATTGAAGTGCTATGTGCTGATTAATGGCCTTAGCCACAGCTTCTTTGATCTACCTTTATCCTCGGCCAGCAACATCTTTGCCTTTTTTTCCTCAGAAGCTATAAACTTCAGCTAAACCAACTGGCTATACTGCTGTATGGATTTTTAAATTTTTTTTTTTTTTTAAGGAAAAATTGCTTATGCAGATGTTTGCAAAATAGCATATAACTTTAAGTTGATTTATTGACAGTTTCCTCTCCTTCATCGTGTTGGAAAGATTCTGGCAGGGTGAGTAACTAAGGAAAGCAAAATGAAAGTATTTACATGTAGAGCTGGAGGGGGCAGATGACAGCAACCATAGCAGAAGATGACTGATGAGGCACCAGACTGCAAGAGATACAATATTTGAAGCACACAACAAACAAGTATTTCTGTAAATGAACTTGAAGCATTGTGTACAAGGTTCATGGAGTTGGAAACAATTTTTATTGTTCTATTTTAAAGGCCTGCTTACAGTCTAGAAGACTTTTAAAAGTGTAGCCTTACTATCCAGCCTTCTGCTCCCCTTTCTGTCTTTTCACGAAAAATTACTTTCTCTTATATCAACGGTAAAAGTATTTCTTATGCTTCCCTAATTTTATTTTTGCTGTGCCGACATTTACAGAGGGATAAAGAGAAATATAGGCTGAACTCTTTTTTTGTCATTGCATCAACAGCATATACTAATTTTCACATATGAAGCAAGCCACAGGTAAGAGTGGTAGGAATGGTAAGCAGGGATGCCAGCAAGTGTGTCAGGTGAGGGCCATGGCCTGCTGACCTATGTGATCAGTAGACACTGGCATGACACACCTTTTGGCTGGTACCACAAAAGGTCCAGAGGTAGCAGTCATGGCTTTAAAAAAAAAAAAAAAAACCAAAAAACACACCCCAAAAAAACCTCCACCCACACAAAAGAACACCCTGTCACTGTCACACTGTGATCTACTCCTGTTAAAATTAGTATAAGCAAAGCCTGTCTCACTTGTGCAGTGACAGTCATCTGCAAATTTCAGAATAATTCTGATTTAGGTTCAGTAGGATGGTAACTATAAATGCTTCTGGTTTAAGTGAGAACTGCACAACAAAATAGCAAGAAACAGTCAGTCAGGACTATGCATGTTATGTTGAAGCTTACTATAGGCACGCTTTAAACAGGAGGGAGCATATCCTTTGGTACATATGTTCAGTTAGTAAAATACTGCACTGGTCATTAAGAATTTCACCATGCTATTTTGTCTGTGTATAACCTCACAAGTTGTTCTAATAATTGCATAGTAGAGGTGTGGTGCACTCTATGCTACCCCTTGGAGCGAGCAATGGCACCTGTCTTCAGCTTCATGGCTGCCTGATTTCTGATGCTATCAATCTCTCATGTACTTATACACATACATATCTAAATATGTATAAAATTACAATAATCCTATACAACTCAGTTCAGATATGCTGCAGGATTTGCAGGGGTTACTTTGGCTTTTGTTTGTTGGTTGGTTTGGTTTGTCTGGCTGTTTTAAGGACATTCCTTGCAACTTTGATTCTAACAAAGATGAAATGAAGGCCTGGACACTAAACAGGTTGAATGGTTGAGACAGCATGTCTCAATAGTATTTAAACACAGAGTGTTGGGGTATAAACCACATTCTGGAGATGGAAAGAGAATTCCTGGCAATGGAACCAGAGGTCAGAAGAAAATACACCACTCTGTCCATTAAAGAATCATGTTAAATCTACAGTAGGACACACAAGTCATGACGATCCAGTCTGTTTTCCAAAGATAATATATTCAAATGTCTAATATATTCAAACATATTTTTTCTTCAGTTTGATCCAACTCTCCAGTGCAAATGCCAATTGCTCCAGTGCAAATGTCAACTGGGTCCTTACCACCTTCCAGTTTTCCCATGGGCCAAGCTTTCTCCATTTTTCTGGGTAAAGCGTCCCACGTATCCATAGTATGTCCAAATTCCTTTTTCTGGCAATGACTGGCTAAAGACATGATTGTTGGGAAGCCTCAGAATATGATAAACATTTTACTATATGTTTTGTTATATTTCTTCCATTTGGAATTAAACCAAAATATTGCTTGCAGTCAAGGAACACTTACTAGGCAATCACTTTACAAAGTATGCTATTACCACTTATTTGGTCTTCACGCTAGCTAGAAAGACAGAACAAAAAAATAAACTGTCCGTAAGGCCGATAGTACATGAAGTCACCACTTTCAGTTCATTTTGAACACTGTTGTTTTTCCTATTGATAAATTCTTCAACAAATCAGGACAATCTGATGACAGCAGCAAGCTTGGAATTGATGTGGAGGATAGATGAAGAGAAAGAAATGCAGAATGCCTTTCTTACCCATCAAGACAAGCTCTGACTGTGCCGATAGCACTTCTTGTCATGGCACAATGCTGCTTCACCCACATTCATTAACTTGGACACAGACTGATGAGGTTTTCCAGTTCTAGAGCTAATGCAGTCAGTGGTAGTTTTGGGATCCCTGTACTTCATGTAGAAATAATAACCAACAGCTTTGACCTCTATAGAGACACTGAAATTTTTCTGAACTGGAGCAAAGCAGCTGCCACAAAACCTGAGAGCGGTTCAAAACAGAAATAAGAAAAAAAAATATTCTGTGATTGTGGACAGAAAATCCTAAATGCTACTCAACATGTCAGAAAGAGAGGAAAAAAAAAAACCAGAAAGAATAAGATTTATTCATTGCTGGCACAATTTATTAATTACAGTTCCAAGCTGATAGTGCTACCTGTGGGAATTATAATAGTTCCTTCGAACTGACAACAGGAAGAGGCAAACAAAAGATGTTGGGAATTTATAAGACAGTAGCTTGTTTTAAGAAAGTATTCCCATTTTTCATATCTATTTATGTTGTACCCAGTGAATTCAGATACAAATATATTTATAAACAGTACAAAAATATTCTGCAAAATTCAAAGTTCAGGTCAAAGACTGAACATAAGGAAGGTCAGCATATCCACATGGTTCTTTTAACAAAGCCTATTAACTAATAGCAAGCCTAACTGAACAAGTATGTATATAGTATATGCACATTGCTGTACATACAAACATACAGGTAAAAAAATAGAAATATTAAATGATAGATGAAAACACCACCTGGGAACTGAAATGTTTGATCTTCATTTAGGTTAAGAGAAAGCTTGTTGTATGCATTCATTTCTAAAAGGAAATATAAAATTGGCGTTTAAAATTCCAACAGTAATCAGGACTCCAGGATATTAAAGATAGAGCTGTGCAAACTACAGTATGGGGAAAGGGAAGGTAGGAATACAATTTACTTAACTATAGTGACAACAACAACAACAACTTTTTTTTCTGCTGAGCCTTGTATGAGTTAGAAGGATGACAGTCCCCAATTAAGTTTGTCCTTCTATTACATTTCTTTTCCTGACAGAAGGTCCCGAGCTATCATTCCAGCTGATCAACTGCTTGATGTTCTGCATCAGAACTTGTAGCAGCCATTAGCATTATGGAGGCCCTCAAATAACTTTCATCAATCAATGTAAAACAAGACCAAATATTAATTACTGCATTTAGCCTGCCTAAAATGTACAAAGCTCGGAAAAAAAGATTGTATTTTACTAGTATTATTGATGTGCTGTTTTAGAGTTCTCAAAGGCTAATGCAGTGATTTTAAAAACAGATTGAATTCTTGTACACAATACCACATCATTTTAAATGTCCCAGCTTTATCTTTTTGGAAAATGGATTCACCTAAAATATAGACCTAAAAATGTGCCCTCAATCACTTTAAAATTATTTTTAAAAGCATCTTGAAAAGGAGGTTATAACATACCAGATTTCATATTAGAACAAAACCAAACTAAACCCCAGAAGTACAACAAAAATCAAGAGGAATACACAAGCCTGTAGATGGATAAGGTTCAGTAGAGCAAAGCTTAATCTAAAGAAGTATATGTTTATCCTGACAGTCTTTTTCTTCCCTTGCTATTTTTCCTTCTTTCTTCTATTTTTCTATTATTTTAGAAACGCTATCTTCCCCAGTCTTGTCAGAAAAAAAAAAAAAAAAAAAAAAAAAAAATCACTCAAATATCAAAGCTGTGTTTCTATGCCAGTATATTGTTGTTTAGTTATATTTGGTACCTATCCATATGACAGCTTGTTTGTGTTTCATCATTATTAAAAATGTAATAAAAGTTGTAAATAACTTTTTAATTAGGAGAATGGATTGTTGCTAAAATTAGGTATAACATTTCATTGTATTTGACAGTCAAACATCTCTGAAACTTAGCACCATTGTGCACTGAGGTTGGCAACTGGAAAAAGGGGATCACCTCTTCTCACCTTTGTACTAATTATCTTTTGTTTAATGCCATCTAATCTCTGGGAGGATTTTTAATTGTTTCCTATTTTATTTGGAGACAGGTACAGGTAATTAGTAGTATAATTTTAGCCTGATTTCTTTTCCATATTTGCTAAAAATTCCAGGGAGAAAACATACAGAAAAATGTATTATTTAAAAACAGGCAATTTCTGTTAGGTAGCAATATCCTGAGTAACTGTCCCAAATTATTCAGAACTTGATATCTGCTGGACATGGCTGAATATAATTAAAGGTTAAGGGGACAGACTGAATGTAAACCACTGACAAAATGCAACACACTGTATCGCAGAAGGATTTTTTCCTCTGATGCAAGATATGCAAGGGCAAGTTGTGTGAATTTTTCTTGAATTCAGGAAAACTGTGGAAGGTGAAGCAGCTGGAACAATTCTGTATGCCGGCATACTCCTAAATACCATCCACTGCAGCAAGCCAAATTCACTCTGGCTTGCTACCCTTGAACAATACACATAACAACTGTAATATTGAAAAATCCACAATATGTAACAAAGGCAACAGAACTACATTTGAAACATTTATCTACATGTGCCAGGGATTTAACAGAGTTGAAACAGACTGATAGTTTGTAAAAAGTATTTCTTTCTGTTTGTGAAATATTCACAGAAATCATGACAATTTTAAAACAACTCATCCTCACACAAAATTATTCAACAAAAATGTTAGGCTTATTCTGTTTTGTGGGCTTGACTGAGTAGATAATGTAGGTTGTAAAAGAACCAAGCTGAATTCCTTACTCCTCCTCAAACTCCCCATGTGGAAAAAAAAGCCATAAAGGAGCTTAAAGCATTTAAAGTGTGACTTAGTTTGCTTTTAGGTATTTTAATTGTAATCCTTAAAACCACACTCGGCAGCACATTAGCTCTCTAGACATCTCAAGTTCATAAGTCATTTTCCTAGGAAACTACAGTTCTGCTCCCACAGATACCTAAAAATATCTCAGTCTGATAAGCACTTAGCTTCTCAGTTTATGCCAAATGCTTTCAAGATACAGTCAGCTTGGCATTGTTGTCCCTAACCCAGTGAAGGGCCAAATGGCAGCGTGTGCATTACCGCTACATTTTTTGGGTCCGACTTTGCTGAAAACAATGACTGTCTTCTAGTTGAGTTGGAGTTTGAACTGAATCTCAATTCTCACCTCCGCCTGGGAAAAGTCAAACTTCCATCTTTCAATAAAAAAAAAAAAAAAAAAAAAAATGAAAGTGTGAAAGGTTTGCTCGTTATACCTGCTTTCACACACACCCTTTCCTCCTGAGTTGAAAAATACTTTTGCATCCAAAGAGAAGCAAGCAAAATACTGTTGCCATAAATAATGTGTATAGCATTTGCAGAGATGATAAAGGTAGCTGATGAGTGGTCTTATCTCAGGCTGAAGAGGGAAGCAGAAAGGGAATAGACTGTGCTAAGACGTAGTCTAAGATGCTCCGTTCCACAAGTAACAGAAAATATTGAAAAAACTCAATCACAAATTCATAGTATCCTGCACACATTTCAAGAGAAGGATAAGGGGATAAATGTGGTGTGCAGGAAGAAATTAGAAACACAACCTTATGAGCAACCCATGAGACTACTGAAATACAGAATTCCATTAACTGTGGTAGACCATGAAGTCTTGCCCTTGAAAATTCATAGCAGACTTGTATAAGGAGTCATTAGTTTATTAAAAATTAGTCCACAGTCTAGTAGCTAAGAGAAATCATTAGGCAAACTGAGTTTCTGTGCTTTTCAAAAGCCAAAGAAAAGAAAATCACTACTCATAAACAATTCAGCAAGAACAGAATATTTTCCTGTTGCCTCAAGTCACCAACCGACCAAAACCACACTCTATGACTTTAACACATCTCTCAATTCTGGTGTTTGCCTTAAGAAAACAACAGATAAGATGCGTGTATATTTTTCAGAAGCTGAATCCTGTTATCATTTTTATAAGGTCACATACTGAACACAGGAAATTGAAAACCCTGTGGAGGAAAAGTACTGTTGCAAATATGCTGATTCCTATGTAGGTTTTGGCATTTTTTTCATTTCTGAATTGATTTGACTTTCTCCTAATACTTTATGCTTGAAAATATAACCTTTTTCTTTAGAGTTCTTACTTGATATTTTATAAACCATGCTTAGATTTGTTTCATCTGATGTTCAGATTCAAATAGAGAAAACATAAGGCTCTGAGCCATATAACGCCTCTGATAGAAATGAAGATATTTTGTAAAATTAGATGAGATTTAGGATTATAATTTTCTCCAAAGTTCATTGAAAGCCAAGGAATATTTTAGTTGTCTTCGACTTAGCCTTATTGTTTCACTGCTTTTTTTCCTTCACTACTTCAAAAACCATGCTCTGCTGTGATAGGACTTCAGTTTTCTGCAAAATGGGTTTGCTAGGTATATTCTGCAAAACTATGTACATTTATCAAATCTACTCACTGATTATAAATGAGTGTCTTTCACTTACAATCAAGGAAGAACCATGGATTTTCCCAAAATAGTAATGGCTGAATATTTTTATTAGTCATATTTCAGTCATATTTTTTGAACTAACAAAGATAAACTCATGACTAATATTTGAACATGTATTAGTTACCAAAGACATAAGAACACACAGTTTGTAAAGCAAAACAAATTAGACAAATAAACATCAATAATTTAACACCTTCAACTTTCAGTGGAGTGCTTGCTTTTCCTTTTACTTCTATAAATGTAAAATAATGTTTTTATAGAATGGAATATAATCTTTTCATCTTGGGAACGGGCCTGGAGAGTGATGATCTGATATCCTTTTCCAACATCTAAAGAGACTGTAGGCAACTAAGTACATCCTACATCCCTTTCAAACAATAATGAAAAATTACTAAACCTAATTAAATGTCCATTTCTTGCCCCTCTACATAGTTCTGTATAAGGAGTTTGAACAAACAAAAAGGTTATTTATAATGGATGATATCAGGTTATGATCAATACTCATGTAAAATTTAGCATCTGATTTAAAACAGTTTGATACAATGCAAAAAAGTTGAATAATACATGAAGTTCTTCCTCCATGAGTGCTGCTTCACACCATTTAAGATGCAAAGGGTGTTCATTTAAAACATAACCCACAACTATTGCAAAATATTTTAGCCTTAAGGAGTTCACATAAAGTTAGAAACCAGCTACCCTAGAAGCACACTTAAAAGGAATAATTAGAATCTCACACCATACCACCTTCCGGAAGGAAAGCCGTTTATGCTCTTCAATGATAAACCTTTGAGACAGGAGTGGTTTTAAATATACAGTATGGGGTCAGGCAGCACTGAGCACAGTAAGCATGTTATCCTGCAGGTTCTGAAATTATTAATGAGCTGCAGGACTCAGTCTTTTATTGAATTAATTATAATTAATCGAATTTGCCTGACCTCAGCAAAAGGCAACCAATAGCTGGGTGGGCACAGTTGTTTATCACTTTGAGGTGCTGATGATTGGATTTGCTAGTCCTTTCAGACATTCATCTTACCCAATCTTAGTCAACTAACCCTTAGATGTCTATTTTTAGGTATTTGTAGGTCTTTTCTGTAGTTACTGAAGAGACACAAACATCTCTAGAAGCTACTTTTTCTCTCTGCATCAGATTTTTAATTTAGGATCCTTTGGGATGATTTATCTTCTAGATGTTCTTCATATGTCTGCATCAGATATTGAGAGGGAGCTTAGACAACTGTCTCAAACTACAGTTCAGATGGTTTGTATTAGGTGAGATAATACAACTCCTGGAGAGTGTTGGAGATCTGCTGTGGAACAAAATGGATTTGTGGAGCTATTTTAAACCCAATTTAAAGCTTTTGTAACACGAATTTTAAAAATAAATGGCATTCTGTATAAATCCCACCATATTCATACAATGTTAATTGTATAATTCCAGTCATTTTTTTCACTTTTCACAGTCCTTTATAAATATCAATCATTTGAAATACGTAGGAAGTAAAAATAAAACAAATGAGACAGTAAGGGACCTAGTCTTAAGTTAGACACTGCATTTGAGATAGCTACTCAAGCAGTCACAGAGGCTGTGTGCCAGAAAATATATCCTGTAAGTGGTTTTCAGGTTAGACAGAATAAGTCCATTTTATCCTCTCAATATAATGCTATTTCTTCCAATAATGATAGCTATGGCAATTTTTATCTTCCATTCTGTTATTGAAGGAGGATTAAGATATTTCTAGTGTCATAAAAGTACTCTGGGAAAGAGTGATGGTTATTAAAATAGTGCTCTAAAATTAGATGATTCAAAGGTGTCAGGATTCATGCCTAACAGACAAGTTTAGCAGGTAATGATTGGGGGACACAGAGCTACTACTGGTCTAGACGTCTCTTCAAATGGAAGCAATTTTCTTTGAGGTCAGGAAAAAAAAAAAAATCATGGAGCAAAAATACGAAAGAATATTGACCTTCAGCTCTCGACAGGTTTGGTTGATTGGATGAATATAGCCTGGGCAAGGTTTAACAGTATCTTACAATCCATCTTATTTACCATAGGGAAGACAGTGAAGAGGAGAGTGGTTACTTCACCATTTTACCAAATTTTGCAGTTGTAATCAAAGACAGTTGTTTACCTTTTTTGTATGGAAATGGAGTGGGTTATGTTGGAAGGCTATTGATCTAACACTTACAACACTGCTTTATAAAAAGAAGGCTACAGATTTCAAACAATATCATATAGGAAGAAAGTACTAAGGGCTTTGCTCCACAGGTACTCTGGGCCAAAGACAGAGTAAAAGTAACTTACAAACATGTTAATTCCATTTCTTTCCAGAAAGCTAGTTCTATTCTAGAGCTTTGAAACACAGTATAGGAGATCCTATTCTTTTCTACGTAGCAAAATAAAGATACATACTACCTCAGCAAGATAGAAAATGAGGGGTAGACAAAAGCTAATTTAGCAAACTGAGAAGCTGTTTGCTGAACAAATGTGAACATGCACCGTTATCTCTCTTAGAATAAAAGCCATGCAAAGAGGAAAAAAATTAGAGTAACCAGTTTGTGATATATAAGGACAATTTTCCATAAATTCTTAGCTAGTCTTCACTTTCAGAAAACTGCAACCTTATGTCATGAACCCATGATTTCTACCTGTGCTTTATTCTTGCATTTTGTCCTGAGTGAGTGCCAGTTAATAACAGGGATCAGAGAATTGCTCCTTCTCCCACTCTCCTCTTCTTTCCCAGTTCACATTTCCTCAGACCTGTTCTGTATTTTTTAGCATTGCTCTGCATGCTCAGGAGAGCTGCCAATCTGCTTGCCATTAAACCTCAAAACCTAAAGTACACCCTCAAGCAGAGAGTGACAAATCGGTGGTCTTTCTGTTCTCCAAGATCTTTCATCTCATTTCCTTGAGAGCATTTTGAGGTTGGTTGAATCTCTGCCCCTTTGCTACTCAAACACTGGTTTTTCTTCACTTTTCCTTAGATAATTGTTGGAAGTACTCCTAATAATAATTTTTAAAATATTAGATTTGTTTACTTGAAGACTGGTATACAACACTGGAATGTGTGGCTCTACATCACCACTCTCCTGTTACCACCCACAAGCAAGACCAGAGTCTGTGACGTATTCATTGTACTGGCACTTCTCATGTGTGAGCTGGGAAGACCATGTTTTTCAGCATGAAGCTAACACTTTTTTTTTTTTTTTTTTGTTGGAAGTTAAATATCTAATTCTAGTTCCAGGAGGCTGAAATCCTTTTTGCAGTCATTTTCTTCATTACAATGGGTTCCAGTTCTGGAATTTTTTTTTTTGTTGGTTTGGGGTTTTTTCAAAGTCTTTTTTTCTAATTTTTTTTCTAATTCTTATCTACACTTTTAGCATACAAGGTGTGGGGGCATTTGCATTTACAATTCTGATTCACTTTCTGCATGCAAGTGTATGTGTATAGAGGGCTTCCTGTTTTCACGTTTGCATTTCGTTCCTTACAGATTTAGTGTGTTAAAATGAAAGCTGTTCAGTCGTCCTGAAATTGGATATCATTACTATGACCTAAAAAACTAAGTTGCTTGGTTACTTCAAACACTAAATAAATGGCATTTGTATGGCTGCAGTGAATGTTGAGGTAGGTCTGACGGGGCCACCATTCAGTTTTCATTAAGGTAATGTAAATAGTTGCTTGAAAAACTGCTGAGAAATTTAATTGTCTTCTGGAACCTGGGAGGTGCATCTTGCAAAGGTGAGAATGACAAGGTTGTTGTCAACACACATTGAAAACACATTTTGAAGAAAGTACTTCAGCTAAGTCCAGAATGTAAAGCTATTGCCTTTTCCAAGGTTCAAAAGCTAAATAAGAAAGATAAAAGCATTCTTGTCATGTCTCCTTTCTAAGCTGAAAGTCAATAGTAGACAGACAGATGTGTGTGAACAGCTTAGTTTGGTGTGCTAAATAAAGAATCCTATGGCCATTATCAGATGCTAGTTTGCTTTTCATAAACTCATTTTGATTGTACGAGCAGATGAAGAGAGAGTTTCATGGTGTCTCAAGGACAGTGTTTGTGATACATGTTTAACTACTTTTGGTTGAGCCTTGAAATTTCTAGTGAGATATGATTCTTGATCTCAGTGTCTTGAACAAGGACTCAGGACTGGACTCTTCAGTAATATTGGTATTAAGCTATGATATCTGGAGCTTCTCTCTATCGTGCCTCAAAATAGCATCAGTGTGATTAATACAGTACCCCATGACACAGTTTACATTAATAACTTAAGTTACCAATTGCTTTTTTAAAAAAAAAAAAAAAAAAAGACAGCTGGTCATACACAAGTTGTTAATCACAGAAGAACACCAAAAAATTCATATAAATTTCTGTTTCCTGAGTACAGAATAATAGAATATCAACTGTCACAGTATAAATATGTGCATAAAGATGTTTTATCTTTTGTATACAGTGAGGCTTCATTCATTATTCATTCACAAACTTTTTTGATGATACAGTCTCTGACTAATGCATTTTTCTAGCAATACTGCAGCATATTTGCGTGCAGAAGTGTGTGCGTGTATATGTATGTTACAGAAGGAAAATCTCTTAGCCTTTTTCAAATGCGGCTTTCTAATAAGATGTCTAACAACAGAGGGGCTGCAGGATTTTGGTGCTATAAACAAATGGGAATTTTTACTCAAGGCTTCTGGGTATGCACAGACCATACAGAGGTTTGGCTCTGCTTCTTACTGAGGATCAGCTCTTTCTCGGTTTTTGCTAATTATCGGCTGCAGGATCTGACTGAACTATAGCCCAGTTCAGCAAACCTGAACTGATCTAACCTCCACTGCATCAATTGTCAGTATAAACTAATGCCCAGCTTACCAAAGTGTTAATCAGACAACTGCACGTACACGTTTGAAGACACAAGCAATGCAAATACATTGACAAACTGCAGAATGCTGCAAGTGTGCTTCACTTTCTGTCTAGTTTCATAGACCAAAACGCTAACCTCACTCCCCACAGGAATAATGTAGTCTTCAGTACAGCACAGATTCACTTCAATTCACTAGAAGGAACTAACTCAGGTTTAATAAACACTTAGATACCAGAGCACTAGGTTCAGTGTAAGTTCTATGCAGCTGCAGCCTGAACTATTTATAGCTTATATTAAAAATTTTCTCAACATTTATGGATCTGCTATTTGAGAAGACGTTTGTATTTACAAAGAAAACAGTACTACCTGTGTTGAAGATATACTCAATACATAAACCAAGAGATTTCTCAAGCTGCCGCTAGAAATATGACTGACAGAAGAACAAGTACATTCTGGAAATCTAAAGAGGCAAATTTTAATAGAACTATTCAAGAAGCAAAATGAGTGACTAGAACTATACTTTACAGAGATAATCTTTACAAACTTTTCTTAGATCCAAATGAAATAGTAGGATACAAAGACAAATGGTGATAGGTAGGATTAGATTATGTATAATTTGTTTCTTTAAAAACACAGACATGTTTTTAAATAGTAGACATGGCACAGATATGTTGAAAACTATGAATTCGTGCTAACACTTTCTCACTTGTAAAATTTTGGAAATTATACACTGAAATTTGCAATGCTAATTTGGACTTTCAAAACAGCAGAGATATGATTCAGTAGGAATTTTTACTCAGAAAAACAAAAGGCCAAGATTTACCCTCTCCCATCCTTCCTCTGCCAAAAATTTGCTCTGTAAACACTTTCTGCTAGTGATGGAATCAACACAAGACTGGAACTATAACCAAAACACAATTATATGAACATACCTTAAGAAAAAAAAGAAATGTTCAAGACCCATTAGCAGCAGCCCATCAATATCTTTTGTTTTACCCAGTGAACTGATCCAAACCAGCTAAACAGATGGATGGGAGAGTCTGAGGGCAATTAAACACAGAATAACTTTGACGGTTTCACAATTTCAGAAACACCTGTGCTGATTATTGCAATGCATTGTGAATATTCACTGAGTACCAGAGACTGCTCCATAGTCCTCAGGGGCTCTCATTTCCACTTGTGTTGTGGTGTCCTCATGGCTCTTTTGTCCAGTGGTGTGTTAATTATGGAAGAAAAAAATTATATGCAATGGTGATGTGGAGGCAAACAAGGAGGAAAGGAGGACTTTCTGTTTTCATTTAGGAAACAGCTTGAGAAAGGAAGGGATTTAGCCTCTGTTTTTCCTTAGACTAAGCTGCTATGAAAGGTACTCGGGGAGGAAGACCTCACAGGGGATGGGGAACCCAAAGAAACCCCAAAACCAACCAACAAACCAAAAAAACCCCAAAACAGTGGTGTGAAGCCTTGTTTGAAAAGGAAGATTATGTGGTTAGAACAAGCTATTAGATTTGAGGCCAACTTTCCCTTTCTCCCTGCAAACAGAAAATAACAAACTGTCCTGGTTTCACCTGGGATACAGTTAATTTTCTTCTTAGTAGCTGGTACAGTGCTGTGTTTTGGATTTAGTATGAGAATAATGTTGATAACACAGTGATGTTTTTAGTTGTTGCTAAGTAGTGTTTATACTAAGTCAAGGATTTTTCAGCTTCTCATGCCCAGCCAGCAAGAAGGCTGGAGGGGCACAAGAAGCTGGGAGGGGACACAGCCAGGACAGCTGACCCAAACTGGCCAAAGGAATATTCCATACCATATGACATCATGCCCAGTATATAAACTGGGGGCAGTTGGCTGGGAGGGGCAGATCACTGCTTGGGAACTAACTGGGCATCGGTCAGCGAGTGGTGAGCAATTGCATTGTGCATCTCTTGTTCTGTATATTGTGGTGCTTAGTTGCCAGCTAGGATTAAACCATGACACAAACCTATCACAACCTTATGCACAGATAGAGGAGACATTCAACTCTAGAGAGACTAATCGTGATGGGGCAAAATATTTAGATAAAATGAAATTTGGTAAAACAGAGAAAAGCTTGGATGCTTGTGCAAACTCAGAAGTTTTCCCATTTCTGACCAAAGTTCTTCCCCATGCGAAAAATACAGGCAGTGTTGACAAGGGCTCTGTATTTTGACAGAAATAGATTTTGACAGATATAAAGCCCTGCCTTGGCTTTCTCCATATCTCTTATTCTCCACACTAGCTTCTCTCCTCTTTAGTATTCATTTGATTTCCTAATGTGTTTTGTTAATCATAACTCTCCATTACACATTGCTTCCTTTTACCCTTCCAGCCAGACTTTAAGTCAGCAGATGTCCTCAACATTTCTTCCTACCCAGTTGTCTCTGCAATTTGATCATATGCAGACTCACGAGACATTGATCCCACATGTTTAATGCTAGCCAATAAATTCAGTCCGATCATTCCCTTTTACTCCTCCTCCACTGAAATCGATCTACATCACTCCAGAGCTCCTCTGTTTCTCTCACAAATAGAATTCTGCCCATTTCTTTTTTCCAGCTAAATTGGCATTTATCACTTCTTTCATGTTTTTCAAACAACCACATGAAATGTGAAATTGGCTAATAAATAGTATTTGAACTTACGCTAAATAGGGGGGAAATACCTTGTATAAACAGTTGTTTTCTGCAGTTATTTGATGAGTTTGATTTGAACTATTTTGTCACACTGCAGTAATGAGAATTCCTGAAAATCAAACATTTTGCCATATAAGACAGTTGTAAAAGCGGGCTTGATGATTTTGTCACATCCCCATGTATAATATATGATGAACTGTACTCTCTACATTTAATATAGGTTACATTTTTAAAGGAGTTCTAGAGTGTTTACTGAATTGTAGCTTCTTATTCATCACAGTAAATTCATTTGTAAATCCCCTTTCACTAAGCAGTATTTGTTAATCAGTACAAATGAACATGGCAGCATTGTACGTTAAATATCCTTTAAAAAAAAAAAGAGAGTGTTTTCAAAATAATATTTGATTTAGTAAGAGGGAGGGGCTTAATGAATCAGTCAGGACATTTACTGTGTAATCAGAATTCCAAGCAAAAGGAAGCAGGAACTAAAATTTGAAAGAAATGGTGAAAGAAAACTTTCATAGAAGAATGTTTTATAAGATGTGAACATCAACTACTTTAGTCTGACAGACTATGTCTTGTATAGCTGTTTCCTTGGGGTTAGGGCTATGCCCCACAGATTCCCCCAAAAGTGCTTCCACAACTATTGTTCTTAAGAATTAAACTTTTAAGTATATCATTACTGATGTAAGAGCCTGGCAAATGATGGAAGCTTTTATGCAATGTAAGAAATCTAAAGAAAGAGAGTGATAATAAATAAAGATACAGGCAACTTATACTCTGAATGTTACCAGTACCTAGCCAAAGAAACAGCTCCTACATTGGGGTCTTTCAAGTTACTTGCTTGTATAAAATAGTCTGCTATTATCAATACCTTATCTCCACTCAGGTGGAGCTAGCTAGTCACAGACAGTAGGTACAGATCATGCAGTACTCACAGAAGCAGCTATTATTACATGAGAGAGGCCCGATTTGGATGTCTCAGAAACAGTAGCAAATGAAGAATAAGAAAATGCCTGTCAACTCAGCGGGAAGCTCAGTGCAACTCTCTGTAGAAGGTAAAATAGCATTCAGTGCCTGAGCAATGAAATTTCCTTCACAGCAGGCCAGAGCAAACTTCCATGGACAAATCAGCACATCAGCAAAAGGCCTTTCAAGGACTGCTTGTGCTGTGGGACCATTTATAATCTTTTCTTTCTCTGCTCTCCTCTTGCAGGGAAGAGTTCTGGCTGGAGGACAAGTTGAATGAAAGCTAGAGGCTTCAGAGAGCTCTCTGTTCCCTCCAAAATTTGTTCTGCTATGCATTTTCTTTGTTCTTTCATTCATCCTACTCCCTTTCTCCCCTCAAGGGAGGAGCAACAAGCTGCAAGAACAGATGTTTCTAATTTCATTAGACACTTCATACTGATACACAGAGCTTTACTTCCTAGTTAAGCAATGACGAGACTCACTGTATCTCATAGGAGTAACATGATTCTCAAGAGGGGCTAATATATATATATATTTAACAGTCCAAAATTGAATTTCTTATGTCTATAGTAAAACATAAATAGCATTTTTATGCACTTAGCAAAATCAGTGCCAAAGATTACTTAGTCAGAATATGCAGCTAAGTAACATATTTAAGCATTCTTTAAAAAAAAGTAAAATCTAAACTTATTGTATGAAATGTATACGCAAAACCCTCATATGGTTTCAAAATATCTTTCTCCATACAAATGCCTAGAATTGCTTTTTATTTTAAAATGGATTTTCTAAAATGTTAAGTATAAAATAAGTTCAATCCATAGATCCCATTTTTTTCCCATTATTTATCTTTGTTCACCTGCTTCTTTATCCCTCTTGATCCCAATTAGTGAAATTTTCTAAAACTTGTTAATCCAGAAAAAGACACAAAATAAAACATACATCCTAACTTACTAAGGGCACCCAGCTGGAAATTTTCTGGTTTAAAAGACAAAAGCAAATCCAAAAATTAACTTTCTGTTTTCCTCTAGGACTTAGTCTATCCTGTGCTGTGACAGGATTGCATAAACACAGCGGGATTCTGATCCTGGTTATTCAGCCCTGACAGAGAACAGTCACCCAGATTTCAAAAGTCCTCTTAAACAAATATGGCTTGATGAAACCACAGTCTTAAAAGCTGGGGAAATGCTCATTTTCTTATAAATCACGCTTTCTGCAGCAGGATATGCTTTTGTTAATTTTAAATGGGAAAAAATGCTCATTGTCCAGATCAGAATAAGTACCTGAAAAAGGAACAGTGAAAACTTACTTGCCTGTATTGTAGCTGCTGGATGTATTTCCCTTGCATTCTCCCTCCATAAGGGTTATATGAATTTGAGCAGGTGTTTGTAGTTGGGCTGGAGAAACTCAGCTGACATGAGTATTATTGTAGTGTTGTAAAACTAGTGTAACTGCAATCACTATGAGATTGTATGAGTCTGGAGTTCCCAGAAATTTCAGTCTAATAATTTTTGCAATTTACATAATAATTTCAAATTAAGAAGTATAAAAGTAATATCACACTGGCATATTTGTCACACAGCAAAAATTAAAAAAAATCCTGCACAGAGCTACTTTGAACATAGTCTTTTTTTTTACAAATATCATTAGTGTCTCCTGAATGTGACAGAACTCCTACAATGTCTAAAAGCATAGCAGTGGGCTTTAATAAGATGTATGTATACAGAGTAAAATGTGATGTATACAAACTCTAAGGAGTCTTTTAGGAATGACTCTAGAGATCATTTTAGCTATAAGGAATATGATCATTTAAAAAAACCAGAACATAAATGTATAATTTGAAAATGCTGGAGGGATAGGAGAGGAGAGGAGAACCCACTTACCATTTCTGCAAAGAATAATAGCATGACCAAAGTCAGGAACAAAAGATGGTGAGATAGAATAACCAAACCACCCTCAACAATAAAACAGATTTCTCAAAAAACTTTGCTAAGCCATCTAGCCTCCCTAGCTAACTTAATTGCTGGAGCAGCTATGGAGGAAGGTTATTAGAAGACTGATCTAAAGTTTTTTTGTAATCTCTTGCTTTTCTTTTTTTTAGTCTAAACTTTTCTAGCTCTAAGAATGAGATGGTAAAATGTATTTTTTAGTTCTTTGACAATATATCCAAATTAAACAGATGAATATCCTAAAAATAAAATAAAAAAAATTAAAAAGCCTTGCCAACCATCTACGAATTGCTGTAAGTAGGTATCTCAGAAGCTGCAGTGAGCTTTCTACTCTAAACTGAAAGATTTACTTTTAGGGTTGGTATTGTCAAGTATCAGCTCTCAGGATAAAATCTCTTATGAGAGAAAAAATCTGGATCCCTTCTGACAAGGAACAAACAGCATAGAGACAGAACATGGTATCAACTGTCCCAAAGGGATGACAATCTTATTCACTGTATATTTCTTTATTTAATTTAATTCTATCAAAAATCGCAGTTTTCGAATCATTTATCTGAACAGACAAGTTAATAAAAAGCACTATAAAGAAAAAAGAATATAATAAAGCCTTTCTAAAAATCACAAAAAAACCCCCATAATTTTATCTTGTATTTACTACTTTTTGTATGTCAGAGCAAAGCAATGGAGTACGTTCTGTGCAAAAAACAACAGTGTGAATAAAACATGTTGAATATGAGAAAAGGCCATTCAGCCTAAAGAGGATTTGCCTTCATAATACATATGTTCCCCTAGGATGGTATCTAATTGCTTCCTGAATGACTGCAACGTTTGTTCCAACATCTTTACCCACTACACCATTCAAACTATGCATTATAGCCAGAGTGAACAAGGCATGCTTTATATGTTCTGAAATTGTCTTTCTTTAACTTCAATTTATACCCTCATCCCTATAGTTTTCATTGTGGTTACAGTAGTAAAGGGTGTTGATTTTACAGACACTACTTAGGACTTAATAAACTTCAATTGTCTTTTTAGCATCTTTTTGTTTTCTGTCCAGCTCTATTGAAAGTTCATATCGGCATTATTTTTCCCTCTAAATTTTACCCATCTACTTGAGTAATTAAACAAACTGCTGTATTCCTCAGTCATACTGTGCCTTGACTCACCTTCAGCTCTCCATAGGTGCTGCTGGAACAATAAAGCAGAATAATCCTACTGTCTGAGATTGTAATAAGAAATTAGGGATTATATTTAGTGTACTCTTGACTGAGTACCCTAGGATCATAACACTGAAATGCAATTAAATCACAAGTTTTTAGCAGATATATTGCTACAAGAAAAAAAGCTGGTACATTTTCCCACCTTCATGGCATAAATTACTTTCTTCGGTATCAGCACATACTTGTTCAGCCTCTTACTTACTTTATAATAACTAATTTGTAAAGCTAAGTCTAAAATGGTCATAACATTGCACATACACATAAGGGAGATGATACATAAAATTACTGTCCCCTATCTGCTTCAGTCGGGAATTTCATGCCAATCTACTGCTAGCCAATATCCTTCCACAGATTGCATTTGTAGTAAACTGGATCTTATATTTCCACAGCTGCAATAAATTGGTTTTGTCCAAACCATTTTCTATATCTTCAAACTCTTCCTAAACATCCCAAACAACTACATCCTTAGTTTTCCTTTAAAATAAAAAAAAAAAAGATCTGAGTAACATTTTGAACTAAAAAAAGTACTAAATTTTAATCTAAACAGGTGTTTTTTGAATTATAAAACTGTGAAAGAAAACTTAGCAATGTAATTAAATCCAAATTATCCAATTTCATGCCTATTAATACTATGAAGTTGAATTGTTTCTTAATCTACTTTGAAGGGTTGTTTTGATATTCAAATTGCCACTACAGAAAAAATGTGGGTGTTTAGTAAGATATCAAGTGGACTTCTGCTGAGCTACCAGAATTCATAGTCGTCTAGTTATTGTGAATGTAGAGTCATACAATACCCAGCATATTGTAAAGAGCTTAGATTTCTGAAAATATTTCTCAGCTGATGATATGAGATTTTAATGAAAATAATAAACAAATATTTAGAACATATATATAGAAAGAATTTTTTAAACATAGCACAATGATTAAAGGCAAGATGTATATACTTATTTGTCAACAGAAAACTTCATACTATCTGTATAGCTTTTGGAAGTCAGACACATTTATAATAGCAATACTCATTGGAAGAACTTATAAATAGCAGTGGGTAAATAGTTAGACTGCAGAAGTCCTGAATGCAAGTTCGGTCACATTTTTAAATGTAAATTTTAGTTTAAAAAGTGGCTTGAAAGAGAAGTAACTAGATAAAATTTGCTACTAGTGCTCTAGTGAAGGTCAGCAAGAAGACTTTATGACCTTTGGCCATAATACATTAAACTGTCTAATAGTAAATATAATGCAATCACACACTCCACCTGTGCAATCACAAGCATCCAAAGTACTAAAGGACGGTCTGAAGTAACTGGGAACTCTGACCCCCTTTTAAGCTCAGTTATCCCTTAAATTGATAAATTATTAAATTGTTCACTTTCAAACATCTTGAAAATTCTGTGTAATAAACAAATTGCTTTATACCTACAATGCAGAATACTGATACTGATTTTGTGATAGCTTTACGTAAGTATCTCTATACAAGTACACATCTTCTCTGTGCAGGAAATTCTAGATGTGTAACAAAACCCTGGCATATCAATTTTAATTGTTAAAAGCTGATTTTTTTTCTAAAGGGGAACCCATTTTTCAGTGGTAAAATTGTCAGCTACAAATGAAGATGCTGCAAGAGTGAGATCCATGATCTTGGTAAACAAAATGTTACATGTGACCAAGATTAACTTCTGAGTTAATTTAAGAAGATTTGCAGCTTGAGATAAGCACAATATCCCTTATCTGAGGGTGATATTAAAGAATCTAGTCAACTCAGCAGATCCTAAAAAGTAAGCCAAAATCTACATTCTCAACTGGGGTATATATTAGGAAAGCAAACATCTTTGCCTGAATCATTTGACTTTGTGTTCTTCATTTTTCAAGTCCAGAAGGTTATCCTAAGTATCTCCATCTAGATAAGTAAAATATAAATGTTTAATTTCTCGTGTTGTCACTTCATAGTTGTACCAAAGTTGTTAGTACTGGAGAACCACAAGTTTGGAGCAAATGAGCAGGTAGGAAAAATAAAGATTTATTGCTTTCTAACCAAAGTTAGAGTTATGGGGTTAAAAAGAGGATAGTGAAGCATGAAAAAAGGCACACAGTGAGAAAAAACAGTTGCATAGTAAGTTTACAAAATACTCTGAAAGTGATACTGCCACTTCTTTTCATATTTCATTCCAAAATTTGTATGTTGTTCATTTGCTGGACAGGCTGGATCGAGGGGCCGAGGCCAGTTGTATGAGGTTCAACAAGGCTCAGTGCCGGGTCCTGCACTTGGGTCACAACAACCCCATGCAACGCTACGGGCTTGGGGAAGAGTGGCTGGAAAGCTGCCCGGCGGAAAAGGACCTGGGGGTGTTGGTCGACAGCCAGCTGAATACGAGCTGGCAGTATGCCCAGGTGGCCAAGAAGGCCAATAGCATCCTGGCTTGTATCAGCAATAGTGTGGCCAGCAGGACTAGGGAAGTGATCGTCCCCCTGTACTCGGCACTGGCGAGGCCGCACCTCGAATCCTGTGTTCAGTTTTGGGCCCCTCACTACAAGAAAGACATTGAGGTGCTGGAGTGTGTCCAAAGACGGGCAACGAAGCTGGTGAAGGGTCTAGAGCACAAGTCCTGTGAGCAGCGGCTGAGGGAACTGGGGTGGTTTAGCCTGGAGAAAAGGCGGCTCAGGGGAGACCTTATCGCTCCCTACAACTACCTGAAAGGAGGTTGTAGTGAGGTGGATGTCAATCTCTTCTCCCAAGTAACAAACGATAGACAAGAGGAAATGGCCTCAAGTTGCGCCAGGGGAGGTTTAGATTGGATATTAGGAGAAATTTCTTCACTGAAAGGGTTGTCAAGCATTGGAACAGGCTGCCCAGGAAAATGGTTGAGTCACTGTCCTGGTTTTGGCTGGGACAGAGTTAATTTTCTTCTTAGTAGCTGGTACAGTGCTGTGTTTTGGATTTAGTGAGAGAGTAATGTTGATAACATGCTGATGTTTTAGTTGTTGCTAAGTAGCACTTATCTTAAGCCAAGGATTTTTCACGTTCCCATGCTCTGCCAGCAAGCAGGTGTGCAAGGAGCTGGGAGGGAGCACAGCCGGGGCAGCTGACCCGACCTAGCCAGAGGGGTATTCCATACCATGGAACGTCATGCCCAGTATATAAATGGGGGGGGAGTTGGCTGGGAGGGGCGGATCGCTGCTCCGGCATCGGTCAGCGGGTGGTGAGCAATTGCATTGTGTATCACTTGTCTTTTGTTGGGTTTTCTTTCTCTCTTTGTTATATTCCTTTTCATTACTATTATTATTATTATTATATTTTATTATTATTCTTGTTATTATATTTTATTTTACTTTAGTTATTAAACTGTTCTTATCTCAACCCAGGAGTTTTACTTCTTTTTGTCAATTCTGCTCCCCATCCCACTGGGAGGAGGGAGGAGCGAGTGAGCGGCTGCCTGGTTCTTAGTTGCTGGCTGGGGTTAAACCACGACAGTCACCACCCCTGGAGATATTTAAAAGACGTGTAGATCAGACATGTAGTGTTAGGTTAATGGTTGGACTTGATGATCTTAAAGGTCTTTTCCAACCTAAACGATTCTATGACTCTATGATTTATACTTAACCTGGAATAATCATATGCAATTCACTATAGATCCACTTCTGCCATTCATACTCACAAAAAGTGCACCTTTTGACCACCATGCGATGTGTGACTGAGTGTAGAAGGCAGACTCATGGTGTCAAGCCATACCTTTGCTCCTTTCCAGCTCTGTGAATAGCATCTACAGCAACAATTTTATGTATAGAGGGAAATCAGAGTACATGATCCTGATGCTGCTGCTTACAACAGTTTTTCTGATGTGTAAATTCTCAGAGGACAACCTACTACTTACTTCTGATTTATAACTCTATATGAATTTGCTTCTGATTTACACCTATATTGAAATTAGTCGTAACCCATATTCTTAGAAACTACTTTGCTTGATAGCCAAAAAAAAGCCATCCTGATAACAGCCACTCAGTAGCACAAGTGTTGCCACAGGAGAAACCCATCATGGATAGGAAATGAAATAAAAAGAGTGACAGAGGGACATACCACCTTTGTCAGGGTAGACTTAATATCTCCATAATTGATACTCCATTCCACTGGCAAAGTAAGCCACTATCATTGATATAATTTATAGCATTTGGACTATTTAACTCCTCCTGTGAGTTACAGAGACAGCCCAGAACCATCGTACATAAAACTAGATGACGGTTTACCTCTGTATTATCATTCTGATTTTTGACTACAACAAAGAGGATAAAATACTGTCTCTCTGATTCTAAGATGCTTAGTAGGTTTTGGAAATCACCCAAGTGCCGTTGAATTAAATGGGAGCTATGCACTTGCACACATTTCCACAGAGGCACTTAGGAACCTCTGTAAAATATGTTTTGAATGGAAACAAGATGCCCAAATGTCTTGTATAGCTCAGTTGTAGGCATCTTTCATATTTGTAGGCTCCCAACTACATCAAAACAATCTGTTAAAATTTACTGGTTCATGAACAATATTCACACCTTAGATGACATGTATTATTTCAAATTTCATATCTCTGTAAAGTATATTGGGAGGGCGAGGACCTTCATGTAACCTTGACTGAATAGTGTTTGTACATTATATGCAAAGCCCAACCGGAGAAATGAGGGTGAAGGCTATTGAACACTGAATCTTTCTAGTGAATCATAATGACAGAAGCACCTCTCCTGATTCATTCTGAGAGCGGTGTGCAGCATTCTCCACATTTCATCTTTCTTACCTGTATGGGAAGGTTTAATGGTTTTACATGACCTATGTTTCAACAAAAAAGAAGCTTCTGAGAAATAAACAAGTGAAGATCTACAGCATATTGTCTTGTACAAGATAAATTTCATTGAGCTTAACAGAATTACAGCACTGCAGAGACCAAGGGAATATATTCAAATGTACTGCAGGTTATGTTATAAAAGCTGGATTTAAAATTCTTCAGTGATGAAACTGTTCCTACTTAGTGAATAGCAGCTGCTCTAAATTAATCTATATTGATTAAATTTCCTCTTGCTTCACAAAAAATAGCTTTTAATTTAGAACATCACTATAACATCTCAATTGAAACAATTGCAAGATGAAAGCAACCACATGATGTCAGCAAATATTATCACCTCCCTAAATCACACTGAAATTAGTCTTCCAGAAAGTAAAAGGTTATCTCTCCGTCACTTCCTCTGATGGCTCTTGATATTCTCTGATCTATGTTTCCAAAGCAAAGTCTATTTTCAGTTTTGTCATCCTAGCCATACACAGCCTGCCTGTCCACTTTTTACCTTTTCCATTTTCAACACCCTGTTCTTCAGTTTGCTTTTTTGAGGTTCAAAAGAACGCACAAGATGAGTTGTGCCCATCATAAATAATGAAAAGAATTATTCAGGATACAATCATAGAGCACACTGCAGGTAAACGATGGATATTTCTGCACACCCTCTGAGCTGGGAATGGGTCTAACACGCTACAGAGCCCGAGCAAGGGCTTCTGAATTTGAGCTAATACAGTCATACACTCAGCATGAAGGGACTGTTTGCATCTCCAGTCTAAACTGTTGGATGAAACACCTAGTAAAATGACCCTAAGAGTAGATATATTTTATTTCCAGAAATTGTTTTAGCAACAACTTGAACAAAAAAAGTGCATCAGAAGCAGAAATTATTTTGACTGTACAATAATGAAAAGCTAACAGGTAGTTGCTTATATATTCAAATACAGCTTATACTTTTGATGGCTTTAAAAAGATATTTTGAACTTATTATATCTGTCTTGTTTAAATAGGACTGCTCACCTGAGTAAAACAAACAGGATTTGGCTACTGGTTTCTTAGGCCCTCAGTATGGTTTTGCAGCAAGATGAGTCTCCACTGTACAAAGCTGAGATATTTTCATGAACTGCATTATCCTGTTTTTATAGTCACATTCATATGCTTTTGTTTACACATAATATAGCACTTCGAAATTAGGAATGTTGATTATTCCTTTTTTGCATTCAGATGTTCCTAATGTTTTATTTTGCAGTATCTTGGGTGAGTTGATGCATATATTCTAAGTATGCTTTCTATCTTATATAAAATGAAATAAATAAACAATTAGAATTGCAGAATTCTCTTTTTATTGCTTTGTGCTTTTATTTGTTGGTATTTTGTTGTGTATAATTCTGTATATCTGACACCAAACTGTACTTGATGGCTCTTTGAAGCTTTAATTGTCAGCTTTTTTCCCTCCAGTTTTTCTATACTTTTTAAGAGTTCATTTTTCTAAAACAATAACTCCCACTTGCTGAATTGAATATTGTTTTCCAGAAACGTAAAATCATGTCCCATTTACCCTTTTTCAACAATATACAGTGTTATTTTCCTATCATCTGCAATAAAACAGTGAGAGATAACACATAAATAACTATATTAAGACTAAACATGTTCATTAAGTGCCTCATTTTGAAAATGTGTTACAGCTGGCCGCTTATACTTGGCTGGAAATCAAATAATACAGGACAAGCAGAAAATAAATAGCTGACTCTGATATGATACTCGGATAAATAATTCCAGGCTAATCTATGGACTACTTAACGAATGAGATGAGTAAGACAAAGTCCTTGCTCACTGCACTCAACTCCAGTGGAACCAAAGCCTCATTCCTGGAACGTAAGTCAGGTACATAGTGCAGAGTATTAAAAATATTATGGAAAATGGTACAATTGGTACAGAGTCAGATGGTCAAAACATGGGAATAGCAGCATTTTTAGTATGTACTGTGATAGATGGCAGGTCTGTATTATATAACGCCGGGTATCACATTGTCTTCTAGCTGAATTTTCTACCTGAAGTCAAGTGCTGACAAAAATTCATTCATTTTAGTCCTCCACTGTCACTCGAGCTGTTGGAGCAGCAGTGAAAATAACTTGGCGCTCCATACTGTGGCAATTTGTAACTTACTTACCTAAGACTTCACAGCTCAGTGTATAACTTTTCTTTTAAAACTAAGACATCTTTGTAATGATTTTCCAGTTTGGGAGACTTATGGTAGAATAAGAATGTTTAAAGAAAAGTATAAATTCCAGAGAGATAGATGGAGGAAAAAATATCTAAGGCTACCAAGCCTGTGATTGTAATATTTAGTTTGCTAATTTCTGACTTTCTTTGCAGGTACAATACAGTCAATAGTCAATACTGTCAATACAGTTCTTAGATCACTTATTTCAACCAGTTCTTTTTCTAAGCTCAGTCTACATTTTTTCTAATCATGCAGTGAAATCAGTTCTATGTTGTTACTCCTGTTTTTCAGATTAGAGTCCTGTAGTTATTAGTCAATTTGAATAATTTATTAATTACTTCTTTGTTTTTTCAGAAGGCAGCATAGTTCCAGTATAGGACTGGAGCTTAAACTCTGAACCAGCATTAGATCCAGGATAATTCTTACAGTTTGGCCTTTATGCACTATATGCTTTCATCTAATTGATGTTTCCATGGGTCTAGATTTATTTATAGCTTTCATGTGTTGCGTAATTAGTAAGCTGGGGCCTCATTTTTATTCATCTTACTCTAATTTTAGTATGATTTACTTCATTGGCATCAATGGTGTTACTTCCTCACATATCAATATTAGACCCTGTATTATTAATACATATATAAATATTGCAAGGATTATTTAATGCATCCAGGACTTATTTCAGATATGCACTTCTCATTTGCATGAGAGAAAAATCACTCCCAAAGTGCTTTCAGCATCTCCATTTGTTTTTATTGCTTTAAGGTGAAATGTCTTTGTTGTGTTTGCGAGTTTATTTTTCTCATTAACATGATCAGTTGGTATTAAAAAAACCAAATAACTCAAGCCTATATTTCTTAATGGGATACATTCACATAAACATAAACAATTTGTTTCATTAGGAATACCTGTTATTAGATCACTGGAGATATCAAAGCATCTAAATCAATTTCTTAAGCAATTCCACATCATCCTCTTTCAAATGTTAGTGCTCTACTAAATTAACAATCTGAAAGCACAAAGCTGAGGGGTAGATTCATATAACATACAAATGTTCTGTAGTATGTTGCACTGTTAATTTGTGTCTCCAGGGCTATGGTATTTTGTTTTCTGATTGGATTTATTTACTGTATCTTTTTAGATATATCATCAGATAACTGTAGGTCAGATCTGCTGGTTACAATAGATAGCTTTATCAATGTTTTGTATAGAAATTCTACCCTAAAAATAACAGCATATAAATAGCCTTTAATCTCTGCTGTAATGTTTGTACACACTTATCTTTCTTTTCTTTCTTACTCCTAATTAGTTGCAGTTATCTTATATTCAGTAAGTAGACAAGTGATAATTATAAGAATTCATAGCCTGATTCTAATCTAACATTTGTCAGTTTTACACCAGGTTACATCACTGACTTTCCCAGCATTAATTCAGAAGACCAAAAGCAGGATCTTATTGCTTAATCTACATCACTAGCTCTACTCCCACTTTCAAAATTTACAGATATTTCTTTGAACTAGACAGATGTGAAATCATCTTCTCTGTTTTAGAATATCTTCATTGTTCACTTTGTTGTTCAACATTAGTTATGCTGAACATAATTAATGAGCTTTCAGTGTGTTCAGGAGAAGATCCCCTCTGTGATGTCTGTTCCAGTAAATTATCCAGTGCCAGGAAATGCTGTCCGGCCTTAAGGTCAAATGGTACGGCCTGTTCATAAACATCTTTCCCCCTACCATTCCTCTATGCATTATCATATTCAAACTGCTTTTTGGGAATGACCTCTGGCCTGTGCTAATCCCCCAAATTGTACACAGGACTTTTTTTGAGAGTGCCTGTTGATACAGGTCACCGTAGAGCATGCTGTTAGTTCAATAGTAAGCTGGACCCGTCATGGCACAGGTTAGTTTATCAACATAGATATAAGCTTCAAACCAAAAATTTAGGTGCAAAAACTCAATGGGACTGGAGTCATAGATGTCAGAAATAGTCCCTAGTCCACATAAATGAAATTACACTGAATTCATTCTAGTCCAGCCCTAAGGATGATAAAATTACTTGTATTTTCCAGAAAATTGAGGACTTCTTTTTTTATTTCTTCCTTCTCATCCCCACACTTGTCCCTGAACTGATGACTGTGCAGCTAATCTGTCTTCGGCCCCTTCTGAATAACCTTGTATAAAGTACCAGTCAAAAATAGACTCAGAGTCACTTCTTTCTCCACAGGGAACCTTCTG
The DNA here is from genome assembly GCF_018139145.2 of Gymnogyps californianus. Taxonomy (NCBI): domain Eukaryota; kingdom Metazoa; phylum Chordata; class Aves; order Accipitriformes; family Cathartidae; genus Gymnogyps; species Gymnogyps californianus. Next base: position 4,588,865 of record NC_059479.1, read on the forward strand.
CATTAAGACCCACAGAGGGAATTGAACTGTTCCTTGGTTTGCAAAGGTCCCATCTCTTTTCCTATCAATTTTGGGCTATGCAGATATTCTTCAAGGCCTATGTCACATCCTTTTTGGTGAGAGAGAGGCAAAGGAAGATGATGAGCAGGTCACACAGCTCTGTTTCTGAGATCTGTGTTTATACTTGTCAAATTTCATCCTGGGATTGAGCCTTCCAACTCTGCATTTTTGGTCTGTACTCTTTTTGTCACCACTTTGTCTTCTATCTGTAAGATTCAGACCTCCTCTTTGGTTTAAAAAAAAAAAAAAAAGAAAAAAAAGAAAAAAAAAAAGACATAAGGTTCCCATTTTCGTCTCACCAGCACTGATTTAGCATGTCGTGAGGGTTATTTTTTCTCACCTTTGGAGGAAGGCTGAATGACCAGAGATGAAGAAATAGTCATTAATTCTTAAAGGCCAATCACCCTCTGGCAATTCCATCATTTATTGCTCTTTCTTATTTCTCTCTGCCCTCCCTTTTGTGCTGCTTCCTCTCTTGCTTTTCCACCTCCCTTCCTGTTCATCGGTGTTTTTAAAAAAAAAAACACTCATACAAAAGCTCTGTGGCTTCTGTAAAATACAAAGCTATGTTTTATGCAGAATAAAATAATAGAAATTATATTATGTAACAGAGCCCTTTAAGCACGTACAGGAAATCGAATTTTGTAGCAGTGCTGTCAGTGGAAATGGTGCTGCTCTTTTGTCTTGTTTGAACTACAGCAAGGAAGTTAGCAGCCTAGAGCTTGACACCTGTTTAAACATAAGTCATCAGCCTTTCTTTTAGGAACTGCATCGCCTGATTGTGTGTCCCTAGTAAGACCACAAGTTAGTCACATTTCCCATGGCAAGTCCATTGCTGCTCGCTAATGTGCTATGTGAAGGGGTACACAGAGGGCTGCTAGCCCCTGACAGCGACTGGCCCTTTCTGAGATGGGACAAAAGTTGGTAATGCAGTAGCCAGTGCCAGCCATCTAGGCTCTGTACTGTGGCACTCCAACAACCATTACTCTAGTGTAAGAATGCCATTGATTAGCTGAAGATTCCCATTTACGCTAAGCCAGAAGGACATACTTGTGAGTTTTCTGCTTTCCTTGGCCTGTCGCTGTTGGCATTAACCCAGAATTGCCATCCTCTGGATTTAGATAAATCAGGGAAGCCTCTTTCACTAACTTTCTTCCTCCTTCCCTCCACACTGAAGATTACGGGATTGAGAGCTTGTATTCCTCTAAAATTTTATCGCAAGAAGAGCTGAAGTGTCACAGGGCAACAGGCAGAACAGAACTTGGGGTTTCAGATGGGTGTTCACTTTATCAGTTTTATCAACATTTTGCAAGGCTTCGCAGGGCCATTCATACTGGGATTAAGTGTTTACAACACATTTAATCTTTTTTGAAAGATCATTTTCAACTTTGTTTAGCCCCTTCAGAGTCAACACAAACTCGTGTGCACCTGGGCTTGCGGGGTTTTTCCATAGATGGATGTTCATCAACTCTTCCAAGGGCTTCGTGTCCCAGATTTGTGTTACGATCCAATCGTACCACCTACTGTAAGAACTGGTTATGCTCTTCAGCAAGATGGCAGAGGAATATTTTTTTGTGTTCTGAGCAAATATTGCCTACTGATCAGACAAAAATCCTGTTCTATTTGCCCTATGGACCACTATGACAACTCACATACCTGGGAGCAAGTCAAAGCCATTTCTAGGTCAATTATATACTTTATGCTCCAAATCTCTTCCTGCTCTAATGAAGTACACACAACCAGGCAATTACAACACTTAGTTAAACAATCCACAAAAGGCAGTTTTTATTCTTAAGCAAGTCTTAATACTGGAAGCATATACTAAAGGAAATCAGGTATTTTCTTTAACAGAATTCCATTTAACAATTTCCTCTGGTCATTTAATATCAGATAGTTCAAGTGTGTTAACTAAATTGACACATATTTTTATTTTAAGATCTCCTAATGATTAATGCTGAGTCATGTACGCTCTATTGTCAGTTTAAAAACTTTTTATTGATATTAACGTTCTATCGATAAAGTTTTAATCAATCACTCCTAACTCATATTTAGCTCTGTAAACACTTCCAAAGAACTTTTTAGATGTTAAATAAGTTTCTGCAATATAAAAAGTATTTAGTAGCAAAATATTTAGTGGTTTTAACTCCCCATTACCCACTAACCATTACAAGTTTAAAAATTCAGACTTCCTAATGGCTACAATATTCCACTCATCCTACATTTTCATAAGACATTCATTCCGTATCAGCTATGTGATAGACAATGTACATGTAAATCTACCATAACTAAAAAATACTTCATTTGTTCAACATGCCAAATGAACAAGAAAAATTATAAAACCATTATCTAATTGTTATTGTTTAATCTGTTAAAACTGCTGTATCAAGGTACTTCTTTTTTCTCCAACAATAAGATACATTGAAATATTGATACCTAGGTTACTTATCAGTGTATTGGCTTTCAAGAAAACAGTTGGCATTTCTTCTGTTATTAAAGAGTAAATTCTGAAACAGGAGGGACTATTAATTATGCATTCATTTTATATCAGAATATGCATTTAACACCATTTTTTTGTGGAAAAGCAAAAACTGGCAGACAAATAACTCATAAATGACACTAATGAGCACTGGGAGATGGAGTGGAAAGGCTTTAAATGTGTCCCATTATTTAGCAGGATAATTAAGAGCACAGCTCTACCATGGCATTTTATTACAGAAATAGATAAGATCCCATCTTATTGCAAGCAGGTGTTGTAATGAAGCAAAGCGAGATCATTTTTATGAGGTTCTTCTGGTCCAAAAAAGATTGTAAATTTATTTTATGCTACCTTAATTTAAAAAGTAAGCACGTAGATCTTGGGAAACAAAGGGGACAGCAAAATATGATGTGTAAAACCAGTTGATTCAGGTTACCCCAGAGAAAAAAGAAAAGAACATTTGTTCTCTCGCACCTTATAAATACAGTTTGGTTTCTCACAAATAATGTTTGGTTTAAGCAACTCTTATCAAATGGAACTCAACGTACACAAATGGCATCACAGTTTAATATAAACTGAACTTCATACAGATTATTTACAGTAAAAATAGGGTTTCTGCTATTTTGATTCATTATGAAGCTTTAATCCTCCATAAATATTGCCACTAAACTTTTGTAACATATCTGTAATAACTTTATGCTTTTTTCATTAGCATTTAATATCAAGTCCTGCAAAATACAGATAACCCCACATGGTAATCTACAAAAGATCCGGCATTAAATTGAGTGATGCAGTATTTGCAATGGTTTATTTGCAAGAAGATTGTGGGCTAATGTTTGCTGATTATAAACTTCAAGAGTACATACAGGACTCATAGGGAAGAAAACTGTAATATTTGATTACCTAGGCCGCAAGCTGTGATTCTTTTATATATCGTTGTAGAAAAACATTATAGTGAAACTGAGAAGCTGGATTTTTGGATGGCAGGTCTTTTTATTTTAAGGTGAAGATAAAAAGACACTTAACGTTAAAATACATGAATATACATATGAAAAACTGTAACTTCTGTCTTTCAAATACAACATCTTGGAGAAAGTTACCTATGAAAATGAAAGCAAGTCTGTAAAATTTGGACAACTATATCCTGTGGAAGTGTAACAGCTAGAGGCAGATGGTAAGATTTTAACTATATTACTAACTTTTTTTAAGATGGAAAAAAAAACCGGTAAGATGGCCACTTCAAAGGCAAGAATAAATCTCATCAAAAATAGAAGCGCTATGCAGATGAAAAAACATGGATGGAAGATAGCACATGGGACATACTCTCTAAGAAACAGATTACAAAGACCTTCACCGGAGCAATGACCTGGTGGTGGATGTATCGCACAACAAGCTGGGGTGTCCCATCCCCTTGGGGCCGTGCTGGCACAGTCTTAGCCTGAGGACAGCAGACTTTGGCTTCCACATTGTGGGACTGGGCTTTCTCTGGGATCACAATATTGGTGAGATCATGTGTTTCAGTTTTGAAATCACCTTCCAAATACTCTGTATAAATGTATCACCTATGTATTCCAGTTATCTGCAGACACAACTTTGAAATTTCTTTTCTTAAAAAGACAGTGAAAATTAAAAAGCCATTGCACAAGTATTTTGGGGGGAGACAGGAGTGCAACACCATGCTTTTGAAAGCAGACAAAGAAATTTTGTTCTAAATTTGAACAAACATTTATATAATGATATTACAGGGCTTGCCTATTTGTGCACTTAATTAAAGCTTGATTTCAGATATAAAACATAAAAAGCATTCACAGTCCAAGCAACTTAAATCTTCATAGCTTCTCAAATTATATCTACATGTGAAAATAAGAACAATTATATTCAATCATACTATGTTTTCACTGCAATCAGAGGACAAGTCTGCTATGAATACAACTTCTTGCGTATGTGTCCAGAAAATTCTCCAAATTTTTTTTAAAAATAAGGGGGACTTTTATGTGCCATACAGATGCCAGACCTCATCTTTCCCAGGTAGCCATGATCATCCCTTAGAATACACTAAAGTTTTGAGGTCATTCTTAGTAGCTTCACAAAAATAAGCCTGTCTCAGCCAACAGACACTAAACAATCCTCATAAGCCTTATGCCAACAGTTTTGGCTAGAATTATACAGAAATACAAATGGTAAAATCTGATTCAAGTTCTGTGGAGGGAGAGCACTTTGTACCCTGATGGTGGCAACAGTTTTACAAATCCTTTTGAGAAAGCAGAACCTGTACTCGTTATCAGTTTATAGTTCTTGTAGTTTTCACTTCCACCACTGTATTCTCTAGGGTCAGTAACTATTGATGGATAGCAAGAAAGATTGCATAAGGTACCAATATCAGCTAATAACTATAAAAATGGCTGGATATCATCAAACCCCAGAAAACTTTCTGAACCCAGGAAGCACAAATTCATAGGCGCATCATAGTTTCCTCTTTTTCTATTTTCCTTCATTCACTGGAGTTTGAGATTCGTTACACTTAAAATCTGAGGAAGTTAGGTGGTGAGATGAAAAAAGGAGTGAGATTCAGAACGAAAGAAGTGTGGAAATTGAAATTTAAAGCATAGCTAATGTCATTTGGCTGATTTCGCTGCAAACCTACTGGGAAAATAAAAAAAGAGTAAAGTTCTGCAGTATGTAAGAAACAGCCTCTTGAGATGGTCTTGATTTTCTATCACCCTGCATGGTGAATGCTATATATTTGAAAGAGCTTGAAATTAATCATCTTTATATGGAGATTAAAGAAAAAGTGATGAAGCATGATAACCTACAACTTCTTTTACTTCTTCTTATAGTTAGGGGAATCTGTACCTCCGCTACAAAGGATGCAGAGATGGGGGGGGAAGCTCCAGTGGACCTACTAACATCAAACACTTGCCCTTTTATCTTGCATTTCAACCAAATATTATGATGTCATATTTGCTCACTTCTTTCTCTTTCGCTCACTGTGAATTTTTGTTTCTGATAGTCAGCTTAGTTTTTACTAACGCTTTACAGGAAAAATTGCCAGTGGCTTGAGTATTTCAGATTTTGAATGCACATTGCCCTGAATTGGGATGGAAAACTTTCAATGATTTTGTTAAGTAAGAAAAAAAAGTTTCAGTAATTTTGAAACTGGTTTACATTTTATGCCTCTTTACAGGCTTAACTTCTTGAAGTAATTTTAGCATAACAGATGTTGGTCTAGGACATACTGTAATAGAAGAATTTTAAACTTATTTAATTTTTTCCACAAACCTTTTGTACCGGGTGTAGGTATCCAGGTGTTGGCAGAGGGGGAGTGCAGGGGCAGCCTGTGTCAGAAGCAGCCAGGGGCTGCTCCATGCCAGTCACAGCCAGTTCCAGCTGGTTCCAGCCAGTCCCACCACAAACCACAGCTGAGCCAATCAGTGGAGCCAGTGGTGCCACTGGGAAAGCGTGTCTGAGGAAGGGCAAAAGGCTGCCGGGAGTGAGGAGTGAGAGGAAAAGTGTGAGAAATGGCCCTGGGAACAGCAAGGCCAGGGAAGAAGGAGGGGGAGGAGGTGCTCCAGGCCCAGAGCTGAGATTCCCCTGCAGCCTGTGGAGAGACTGCAGAGGAGCAGATATTTCCCTGCAGCCCATAGAGTCTATTTTGCCTGTGATGGTAACTGGTAAGTAATCTCCCTGTCTTTATCTCAACCCATGAGCTTTTGATTTTTCATTTTCTCCCACTGTCCTGTTGAGGAGGGAGACTGAGAGAGCAGCTGGGTGGGTGTCTGTCAGCTGCCCAAGGTCAACCCACCACACTGTTCTTTTCCTCTTCCTGACTGCCCTGGCAAACTGTTTCAACTTGATAAATTCACCTTTTTTTTTTTAAACCATAACCTTATTTTTCAATCAATAGTTCCCAATAAGCTCTTGTTTTCAGCTGTTTAGCGCTTGCAGATTCTGACACCATAAGGAGAAGCTTTTACCTGTTGAAGCTGAGAGAAAACCCAGGACCAAAGGTCTTAATTCTGCTTTGTCACTCACCAGATAAAAAGAAATATCTCCCATTTAAATTTTATGAATTTTTTTTTTTTTTTAAAAACATATTGCTTCTGCTGCATAAACAGTTGCTGTGAGAATACATGTTTCTAACACCACTTAGTCTTTGGGTGAGCTTTGGAGAATCTTGCACACTTAACTGTTATTATAATATAAATTTAGGATGCCATGCCATTTAAAAGCTTGAAACTATAATAACTGAGGAGAAATTCCTCTATTTATCTGCAGTTAATGTTTTGCTTCACACTTTATTGCACACTGTCTTCTCTCTGTATCCATTAAACCTGTTGTGAGCCACAGAGAAAATACCAATTTTTGTCTGTGGGGAATAAAAAAGTCTAAAATTTTACATTTATTAAATTACTTCATATCCTGTGTGGTCATTCATTCTTAAAGTAATAGTTAGCAATAATGACTTTATACTAATAAACATCTAATGATGGCCTGAATTAGAAAAGTATCCAAATTATCCAGCTTTGGTAGTACAGTAAATTTGCTGGAATGCATTAACTATTTAAAGCATCAAAACATGATACAGAACTGACTGGTGGTTTCTGCAATCCCTCCTTTTTTATGCACACTCCTTGCAGTAAAACGAGTGTACTGAATTTTCTAACCTTTCTATAGGAAGAATATTAAGGTTCTGAATTAGCCAGGTTTGTGTAAATTGCTGAGAATGATTTGCTATATAAATTGCACATAGTTTGTTTAATTGCCAAAGTTTTCAACCCTTATTTTCCTGCTGATAGTTTGTATTTTTCCAGTTCTTCTATGATAATGTCAAAATACACTAAAGCGGCAATTGAAGTCAGGACGGGTGTGATTCAAAATACTGAAATGTTAAAAAGGAATTGCAAATATAAACATGCACATTACACACAAGGAACACAAGGATGGAAACAGTCATGGTTCACTTATACTGCGGTATATATTACTTAACTATTTTTTTAAATAAAAAAAATACATATCACAGAACCTTGAGGAAATCAAACAGCCAAAATTGACTCCCACTGACTGCTCACAGTTACTTAATATTAAGGCCCTATCCATTAGCAGGTTTCTCTCAGCTGTGGCTCATTTCAAACTTCTTCTCTACATCCTCCTTCCATATCAATGACATTATTCCAGCTGATTTATGCACTGAGGAGACACACTTCATCAGGTTAGATTAATTCACTAACTCCTGGGTGCTATTATAGGCAGATTCTGGCTCTGTGCATATCAGCTAGCCAGCTAAGGTTAGCATCTGACATGACAGAGATTAAATTTCTGTACTTCAGCACACATTTTATTCGATGGTCAGAAGCAGAGAAAGCATATAGACCAAGTCATAAAACCCCAGGTCCTAAACTCACATAATCAAATCAGATTTTTTTTGTTTTAAGTTTAATGAGAATTAAAAGTTCTAGCATTTATGAATACGGAGGAAGGGAATAAAGGGAGTAAAAATAATTTCTCATGTTACCTCTGAAATCTACAACTGCAGTGAAGTAATACAGCTCTCAGGAGCCTGTGGGTTCATAAGGATGTACTATTGCATTAACCAGATGTAGCAAACCAATAACTTGATACGATATTACGGTAGTGTAAACCTTTTGTTCCCAACTATCAATAGTGCTTTTCCAGATTGCACAGCTCTGTAAAAACACAATTATCTTTTTTTAAAGGAAACCTGATTTCAATATTGAGTCCTCAATAAGGTAATGAAAAGTTACAACAAAGACTCGTAAAGACATTAGCATTACTGTGTAATCACCATACCTCATGGAAGTTTTACTTTTAAATGACTTCTTTCTCTATAAGGTCTTTAAGATCTCTTTCAAGCTTCTTAATGAAAACAATACGATAGAAACAGTCTACCACTAATACGAATACCTGATTCAGTAACTCTACAGATTGCTTTAGTAGAGGCATAACATATTTTGACCAATCTCTAAAGCCATTTCAGAAATCTCCCCCAACTATTGTAGTGGAAATGTCCTTTCAGCTGACAAGAGACAGGGTACTTTTTATGATCAATATTAGCATCTATTTATCCAGTGTTTATCCAATATTAGAAGACAACACGTGATCAGTTTCTGCTTCTACATGGAATTATGTGATCTTGCTCATTTATATGCCTAAGTTAATTTTTTATCCTGATTTTGCATTAATTTTCTCTGTAGTTGGCATAATTCTTGATGTACAAAAATGGCAAATAGTATGTTCTGTAATACTCTATTTCAGCTGCTCCTAGTTAGTTTGTAGGATATGTATGAGTGCTAGCAATGGGTTAAAAAAAATGTTAGTGATGGAACCAGCAGGAACATGCTTTAAATCATTGAATTTCATTCTTTGGCTTCCTTGCCACAAGGGTGACCGTCTGGAAATGTTTTAGGCAAATTCATATTTTATTACAACACTAACAGAACCTGCTGACATTTCTAACAGCTTTGAACTCTGTTCTTATATTTAGATTTCAGTACATTAACATCTTTGAGGTTAATGGATTTCCAAAATAAAATGCTAAAATTGAAATTTGGTCTAATTCAGTCTGGGGTTATTAATTCTCCATTGAATTCCTCTATCTTTACTGATGTTCAAGAGCAGCGCTGCTCTATACAAATAAGGCCCACATCACACCAGTCCAAGGCTGCCATCCCAGGTGATTCACATTTCAAGCACATCACATTATCAAAGGCAGCTGGGAAGAAATAACGGGCAAAGAGCAACGTGAAAGTGGTGTTTTCACTTAAAGAGACCTGCCAAAACCTGGAGAAGCCACCTAACCTGCTGAAAAAAAACTAGTAGCGTTTCACTTCCTCTTGGCAAATGAAAGCTTTTTGGTTTTTTTTAAATAATGTCTTGGGGTCCTTACACAGCTGTAGACCTCTCCTTTTTCTCTCTAAATATCAGGGAATGAATCCAATCTATGTATTCTTCTCTTTCTATATGATGCTAGCTGTTGTCATGTTTTGCAGCTCTTAGAGACTCCTCCTTCACCTTTGTGGATTTTTTTTATGTACCAGACACTGTGGGTTTTGCATCTCAAAAGAATCAGTTACTGGAAGGCTCCCAATTCTTACGAACACATCTTTTATGAAGGTAACAGCAACGCATCTGTACCCATGCTGACTTTGTATTTGCAGAGTATGCACTCTTCATGAAACTAGCTACTAGTGCAAAGGCTGAAGATGAGTTACCTGCCTGTACGTACCCCCTCAAACTTGTTTTGGTTTTGTCTTTTTGTATGTGAGATCAATGTGCACATTCTCAATGCTAAATGGTGACAATAGACTAAGGTTTCTTCCCATTAAAGTCTTTCAAAGACAAAAGCAAATCCTGCATTTGTAGACTTCCAGTTTATCTATTACATATTCTGATATCAATTGTCCCAATATCATGTCCTATTTCAATGTTACTTCATCTGGGTAAGTTGCCTTGATCACTGTGCCTATGAAAAGTACTTCGGATTTGCTCTGGAAATATATTCTGACACAGAAAAACCCCACATTTTCTTGCACTCTTTGGAGTTTTAGCATAATGGCTACGTTTACTACAAATTTAATAAACTGCCTGATTTTTTTTCTTCAATTTCCATAGGTCTTTGACATTATCTTTTATCTGAAGAATTCCCTCTGGAATACTCACAAGTCAACAGTTGAAAGTCTACACCAAACCTCCCCACTTCTGTTTCATTCTGTGTTATTCTCATGTGCACATACTTTATAGTTCCTTTTCCCACTTTGTCCTAATGATTCTCATTTTCACTGTTTCACAGGAGGTTCCCTTCCCCCACTATCTTTAGGAAATCTATTAAGTATTATACAACTAGATTCTTTGTGATTGCCATGATTATGTGCAAAGCTCGTTTTCCAGTTTGTCCATGTTTCTTTAATATACAGTACTGTTTGAGTCTTTTCCAGCATATTCAGTATTTCTCCATATTGCCAGGAGTGGTAGGGGATTTGCTTGCAACTGCTGTTTTTCTCTGTATAGACCTTACAGCACTCCATGCCTTCTAACTCTTGATTAGCAAGGATGGTTTCACTGTCGTCCCTTTCAATTAACCATTAAAAACTGCGTATGAGCAAGAAAATAGAAATCTTTGCAATATTTACTAGTCAGACCATGATCTTTTACTCTGTCCTCTATTATTTTTTTTTTCTTGCCCATCACACAGCACCTTAGGAAAAGGGTATGTATTTCATTACAGATTTTAATATATTTTGTAGAAACTAGGGCTTGAAAGAAAGCTAACAGGCATAATAGGATCACTCTAGATGATGAGGAACTAAGAACTACCATAACTTAGGTGAATTTAGCCACAACTAAAAGCAACTGAAGGATACTTAAGAAGAAAATATGGCTAAAATTATTTTTAAACACTGCATTTTTTGTGATTTGAGTAAGACAGAGTGTTTGGAAGATGGACTTTTCTATGATCTCCTACTGGGAGTAGTCTAATGCAGAGCTGCCTAGTATTTTGTGAAGTATATAAATAGGGTGACAAGTTACAGCTAAATTTAAGAGAGAAAATGTCAGCTTTAGCTTAATGCTTTAAATCGCGTTATTTACAAGATGCTTATATGATACATCTACAGCTGAGATCAATGGAAATTGAAAGTTCCCTCATTATAGAAGAGGAATTGCTCTTGGTATATCATTTTTCATTAAAATCTCCCTAAACTGGAGCGTGTATCCTTCCCAACTGTTTTGCCAGAAAATTTGTGATACTCCAGTTGAGCTATGGTTATTATTTTTTGCACACAAGGACTTGTGTTGAGAATAAAAAAGAGAAGTTAACACTCTCCTGTGACTGTTTTTCCATAACTCTATTCAGTATTTAATAGTTACAATTATATGAAAAGATAGGTCAATTTGAGGGTATTCTTAAAATTGCAGATGATTCAACCTGAAGTTTTACATGAAGAGTGTCTACGTATCAGGGAAGTACAATGTACAAGAAAGTTGCATTATACATGCATTTTTAATGGACAAGCCCATGAAAACAGAAATGCTAATCACTTCTCCCATTTCTAACAGACTGGTAGATGTTGACAGCGGGTCAACCTATATTTTTATATGTGCTAAAGGAGAGGATTATAAGTGTGCCTGGAGCACTGCATACAAACATTTTTATAAATTAAAAAGTCTATAAGTATGAAGTGTTTATCTGTTTTTACTGCTTGACAGCACAAGATTCTTTTTGGGATTTGCTAAATGAATTTTCTCACCTTCTCTGTTCCTAAAATAAACTGCTCTTTACACCTACTACACACTTTTCACTTTTCTTAAACGGTTTCACACACTGCCTATGCTTGCTGTGTTTGTCTACTAGCCTGTAAGTCAAGCCCTTTTCTCACTGTATTCACTCACTGAGATGACTGCTGCATCATCTGATAAAACCCTCCTCTTCATTACTGGTATTTCACCAAGTAGGATGCATCACCAACCTTTGTAATTTGTAATCCCCCATTTAATTGGCCTTGTTTCCAACATTTCTTGCCATTAGGACTCAGAACCTACCTAATTTCCCTGTTTATATTACCATAAATGCCTAACAGCTCTAACCTGCTTGCCTTGTAGTCTGTCCACATTAATTGCAATCAGCAGTACAGTCTGTCTACACTTACTCATACCCATGGTATCTCATTAATAGCATGGACCACAAGAACTCAGCCATAGAGAGATCATTCATAGAAAACAGCAATAATGGCACTTTGTGCTTGATTAACATAGATCATCTCAAGATTTCAAAGGAATATTTACCCATAAAATTCTGATCCCTCAAGCTGCTTCATGATGACTGAACTCAGATCCTCATAGTGCCAGTTTGTCTAGATTCCTCTGTAGTATGGTCTTGATGATTGGAAACACAAGGTTTGATGCCTGAAGAAACAGAAGTGATGAGACTTTACTGCACCGCAAGCTTAGAAATTGGGAAGTACTATGAAACAAAACAAAACTATTTCTCAATTTGTCAACATTAGAACAAAAATTGAAATCAAATCCAACTGGTATTTTTTTCTTTGTTACAAATATAAGAACTTCACAACTGGTTTACAGATAGCTCCTAGCTGTATTGGATCATTCTTATCTCCTACCTTTCTCTCACAGTACTCAGCTATTTTTATGTGGTACAGAGTATGACTTTTAGCCAAGTCTCTAGCAAATAAGTATTAGATAGATACGTGTAATATCCTTCACTTGTGTGAAGTCTTAGTTAAAAAGAAAAAAAAAAGGCTTAATAAAATAATGATAGGTCAGGAAGCAGACACTGAAGTAGGAAAAGAAGACATAAGGAAGTGAAAACTCCTGAAACTAAATTTTGCTGCCAAAGATAATGTAAAAAGTAACTAGACTCTGAGATGATTTCACCTATGGCTCGGCCCAGATTCTAGATCAGTGCTGTGAAAAGAAACATTTAAACCAGCCTATTTAAAATCTGTTTCTCATAAATTTTTCCACAGAATTTAATGAAACGGTATCTATAACTTCCTCTAGAAAACAGAAGTTTCACAATTGTTCATCATATTCTTTGCTCTATTCCTTTTTGTAATGAATAAGGGCAAGGCTCAGAAAAGTGAATTGTTATATTAAAAAAGTTTTACGCAATTCCTGAAATGTTCTCCAAAACTTTTCTCTCAAAATTTTTCTGCAGATCTCTGTGAAATGTCATGGGCAACTCCATCCACTATGAATATAGACTACCTACTGTTATCTTTTAACCCCTTCTACCCCTTCATATAAGATTCTCCTTAAACCATGAGAGCTGCAGAACATGGGGTCACTCTTTGTACAGAAAAAAAAGGCATATTTGTGCTTGTCCTTAAGTACTAGTTCTCCTATGTTTCTCTGAGATTTTGGAGAAGAGGGGTAAGAGCCCAAGAAACAAAACTGGGCACAATATTTGTGGTCTGGCACAACGGCATAATAATAATAATAATAGTCCTGATCTTGTTCTCTCTTTGGTTCCTAGGATTTGATTTTTGTTTGTTTGGCCTGGGCATTTAGTGAGTATTTTCACAGATGTGTTATTATTAACTGGTGAATGGTAAGTATAAAAATACTCTTTATTGTATATGTAAAGTTAGAATAGCTTTTTCTCACTAGGCATTTGTCAACATTAAATTTTATCTCTCATTTTCTTGATCAGTTGGTTTGTTTACATTTCTTGATTAAAAATTCCCATTTGACCAATTGAAGATCTTAAACACTACATGTCAATGACAGATTTAAATAGGCAGCAATCTTCTAAATTACTTTTAGATGCAACAAAAAATAAAAATTTCACGTTAAAGAAAGAAAAAGAAGGTTGTTCTTCAACTAGTTATGTGCTTAATATCCACTGAATCTGAATTTTATATTCTGTAGCACAAATTTATGCAGCACTTCACAATTGGCCATTGCCTTTACATTCATAGTATCATCAAAAAACTTTTGTTTTCTCACTATTCACACCTTTATTCCAAGTGATTTTTGGACTATGTATCCATTATAGGCTCTCTCCATGGAAACTTGTAGTCACTTTCTCCACAATGAATACTGAAAATTTACTTACTATTTAACTTCCAAGTATTTTTTTTCCTCCATGTGAAAAAATTCCCACTGTGTCACAGCAGCTTAACACCTTTAAGAACTTTTGCTCATCAAATAACTTTTGGAAATCCAAGAAAAGTGAATCAATGGCATCTTCCTTTCTGTATGCATCTTGACATCTGCAACAGCATAAAAACACCTTGCCCACTCTTTTTGATTTACCTTGGCCAAAACTTGTTGTCACTGAATCTAGTGACAAACTTCATCATTACATGTGGCCAAATGAGTGAATTAGAAAAAAATTAAATAAGCATTTTTCATTTTAGCTCTTTTTCTGGCCTTTATTTGACAAAAATAATCATAAACTCCTAAAACACCCTCTATACTGAGTCGTCTGTAGATACCATACACCTATGTTTCATTTGTCCTCAGGCTTTTGACACTGTGTTCAGTATATTATAAAAACTACATGAGCAAAAAGAAAGGAGGTGAAACGAGGTGATTTTTTTAAATTTTTTTTGTTAAAGCTTTCTGATCTTTTTCTTCTATAAACATCTGTTTTGAAATTTCTGATCAGTTTGACTTGTCTGTGTTAGCAAAATGTCTATTAACACATTTCCTTCAACAGAAAACATACTGAACTTGTTTATTTTCTTCAAGTAGCTAACAAATCAGTTGACATATTAGGCAATAACGAAACCCAATGTTTTTTCAAGATCATATAATAACCTTTCCAACCGAACACTCAAGCACCTTGCAGAGCACTGTTTGCGATGACAATTGCCAAATCTGTTTGCAAAAGTTATATGGTTACAGTGACACCATGCCCTTTAAAACTGAGTATTGAAGTCATAAACAATAATAATCAAGTTGTAAATTACCTTTTTATTGCATCTGAATAACATGGTTTTGGCAGTAGAATTTAAAAAGTGCATTAAAACTAAGCAGCTTTATCCAGAAAAAAATCTGAAATTCAAAAATTAGTTCTTAATTCAAAATGAAAGCCTACAAAAAATGTTAACGTATTTCATGCAAATGGAATAATGAGATGGAAATAGAAAATAAAGTATGTATACAGACATGTGGGTGGGCACAAGCATCCACCCCCACTTTCCATAACAAGCCCGCAAAACCTTGACAACCTCATGCAACCCACAGTGAATCACTGGTATTCTGCATCTCAAATTCTATCCGAGACCTGAAGAATCTCCCAGTTGTACAAGTTTCCTGCTTTTGATTACGAGCTTTCTTTGTTGTTTTTTAAAAATCTGTATTACTAATAAAAATTAGTAATACATAAAATTTAATATATTAAATCTTAAATCTGAAACCTTACTATAAAATTGGACTGAGTTTAATACTGTGTTTCTTTCTTGGCACTGGCTAGCTAATTCCAAAAGTGAGGTTTACATCCTGGAAGAGCATAGAACCACCTTTTAGATATTCTGTGTAAATGTATCACCTGTGTGTTTCATTTATCCGCAGACAAAACTTTGAAATTTCTTTTCTTAAAAAGACAGCAAAAACTAAAAAGCCATGGCACAAATATCTTTGGGAAGACAAGAGTGCAACGAAGTGCTTTCAAAAGTAGACAAAGTTATTTTGTTCTAACTTTAAACAAAAATGTAGATAGATGAAAACTGCTTGAATAAACAGGGCTTCAGACAATGATACGTAAGATCAGTACAAATTAGTACTTCAAACATTCTTTAATGAGTAAAAAATACAAAACATTTTATTTCTTTTTCTGCCTTTTTTGGGCTCTATCATTTGTGTAGAGTGGTTCAGGAAATAATTTTATCATCTTTACATTTCAAATGTTTTTCTAAAACCAAATTTTAGACAGAAAGTATTTTAAAAAAATTCAGAACAAAACAAATTCATGTAAATAAATTTCTCAAATTATCTGTGAAATTATATTTCAATCTTGGTCATTTAAAGATATAAACTATTGTTGGTCAGAATATTAGCTTGAATTTCAAAGGGAAGAGTCTTCAAATCAGAACATAAAAGTTTTAAACTGTATTTTTCAAACTATTTCTGAGTTTCAATACTCACCTTATTAAATCTCACATTAAGAGTTCAATTTCAGTAAATCTATTTTTTTTATAATTAAAAGCAATAGCTTTAATGGAAACTAATTTTAGTTTCTAAAAATAACTGTTTCCATGAAACGACTATCAATCAATCAATCCCTTTGAGATAAGAGCCCTACTTTGTCCTGATAGCATTACTGGTTTTATGGTATCCTCGGCTGACTGACTTTGTTTCCTGCAAAAAAGGGCTTCCTTAAAGAGCTGCTGACCAATTATGGAAAAATCTTTTAAAACCAATATGTTCAGTATATTGGCAAGTTCAAAACATACGATGTTCAAATAGTGGTTTTCACTTGCGCTGGATTTTATTCATAAGTATATTTACATGAAGGCACAAAACCCCTGACAGAATGGTCTGTCCCAAATTATTAACATTACATTTGCATCTTCTGTTTTGAAAGATCATAAATAATTTAATTTCTAGAAAAACCTTGAAATGGAACCTTTATAGATAAAGTTTGAATATAATATTCAAACAAAAACTGAACTCTGTACCTACTGTAACAAATTACTTAATTTGCCTTTCCTTATTTGCCATTTCCACATATTCTTGTGGAATGGAAGAAAGTTGTCCTCATTTTACTTAGATAGCAATTATTAATTTCAACAAAAGTACCTATAGGTCACAGCTGGCCAATCTGATGACGAGAGCATTGGAAGAGTTAGCTAAGTGATCCTCAGAAAGAACTTAACCAGCCATAAAAATCTTGCAGGATGTACCGCGTATATTAGACACCCACCCTCTTTTCTTCAGAGAAGCGAAAAGGGCATTTGCCAGGGTTTCAGCTGTCCAGTTATAACTGCAGGCCTGCTGTTTGTGATATCTATTGCTGTAAATGGTATATCTTATTAATATTCATATCTGAAAATTTAATGGAAATAAAAGGGGGGGAGGAGGAAGGAGGGGATCTTCCTTTCAGATGGTTTTTGGACCTGGATATTAATTACCTGCTAGAGGTAAGCAGTATTCACATTACTGTCTTCATTTTACTGTTTAAGTTTCAGTAGAGGTGAGAGTTTGACCCCATCTGGGGCAAAAGGGATTGACCTCAGTAAGTAATTTGATATTTGAGAGCATGATTTACACAGAGTGATGTCTAAGGCAAATCAAAATAGTGATTTCATACCCAAATGGGCTGAGAAAAGCTTAGGAAAGGGTCATAGACAAAGCTATAAAACTCAGGATTTCACTTCATGGGTAAGTCCTGATTTAGGTGAATGTCCGATTGCAAGGATCCAGCCCAGGTGTCCATATGTGTGCAGCAGACGGCCAGGAGATGGGCAGCAGGGTCACCACTGAAGGAGAAGCCATACCTCAACTCAATTTCAAAATGGAGTTGCACAGTGATAACAATGATTTCCTGCAACTTTCTAAAACCTTTTGTTATTAAAGGCTTCTCAAAATTACATTAAGGATCCTCATAATGTAAGAATCTCCCACTAGAAGACATTAGATGTGCTTAATTGTATGTCAAATACATGCCTGTATTAGAGGCAACTCTGCAAAGTGATGGTGAAAATCAGAGAGATCTGACCTGCCATCTGTACAGCGTGGATGACAGAGTGGTTTTGCTCTGAGACTTTTACCTTCTTAAATTCAACTTCTGGACATGAATTTTGATGAATCGAAATAAATTTTGATTGAATTTCTCAGAAGTAAGAAAAAAAGTTCACATAATCACAATAGAGAATAATCAGACACAGATAGAAATTGAATGTTTTACATTAACGCTGGAATCCCAACAATTATTAAAGTTTCTTAGAACTGGAGTCAGTCCACTCCATCCTTTTATAAGTGTATAGTAACTATGTGTTGGTACAGACAAGACGACTATGTTTCAAATGCACAATATTTATTCTAATCAACATCAGCAGCCACACATTATTAAAGTGCTCCAGAGTTAAACTGAATTAGTTTGCTTAAAGCATCTTTTCCAAACAAAATATGGTTAAAATTAATATTTGGCTTTGGGCTTTGTGTTTGGAAGACTGCCAGGGACGGTAAAAAGGATTGCAGAATTTTCCATTTCATTTCCTTACCTCTAAATAGTATTTAAGGCCAGCTTCAAAATAAGCCATGAGCTTTTGAGAGAAAGTAATTTACTTTTATTTTTTAATTATGTTAAATCAAGGGCATACCTATTATTTAGGGTTTTCAAATAGTCTTTAGGGTCATTAAATAGCTTAATTACAAGACAGGATTGCTGAGGACATACTCAACTAAGAACAGACATGTTTGGCGTGAGAAAAAGGCTGTGACTTTATGACATGTAATAGCTCAAATGGAACAAAAACCAGAACACAGCCCAAGTGAAAGTAGCTCTCGGAGCCTGACTACTACCTAGCTAGATGCCACAAAAGTACAAAACCACAGGGGCCATCTTCAAGATCCCACCATAAATGTCCTGAAATCTCTGGAAAGACTGACTGGATCTGACCTCTAATGTACAGTGCTTAATTTTTGTACAGAAAGACTATCTCTTCTTGCTGAGAAATTTTCATCCAATTTGGACCAAATTGTCTCTTGTTACTCAGAGGTCAAATGCTTCATTATATTCCTAATTTCTCCCTTGATCCTGAAAAAACTTAAGAACGTTTCTCTCCCCATACACTGCTGCTCTGCAGCTCTTCTGTTTTCTGCATGTAGAGTGAACTAGATGCTCCAAAGATACCAGTCCAGAACAATTCACAAAATCTACACAGATTAAAAGCCAAATGAAGGCCATAAATAATGCATGTAACACTAAGTGCTATCCGCCCTGTTCTTGGATGTGTGTATCTTGTAAGATCTGCTTCTGCATTTTGCATACAAATGTATATTAGCCAGTTTTACAGGACAAATTAGGATGTATTCCTGATGGCATCTCTAAGAGCATTATCAAACTCAAACTTGTTATAATAAGAATCAGTTTGAGAAAAAGGAAAAGAATAAAAGAAAAATCTGGTTGCTTGCAGTTACACCTATTAGAATAATTTCTGTTCCTAACTGATGACTAAACACCTCATGCAGTTACTTTACATAATATTAGCAAGATTTTAATAATAACAATACTAATTTACTCACATTAGGTAACACACACTTTTGGTTCTATAATAATCAGGTAGTATCGGATATTAGGTATTAAATCTGCGTAAATTTTAATATAACATTAACATTAGCTATTACTGTCATGTATAGAATAAACTTTGGTTCATTCTGACTCTGCTGCCAGTTAAAAGATGTCAGCTTTTTGTTTTAAGGAAAAAAAGCTTCAGAAATAATTTGATATCTGATGCTACAGTCAACATTTGTGAAAGGACAGAGAATCCAAAGGTTTTATTTCTAAAGCAAGCAAGTTTACTCAAAGAGTAGAACAAAAAATGACTTCTTGGTGGTGCTCACCTTAATTCTTATCTGTCAGAAGAACTATCTTCTCACTTTCTCTCACTGTCTTTTCCTAAAGACACAACGAATGAAAAATGGCAGAGAAAGTGAAGGGAAATTTATCTTCATTTTATGTGCACTGTATACTGGTGACTTGGTGATATCCTAAAAGATATCACCAGGAGCTAACTTTCAACAACCTCCAGAGGGCTTCACTTACTACCTTCTACTTGTTCAATTCTCATGCACGTGTAAAATACCTAGTGTACAGGTTAGCTCTGTTGGGTATTTTTGTCCAAATGGAGACAATAAAGTAAAGGAAATACATTGATGCTGAAGACAAAAGATTAGGCATGAGACGCAAAAGTCTGGAAAGTAGAGAACTCATCCTTGATAAAGGTAGTTTACATGCTACTTGATGGGCTTCTGTTGGCTGAGGCCAAGGAATGGTCAATGTTAATTTAGCTTCTATGGGATTCATTTAGTTGACAGGATTTGTGTGTGATTTCAGAATGGAGCAGAGAAATGGCAGGTTGCCTGCTTTAAACACACAAAGTTAGGTAAGGTAAAAAGCTAGAGGAAGGTAAGAGTCTAAGTAAATGAGTTTCATATGTCCACCTTTCCCTTCTCTGGATTTTCAACACCATTTTTTTTGTTTGTTATTTTGCAAGTATTCAGGACCCAGTAGTCAGTCTCATATACAGAACCAATTAGTTATACTAAAAATCAGACAAAAGATCTCTCTCCTGATTTACAGGATACTACAAAGGGTCGTTTCTTCCTCTGTAATAATAAATAATTCACCTGAAGGGAAAATTTCCTCATATAATCAAAGCAGTTGACTGAAAAGCACTAGTAAATATGCGTTTCTCATGGGCAAGATCTCAGATGTCTTGTCCCTGTCCTCTTACTGGTAATAGAACTCCATGTACTTCAACAAAGCTGAAATGAGACTATTTCAAGGAGATAATTAGTTGCCCTGTATTACTTTTGAGAGATCATTAGAGACCTTTAATATCCTCAAGAACAAAAATGCCATAGATTCTCTCTAAGGAAAAACCACATTGTTCCCAAATACAGTTTGTAGTGGTAGAATATCTAATCCACATTTTTGCAGCAATTAGAAGGTGGATGCACACAATACGGAGCTTTGCAGCTGCAAACTCGGGGAGTTTTCATGATCCAGCAGACTTGTGTGCCATTAACCATTGTTAGATAAGTACAGCTTCCAGATCATTTACCCACTTCAGATTTAAATAAAATGTGAGATATAACCAAACACCAGAGCATAAATTGAACTTATTCTATAAAACATGAAAATTAAGAAGGCCTCTTGGAGATGTAGCTCTTCTCAGTGAAGAACTACAAATATATAGTTACAGAGTATTATCTATTGGGTTCAGAGAATCTTTTACTATGAGGTAAAAGGCTATATAAGAAATACAGATAGCTAGAAGATTTAGTAACTTACTGGACTCTCATCTTTCAGACTCCAAAATTTCTTGGTAAAAATAGCGTTCTCCTTGCTTGGGGGGGGGAATCTTCCCTTCCCTCTTCTTAAATAAGGTAGCCAGAGAAACAAATGGAAAAGGAGGGGGGGGGAGCGAGCAATTAAATGGAGAAATTCTGCCCTCTATAAAAGTTGGAAGGAATCAATGGAATAACCCAAAAAACTATCAAGGAAAAGGAAAGCCAAACGGAAAGTTGTCTTGTAGGGATTCATTTCACACTGTGGTAAGAGTAGAATTATACAGAAGAGGATCTGTTCTATTCTTTGATGATGATACATACACGATGGTATACGTATGTTTCCATTTTCACCTGCTTCTGAAATAGTTTTATTTACACAAAACTTCAGCAGAGGAACATCAGGCTAGTAGATTTATTATGCAAGAGTATATAATTGTTCTAAACAAAATTGCTGTTCATTTTAAATTACTTTTTTCAGTTTTCACTGAATGCATAAATGGAATCAAGATATTTTTGATTACAAAGGAAAATATTAATTTAGCACTCAAAATGCCACTACTTGTCCATGCAGAAAATGTAGCTGGAATTTAGTTTGCCTCTTTGGATGAAGTAGTCTAGCAAGTTCAAAAACAGAATAAGTTTAGGAATTTAAAGTGGAAAAAGGTGACATTATAATAAGCAATGTTGAATCCCACCTACATGTTTGTAGAGCCTAATTTGTTTATGACCTGGAGATGAAAGTTTGTGATGTTTCTAACTCGTAATGAATGATCAAACAAGTTTGTAAGAGGTTGGGGGGGACTGAGAAGGGAAAAGAGAGAAAGAGATTAAGGAGCTCTTCATTCCCACTCATTTTTTTAGCTTCTATCATCATTCAGTCTGACAGATTTAGGAAGGAGAAGTATTACTTTTCTGAAAAATTCTCATAACTGTTGATGAAGCTGGAAGCCTGAATATCGATACTATCCTCTATGACAGAGGAAAAGGGAGTGTTTGGTTTATTCTCTTTGGTGCAGTTTCACATCAGCATTCTAGCATAGATCTGCAATTTCAAAGGGTGCCTGTGTCTTATTAGGCTAGACAATGTTCAGTAACGCCAAACACAGATATGTGTAAACATCAGATAGTGGTCTAGTTGAGAAAGAAATTCAGAACATTATTTTTTATGCCACTGAAAAATAAAGGTTTTAATGAAATCCTAATTCTCTGCTATAGCATGAATGTTTTGACAAAACCCTAGTTCTCTGCTACAGCAGGTAATATCCTAACATGATTATCTGATCCTAGGCATAATACAATACTATAAAGTGGATCCTAAACCCTGCACTTCTTCAAGCAATGAGATCCCTGTCAATATAGCAGTAAATAGAAAGTGTTGCAATAGAAGCAAAGTGCTTGCAGTTTTACAGTGGGAGTTTTAGCATGCGCACAGGACAAACACAGGCAACAGCTCACTGGGGCAACGTCCTGGTGTTACTAGTGACATACAGAAAATGAGAGAGGAGGGGGCAAGAAGACAAAAGGAAGTCAGATTACTGAAGCTACTTGTATTCACCAAGCGAAGAAATGCATTCAGGCCCTTCTAAACAAGCAGTAAAAACTGTAAGTGGAATCAATACAGTACAAATGTAGTGCAAATCCACTCTAGCACAAAGTGCTGAAACCTACTTTGCCTGCCCAGTAGCTAGTTCAGAGCGTCTATTAGTTTTCATTTATTTTTTAAAGATTATTTCAATGTTCTGACTGTTCAACACAAAGTTAGGACATTTGGAAGAAAGAAACGTAATCAAGAATAACGTAGTAGAAGAAAATCCTAAATCTGCTGCTGTGTTTTATTTCCTTCTGTTTCAGCAATGCTGGTGGTGAGGGAATTAAAATAACGGTATCCGAGGGGAATGTGGAGGTGCACCATGGAAGGATCTGAAATGAAACTGAGCGCTTGTTACCGACAGCCACTTTGCATGGGCTGATGCTGAGGAATGAAGAGGTTCTCAGAAATAAATTTTTAGAAAATGAAAGAGCAATAAGGATAATACTGAGTAAAAGTAGGGCCAGAAATCAAAAGTGGACATATTATGTTGGCAAGAGCTACACAGTGTAAAAGGAAAAATAAGATGCAAGTTTAAACATCAAATAGTTATGGGTTTCCAGCATCTGGTTCTCTCTCTCCAGTTCATTCTTTCACTTTTGGGACAAACAGGTATTTGTT
Source organism: Gymnogyps californianus (assembly GCF_018139145.2). Taxonomy (NCBI): domain Eukaryota; kingdom Metazoa; phylum Chordata; class Aves; order Accipitriformes; family Cathartidae; genus Gymnogyps; species Gymnogyps californianus. The sequence continues at coordinate 4,612,108 of NC_059479.1, forward strand.
TACCTTCACCTTTCTCCTTGGAATTACTGAGTCACAGGAATCAATGCAACAAAAATTTATAAGGCAATGACAATCTATGAATTTAGAACAAAAAGCTACCTTATAAGTGACAAAGAAGAAAATGTCTTTTTTTTTAAAAAAGTCAGCAACCTTCTGCTTAAGTGTCTTCTACTGGGGAAAATATCATGCTCTCTCCTTATAATACTTCACCACAGCAACTTTATTTCTAAAAGTCAAAAATTTCATATCTGAAACAATGATAAAACACTGCATGGTAATGATTAGCAGGGATCAAAATAGATTTTCTGTCATCTATTGTTTTCTTTCTTTTGCAACTCCATTGAATCCTCCGATATTTGTTTCAAAACTGAAAAGGTTCAAGAGCTCTAGGAAAAAGAAATTATACAATCTTAGACCATTAAATTTACTCTCTTATTACTGGTTACATGAATTTAGAACATACATGATCATACATTGATATTTTCAAAGAACTCCCTACCACATAAACACCGGAATAATGTAAAATATATATGTGTGTTATTTTATGTCCCACTGCTATTTTGTGCTATAGAAAAATTGCAAACGCCACGACATTTACTGTCTCTCATTACAGTTGGAACTTCAATTCCTTCCTTTCAGTTCTCTCCAAATTTCTCTAAGATACTTTATTCAGAAAAATCTTCCTTCTAAGGTCTTCAATCAATAGCTTTCCAGAGCATGGTGTTTCCCCAGCCTTATCATCATAGGTAACTTTTAACACCTGATTCAGTCCTTACCAAGATTTTCTGTAGCAAGAATCTTTGTACTGCTGATCTCTAAATGCTTATAGCTTTTTGCCTTCTGGCTCTAAGCTAGGAAAAAAGTAAAAAAACCCAACAAAACAAAACAACAAAGAAGCATTTGACTCCTTTCTATTTCAATAAGGCATTCTTAGCTTACACGCTCAGAGTCTCTCTAAAGCCCTCTTGTTGGTCCTTAGTTGATTTGTCAGCTTGATCCTTTACAGTGGCTTAGAGAAGTCATTACCTTGTTTATTCCAGGATAATCTCAAAAACTCTGGAAGGTATCATTTTCTCCTGATCCTAAATTACTAATAATGAATCAAGTACAACTAGAGTAAACAGTTCGGTTTTAATGGCCGTTGCAGGTCATGGTACTTAAGCCCTACCATTCAACAAGTTCCATTAAAAAAATTAAAGCTGATAGGCTTCATCCCCTCCTTCACCTCTCCCCCAAATGCTCACTACCAATACTTCCTGGAAATGTGAAGTTGGATACGGTTCTTCTCACGTTGCTGGCAATAAAGCCCTTTATAGTAGTGTTGACATCATGAGACAATTGTTGCAAAACATCAGAAAATAAGTTTTGGGAAAACAATATGAATTATGAAGAGAAGAAGAAAATCAAAATAAGATAAATTTTGATAACGTTTCAGGGGCTGAGCTTATGTGGTTGCTGACAATAACAGAAGACCAAATTGTAAAACTGCCGAGGGCATTTCTAGTGCTGTATTAATGCAGAATCAATAAGGGATGTAAGCCAATTTTTCTTATCTGGGCTGACTAACAACGAAGAAAATCATGCAATCAGCTGTGAAACTGAACACAAAAAAGGGGCAAACTAAGAGACTGGCATTTTTATAATGACATACCACCAATGACTGTAATTAGAAAGAAGATACCAAAGTTTGCCTTTAGAATTTAAAAAGAAGAGTCTTCGAGCATTGTTTTAAAAAGTAATTAAAGTTGTACTTCTCACTAACTATTTACTGGATGCCTTTGAAAGATGGGACTCTCATTTCTTTGCAAAGAATGTTATCATATACAGAACTGTAGACCTAAATGAACCTTTCAGATTTTATGATTTAAACCTCTATCTTATTTTACCAATTATCTGCAAAATTTTTTTTATTTAATTAACATGTTGTTCATTATTATCTAGTGAATAATACTAATGTGTTATTTTAAATGGAAAATTAAAGTTTTGATGCTAGTCTAGGAAACAACTCAATGAAAAGAGTGCACATATATTGGAAATGTGTCTTGATTGGCTCCATGAAAACTGGTAGAAAAGAGGAAGAAGAAATGTCTAGAAGCCAAAAGAAAGACTATTAGTTATTATTTGAGCAATGTTCTTAAGTTTTTCTAAATTACTTTTTATCTTAGCTGCTCTGTTGCCAGTTACTCTTGAAGGGTTTTTTTTTCATGACATCACTAACGCTGCACCGTTTTAACTACATCTGTGAAAACTAAGGAGTCGTAGAGGTTGTGAAATATGTTTTATTCTTCTTTTGGAGTACATGCAAATTGAAAGCCTGTCCTTTCTCTCTCAGCTTCATAATCTTTGCAAGTAGCTTATGACTTCTAAACACTGAAGATAATTCCCTGTCCCTAGAGATGGATCTGATCCCACATATTCATTGCAAGAAGACTCCCTCTGATCTACGTGGCCTTCATTCATACAACCAAAGCCAGTACATTACACCAGGAGTACTTACTTTTTATTAACCTGTCCATAAATCTGATGTAAAAACCATGGTGTTAAGGATCGTGCAGAACTGGCACTCAGTGGAGAACTGTGTGAGAATCCCAAGGTCACTTCCCAGCTCTCCCAAGTGTGATAACACAGTGCACTTCCAGCACAGTAAATGGACCTGCTCACCCTTTAGTTTTAAGAAATACTTTTTTAAGCTAGTGATACATTTCAGCTGTTTAAAGCCTAATAAAAATACAGCACAAGTCATTTATTATCTGTCACTTCCATATAAGTAATTCTCATAAAAAGTCAAATTTAAGATACTCTGCAAAAGAATTCTTTCAGACTTGACAGTCTTATTATTTTAAAATTTAAATGACATATTCAGAGGCATTCAATGCTGAATACTTTGGATCAAAGGCAATAGTGCAATGGAAGTAAAATTCAGTGATTAAAAAACCCCAACAGAAAATCAAGTCCAGCTGTCGATACTTTTCAATAGAGATTTACATCAAGCCACTTTAAACTCCTCTCATAATTCTTCAAGCACTCTGTTATAAATCAGATCAAAATGTATGCCTAGTCAAGTCTCCTTTTTCTTATAACATTTGATGTGTGTCTGTTGGATGAATTTCAAAAATTGCTTACATAAAGTACACCACAACTGTGAGACTACAGAGTAGAAGAACAATGTAGAATACACTAAAACTACTAACTACTACCCAGGTGGGTCATCTTCTTAGCCATTAATTTATTTCCTTGGTAGAACAGGAAACATTTTGTTGGAAAGTAGTATTAGATGAGAATGAACTCAATCAGTTTGCAGATCACTTCTCATGACCTTTACCAGACTATAAATTGCTTTGTATAAACTAATTTGGATTCTGGGGTGATGAACAGAAAAGATTTTCCAATGCCAGACCACACTGCGGGGTTCATCTGATATCGAGGGAAGGCTCTGATGAGAGATCGTGAGGGCTAAGAGAATGTTTTATGGTTTTGCCTTAGTAGTTCCTCTGACCAGAATTCCCGTAATAGGCTGGCTTTGTGTGATGATTTTTAAATGGAACCAGGGAGAATCTGCAGAAAACAAGTAAGAACTGTTTTGTTATTAAGTAAAAATATACTGGGGGGGTAGACACACCAAAACCCAAACCAATCAAATTGGCTTACTATAAACCCTGGAGACCAGCTTGATTTACTTCTATGGACTGAGCTGGGTTGGGGAATGACACCAGTCGATGTTTCTAGCACAACTCCAGATCTAAGGTGTACATCCAGAGCAGATTTGCATCTGTCGTATACCAAAAAAACAGTGAATGAGGATTTTGTATATTTATCCAAGATGTCTCTATGGTACCATAAAGGTACGGTTTGAGAAGGAGCATATTTTTAAATAACGAGGGAGTTAGTTTATTCTTGTGTAAAGATGAGTCTCTCGTTCTATCTCTATCCTAGAAGTCATTGCAGTAAACATATACCCTAAAATATTCCTTGCATCTCTGTAGGTTTTTTTAAATAAGAGGATTCTTTAGCATGAAGCAATATATCCTGTGGAAATGAAGTCAGCTTTAGATATTAGATAGTGGGGCCTGATGGGACAAGTTTCATCATTTCAGAGTACTATTTATTTCTCCTGAAAAATGATGCCACCAGGTACTGCACCTGCTCCTCGCATTTTGATAAACTGTTTAGCATCGCATGTGTAGGCAGAAATATTACTATATCTGTTAGTAGGAAAATGGGAGAAGGCAGGCAAGATGTTCAACTAACAGTGTCTTCTATGTGAAGTCTCAGTATCTTCAAAACGCAGTGCATTTGTTGTATCAAAAATACATATTTAAGCAGGTGATCTTTCTGGGCTTCAATTCAAAAAGCTTCTTCAAATAAATTAGTAGGTATTTCTGCTAATATAATTTAAGACAAAAAGAGATGTAAAGTTATCCCTACTGGAGCCTTGAAATTCATTTTCATTTCCATTTTGGCAAAAGACCGCTCTCCTTCTGGTAGGAGATCAAGCTTGGTAAGTGAAGATAGCTTATTTTGCATGCACATCTGTGCGGAGAGGCAAGCAATTCTTTGGTTCAGGTGGATAAATTGCCAGCTTTCATACATGACAGATAGTTTAATGCCTAGTGAAACAACTACTGTAGCTATTCATTGCTGCTAAATGTAATGGCAAAAACTGTCTATGACAGAAAAGCAGTAAAGAAATATACCACAGTGTGGGCAGATGTCCATAGTGCATTAAAAAGAAATCTGTGTCCTCTTAGATTTAAGCAAACAACTGTATTCATATGATTTGCTGTAATTTATCTGATTCTTAGCAAGTTCTATCTTAATAATGCTCATGTAATAACAGATGCATATGTATTCTTTCTCATGCTTTAAGAGTCCATTTCACTTTTGAATGAAGGAAAGAGCACTTAGAGGAGCAGTCACTGATGACAGACTATTGTTAAAAAGCCATCATATATTCAGATCCATCTGGTGCTATCCTGGGAGCAATGTGTTACAAACTAATAAAATTACTGCAGAGGTAGGGAAACCAGCAAAGACAATTTAAAAAGAATAGCCATTTGTTTTATAGACAGAAGAATTACATTGTTTTATGTCATGCAAAACACTTTTTAAAATACCATTTTGGCAAAATGATCTTCATTTCAAAATGCTTCAGTCATATCCAGATTCATATTAGTAATTGTTTCAATTTTCCATAAATAATGATTACATAAAAATATCTGTTACACAATGCTTAGACATTTCTGAAGTGTGAGAATAAGCCTGAAATATGTTTTCACATTTCTGAAATGTAAGCCAATAATAAAAGTGATATAAATGTGGAGTTAGTCATATTATTAGCACAATGAATACATTAAAAATACTCTGACTGGTTTTAATTATTTATTCATCCTATCATCTGTTAAATACTACATAATTTTTTTAATACTTCCTTAGCCCATTCAACTGCAGCATTAAATAAAAAAGAGTCACAGTAGATATGAGTCCATTTTGTTTTGGTGCCTTTTCTATGCTGTTGACAGACAGGAGCATGCATTCCAACAGTTCTTATAAATGACTTCGAAAATGTTTTTCTAGCTCCAAGTTTTCCCTGTCATACGTGCTTATTCTTCTCAGTAAAGAGAAGCAATCATGGAGAAAACATACAGCAAAATGTGAATCTAGCTGCGTAAAGCTTTGTTTTCATTGCGTTTGTTTGAATGGTTTATATTTAATTGATGAATCTCAGTGTTTGTGTCTGAATGACTTTCAGTTCCCCAGTGTCTCAATCAGTGCAGTGCAGACACACAAACCGCAGGTGGGCTTCCTCACACTGTTATGCTGATGTAGCTTCCCTCTTCATCTTAAATGACCACCTGAGCTGAATGTGATAGACTTTTTTATCTGGGAGTTTATGCAGTCTTTGGCCTTTTCTGAGGCAGACTGTCAGTTTCCTCCGTGTGCACCACATACAATTCGCAAAGAGCAAAAGTTCGAAGTGTAATGCTTATTTATTTAGTTTCTTTTTTTGCACCGATTAAGGACAGGTTCATACCTGAGCTCTAAGAAAAAGAAACGCTAAACATGAAATACGTAATATAAAAGTGAAAGGGCACAGATGTTAGCTGCCGATACATGGCTGGTAAAAAACCAAGAATGCATTAACACATTTGATATGTAACTACTCTTTTTAAAGATGGTCTTATTACAGAATACACGAGGGCATTTGTGTTAGTTACTGAGAGGCATACAGCTGGTAAAAATATATAAATGCATTAACAGATTTTGTATGCAATTTCACTCCTTTTAAAAATGGTCTTATACCAGAAAACATGATATCTTTCCTTTATTCTTTTCAGAGCAGTGATCAGAGGGAAAAGAGATTCATTAATATACACATTAGCATTAACGGGCAGAGAATGCAATCATTAGTGTCATGGCTCAGGTGTTTTGTGAATGCAACTGTAGGATCAAATCATATCACACTAATGTAAATTGCAATGAAGCTCTCTACCGGATTTTCCTATTATTTGAGTGTTAAACCTGTTTTGTCACAGATCTATGAAGGACACTGACAATAGTAAACTAACCTTCATTATCATCATCTTCCTTCCCCCCCCCCCCCCCCCCCCTTTAAATCAATAATCAAGCTGTCATAGTCTATTTTCTGCAGGTTACCCTTTCTGGTTCTGGTAGAGCGGACAGATACTTTACAAGTCAGAGCTGTAAAAAAGGCATTTGACAGAAGTAGTAACTGCTTGGGATTTTCTAGTAGAGCCACAGGTAATGATTTGACAGTGACTCCAAAAAACAGGGATGAAAATATTACATCCTTATTAGTTTACAAATAAAATAACATTCTGTAGACAGAATGATAAAAAATGTCCTTAACTGACTTTAGAGTGAAATCTCACAATTTTGTGCTTAGAAGGGTATTGATTATTTCTGGCTTAGTATACTTTGTGTTTGTTTCTGTACTTGCTTTTACTTCCTATTTAACTAAATGCTATTTAATGCAATCATAAATTAATAAATGGAATCACACTATTTATGATTATGAGATCTAAGTATGTACACTCTACAAAAAAAACTTGGAGGAAAAACAATTTTAAAAGACCCACAGAAATGGACGCCACTACTTGCAGTCAATGATATTACATTTATATTGTAATCTGATGAAAACTAAATTTAGAGCCACAAACCTTCTGTTTAGGAAGGTGGGCTTTCCCTGCAAAGCAAGTCTTATCCTCTAGCATGGTTCCCAAGCGTGCTGTTTCTTTTCATATTTCAGCTGGTTCGACTGCAGGATGCCCCTAGGAGGGAAGCTTCCTCTGCACCTCCTTCAGCTCCAGTGAGGCTTCTCTGGCACCGGATCAAACCGCTGTGCAATTGCACAGTGAGTTAGATCAGCTCTTTGGTCTGACACTACTGTTTTTAGTGTGTTGTCTTTCTAGTGGATAGGTAAGCTGGACCAACTTCCCTTGCAGTCACATGTTTGTTAGATCCAATACAGAAGCTGGGATCTTTCTTGATAGAAAAAGTCTACTCTGTGATTAAAATTTCTTTTCCCCTAGTCTGATTTTTTTCATTCTCAGTCCAAAATTCCAGGTACTTTTGGTGGTAGTTCCAATCAGAATTGGTACTAAACGTGCTTTTAGTGTTTAAAAAGGTATCTTAGTTAAATTTCACTTGGTATAGTGTGAAAACTCATATCAAAGTGCCTGAGCACCCTTGAAGTTTAAATGACCTCATTTACACATCTTGTTCTGAAAGAATTATATATTATCATTCTGTCCCATGGGGAGAAAGCAGATCACAATTTTGTCACTTGCGCACATAAAATTAGCATACCAAAGGTTTACTCACAATGTGAGAAGTCTTCTGTGTTTTTAGATCCGTCTGTTGAATGCAAAGTGTCTTAATCAATGGTTACCTGTACCCAATCATTTACATGGCGATGAATCCATAGTTTAAAATTCCTGAGGTACAATACCATGTGCTGTTTTGAGTGACTGCATTGGCATAGGTTACGTAAAAGTTACCAAATCTAAAAATTCAGAATTCCCTTCAGTGTCGAAGAAAAATTCAGACATAGAATGATTGAGAGCTGCTGAAAGTCAGAAGTAGTCATTTTTCACGACTACTAATCGGTGATCTGGACTGGAAGAAGCCTGTACTGAGCTGAAGCAAAATTTAATGCGGCTCAGAAAGGCTCAAAGAAACATATTCTTTCAGAAATTTTTGACAGGAAGTATCCAAACAAGCTGGAAGGCTACTGCTGTGTAACTCCCATCAGAGGTAATAAAAAAAATTAGTGTCCTTTCCAAGTCAGACCATTTTTTCTTCTATCATACTTCTGGGTGGGAACAACAGCAGATAAGAGCATAACAATATGAGAAGCATACATGACATTCCCCACATGTACTTTCCTACTTTCAGCCCTATCTGGTTCTAGAACTGCCTGCAATGGCAGCAGTTTCCACATATTCAGTAAATTTCCCCTTCTCCCCCTTGCACACTTAGAGGCTCTCCTTGCAGAATTTCCTTCATCCAGAAATTTAAAATAATTTCTCTAAGCAATTTTTCTAAACTACATTCAACTTTGTATCATAATAGTTCAGAATGAACCCAGAAGTGATTGACTTTTTCATTGGTAATCCTACCGGGTTTTTCTTTTTCCAAATGAAATAACACCCCACAGGAATGTGTTTTAGGAAAGCAAAATTGCACAGAAAGTTTCTTCAATCACATAAGACTGAAAGTTTAGGAACAAAAGTGTCAGCCATATTCTTGAAAGCATAGTGTAAAGAGAGAAAGGGTGCTTAAACTGAGAACCGTTTCTCCTGCAAAATTTGGTTGCCAGAGGTGGTGTTGTTTTCTAAAATAAGTTGAGGTAGCCTCAAGTTGTCTGCACCCAATATTTGCTCTTATGAACTTACAGGATCATTATACACCTGGAAGTCAATGGGTCACATCAACCGTACACCCAAAGTCCCTGTCTGGTTCCAATTTTGGGGTTATTTGTCCCCACAACAGGAGTCTGACTTGCCCTGGGATAGCAGGTTGTCATTCCATTTGTCCCTATTTCTCAGAAAATATTATCAGAGGGGAGACTAGTGGAGTTGCTCTCAGTCCTTCACATTGAATCTTTCCCAAAACAATTAAGTACTCTCTAGGCCAGAAATACACAACTAAAGTGACCCTTTGGGTTATGGCATTCCCCTGGAGAGGAATAGATACAAATTCCATTCCCTGTTCTACTGAATACTTAATGCAATATATAAAACATTCAGTGTGGTAAGGACAGAAGTGTCTAGTTTTTTAATCCCAGTGAGGCTTAGAGTTGAGGTAAGAACTGATCTGCTCAAAGCTGTGGAGACTAAAATATTTCCTAGCATGTACAGAAGCAAAACTCCATATAAGAAATCCTAGAGAGTCAATGAAATCATCAATATTAATAAGGATTATATAAGGGAGACCTATGTGTTTGGTAGCGTAGAATTAAGGCCATCAAAAACTTGATAGACACCCTAGCATCACTGATTGGCAATCTTCTCTGACAACCATCAACCCAGAGAACTACATCAAGTCAATGCTATAATCAAAAACATTTGCACACTGCCCGGGCAGGAACAAAAACAAATGTTAACACGAAAGTGCTGCAGAAGATGAGAAAGATGGGAAACGTTCTAAGAAATCTTTTCAAAACACAGTGGTAAAAGAAATAGTAAGAGCACTAACTCTGTAACACAAAACACTTGATATCAGCCTTTGTGGGTTGTGAAGTAACAGTTACATTAACAGAGGTAAAGCAGTAAAGAAAAAACACGTAAAAGCAATGCCTGAAACTTGCCATCAAACAGATCCTGAGAGAGGGTTAACAAATGGTATGCATTTATTTAGTATCTCAGAGGAAGTCTAGAGAAATTTCAAGTTCACAGGTACAGTGCCATTTACCAGTGTTGTCTGTTGGGGGAAATTCCTGATCTCAAACAGCTTTCATTTCAACCAACGATCACTGCAACAAAGCTCCAGCATATTGAATGTATGCTTTCTGCAAGCAATTTTTCACACTCTAATCATTATGGAAGATCCTGTTAGTTCCTTCTGGACAGAGATTTTGTTGATATTTAAATGATACTAATGTTGCAAAACCAAAAGACTGAAGACTTTACAACCAGATATGATGTTTTATATTATTGAGGATTAGATATATGCATGAATGAAATGATTCTTCACTTTTATTGCTCTTATCAATAAATTCATGACCAGCTGGACCAAAAAAGTATCCTCAGAATATAAGAAGTGTATTGGTGAATTTTCCACAAGGTTGTTTTTCTTAAGCTTTTAGCCTGCCTTCTTCAGAAAAAGTCGTGCATTATCTGTTAATCTGTCAGCACTTCCTAACAATTTCTGAATATATTGACATATTTTAGGCAGATATGTCAGAGAAGTAAGACTCTTAAAGACACTAGAGTTCTAAAAGTTTCTTGAAAATTGGAGGCTGCATAGAGAAAAACAGGCAAATTGAAATACCCAAATCAGGAAAAGGCTGTAATGTATACTCAGTAGTAATCTGTGCTGGTTTATCTGCTCTCTTACTAATGGTCATATGTAATTGGTTGCCCAGTTAGCAGACACAGCTTGGAACCAGCTGGACTACATACCACCTCGTGTAGTCAGTGCATATGGAGCAAAAATTATCAAGGGAATAAGAGCATGGGAAAAGCTGGATGCCTCTCTGCTGAAGAGAGGGAGTAGAAAGCATAAGTCATAACTCATAATTAACCAACTTTCACTGTTTCCTATTCATTTTCTATTATTTCATTATTTTCTTCATGCCTTTTCCCCCCCCCCCCAGTAACTAGTAGCACAGATATTTAGAAAGTGAAGAAACATTTTAAGATAAACTGACCTTATACTAATTAAAATAATGTTTTTATTAATGCACAGACTTAGGGGAAAAAACTGTATTTTAAATGTTAAAAGTATTGGAGAAAAATCTGCAAAACTGTCATGAAGATAACTTCAATAGTAACAATACCTTTAAGGAACATATAGCACTCTACCTATAGGTGAAATTTCCATTCAAATAAGAGTGGTTTAGCATATATTTTTAACAATGTAGTATAGTAATATGTTTCAGCAATTCCAAAGTTAGAAGGCCATATGAGAATTTGCAAAAGTGGTCTTTGTTTATTTGTTATGACACTTGCAGTAAACTGTATCTTCAAAGTATCAGGTACTCACAGCATTTAATGTACATTATCTCTCACTGAAGTACAACTGTTAGAGATAAGTGCTCTTGCTTTTTATATCTGGCAGTTACTGACAGATTGACTCATTTCTCTTGCAAGCAGTACTGCGTTCTTACTGTTCTTGATAATATTTTCAAATACTTGCATTAAAAATGCCCCACTAACAACTTCATACTTTCCCAAGTTTTGCCTTTGCCTAGCGTTATCTCAACAAACTGGAGTGTCAGATTCTCTTATTTGGGAAGGCTGATGTTTTTCTTTATGTTTAATTGTTATTTAAGTCAAATAATATCCTAAGAAAAGATTTGAGACATTTCTTTTGAAGTACCACAGCCTCTGCTTACCTCAGTTTTCTTGAGTGAAACTCTTCACTCCCGGAAAGCTGGAATGATACAGGACAGTGTTATCCATGCTTTTTCCTGTGTTTATTGAACTTTTGAGGAATTAGCATTTCATTAAACTTCTTGAGGAATTAGCTTTTTCCTTACATCCATAGGGTAGATGAAGTTATACATATAATCCAGATCTTTTTCTCCTCCCATTATTCTTTCAGAGAGGCACTTGAGTGGTATGTAGGTGTATCTTTTGAGTTTTTAGTTAAAAGGTGGAATTGTCTGGCTCATCTTACTATCCATGAAATAAGAGAATGTGTTCATTTAGGGGAAAAAAAAAAAAATCAACTACAACTTAGTTTCCATGAAAAGAGTCTTCACAGCTTAGAGCTTTGGCATTTCATCAGTGAAATGAGTTAAGGATGGAAGAAACTTATCGAAATTACGGTCTTTTTTTTCTTTTTGCCACTCTAGTCTATCATGTTCTCCTAGTATGGTTATTTATGAGCTCTCTCAGATTCGATCTGTTCCTGCCATCCTGACGGTAAACTTACATGGAACTTAGATAGGTCTTCTCTTACTGTTTATTCAGCTGCTCCATTAAAAATTACACCTTGATTATTTTCTTCTACAGTCTGAACGTCTCTGATTTAGATGCTTTTCTGTTTCTTCTATCTGCAAGGTGATGATATGGTTCCTGCGTCATTATTAATGATTCAATACTGTGTCCTGTTTTCCCTAAAATTCCGGTGTAGCTGGGTCTCTGAAGGAAGGGGGCAGGGGTTGTCTTTATTATCCCTTACAAATAACAAACACCTATTCCTGTAACTCACAGTAGGCCAAGGATAATGTTTCATAAGATAGGAAGCATATCACACAGTGTTTCTGCAAGTAATATTGCTCTCTCTCCTCATATTCATCTCATGTTCAGACAAATTCGCATGAGGGCTGGCTGGGCTAAACTCCTTTTCTAGGTGGGGTCAATGGACGTAATAAATAGTTTTGCCTTTTTTTTTAAGTTTTTAATAAAAGGCCATAGGAATATCTTCAAAAAGTCGAACAATTCTTCTTTTTTAGTTTCCATTCTTATAACTTGAAAATAATTATCCAGCTTTTCATCAACACTGTTCTTGGATTGAGATGCAGACTGGAAACTTTTGCTTCAGAGTTCATACTGCTTCTGAATTATAAGCAGTTACAGTAGATATTCTGAGCCAGTCCTGGCAGTAGTGGCAGAGAAAATACTGCAGTATTAGATTTCTGCAGCAATTAATGGCAAAGCACTGGCAGAATCTACCCTAAGGTAGTTTTCTTACCTAGCATAATAATTAAAGCTGTATTTTTAAAGCACTAACACAGGACAATGCTTTCTGGAACTATAAAATGACTGCAATCAGTACACTTAATTAACCCTCTCCCATTTCCCCAAAGGATTTTTCATGTTGTTTTTGCTCCATCTTTTCTTCTCATTAAGTGTTGTCCTGACCTTTCAGTCTGTAAAAATCAACAAAAGGCATTTCCTTTTTTATTAAAAGATTGATTGCAGGAGGCATGGGACCACAATGAAAAGAAAAGGAGAAATAATCTATGCTGAAAACACATCAAGTTTGTGAGACAGCCAACAACATTTGGCCCAACAGTAATAGCAGTACATACCTGGTTTTCAGATGCAACAAAGCAAAATAAGGCAGAGGAACATTAAGAAATAAGGAAATGATGCTATAAATCAGAAAGAAAGACATGCACTATGAGAGAAAACTTTCAATAATTCTATTGAGACATGAACATACAGCTGGAAGAAGCTACTAAAATAAAGATTATAGAAAGCTATTATAGTCCTACTTGAGAAGGCAGGCAAAAATGTTTCAATATATAGAACTATGGACACCAATATACCTAAAGCTGAATATATTTTCAAAGCAACAGCACCTTGCCTCTAGAGGCACACAACCCTTCACAAGGGTTTACGGCAACCTCATCTGATGGGACGTTAGCTGATCAAATGCATAGATTCCAAAACTTTTTCCTACCTAGGGTTCTGAAAATAATATAGATGAACGTGTATAATAAAAAAAATCATAATTTGAAACATCATGAATTTACCATTGTCCCCAGCTGACACAAAGTTAGGCCTTTTTAATCTTTTAAATATTTATTTATACAGGGACTTACCCACAAATGATCCAATAGAAACCTGATTTGACTTTGAATCTTATTTGTGATACACTCTTGTCCTGTTACTTCAACTGATCTACTCACTATTTATGAAACCTATCTAAAACCCACCAAACCAATTTAATTATTATAATAGGTTATGACCAGCTGCTGTTGAAGGTCAGAGCACTTGAATAGCATAGTATTAGGCCATGGTTCTATTTTATATTGTTATACTTTTATTTCTGAAGGTCTAAGATATCATACACTTGTCTGTAATCATAAATAAAATGAAAAGAAAGGAAGTGGTCCATAATGTAACTATCCTTAGTTTAATTCTTCTCATTAATCTACTTATTGGTTGTGGCATGCACTTGTTCTACCCAGTGAAGGTTTAATAGCCCTGTTTCTTTTACCATCATCCATACACAAGCCTGTCGATCAATGACAATTATTACTTAATGAACATGTAATGACGGGTAAGCCCAGGGAGAAGGGAACAAATAAATCACTCATAGTCTTGATTGCAAGCTAGCACTGTCTCTTGTCAAAGTGATGTGTTGTGCAGGTTTGTTTAGCCAACATCTTGAGGAGTAATCAGCATGATCAGGTGTTTCAAAGTGCTAGAAATCTTCAGTGACCTAAAGTATATTCAGCTTCAAAAGGAGATGCACATAAAAGGGGTTTCACCTTAATTGAAAACTCTCTTCTGAGTAGTTCTTTTTAAAAGAAGCTCAGAGCTGTTTGTTTCTTCCCGATTTTTCTAAACTGTTTTTTTTCTGCTTAAATATGAGCAAAGTTGCATTCATATTCCAGTTTAAATAATAAAACCTTTCCAGAAGCTTTAATGTGCAATCCACACTGACTAAGCATTATTTTAACAGCGCTCGATGTTCATGAAACATTGCACAGCCTAAGGAACTAGAGTGCTATATTCATAAACCTAAGACAGCAAGGAGTCATGGTGAGGTATGTCAGATCAGTATCATGCCAGTAAAAATGGTTATACGTTTTACAAAAATGATGCAGCTATTTGCTTTTGTGATGCTAATTCCTGCTCATTAAGCTCTGAAGTGAAATGCTCAAATATTTTGTATCCTAGTAGCAACCACCAGAAGTTCTTAGTCTGGCTTCCACATCAATTTCTCATTTTTCTGTTAATTAGACAACTTTACCAAAGTTAAAATGATGTGAGAAAGGAAATCAACATCTAACTGGTAATTCATGGGAAAGTCAGATCAAATATTTCTGGGAACAAAACTATGAATTAGATATGTGCAGAAGCATATTGAGGTAAATTCTACAGATTGCCCCCCCCCCCCCCTTTTTTTTTTATTTTGATGTAATATGACACCAAATGTCCTGTTTCTTAAACTAATGTTTTGGCTTTTTCAAATAACAGAGTTACAACAAGATTTAAATTATTTATTTAGAACTTCAAAAATCAAAATAGGATGTCATCATAGGATGTCATCATTTCCATGAGATGGAAATAGGCTATCACCACTGGAAAAAGTCCAAATGAATTTTTGTGAAATGTTTTCAAGAAATAGTACTTTCCAACATAAACATCTGTAGTTTAGCAAAATGTTTCTTTCTAAGGAAAGATCATTCCACAAGACAGTTTCTGTACAGTTCTCTGAATTCTTTGTGTTAACAATCCTTGATTTGCAAAGTGGCCTTTCTAAAAATGCCTACAGATGCTCAGTTTTATTTAACATACATTTTAGCAACTTTCTAAAAAATAATTTGCAGAAGAGTATAAAGCTTATAGAAACTCCCTGTGCAAATTTAAACAAGATGAATCGAGTAAAAGAGGCAGGAAAAGGGTTACTTCCTCATGTAAGGAAGAGTTATTTTCTGTGTTATGTATTCATTTATTTACTTTCCATCTTGAAAGAAATATTTATACAAAATTTAAGAGAACATTTTGACTATCCAAAGTTTCCTTCTAATCCAATGTACCATTTGCCAAACATAAAGGACTGTTAGACATTCAAATAACACGTTATCTGTAAAGCACTAAAAAAACCACTTTGTGTTTGCAAACATATCATTAAAGAAACGGCTTCTGGGGGGGTGGGGAATCCTCACAGATTTCAAAAGCTTTTCTGCCTTTAAACAAGTGAGGAGGGGGCAGAAAAGAAAGAAAAAGAACTGTTTCAAGTCAAAGCAGGTAACTGTTCTAGGGCAATGCCATGTTGGAAAAGAATTTAAATACTTAATTGTAATTCTTATCAACACAAAAACTCATAATCATTCTTATCTCCTAAAATAGCTTGTCAAACATGAAAAAGGCTTATTGCTGAAACAGGCTGTATCTGGGTAAGAATCATAAGCAGAAACATACTTTAATTACCTTTTCCAATATCTCCAACTAAAAGTTAATTTTAATGAGAAGAATTACTTACATTGTATTTATTCCTTTCTGTCTCACACGGGCTTGGGTTTTGTTTGTTGTTTTGGGTCAGGCAGGCAAAGACAGGCAAACTAATCTCAAAAACTGTCAGAAGAACACAGGGCAGTTTAAAAGTTAAGGTGTTCCCTTTTTGAATGTCATTTCCAGCTCGTACTAAGAAATGCAAAGAAAGCCATTTTAATTCAGTATTACACAGCCAGAAATTTTGAATGATGGCATGGGCATTTCATAACCAACGTGCTGGCTTCATAAGTTATAACCATCAATGGAAAAAGGTGGACTCCTTAAGTCTTTCCACAGTTACAGTATTGACTACATCATCTTTGAGGACACCTCACTTGGACTTACCTAACAAAATTTAAACTGAGTTTGACAGATGGTATTTACCATCCTTTTTTTAAAAAAAAAAAAAAAAAGCTACAAGCACAAGTATATGGATCTTACTCATGCTACCATAGAGAAGCAAGGAAAGCATTCCACCTTGAACTTAGTCATTGAGGTTGTGAATGAGTTCTTGAGTCAATGCCAGTATTTACAGTTGGCACTAAGAACAGAAAACAAATATTTATCAGTTAAGAACCAGGATGCCATATTTACTCACTTATTTCAAACAAACTAGAGAGTAACTTGATTTCCTTTTTTTTTCCCTGAGTAAAAAAAAAACAAAACAAAAACCTTACAATCAATCAGGACAAAGGAAGGTGACTAAATGCTCACAATCCAACGTAGAAACGTGCAAGAAGGAGACTTCTGACTAACAGAAATAATACCAGTTATCAAAACTTGGAAGGAAAGCCTCAAAAGTATATGTAAGATAAAAAAATAATCCTGCTCTCAGATCTCATGGCTGATTCAGACTTTGATAGCCTGGCTTTGTCTAAATACACAGGATGCCCGCTGACATTAATCTATGTATTTCTGAGGGACAGTAACCACATGCTGCTGAGAACGTAGTTGTTTAACACGTAATTACAGCATTAAAAGTCTGTTGTTTCTTCTTATTTGTTTGAAGTTTGAAGCCAGCGGTGCTGGGGGAAGCCAGAGGAACAAGGTGGCACCTCTCAGTGAAACTTGCTTTTGTCTTGTCAGATTTTGATACTCTCTACTCCTCACAAGTAGTGGGGCTTTTTTCTGCAAATACCCCAGCTGATCTTAATGGAATTATTATCAGAGTCCTCCTCAGCTGCATGTTAGCAGGGTGATCAGAAAGACTGTGCTTTAGTAGAACCAGATTCTTTTTCATTTTCAAAAAAGATCTAAGACTCATAATTTCTCTTTGTTTTCTGTGACACCGCTTCTTTTTTTAAATAACTGATGCTATTATGCTGGGACGAAGAACAATTTTGATGATGGGCAACAAAAAAATTAAATTAGCACACTTTAATGCCTTTGAAAGGCAGTCTCAGAGGAACACAAAAATTGCCAAATGAGTTAAATGTCTTATATTAAACGTATAGATCTTTGATAGCTTTTAAAGAAACATTTATGGGTATTATAATATACCATTTATCACATTGATTCCCATTCATATTTTCCACTGGTTTTTTTAATTTTTTTTTCCTTACCTAAATATGTTTGAGATTGTATAAAGATGTCATATGATTTGTCATACACACATCTTTTGAGGCTTTCCTGGGTTTACAAAAGAAAGACAGCAAACAAAAAAAATTAAATCTTTAAAAAGGACAAAGAAGATAGGCTATGTATTACCAAAGCTGTCTCAAATCAAGGCAGGGCACTAAAAATGCCAGCCAGTTACATATGCCACATGGCTCTCTACTATATAAATCCTTACCACCGCTATGTTCCTTTCCTATTGGATGTAGGAGTATTAGCTGTAATTTGTCACTGTGGTATGTCAAGGAAGGAAGGTTTGCTCTTAAAATGCCACTTGGAGAGTAAACAGCAGCCTGCAGAGCAGGATTTGTTTATATCACTTTTGGTACGATGAATAACACACTTAGAAAGATATATTGAATATGAAACATAGAAGTGTAAAAGTTGTGACTCGTGTTAAATATTCACTGCCATTTCTGCCAGTACTAGTATACAAAGCTCATGTATTTCAGGCAGAGCCAATAGAGGTCATTACTATATATCTCAACTAAAACCTTTTGCACATAACTTGTCACATTCTCTTTTTTTTTTCCCACTTTCCACTCATCTAACATTTCTGTCCACTACCTAAGTCACCACATCTCGTCTAAGAGCTGGCTGCATTTCAATAAAAAGAGAAGTGATTCCTGCTATATGCATATGTATTTATACACATGTATAGATACACCCACACTGCAAGGTCTGAGGCACTATAGACTGCCAAGAAGAGAACTCTGCACGGATGATGAGTTACATTAACACAGCCTGCTCTCCACCCACACAAAATAAAAAAAAAAAAAAACACCCACCCCTAAACACTGTTAGGCTGCCTGTAACTAACATGAGAATGAAAATACTCAAGGTACACAAAACATTTTCCCTCTAAGAAAGCAAGAAATCACACAATGTATCTTCTAGTGCATAGCACAAGTACCCTGGGATGTGACCAGAGACGTCTCTGGAAGCACCAGAGTGGAAGTTCCTCTAATGATGCAGTAAAACTACAGCTGTACCACACCATAGTCAATAATTACTAGCATCTAAGGCTACAGGGGAATTTACTATAGATTCATACATATGTGAGCAAAAGCTATTTAATCCATGGAAACATAATAGCTTCACTGACCTTTACACACCGCTCCCTCACCTTCACAGGCCATTGCCGATCCACATGTCCGTGAGCAGAACTGAGACCAGCTGCTCCCACACCCACCTTAACTGCATTTAAAGCGGCACAGAGCTTCTGGGCACACCCTCTGACCTGGGCTTCCTAATCACCTGGGGGAGGCTGCAGCCAGCTCTCCTTTCCTTGTAGGCTATGAGACTGTGCTTCATGCCAAAAAAAAAAATCAGTGCGTTCAAGTCTGAAATTTGGCCCAGACTTGAGTCTTCTCCCAGAACAATGTCGGGATGCAGCTGAAGCCTTCAGGCAGAAGTTAGGAAGTGTTCCTGTATGCTGAAGTTCAGCTATAGCCTTGTTATTTTTAAAGTTTCTCCTGCCTATAGCACATCTGTGTGATTGTCCCTAAAGTGTTCTTTAATGTAAGTTATCCATGGATACAAAGGATGCTAGTATGCAGAATGCTAGCAAAGCTTTTTCAAACCAATGTTGCCAATTCAGTTGTTTACATTTGCCGTAAGATTCAATCTGCAGCTAAAGGGCAGTAATTTGTACGTTATACTAAGGTACTCAATTCACAAAGCTCATGGGACAACTATGTTGCTGATAGCAGAAAGCCAGAGGAAGAAAAATGAGGGATACAATATAGTAACAGAAGAAAGCATCTTAAACACTATAAAATGCATTGCATAATGTGTTATTCTATAAAGCAACAGCTCTGACTTCTCCTTGATTGTTACCTCTGCCGAAGCAGACTGTAAGCAGTTGCTGTCATATTCTGTGCACCTCTGCAACACATAACACTCCTTCTCTTGTAGGCTGGGAGGCTGCACAATACTTTTAAACTTATAAATTACATTAAAATATCTGCAGTACACTGAAATATTATTATTGGCAGGAAAATATCTAACTACTACTATAGCTAAGAGTTATTACCTTATCTAATGTAAATTGTGTTTCACAAGGCTTTATAGTGCATGAAAAACAGATGCATATTTTGTTTCAAATTTAGTCATGTGTCTACCTGCAAGAATTATTTTTAGTGAGTCATTTCGCAAAGACTAATTGAGCTAATTTACATTACACAAGAGCAAAAAACAAATACAATCAAATTTAAGACGTGTTGCTGTGTATATTGTAACTCAAAACATCTTAGACACTGATAATTCATTAATGGGATTTAAATGTTCAGATTTCAGAGCCATTGGTTAGAGCTCAACAGAGGAAACTGCAGCATGCAAATCCTAGGAGTAGCTAGTTTTGCAACATTATTCTGCTAACACATTTTACACAAGATTGATTGTATGCCTTACTTCTTCCAAGCAACAAATATAAACCCAGTCCCAAACCCACTGGAGTAAGCTTTAATAAAGGGCCTGTCAAATGTAAATGTAGTTCACAGGTTAAATTCCAGATCTAAGTGTACCGCTGCTGTTCTCAGCCAAGTTTATTATTTTATTATACTTTCTATTGATTGCCATCATCACCCTATTGACTGGCTGTGTACTGTGTATGAGACAGTTCAGAAGAATCAATAAAGCTGTGGATAAACTGTGGGGATCTTGGTGGGGAACAGGATGAATTGCCTAATGATGCCTACAAAAATACTTTTGTTCTGTTTTCCACTTAGAAATAAATAAATAACAGGAGAAAAGCAGATCTAGGGGTCTTCTGAAAACTTACTTATACCACATTAGAAAGATATATTTGACAATTCACCGTTTCACAACGCAAAATAAGCAGTTAAGAAATTTATCTTGAAATACGCCAACGGTTCCATATAGCTTAGCATCCTTGCCGTAAGGGCTTCAGAAAGCAGTGGGTGCTACGGTCAGGGAAGGGAGCTCTTCTCCAAAAATACAACTCATCTTGGAAACCATCCTGTGGACAACTTGCTCTCCTTTATCCTGCATGGCTTTTACATTGATCACTATGGACCACATGATCCAGTGTTGCAGATGGACAGCGGATGTCACAGAATCACAGAAAGGCTGAGGTTGGAAGGGACCTCTGGAGGTCATCTTGTCCAGCCCAGGGCCACCTAGAGCCAGTTGCCCAGGCCATGTCCAGACAGCTTTTTAATACCGCCAAGGATGAAGACTCCACCACCCCTCTGGGCAACCTGTGCCAGTGCTTGGTCACCCTCACAGTGAAAAAGCGTTTCCTGATGATCTGATGGAAGCTCCTGGGTTTCAGTTTGTGCCCATTGCCTCTTGTCCTGTCACTGGGGACCACTGAAAGGAGCCTGGCTCCATCCTCTTCGCACCCTCCTTTCAGCCATTTATACACAGTGACAAGATTTCCCCTGAGCCTTCTCTCCTCTAGGCTGAAGAGTCCCAGCTCTCTCAGCCTTTCCTCAGATAAGAGATACTCTAGTCCCTTAATGATCTTCGTGGCCCTTCATTGGACTCTCTCCAGTATATCCATGTCTCTCTTGTACTGGAGAGCCCAGAACTGGACACAGTACTGCAGCTGTGGCCTCACCAATGCTGAGTGGAGGGGAAGGATGACCTCCCTCAACCTGCTGGCAACAAATGTCGTGCTACTCTTAAAATATGGAAAGCCGAAATCAGCTTATGAAACCAGCGAGGGTTCCAAGATCACTTTCTGACTATTACTTTATTCCATATTTACTTCCCATATTTTGCAATGTCTTGTTCTGCTCTGGCCTTATCTTGAACAGAGGTTTGAGGCTCTAACATAATATAAAAGATAATACGAAAAATGCCTGTAAAACAATTTACAGTTTCTGTGCGTATAGAATTATGCAGCCATCCTAAGCATACTGCTAGATACTTGAATAATAATAAAAAAAGAGCTAGGATAAGTAAGGTGGAAGGGTTTTATGCTTATTCCAAGAATTTTCTCCTAAACTACAAAAAAAATTAACTGAAACATTATTTTTGTGATATAAGGTCTACCATGACACTGTGTAGTATGAATAAGAATATATCCCATATTAACATTCCACAATGCTGTAGCTCATTCTTATGACAAAGATTTTAATGTGAACAGAAATCCAATTAAATCATTGTTATAACAGTGCTTTAATTAAGACAAGTTCTTTTTTTAACAGAAGACAATGTCTAAGCTTTAATACTTAATTTTTTAAATACAAACCTGCAAAAAATGATCTAATTATCAATTAGTTTTACAGTTCCTGGATTTATCCTACATAAATGCAATTTACCTAAATGCTCCTGTGTCAAACATTTAGCTTTTTTTCCTTTTCTTCTTATGATGCAATATAAATATTTGAAGAAATAACTCCTAAATCTCTTCTAACTGAATTCACACTATATAGAGGTGTCCCACAGTGCGGCTCAGACAACCGATTCCTAAGCCACGTACTGACACTGTGTCCAGAAGAGATCAGGCTGTAAACCACTCCTTTATAAATCTAGGATTCCTTCCAAAGGAGTTGATCAGAGCCTGCGTGGGTGCTCTCAGCCCCTCCAATCTGGGCAGAGGAATTCATTATGTTGTAGCTCAAGTGTGCAATCCGAATCCACTATGGCAGGGGACCATGTAATGGTATTTTATAGCCTCAGACAAATTTATCCAAATGAGAGATTTAACAGTCTTCATGGCCTGATACACTTATCAAGTTTTGTTCCATTCACTAGTCTGCCCAGGTCAAGTCACACCTACTGATTTAATATAATACACCCAGCAAGGAAGGTCGTGTCCCATAAAGAGGAGACCACAGCGTCAGGTAGCATGAAGAGCACTGATCAGCAGAACAGAGCCTTTCAAATGTAGTCTGTATGCTATTAAAATCGAACCAAAAAATGAGAAGTTTTTATCGTCATTCAACGTTACAGTACTACCTTAAAATAGAATCTAATCCTGGCTGGTATAAAATATTTTAACATTAAAAGTTCTATTAATACCATTCAATAATATATGCCTTTTAAAAATATAACACATAGGTCAATTTTTGATTAAAACTTCTCTATGAGAAATTACTTCATTATGTCCTCTGATTAATATAAGTCTATTTTTCATGTGTTTAAATAAATAAGTACGAGAGTGTATCGAAGAGGCAAGTGTAACAAGGAAGACTATGAAAAAATATTGCTCCTGGAAGTCCATCAAACTTAAGCTGCAACTCCAGCAGTGTTGCTACTGCATTGCTGTAGCAATACAGAAACTGAGAGTGGCACAGAATCTTCCCTATGAAAACCTTGCTCTGCACAAAGAGAATGTCAAACACTCCAGCTACATTTTCTACTTGGAAGAAAATTACCATACAGCTCCGCATTTATCATTTCATGGTGTTCTTCACATTTTTGATTCAGCATTTATGAGCTTGCTTTTAGCTAGGAGTTTATTATTATCCATTTATAGGAAGCCAACAAAATAGTAAATTATGTATTTGAAAGCCCTGCTGGCTGACATTTTTAAAGTTCATTGGACTTTTTTTTTTTTTACAGAGTAGAAAATTGTTGCAAACGCTCAAGATCTGATAACCGATTCCCATTTAGATGTCATTGAGACTTAAGTGCAATGTATTTTCATTAATATTTCATTGTGTAAGTGTTCCTTGCTTTGACATTGCCATCTTGTAGTTATTTGTCCTACATCTAAAGAGCAACTTGTAATCAGATAGGTATATTGGACTTCATTATCTGTCACCACACATTCTTAGCATAGAGAATGTTATTAAGTTATAATTGCTTATGTTTTTTCCCTTACGGGAAGATGAAGAACAATATGTAACAATATATAGACTCATTAAAGAATAAAAAAAAGGTTGACAATAAGCATAAAACTGTCAAATACATCAAGGTTCTGGACTCAGAACTTTTATTTCCACTAAATACAACCCATGTTTAACTGATAAATGAAGACAAGCTACATATCAAATGTAACAGAGTATTTTGTGATTAATTTGTGATTGTATGTCAAAAACCTGTTTTTTTAAAACCAAATGTGACAACAGGAGATGCACGTTAATTAGATATACACAAGTCAATGTCTTTTTAAAAAAAAAATTATTCTTGGTTTTGCTTTTTGAATTGACATCACTATAAAAAATAGAAAATAAATGGCAGTACCAGGTATTTCAGGTGAGATTACTTCAATATATAATATGATGAATTGTGTAAACTATAAGTTCCTAAACCGTTGCAATAATTAGGAGTATAACTTGTAGATGCAGATGTAGTGTTACATTTTTTCCCATCCTCCATAAGATGACGTTTTGCTCTGTGTTACTTTAGGGTAAATTAAAGACATAATCCAGAGTTCATTCAGAAAGAAGACTCTCACTTTAAATAATTGAAATGGAAAGTAATACTTAAGAAGGCTTATCAGTAAAAAGTTTGTATTTACCTACCATTAAGAACTTCATGGGTAAATAGAGAGAACCTCTCATACTTCATCATATATAGGGCTGATATTGTTTATTAAAGTTCCCGGTGAACTAGCAATTTGGTGGTAGTTGAAGGAAGTTTTGAAGCTACCAACTAGAAGAGAACACTGACGCTGCACATCTTCCATGTTTTCCATGTCCATATTCAGGGTGATCTGTAGCTAACGTTCCTGCTGCAGAAGCTGAGGAGGAGACCAGGTGAGTCTGCAGCAGCACTCTCCCATTGTGAGCCATGCAGAGCACAATAATCAGGGTTTCCAGGTGCAAACTGGGTCTATATCATACCCCTTGTGGCCCTTCCTGCATCAACTCAGGTTGCTCCCTCTGTGAAGAGGAAGCAGATGTCATAAAGCAAGTTATGCTGACGCTTTGCCATCAGGAAATTTTAATTCTGCCATACTAATCCTGAACTGTTCCTGTATGGCTTCCTTAAGTCTTCATAGAGGTATCCAGCCATTAAATAGATTGTATTATATTTCACTTTACAGTGTGCCATAGATTTTTTGTATTAGCAAAAACTAACTGCATTGTGGAAGTTACTGAGGGAACAGCTGCAGAATTTGAATCCTTTGTAGGAATGAACTGGTGCTTCTGGCACAGGGGACGGAATAAAAAGTGTTTGGGGCCTCTGGGAAGTTCCTGCTGAAAGAACACCACTACAATAATTTCAGTTGTTACCTTTAGGTTTCAGTCCCAAGCCAAAGCTTCGCTCCTCTGAAGTAACGTTCCACATTG
Source organism: Gymnogyps californianus (assembly GCF_018139145.2). Taxonomy (NCBI): domain Eukaryota; kingdom Metazoa; phylum Chordata; class Aves; order Accipitriformes; family Cathartidae; genus Gymnogyps; species Gymnogyps californianus. Next base: position 4,637,075 of record NC_059479.1, read on the forward strand.
TCTGCAGACTCCAACTGCTCCCTCACTGAGGCTATATTTGCTCTGTTCTGATTTTTCCACCCCCTAAGGATCTGTGCTAGATACTGCACAGATAGCTGGTGAGGTACTGGGCTGGATGGCCCTTGTTATAGCACAGTTCTGCTTAATCAGATGTGGACAGGAAACATCATGTCAATTATCTTCAACTATCTTGTTACCATAGCAGGTTTGTACACCCTCTGGCTCGTATGATAAAAGCCCCAAAATACTTGTAGGGTAAAAAACAGTCTGTGACAAACAGAAAGGCAAAATCAGTGGTGAGCCATGTTGGGGAAGCAAGTAGCAAATATAATAGAAAAAATTACTGTATTTCATAGAGAGTAAATGGTGTTCAGCTATAATCATCATCAAGGCTGATTTTACCTTTACCAGCTTAAATCACAACCCACTCCATTGAAATGAGTGACATGATCAATATTGAAGTAGAGTCAGCATGAATGAAATAATGATCATGTCCACGCAGTCTGAAACTGAGGTTTGACTCTGTGCACAGAAGCATACCATCTTAATTTTACTACTATATATTGAAAAAAGAAATACGCACCAGTAGTCAGAGTACCTCGTGTTTTGTCCTGTCACCAATAACCAACATACACAACTACAGTCCAAACTGTGCCTACAGAGTCACTGGGATTGCATGCATATGTAATTACTATTTTCTGTAAGGTCTGTGAATCTTCTTTTGTTTTCTTTCTGGAACAGTATGTTTCACTCTCTTCTCTTTAATTTTATATTTAGTTATATTTGGTTATATTCTTGTATAAGATCTCTTTAAGAAAGAGATACAAGGATGAAAAATCATCTTTCTTAAAGAGATCTTATACAAGAATATAAAGAATTATAAATATTATAAATAATAAATAAATAAAATTAAGAATTATTTAAAATACTTTTAAAATGAAAGACTTTGACGGCTATTTCCAAGTACACTGCCTTTATTATACCTCAGTTCTTCCTTTTCCTTTTTTTAAGATTCTTACTTTGATAGGAAAATGCCCCAGAAAGGACCAGAGGGTCTCAGCTTTTTATCAGGTTATTTTCTGCATACAGCAGGAATGCCCATCCAATGTCTCTCAAAAGGCGCAGAGCACTTGGAACTGCTGAGTGTACAGCCGGTCGTTAACGATGTTATGCTCCTTACTGGTACCATTCACTCTTTCGTCAAGCTCAGTACAGAAAAGGAGAAGGCAGGTCCAAGCTACCGCTTTTAACAATTTCTAATATCAGTTTTCACACACTCTAGATACCACTTTTTTTTCTTTGGGAAGGGACATAACCAATCAATGATTCAGCTGGAGCTGAGCCACCTTCATAATTGTAAGACAAAACATCTCAAAACAATTGGCATTTCAGTGTAGCAAAATCCCAACTCTAGCATTCTGGAATGTTTCCTCGGAAATTGAATAGAATACTTCTGGGATCTGTTTATTAAATTTGTCCCACACAGACTCTGACCTTTCAAAACACAGAAAAGATCATGTGGCAAACCACTCTCCGGAGTGATTTTTATTTTGGCTCTGACCTCTCCCTCTGACCTTGGGAGAAATGCTTTATGTATACACAGCAGAACAACTATATTTCTTTTACTCTTTGAAACAGGAGAAACAATCATTTTTGAATATTCATACAGTTCTCTTTAAATATATATGCAGAGCAGACTACTGCATGAGACTTCTATAATTCTTGATCTTTTAACATATAGGTCAGTAGAAAACATCCATAATTTAGATCCAATTTCCATCTTTGCAAGCTCAGAGAACACAACTTGTGACACTGATTTGTATTTAAGAAGGTAGAATATGAGATGCTATTGTTCATTTATAGGGCAGCAATTATGCATGGAACTATTTCACTGGAATTCTACATTTATAACTTCTGCTTTCCTTATCTTTAAATGTATTGATTTTATCAAGTATTACAAATGGACCTGACAGACTGCTATGATTAGGACTATCGTGTTACTAGTGTACCTTCTTTGGTTTCCCTACAATGGCCAAATTTTAATTATTGGAGTTGGAATTATCTTTCACAAATCTCTCCCATGTTTTTGGAAAGTCTGGGTTGATCTGTTTCCAGCAATGAAGAAAGGAAATAATAACACTGAGCTGATTATACTACTTCTTTCAGTACACACGCAAGGTTTTCCCTAGGCCCTTGCTTTGAAACAGAATGGGAAATTTGACAGGATGAATTGTAGTTCAATGAAAGAGATTCCTGAATTTGTCCTTATGAGAAGACTTTCAAATCTGACATAGTTATAAACCTCTAAAAATCACCATTTGCACACAATTGCTCATCTTTCCTTTGGAGTTTCCTGATAACATTTCAAGCACTCTGTCTACACTGAGCACGACCCAGAAAGCCAGATTTCAATCACACTCACAGGCCCATGAAACATGCAAGGCAGAAGATAAACAGATACACACATATACCAAGGTAATCATATATATAAATCTTGAGCTTCTTGCAATGATTTTAGAAAACCAAATGTATTAATGAATAATTTCAAAAGCAAAAAATAAGGCCTAAGACCACTAACAAAGCATATGGGTTGTTTTGGTGTAATAACTGAAAAGGAACTGTAAAATCACAAGATGGGGTCAAAAAAGACAATTTATTCCAGGTATCAGAAGCTACCAACAAACAAAATCTGGCACCACCAGTCAGATTTCAGTTGCTGCCAATTTATTTGGAAAGCATTGGCAATGAGAAAGACCGAGCTATGTGCACACTAGAATTTAGAGACTGGAGGCTCCATCATTTCAGTGGCAACAATCTGGTGTAAGTTTTAACTAGGAAATGGAGATCAGACCTATCTTTCTTAGTATGGATGGGTCCTTCACCATTGTCGTGGTTTAACCCCAGTCAGAAGCCAAGCACCACACAGGCGCTCCCTCGCTCCCCGTCCCCCTCCCCCTGCTCCCGGTGGGATGGGGAGGAGAATTAGGAAAGAAGGCAGAACTCGTGGGTTGAGATAAGAACAGTTTAATAACTAAAGTAAAATACAAAATTAACATAATAATAATGAAATATAATAATACTAATAATACTACTAATAATAGTAATGAAAAGGAATATAACAAAAAAAAAGGGGGGGGCAGGCAGAGGAAAAACCCCAGTGATGCACAATGCAGTTGCTCACCACCCGCTGACCAATGCCCGAGCAGCGATCCGTCCCTCCCGGCCAACTCCTCCCTGTTTATATACTGGGCATGACGTTCCATGGTATGGAATACCCCTTTGGCTAGTTGGGGTCAGCTGCCCCGGCTGTGCTCCCTCCCAGCTCCTTGCACACCTGCTTGCTGGCGGAGCATGGGAAACTGGAAAGTCCTTGGCTTAAGATAAGCGCTACTTAGCAACAACTAAACCATCAGCGTGTTATCAACATCATTCTCACACTAAATCCAAAACCCAGCACTGTACCAGCTACTAAGAAGAGAGTTAACTCTGTCCCAGCCGAAACCAGGACAACCATGAAAATCTCTTTCCATTTGTAGAGGAGAGATGAAGGCAAGCATGCCCTGGCTAGGAGTGGGTACAGTGAGTGGGGTCTGAATACCGCAGTTAAGAGGCTCAGACTGCTCTAGGCTCCATCACCCTTTGGGCTCTACTCAATGTACTGGACCCTGAAGTTGCTTGAAGTTCTGTAGTCCCTTTTCCAAGCTTTGATCTTTCTCCTTCCTTTAGATGTTTGCCCCATTCTACTTTTCAGGTGGCTAATTTGCTATTTTCATTTACTTTTCAAAGTAGGTAGCTCCCTTTGAGTAATACAGAGTTTATCGTATCTTATAAGTTTGAAATAAAACAGTTTTACAATCTCAGATTTTCAAGAACACAAAGGTAAGCAAGAAATAAATAACACCTAAACAGTTGAATATTCTGTATTTTTAGCTGATTCACTGACAAATTAAATACAGGTCTTAAAATTCTTGTATTACTTTGTCACTCTGAGAGGCAAACTTAGATCAGGTGCAGATTCTGAAATTTAAGAGCACATCTAAGGCAACTCTCTTGGCAGATCACTAGTAGTGAAAAAAAAAAAAAAAAAGCAGCTCAGCTCCTACTCTGCCTTCTGGCTCACAATATCTATATTCACTGCAACACAGTTTGAAGAGTAAATCTTACCTTGTTTTAATCCCAGAAATAGAAGTGACTAATTTCTAATAGTTAAATGTGCAATGGGAAATTAACACAGTAAGTCAGCCGCAGTTTCCTTCGTATCAGCCCTTCAAGTCTGCATGTAGCACAGGTGCCTCTGGTTTTTCACTGACTGCTACATGCATTTTGTTCTGCCATTTTTAACTGCGTTAGCAATAAGGTAAGGGGAAATGGAAAGTTGTTCTAATATGAGCAAAATTTTCTGAAGATATGTTTAATACAGAGTGTCCACTGAAGACACAAAGTGAGAGTGAGAATGAATCAATACAACGCATGCAGAAAAACGTATCGTTTGCTCATCCTGATAGAAACTCTTGCCTCTGCTAAGGTATACATGTACAGAATGCAAAGATGAGAAAAGAACTGGAAAGGAGCCATTCAAGGGTGAAGATCAGTAAAATTCAGCTATTTTTATTGTGTCTGCTGCTTTGCCACCAGAATTTACGGAGGACTTGGAGTCACACCATCCATCATAGACAAATGCTGAAAAGACAGAAGATGGAACTGTGCTGTTCTGGAAAAGCAAACATTCAAGCACATCACATGAATTCTTTTTGCACACAGCTATTTTTGCTTTTCCTTCCTTCATTATAATGATAATAATCTGTAGCTCCTTAGTCCCACGTCTTCAAAGCCTGATTTTTAAAGGCTCCTTAATGTGGCAATCTGTCACACAAATACATACAGACCCACTCTTCTTTCATGGCATCTGATCCAGTCAAAAGGCTGATCATATGAATCCTAGAAGCCCACAAATAATCTTATTAATATATGTGAGTGTTCTCATATACCTATATGTACAGCTATGCCTTTAGACTTTGCAGGGTCATTGATGACCAGATCAGACATTGCTTAGCAATACTGCAAGCATCAGATCTTATTTTTCCTTAGAAAAACTGTCATACTGATAATCACACAGACTGCAGACTGAACCAAGCACGCACATCTGATTACTGAATTGCTGGTGATAAGGAATAATAGACATTTGTTTGATGGATAAATCCAAATATACGGGGAAAATGCACACTGTGAGCACATTTCATTTGACTGTTTCCATCATACTCAGTGCCTTTTAATTAGGGGATGCCTGAACAAACAAAGCAATGTTTGCTGGAGCTGATAGAAAAGATAGCGCTACCTAATAGAAAATACTACGTCAACTAATATTAGTGAAAAGCAAACATCCAAGTCTCTTTCTGTCTCTGCAATCAACTTGTTAGAAGATGGAACTATGACTGTCACAATCTCCACTTCGAACAGAGAAGAATAGGAGTGATATCGCCTGAGCCCCCACAGCTGCTAATACTGCCTTTGCTACAACCTACACGTGGACTGACCAGTCCCCTACAACAGTTTGGTTAAGTTAAGCCTTGGCTCCAACCCACTTAGGTGCAAGACTGGACAACAATGCTCTTCTGAGATGGAAAGAAAGTCCTATTTAATACTATGTTAATTGAAATTCCTAACTGGTACTACACGGAAATACAGGCAAGTACATCCTTCAAAATTAAACCTGAAACAAACACAGTACTGTGATAAAAGATTTGAGAACAGTGGGGTTGAATTAACAGCAGAAATAGATGTCAGCACGACTTATGAAGAAGCACACCTGAAAACCACCATGCCAAAACCTCAGGTAAGATTGGTAACACAACCAATAAGTAACTTTATTTAACTGTCCTCTTTGTAAAAGAGTAGCTAAATATGTTAGGGAGCTATTGCTGAAGGTTAACTAACAAATAAAGACTAACAGGAGTAGATATTTGAAATGGTTTGTTATTAAAAAAAAAAAAGACTGGTGAAAAAAGAATGGAGGAGCACATAGCTGCTCTTGGCCTTCCCATTCATATAGCTTATGCGCATGTAATTAGTCAAGAAGAGACAAGGAGAAAATACTGCTTTTTAGCAAAGATTTTCAGTATCTATTTTGATCAATGAGCATGGAAAATGACACAATGATAAAAAGGGCCATCTTCTCATATCACTAATATATACTGTTATCGAACAGCTCTGTTTTCCATGACTGGACTTTAAAGTGTAGCAAAGTAGGCACCACTTATTATGCTATCAGACTTTAAATCAAAATTGAAAGTACTGGTTTTAATCCACTAACCGCTATATGGAATAGTGTGTACTCCTGCTTATGTTTCTTAAATCTAGTTTCACAGTCTCAGTGCTCATGCACTGAGCAGCAGATAGATAAACTTCCAACTTCGAAGCTATTTATGCACATAGTATAAATAAAACAAGAAAAACAGCATGTAGGATGTATATATACGTGGCTCAAATAGCCCTCTTTTTTTTCCTCTGCTCCTCAGGAGTGTCCCATTAACAGTATTACCTTTTTTTTTTTTTGAGGGGGGAGGTGGATACAAATTAAGTATTTGTTCTTTTACTTACATTAGGACTGTTTTTCGACTAGTTTCTTGCTGTTTCTGTAGTCTTCTCATTCTAGACTCTACCTTTACCACAAGATAATTGAAGGCCAAGCAGCCCCATGAATATGCCCACATACAGCTTCATGCCGCAAACCTGCACCTTTATAGGTCATAAATTATCTTACCAGGGGACTATAAACAACGTTGGACTTTGAGCACTATACTACAAATATTGTTTAAATCAAGACATCATGTCAAATGATAAAATGCACATTTTTCTAAGACTTCTACTCTCTAGGCCATCGGATTTGCACTTTACTTTCTATTATTACTTTTTTATTAAGGAAACTTAAATCCTGTTGAGAAGAGCTTATTTAGGTTGAGCTGTCACCTTTAGCTTCAGAACATTAAGTCTTGACAAATGCTTCTTTTGAAGTCTGACACCTGTTTCTTTGGCATTTCCCACTTTCAGGAACTCATTAGACTATAATACTACTCAGCACAGCACAAGTAAAGAGAATGAATTAAAGTAGAAATGCTTTCAGACGTGAAAGAGCAGTACAAAAGAGCATCCCTTTGCTAAGGTTTCCTCAGTAGTTTAGATAGGACCTCAGGAGAGCTCATCTCGAAGCTGTATGGTTTTTTCTTTAATGGGAATCTAATGCCCATGAAACAAGCCAGATTAGCAGCCCCAGAGACCAGACAATTCTATCTTAAAACAGATACAGATCAGGAGGAGAAACCAGATTTCTTTGCAGATACTTTCAGAAGTACAGGGAAACATCCTTATTATTAGACCTTCTCTTAGGCCAAATATCAGGTATCTGCTCTTTCTGGAACTGAAATGCTTGAGGGGAATGTTTCTGACATACTCTGAGATGTGAGTCTCTTAGATTTTCCTTTACATTTGGCTTCATGAAGATTTTGATGGTAAACTTCTTCAAACATTTATTTATCGGTTTGGGGGGGTCTACATCTAGAAGGGAATCCATAGCCCACCTAAATCACTGAAAACAACTCTCATGAACTCTCTCTAAGCTTAGAGTAGAACTACAGAACCAGATCCACAGTTTATTTACCTCTGCCATGTATTTAGACACCATACCTATGTTTTTTTCACTTTATTCCCTAGAGTTTCAGGTATGAATTTGCAACAGAGACTGAGGGATATACTCATTAGGAACGGGGTACTTGAATTAATTCCTTTGAAAAACCCACCTCTTCTGGATATTTCAAAACCTACTTTTAGTCTTACAAAATAGACTCTATACGAAGTGTATTTTTTCTATGGCCAACAAAAAATTCAGTCTCTTTTTGTGAAAGATTCACTATGATGGAATATATATTCAGTCGTATCCTGAAAAGCATAACAATCTTAAACAAAACCTGTTACATTTATTTTATTGAAGAAAGGGATGTCAAAAACCCTTCCAAAATGAGATTACAGACAGCATTGCAATGATCCTTGAATTCTACACTAAAAATCTACTAAAATATAAAAACAGCCTTTGAATAGTTTCGTACAGCAGCAATCTAATCAAACTGACCATCTTTCAGGACTGTATTTTACAGCACTTTTAAGCAGTGCTTATACCTACTGGGGATTTTGTTAGCAGGGCTGGCAGTATTATCTTTTTTAAGAATACTTGGCACATTCTTTGTAACACTGTTTTAATCTTTTCCCAAATTTGATAATCTTTAGCCAACCTGGCTGAAATATTCCATACAAGGCTCTGCCTTAGAATGACATTTTGGAAAAGATTTAGCTCCAACATTTCAGGCAATTCTGAAAAAAAAGATTAAAGAGCAAATGAATTTGTGAAAAAGACATACAAGTATTCAACTAAAAAGTGCAGAGCAGGGCTCCCCAGCTGGCTGTTTCAGAGGCAGCTCAGAGAAAACACAGAACTCCTCACCAGCAAAAGCACAGGAGATGCAGTGCAGCAGCGGCTGCTCACACCCAGCAGCCACCAACAGGACTGCTCACTGTCGTAAGCTCCACAGCCTTTGCACTGCAGATCCTTTAGTTACGCATCGTTAATCAACCAGGTTGTGCGGAAGGAAAGAAACCTTCTCCCTGTGCAACTTTATAACAACAGCCATTGTGGCTGACAGAGAACTGGACCATCCCTTGCCCCATAGCCATGATGCACCGAGAGCAGCGGGGTTTCTGGTCTCCCCGAGTGCAGTACGATGCACGGTGGCATGGCTCTGTTGAGTATGTGTTCACACACGGGATCTCAAACAAATCACCTCGGAGCCGTTGGTGGGTCACTGGGTTGTTCCTAGCTGGCCGTATGTGACAGATTACCATCTGAAGACTCCCACTCTACCACCTTTGAATGTTAACTTTTCAGTTCTAAGCTTCTGTGCATATATATTGATATACATGGAGAGGTCACTGTTCTTATTTATGTGGGTAGATGTGAAATGTAAATTTTTGCAGTTGGCAGATGCATACATTATAAAAACCAAGCACATTAAAAAAAAAGCTAACATTAGAAAATTATACAAACACATACACAGACATATACACTTAGTGTATATATTTATAAAATAAGCATCAAATCTCCTGTTAAGATATCTGAAAACTTTATGTAAGTAAAATATATTATTAATTACATGTAAATATAGGACACGCTGAAAAAATTGTCATCATTTATAAACCAGTTATATCTTTAATGTTTAGTGTTTTCTAAACTCAGTATTTTTCTATATTTAATAGACTAAACAAGGTGTTGCGTGTTAAATGTGAAAGTACACGTGACAGTAATTCTGTTTGGGCATGGCTGCTGCAGCAATTATACGATGTTGCTCGATAGCTATGCAACTGATGTTGCAATTTTGTTCATACATCACTACAACATAAGTGTAGCATCAGTGCTGCTACTGCTTGGGATAGTAACAGAACAACTCAAAACCTACCCTTTATTGCTGTATTTCTAGGGGGAAACAAGTTCTGAGGTCTTACAAACTACGTTGTTAAATTTATTCAAATATTTTTTGTTATCTTTTCAGACACACATTCCTAAAAATTGTGTCCCTCCTTTTAAAATAGTTGCATAAATTTCCATCACACATCCACGGCCGTACGCATCACGGCTAAGCACTGTTGCAACTGTGGCACTGCAGGCAGGGCTGTAAGGCCGATTTCATTATACAGCTGTGTGCTTCAACTTTTACTTAACATTGCCAGTTCTTAACTGGTGGGCTTAGACCTACCTTGCTGGACAGATGATGTAAAGAAAAGTACATCCCTTCTTAATTAGCTGAATGATCTACAATGCATTTCATGCTTGAACAAATATAACTGAAACAATTGAAATCATATTAGCCATGCAGAAAATAATCAAACCGCTGGCTTAGCTCTTGGTGAGAACTGGTCACTTTTCCAATTTTGCAATGAAAATGAAAAACCAGCAATGCTGTAAAGCATTAGCACCAGCGTTGGTGTATTTACAGCCCAAATTACTATTCTGTTTTAAGCTATGTATTTTGCTAGAAGACATCCCCAAAATTATACTCAAAGCAACCAGCAATCATAACTAAGACAGACATTTCTCATACTCCAGCCCTTATCAGAAGACTTTGGAATACAAAATTAATAATCAAACATTAATCTTTTCTAGAGAAAAAAATAAGCATGAATTTAAAAAAAAAATCCAGAAGCAAGTGAATAAATTAATCTCAAGCTTATGTTATTCTGCAAAGGATAAAATAATGAAATGTGGATTGAAGAACTGCTATCTCTCTGTCACAGTCAGGGTATGTAAAACATCCTTTTGTTACCATAAGGCTTTGGTACCTGCATACTTATTTCTTTTGATATCCGTAAAGGTGTCTATAAAGCGTCTCAATAATGCTGTTTGGAATCACTAGGGAGCATGATAGGCTGTGGAAGTAAAATGCATGCAATAAGGTTTGGAAATTATAAGAGCACGAAGAAGCTGCAGCCATAAAATGCTTGAAGTGGAGAGGGAAGAACGGTGGGCACAGAGCGGAACAGCATGGGAGCCAGAAGCAGGTCCTGACACAGAAGCAAGACACTCTCTGTGCATCTTGCCCTAGTGAGACAGGAGCTTCAGGCTCATGTCTGAAGGCAACGGGTTACTCGTCACACACATAAGTAGGTTTTGTATCGGAGTCGGTGTTAGACAGCGGCTCCCAGGTTGTCTAAAGGAGGTCCCGGTGCCCTGTGACCCTCGCCTTGCGCGCTGCAGGCTGGCTCTGGGCTCAGGCTCTGCGGAGCTCCAGGGGTCCGCTGCAAGGAGCTGCTGTTCGCTGCTCCCAGTAACTTCCCCAGTCACTCAGCGGGAGCAGGAGCTGCTGCTTTGTGGTAAGCAGCTGATTAGCTGTGTCTCGCTTTTGTGTGAGGCAGCAGCTTCCACCGAATTCCTACAGGGTGTTCAAAATGCAGTCATTTGCCTAATGATTTGGCAATGACTTGGAACTGCTTCATATGAAAGAGAAGAGGCATGGCATATTGTGAGATATTGCCTCCCTCAGTGCTCGGGAAGTGTGGAGGCAGAAAGACAGCTGTCCGGGACATCAGAGCTGGAGGTGGACCTTATCCACCCTTGAAGATATGGCGGGGAGAGGGGGGGCCCCACAAGGGCTCAAGGCAAAAGCAGGACATTGAATAAGATGAGGTGGAAAGCAGAAAAAGACAATGCAGATGTTCGGAGATCAGAGAATGTTTGCTAGTGATAATGACCGCAAATAGCCATATCTGCGAGTGGGGGAGTTGGGAGTGTATTTTAAAATACTTTTGGAGCTGACGTTATCTGACAGGGCTAATGGACAAGACAGAAAGGGGACTCGGAGTGCTAGCAATACTTTTATCTCCTATGACAAGTTCGTTTGAAGATTTTTATAAACGAACATGTCAATTCTGAATTTTTTTTTGTACCTGCACGTTATTTTTCAAGAATTTAAGTCTACACAACTTCTAAATATGCTACTGTTCACATGTATTATTCATATTTACAGTCGCATGTATCATTACTTCAGTGCGTACGAGTTGTACAACTAGCATTAACTTTGCAGAGGACATTCTGAACTGATAGAAAGGCTACTTAGAAATACAAATAACAGCAATGAATCCACTTTGTATTATAGAAGGTTTAAAATATTATACTGTTGCTAAAAAACTTTGTATTAGTAAATGTGGATTATCACAATATATCCAACGGTAAAGACAAAACTTAAAAAATACATTGTGTGAAACTATTTATGAAATCTAGATCAATGTCATACATAAGAAGCCACGGAAGTTCAAATAAATAAATCAAAAAATAGTTGAAAATCAGTGTCATATTTTGCTTATCATGATCATTCTGCTGCATTCTTAGTTCTATAGCAGTATTTGGATGACACGTAACTAGAGCTGAGTACTTTGTAATGAATAATTTATTTCACCAATTTTGCGTCTTTTTTTCTGTGACATATCCATGAATAAACAGATCACGATTTTCTTTATTTGTAATTCAAAGTTCTCTGACAGTCCCTCCTCAACCCGCTTCCCTTTACAGTGTTTACATTGCTTACATGGATATTCCAGATATTGCAGTTGGGGAGGGTTAGAATCAGAGCTATGTAGTTTAGTTGTGCGTGGTCAAACACCATTGTTTCTATTCCCCAGTTGGACTCTTCTGAAGTAATTGGGTGTGAATGTTCATGGAGAATAAATTAGACTTTGCTTTTTGTGATCCTGAATGTAAAACCAACTCTCTCTGTGCATTGGCACCAATAAAACGCAGAAGAAACTCCACAGAAAGCTGACACACAAAAGGCATGAGCACAGCTGAAAGGAATTCATTTAAAAATTCATATGAATATTCATAGGGATTTTTTTGCAGTATGTTCTGAAATTAAACATTATGAAAACAACTTTTTCCTTAGTAGATTCAACTTTGGTCTGTTCACCTGTTCTTGATGAGGCCACTGGGAACACTTTAGTGGTTAGAAGGAAGGACAAGCTTGGGGCTCTTGTTGGTCTGAGTTCAGTCAGTCTTTTTTTGGACCCAAGCCTAAAGGCATTTCTTTTCTGTATCGTAGTTGGGCTCTTCAATCAAAGAAAGCAGTGAAAATTTTGGAAGGCTCACGCTGAAAGGTAAAGCAGGGCTGTTTCCTGGGTAGGCTCATGGAGAGGAGGAGGGGAACACCCTTCCCTGTGCGAACTAAAACACTAAGGCAGCATTTTGCTGCTGCGGAATAATCAGTCACTTAATATTTTGATGGCAATTTTGTATTATGCGTGAAGCACAGACTTCTACATGCCACATCGGGAGGCAGTGCAGAAATACATCATTCACATTTGTCAAATGGATGCACTATGCATTCCCCATCTGCCTTGCTATCTCTGCTCGGTAGGTGCCGAAGGGAAGAGGCAGCCCTAGATTTCTTTTAACAGTTACCACACTTTAGATAGTTTTCTAAAGGATTACAGGCTTAGAAAGTCAAAATCCATTCCAAGAGAGGTCTATACTACTAACTATAATATACTCTTAGCACAAAGTAAGTTTAAAGATAGACAAAGTAAAACAGCTGGGATAAAAATTTAAGTCAGAAGTTACGTTCCACAAGCAGAAGTAATGCTTAAGGCTGTTTTGCATTAGTACATTTGAAGCACATTGTTTCCTAATCTACTTTGAAGAAATGTTTAGGGATTTTATTAACATAAAACAAGATAGTGAGAGCAAATTTGATATCAATTAACATACTAATTAAATGTCACTTAGTAGTTTTAGCAATTACTTGATATTTAATTAACCACTTGAATACCTTGGGAGATCCAGATTATTGTACATGTAATCAAAGGGCAATTCTTCTGACCCTGTGGGTATATGCTGCATGTCAAGACAATCTGTAGATAGCAACAAAAAATAACTTTATGCACTGTGACCCCAGGTATGCTGAGTTGCTGTGTACTCAAGAGATTAATTTACTAATTTGAATGCACTAAGTATCAGTTAAAAAGCTTAAACATACCTCAAGTGATTAGGGACCTACATAAACAACATGAACAACCTACAAAATATCAATGATTTTAGTTCAAGCCACGTTTTAAATTCATACTGCAAAATTGTCTTGGCATTTATGAAACTTGTATTCACCATCAGGTCCTTTTATTTTTAGCAAACAGCTACAAGGATTGGAGAGTACGGAACCAAATATTTTTAGGAAGAAAATTATTTAAGGAGAGCAAACATGTACCTGAAGTCTTCTGGACTGTATTCACAAAGAGGCATCAACTTTCGCATAAGGGAGATTCCCTGGTGGACCATTTCTGCAGCGGTTTTAGGAAAAAAAGTCTTAATCCCTCACAAAACAGGCATGATCTCTACCTGTTGAATTGCCCTCTCCTACAGATAAGTCTCCTTCCTCCTACTTCTTTTGGAGCTGTGTCTGTGTCATTCGGCTCATGTTGTCATATTGCACCACGCTGCCAACGACTACCCATGACAACTTGTAGTAGTCTCATGACTACTACAGCTACAGTATTAGAGAGTCACTCTTCTTCATTTCTGCCACTTTTCTAAATGGACATTAACAACTCCTAACTCTCATTTTTAATCTCATGCTTGTAAACCCAGCAACCTTCCCACTGCTTTTGATTATCTTCTGAATTGCTGCGTTATTTATGCTTCCGTTTCTCCTTGTGTATGTCAATATGGAGAAACTGGGCAAAGTAACCTTTCTGTTCCCTTTGTAGCTCTTTCCCATTTGCCATACAAGAAAACAGAACTTCACTCATCTTTAAAAAAAATACATCATTTGCTGTATTTGTGTTTTCAGTGATTTTTTCACTTCTTGTCTTTGTCTCATTTTTATACTCATTAAAGCTTTTTATTTACAATGTATCTTCAGATCTCTCTCTCGAATCAGATACCCATCCCTCTCACTTCACCGAAACCAATCTAAGTCTCTAATGGTCTCTTTGAAGTAGAAATAGAGAATGAATGCTCCTTCCTCCTCCCTGTTCACCTATCAGCCACCTTAAACAGCTAGTGACATGCCATTTATTAAAATCTTTTCCCCCTTTTGCTTTTGTGTTTTGTTCTCCCTTGGTTCTCCTGAAACACCTCTAATTTATCCTTCAGAGGATATTTATCAGTCTTCTTTCATTTATGGGTGGGGACTGCACCGATTTCTTTCAAATTCCTGTGGGGTCCTCTCTTGACATACCAAGGAGATTGAAAAGTGCTTGAATACTCCAACCTTTAAAAGGATTTACTTGTAATTTTAAGCGTATGAAGTGAGTTGATCTTATTCACAGTTTACAAAGGCTGTTCATGTCTTAACTATAGTTTCTTAACCAGAGTAGATTTAAAGCAAATAGAGACGATGGTTTGGCATTGTCTGAGCTGCATTTTTCCCCTGGAATTTAAAAAGAAAATTAAAAAATCATCAAAATCTTTATGTTCAATGAGACCATATGAATGTCAATGAAATTCTGTTTCAAGGATTAAAAAAAAAAAAAAATTCAACCTGCATTTTTGTATTTAATTAAAATTCCACAGTAGTACAGCACAAGCTAGTCAAATGTTTGGAGGTTTTAAGTATAAGTTACTTTCTTTTTTAATGTAGCTTTGTAATACACAGATTAAAAAAATCTGTCTACTCCAAAATATGGATTTTTAAGCTTTGTTTCATACAAAATTTAAATTTGTTTTGTTTTTACCCCAGTCTGAAATGGGAATGATTTTTCATCCTGCGCAACGCAACAGTGCTCTATTACATGTTAGGTAACGCACTGACCAGGAGGCTGGATTTTGCTTCCTTGCGAAGCAGAAAGGTTTACACCTTTAAAATATAAATGTAACTCTGGTACAGCATGAAGACAAGAATAAACTTCTTGTAGAGCAAAGGTATGAACTAATTGAGAAACTGTATCCATTGCTTAGCTTGACTCGTTTTTATTTGTCTAATTTTCTCTCGAGGGGATCCTGAGACCACTGCTGTAAGAGCAACGACAAAAGCACTGATGAACTGTCGTCTCAGGAGAGTTTCGCACAGATCAGCAAATACAAACCTAACCTACCAGACAGCATCGCACTAATAGACTGCTGGCAGAGTGGTTTAGACCACTTGCTTTCAGAAGTATCCCATTCCCCTAGTTTAAATTAAGGCCATATCTGCTCTCCATTGTCGAACAGCAGATATTGCAAGCTTAAAATATCCAGTAATAGCCCAGGCTAATATTGCTATACATTAGTATCTGAAAATTATTTCAATAAAGGTGATAACTGAGGAACACATTTTCCCACTATTAACAATCTTGGAAAATATAAGCAAATACAGGAATTGGAAGAAAAACATAAGCAGAAGAAAACAATAGTTTATGTAAATAAAATAAACACCTCATTCTTATACAGCACTTTTTATCATTACATTTCAAGCTACTTTACAAACAAGATCACTGTGACAGCTGACAGTTTTCTTTCATGATTCTGCTGGCACATACACAGACACTGTAAGCATAGCCAATCTTTAAAAATTTCTCGTCTGTGATGCAAAGGCATAGCAAATGTTTCCATCAGTATTTGCCCGGAATTTCTGGCCACTCAAATCTTATCCCTATTTTATTGTGCACCTATCATGTCACCCAAACCTGAACTCCTTCTTTATTCAGCATCTACAATCATTTTTACATATCTTAAAAATATTAATTATAACAACTGGATATTTACTTCATAAATTGAAAAAAGAAAGCTTGCACACTATTCAGGGACTTGTCTTTTTGCATGTACCAGATACACTTCACCCTCAAAGCAATGTTTATAGATAATAAAATCATTCTAATGATTATTTATCCAGATACCTCTCTATATGATTTAAACCTGTATTTACCAATATGCTTACACTTTAATAATATCCTGGGAAAGAGAAAAAAATACAACTCACATTAAAATTACCACAGGGGTTGAGGATTTTGCCTGAAGAAACTAGTCTTTAATCAAAAAAGGCACAGTTACAAAAGGATTAATTTTGGATCAGAACATACCACGAGTTAGATGTTTTTCTGTCCCAGCTGAGAGTAGTAATTGGAAAATCATGGTTTACACAAAAAAATAATTATTTTCTTATGATCTGCCTTTCTTTCATGAAGCCTCGCATCTTCATCACTCAATTACAATCTGCGAGATTAGGGGACTCAATATATACTGGATTAAAGGTCACCTATTATTACAGACAAGATTTAATTGCAATATTTACATAAATTCCTTACCAACCATAGGGTTTAAGCTGCCTGTACATATTCAGCATACTAAAAAGGCACAGGATATTCATTAGTTGCACTATGGGAAAAAGTATAGCGGTAACCTAAAACCAGAGCAAAACGCTGCTCTGTAGCTTTTTTAAAAGAAGAAAATGAGGAAATGGTGGCGGTTGAAAAATTGTAGATTAAATCTTATTCCATTACAGAGAGTAAAAGTTAGCTTGATTGCACTGCTGTAAGAACTTCCTAGGGGAAATTAAACTTGATAATCTCAAGGTGTTTCCCAGAAGACGCCATGCATTCGGTAATGTTCATTATAGTTTGCAGAATACCAGATAGAATTTAAAGTGAAGACTCCTAAGGTTTAATCAATATAGACATTCTAAATTGTTCACAGTATAAAGTCCTGATTATGAAACAAAGATGCAGTTAGAAGGGAAGCCACAGTACTTTAGGTGGACTTTTCTTCCTGTTTAAACTGGTTGGTTCATAGCTAAGGTGAATAGTGACTGCCAAATCTCCAGAACAATTTTTGTAGCAGCATCACAGAGTGTTTCATTAAGCTCCTGGGACTTCTACAGCACTGCCTGTTTTCGGTGAATGATTCTTAAAACCAGGTAGCACATATTTTGGAGATCGCTTGTTACAAGATTTAAAACCTATACATTACTATTATAAATCATTAAGAGGCTAACTATTACAAAATAGATTTTAAATGCTTCCTTTGGAAGATCATGAAGATTATGAAGATTTCAATTTGAAAAAAAAAATTAGCTGTCTGCTACCTGTCCAAGTTTTAAAGCAAGAAATAAAAGAATATACAGCATAAACTGACATTGGTGTTTGTTATCATATGGTGATATACTCATAGGACAATCAGTAAAGGACTGAAATGACACATCAGCAGTTCAAAGCACAAAGAAAATGAATCTTCAATTTTGATTAAATGAGTTTGCAGCATCTGTGGCATCTTTAGATAAAAGAAGTTGCCAAATTGCTAATTGCAAAAATAATCCAGAGTAGCAGGTTTCAGTGCTGGTAAGGAAAAGCTTCCTAAGAACAAATGATTTCCGCTAAAGCCAAAGAGGATACTGACCCTCTCAAATCTTCAGTAGCTTGGACAAAGATCAAGGGGGTTTTTTAGGACTAAGAGAAGGACCTGGAATTTCAAACAAGATGTGGCTGGAAACATTTTTTTGAGTGAGCCAGGAGTGGATTTATGGTTCTTCTCCATCTGGTGCTGGCTAGATGACATCTATTCAGCACAAAAGAGAGATGATGCCCCCTAATTCTATATGGGTACATATGTTTTCCCATTCCTTTGATATACAAGGGATAATCAAGCTTGAAGATTCAAACAACTCTATCAGTAAGGGCCTATGAGATGGATATAAATGGAATAAAAATTCTGGAGAGCATTTTGGAAGAAAAATTATGTTTCAGAGCCATTAGCTCTTTGAGGTAACTGTGATCTGAGGGGGAGCAGGCTCTGCAGGGTTCATCCTATTTCAAAAAATAATCACACTTCTCTGTTGTGCATCTGTTCGCCACAATTCTGGTCTTTCCCTGCCTCCTTAAGGAGGAGCTGGAAGGTTAATTTTTTGTTGGTCTTCAGGCCATGAGGAGAGTCTCCATTGTCTTCCTGTGTGCTGGAAATAAAAGGGGTCCCTCCCTACAACTTCTTTCTTTTCCACTCCCAGGTCCATGGGAGAACTTCTGTTATAACAAGAAACTGGCTCCTCCAAGCAGTTTCTGTGACGCCGATAGGTTGGCACAGGAGAATCTGAAACGGAGCTGCACAAGCAATGAAGAAAAAATGCACTACTGATGTCAGTTTTTCACTTTTCAATAGCTTTAAATTTTATTAAAACAACACAACTATCTCATCTCTCATTAATTCATGGCAGAAGTGTGACCTGAAGCATCCATTCATTAGGTGGTAAAATAATTTGGAAATACATTTTTCCTTTCATAATAAACAATATTTGTTTGGGTGCTTTTCCTGGATGTTTAAAGGTAATTGAATAAATTCACTTTTATTGACTACGTTGCTCCTATTTTCCATAGGAGTAATTTTTTAATTTTTTTTTTATTTCTAGGTAAAAAGATCTCATGAAGAGGGTTTGATTACCACAGCATTCCACAGGAAGGGGGGGGGGGGGGGGGGGGGGGAAGACTTAAAAGAAAATGTATATTAAAACTTTATTGTATTTGGATGAAGCTGATGTTAACAATTTCTCAGACCTAGTCTTTGCTTGTCCTTTTCCTGTGACTTTGGATCGGAAAATATGACTTCCATAATTAAAAAGTCTGAGGTGCTTCAGAAAAGAAAGTATAAAATGTTCTGCTGAATCTTTCCTAGACAGCACAGTTGAAACTGCAGGTCATTTTGTTCAAGAGAAAATAAAATCTGCTGAACTAAACTCAAGAATAAGAAAAAGACAATTACTAACTGAAATTCAAGATCAGAAAGTAATGCTAGTTCTTGAACAGAGAAATAGATTGCTACTTCAGTGAAAAGAGGCCACTTCATTTGGCAACTGGACTTCTTAGTCAGCATTTCTCATAAATGCTGACCAACACCTCAATTGCCACTAAAAGAAGACAGAGCTTAAATTTACATGATGTGCACATCAGAATCAATACAATGAAATTTTATAAGAAAATATTAAGTCTCTAGTAATTAAAAAACTACTCACCTTTATTTAAGTTATAGTAAAACTTACCAAAAAAATTCAGAGTTAATCTCAGCCTTTTCCTTAACTCATTTTCCATGCACTGATTCCGTAGCTCATTTGTAATTGTGACCTGATCCGTCTTCTCGATGGATTTTACTGTAAAACAGATTAAAATGATGTGGCAGCCTTATTTCTCTATTTCCCTGCTTTTCTTCTGTTGCCATTGCATCTAGAATATTATTTAAACATATTCTCTTAGCACATTATCTTGTTTCTTCAATAGGTGTGTGCAAACTGAGATTATAAACAATGACAGGTTATTTAAAATATGAATGCAGGGAATTATAAACATACTTCATGATGATTAGCTTAGACATGGTCTTAGAGACTTCACATACAATTATTAAGTTAGGCAATTAGTCTTTTCAATCACTTTTAAGAATTGCTGGCTAACTTAAAAAGCAATATAAACTTAAGTATCTTACTCAACCAGCGTCTCGCGGATTCTGAAGCTACAAAGGAAACAATTACAAGCTTATATGTATGGAACGGTAAAAATCAGTAACAGAATTAACTTACGTAAAATAAATATTTTATTCCATTTCCTTTCCAGATGAAGTTGTCAATACAATCAATGCAAAATAAAGCTGACACTGCCAGAATTTAGAAACCACTGGAATCTGAAATCTTCATAATCTCTACCATCATGTAGTGTAAGAGTTAGTTTAGATAACATCTGACATTTTTTTCTTGCAGAAATTTCAGAATGTTCTGTTTCAAAGTCTTTTATCCAGTTAGAAGTTCCAAGATTAAAACCTCAAAATTTATTTGGCCAGTTTTCAAATGGGAGCTATAGCTATAGTCCAATATTCCTTTGACCCATTCTTCCAAATGAATGGGAGGAGGCTCTACTGTGCTATAAATCTCAGCGGAGAAAGTATGACCAAGTGTGCCAATCGCTGAAGCCTGTTACAGAAAAAACTGACAATTTTATTTTTTTTAAGTCAAAAGAATGAAAATATAAATATGTTTAGATAAACTGTTTAGGTATTATTTAAATTGTATATATATAAGTGTACCATATGTAAGAATACTATTTATATATAGATGTATATAAATACACTTATATTTACTTATACGCAAATATACTTAAATATACATTATTAAATATACGTGCTAAAAGAAATAGCTTAGCCGTCACATCTTTGATTCCTTCACCATAATACATGTCTCTGCCAGAGCTGTGAGCTGATTCTAAGAGGTTGACTTGCTTTTGATTGGTAGGTAGATGAATGAATAAACAATTCATATTCGGTTTTCTTCATGTTTGAGAGTATTGCTTGATCAGATTATAATGATTTTCAAGTGTTTATTATACAGTGACCAAGAAATGCAGGTTCTAGTAGCCCTGTACAGAGGACCTGTTCCCTTCTGGTCATGAATAGTTTCAGAATTCCATTATTTGCACTGAGTTTACACAAAATATTTTCAAATGACCATATGGCTCCTTGTAATGAACACACAATCAAAGTGGCCAAGGTTCCTAATTTCCTGGAAGGAAACCGATAACCCTGTCATTAAATGGAATTTTATGTAACAAATTTAAAAAAGACTTTTGCCTTGCCTACGATTGTCTTTTTTTTTACCTGGGCTGATGTAAATTAACAGCATTTCATGGAGTTTTACTGGTGTAAGATGGATGAGAGTGATCAAAGCAAACTGGCATCCAAACGAAAACAGTAAAGACATTTATACATTCACCATTATTAGGGAAAAAGACAAAGCTACTTGGTATATATATATAAAAAAAATGTTCTGCACAGGTCTAGTGCTGCTCATTCTACCAATTTAACAAAGCTCATAAATAACATTAAATAATAGATTCACATACTACACTGGTATAGGGAAGGGAGTGAGGAATTGATTCAACTCTTAGAAAATTCTGTTGCTATTGGCATATTTAAATCCATCTCTCTGCAAGCTGGGAACTCCAGGCACAAAATGACCATTGTAAATGATTTGCCTGAATTCAAGTCCGTAGGATGCTACAGAACTGACTTTGACTAGATGAAAAATAACACATTACTTTTCACAAGTATCAGTATTCAGTGAAACTCAAAACAAAAATCCACATATTTTCTGTTTAAAACATAAGAGAGGGTAAAAGCAAAAATGGTCAGATATTACAATGGTGAGATCTAAATAGCGGACATTCCCAGCAGTCCGTGCCACGACTTGCTCTCTTTAACACATTCATAAATGACAGAGTATGGACAGCAGTCAACTATTTATTGCTTCTTGCACACAAGAACTGAGGCATCACATGAACTCAGCAGCTAAGCTTAAACAAGCAAAAAAAGGTGGTTCTCTATATAACAGCTGACAGTAAATCTTGACAAAGGATGCTGAGCATACAGAAAATCTGCATGAGTTGAATCGAAGATTGGGCAATTAGTTGGAGAAGACCTCCATTATACCGGATTATTTGGGGAATGTGTCATTTACATCTGCTATGAGTGTCCAGGGAAGTTACTGCTGGAGAGATGGCACAGGGTTAGAATGACCTTTGATATAAATCAGTACAGCTGTGGTATAAATATGAGCAATAAACATTACAATTAAAAGTTAAGAAACCAACAGATGAGATTTAGCTACACACACCAGTAAATGAAATAATCCAGGAACCATTTTCAGGCCCTTGGGCCAACTAACAGGCACAGCTTGTTCCCACTCAGCTGAAGTCTTCTGTTCCCAAGGCAGGGTAGTCCTATCCCAGCTGCCTCGCTGGGGGTGGTTCCTGGCCTGTGCTAATCCCCAAACTGTGCTCGAGCATCGTTGAGTGGATGCTAGTTAAGTCATCACGAGCGGAAAACATGCCAGCAATTAACAGTTTAACAGTATGAACACGAGTGCTCACAGGCTGGTACAGATGCAGCCACCATACCTAACAGTTCATCAGTGTCAAAGGCATATAGATTTTAACGATACCGAGCTTCTGCTCTAGGCCTTGGATCCAGTATGGACCTTCACATATTAGAAGAGAGCTTTACACGTGAAGGTGAAATTTCAAATACTTGTTATCCAAGTTAGAACCTACCTAAGGGGAAAAACAACCCACATCGTTCTGCTGTAGTGAGCATAAGCTAGGGCCTGCTAATTATTATGACTGACATATCGTAATTCAATAACTTACTTTCTACATAAAACCAACCCTTCACTATACAAAACCATCAGTGGGACTAACAAATGATTCCAAACTGTAAAAAGCTTCATTGCTGATCTAATTATGCTCTGCTTCTCGCAGCTATGGGAAGTGCAGAATAATCAGAGCACAGCAGGCACCAGCTATGAATCCTCCCTTCCTCACAGCCAGCCCCTACACGCTCTGATGGACAGGGAGAGGACAGTGAGCGGCAGCGGTACATCAGCACGTCAGCCTTCTCTGAAAGGGGCCGTAAATAAACCAAAGCAGCTACAGGTGCAGCCCAGTGAGGTGGTGGAAGGGTAGAAGTCGTCCAGAAGCTGAAATGATGTAACAGAACCAAGGAAGAACAGGGGATATAGCTGGATGTGCCAGCTGTGCACTGCGGTAGACAGAAAAGAATGAAATCAGTTATGTAGAAGCCATAGGAAAGAAGTCAATCAGGCCATAAAAAGAAAAAACAGAGGCAGAATGCAGAGGAAGGGAGTCAGTAAGACAGAGTGCATGTGACAAAGAAATAGAAAGAATTAGAGACAGAAGGAGGGGCACACAGATCATAGGAAGTGAAATAAGAGAAATGAGAAACTATCTCTGGGGTAGAGGAAAGGAGACTTACACGGTCAAGAGACAATGAAGAAAAGAAAAATGAATGAGCAAAAATGAATAAGTAGAACAAAAGTCATGCTTTTCCAGAAGAAGAAAGGCCAGAGAAAAGGAAGGGGAGAAAAAGCAGAGCAATTAATAAAAGGAATGAGACAGTAGGGATGAAGGGAGGGACATGAAAGGGATATAAAATGGCACAAGGCATACACATTGGAGGAAACAAGCCCTCTTTTATTTATTCATACTTCTATATTTTATGTTATCTTCCTAGCAAGCATCCCATAGCTCCATAGATTTTTGGGGGGGGGGGCGGGGGAAAGGGATGGGCTGGCAGCATATTGTTGCTGGGGGATTTACTATAGCTCTTTTTTCTTCTTGTACTGCTGGACGTATATTTATTGAAATTACCTGAGATAGTGGCTGGCACTTTTTCAGAAATGTCAATATCTGATTTGGAATAGAGAGGAATTTTTTTTTTTCTTTAAGAAAAAAACCAAACCTAAGAAAATTCAAAGAGGGGGATACAGATGTAAGGAAGTGATTGGTGTCATTTGTCAGCAGTTACCAGCAGCCTGCAAATACTCAGCTCCTATAGAACACCAAACACTTTTTGCTATTTGAATGACATCTGAAACAGAAAAGAGCTATGATTTATCTTTCCTGAATACAGCATTAACACAGGGTTAATACTGCCTGATGAAATAAAGTTATCTAGAGAGAAATGAAAAAAGGCACCCATTTTAAAAATAATCTAAACTAATTCTCATATTGTTCAGATATTTTGTTGGAATTTTTAAGGTTTTCAAGAAACAAAAAAAGAAACATTTAACATTTTTAGTCTTCCTCTTTACCTGTTTGTTTCTATCACAATGATTCGCCAGAAAAGAGGCAATTCTGTGAAAGCGAGGGCAACACATCAGAAGGTTTTGTATCTCACTGTTAATCGTTACAACAATAGTAGTAATAACCCCATGGACCATTTTGATGAAAACAATAGTGGAAAAATACTATTAGCTTGGCCAGCTGTGATTGCCTACTAGCATTCATTGATATTAATTTTTTGATTCATTTTTATAACTATTTCTACCTGTCCATTTATAGGGCAGTTTTAGAATGCCCGGAGCAAGGCTGCCAGGTTGCCATTTCATCCAGTAGCACATCCTGGGTTTTTATTGGATTTATTTTTCCTTCAGCAAGTATTTGCTCTTGATGCTTAATTCAGAAGCTTCTTGCTTCTGTGCTGGGAATAAAAATACAGAATTGGTTCTCCAATTAGCAAACATTTTCAGCTGCAAAACTATCAAATCAATACCATATCCTCAGCAATCATTTCAGTTACAAAAGTGTGAAATTTTTTTT
Source organism: Gymnogyps californianus (assembly GCF_018139145.2). NCBI lineage: Eukaryota > Metazoa > Chordata > Aves > Accipitriformes > Cathartidae > Gymnogyps > Gymnogyps californianus. The sequence continues at coordinate 4,661,714 of NC_059479.1, forward strand.
CCAAGAGCTCTCAATGCCCATTTTTTGGCTAATTAGCTGCCTGTCTGCCTTGTCCAAGTGGCAGAGTTTAATTCCAAAATGAAAGACTTGAAAAACCCAAGAAAGTCCTCCAAAAGCAAATGACTTGCATTCAAACAAAAAATTTCTGTGCTGCCCCTTTTCTCATGAAAGATTTCTTACGCAAATAGAAATTCAACGACTAAGAAAAATTTGAAAGACATTGTTCTGGTGATACTACCCTCTTTCATACTGTTTCTTCCCACGTTGTCACCCCTGAAGCACCTGTAATAAAGACAATGAATAGCAGCAATTATATTTATATATAATTATTGTGGTTATTTATAGTTACATAAAAATGCTGTTAAGTCACATCTGTCTCCGCAAACGTTCTTACAGATTTTGATAGAGCTTTTATTTGTTCCATCAGTTATAATGCATCTTGGTTTACTCGAATGAGAAGGCACTATCTTTTTGTTATTTAATAGTCTTGATGTACTGGCTGGTTGTCATTTTCATTCTATAAGTAGCATAATATAGCAAGAAAAGTGGTTAAGCCTTTTGCTGATGGTTTAATTAATTGGTACTAATGTCGCATTTTGCAGTTTCCAGATCAGTTCGATTGAAATAAGGGTGCTAACCCTGCATTTTCATACTGACTGTGCACTGGTTCAGGATAGATTGCATGAATTCATGTAAGGGAAATCCATCAAGGCTTACTAAACGCATGGATATGCATAGAAATGCAACTAACTCAGGGAATAGTACCCAAGCTGCAGTCTGGGAGAGTAACAGAGGGAATGGACACAGACAGATTGCTGTCTACTGATAGTGTATCAAAGAACCGGCTTAACAGACTGTGCTGTCTGGTCAAGAAGTTCCTGAGGCTTTTTAGATAACTTAGTGCACTACTATGTGTTTCTGGCAGAACGATCTCCTCTATAGTAACGAGCTATGTTTGGAAAGTAGCCTGTGCTTTTTTCAAGGATAAAATAAACCAGTAGCTCTATTTCTGTCATTGTATTCTGTAAATTTTGCAGTGTTCTTCCTCAGCTTTGGACAACCAATAAGAATAGTTTGGGCCAGATTTACAGTGGCATTTAAGCATCCAGCTTGGCAATGGAGGATATTTTCAGAAGTGAATTACATGGATAATGCACTTAATTCTGAATAAACTCACTGGCCTAAACATGGGATTGCTGAGGATCCTGTCAGCATTTATCTGCATCTTTACATGCCTAAACATCTTTGTAGATCTAATCTTTCATTTATACTTTACTAGAGGCAGAAAATTCATCCTGCTGCAACTCATCTGTGTTATCTAAAGGATGCAGTGAAATGTCCAGCACAATCTGAGAAACACATACTGAGTAGCAAATGATTCAATAAAGCTTCCTATTCTGTAGCTAGTTGCCTATCATCTCATTTAGGCACATTATTATCTCTGGGCTAAAAAGATTTTTGTAGCTCAGGCATCTTTTGCTTCTGGTGCCTTTTCTTCCTCAGGAATGCACCAACAGCCAGGAAAACGTACACTGAAGCATGGGAAGATGAACATCTCATAGCTAAATAATATTGTTGGAAAAAATATTATGGATTAACTCAAAAGATGTAGCTGCAACATTCTTGGCACTTGGAAGAAAGGTCCTTCCCCAAATGACAGAACTGCACAGAACACAGCAGTTATGCTCTGTTAACTGAACTGCAGGCATAACAGCATTTGAGGATGAAAACCAAATAGTTAGAAGCACAGCAGAAAGACTTTAACCAAATTATTTTTTTGGTTATTGTCGTGGTTTAACCCCAGCCAGGGGTGAGCCATTGCTCACCACCCGCTGACTGATGCCCGAGCAGAGATCCACCCCTCCCGGCCAACTCCCCCCTGTTTATATACTGGGCATGACGTTCCATGGTATGGAATACCCTTTGGCTAGTTGGGTCAGCTGCCCCGGCTGTGCTCCCTCCCAGCTCCTTGCACACCCGCTTGCTGGCAGAGCATGGGAAACTGAAAAGTCCTTGGCTTAAGATAAGCGCTACTTAGCAACAACTAAACCATCAGTGTGTTATCAACATTGTTCTCACACTAAATCCAAAACCCAGCACTGTACCAGCTACTAAGAAGAAAATTAACTCTATCCCAGCCGAAACCAGGACAGTTATAAAAATACACTATTTTACCTTCTTGGGAAATGAACATGAATGTCCGTTTCTAGTGAACTTACAGCTGTAAGAATCTCTAACTACTCATATTATTTTAAGATGGATTTAATTATTTGTGCATCATTAATCACTCCAGTTTCTACGTTTGTTGACAGCCACCATTCAACACATCAGGTAACTGTAGTCCATCATCATAACCACTATTACGATTCCATTACAGGATAAGTAATTTTACCTGCTTTCACTCCAAGGGCACCTGAAGGGACTTCCTGAAGTTTTGTGTGTATATTTTACTTAAACAACAACATTTTGAAAAAAATAGGTAGAAACTGCAGAGCCACAATCAGCACTTTCTTAGATGTCTGAACTAGGGGCGGGGGGAGAGGGGGTGCAGTTGCTTTTTTGTAGGAAGATGATTAATGAATTGTTGACAGTAATAAAGAAGCAGACATCTTGGAGATATTATTATGGATCACATATCACTTGAAACAGCAAGTCTGCCTCCGTAAAACATTTTATTTGTTATATTGTGCAAATCGATTGTAATTTGCTACTGGCTTCTTTTCAAATACATTTCTTCATTGCTGCCTTGGTAAATAATAAATCACACTAACTATTATTTCAAAATTGAGTGTTCCAATTTAGTTATGAATGGAGAAAGTAGAGATGCTTCAGGATATGAAATCTTCTAGCAGTTCACAGAAAAATAGCTTCTTAAGGATAACCACATCAAAAATCATTAGAGACAGACTACACCACACTAGCATGCATGCCTTCGTGACTGAAGGCAGCCTAACAAAACACTGACAAGGTTATGCTAAATCCTGCTCTCCTGCCCTTTGCAAAAAAAAAAAAAAAAAAAAAAAAAAAAAGAGATGCAAACAATAGTTCCAGTAGTGCTGTATTAATACTGTTATACAAGCACCAATAGTAAATCCAGTTTTTTAAGTTTAACATCTTTATGTCCCTGGATTTGTCTTCAGACATAAATCAGAAATGTCCTTGAAGAAGCAATATATTTGCTTCTTCCAGATTACCAGTTTGTGCTTTGTAAAATAAAGCAGATCTGTTTCTCATGCTCAGTATGGATGAGTCATGCTTTTAATATATGAAATAAACCTGAAGGAATAAAAATGATTCTACAAAGTTATGAGATTTGGATGGGTCAAGTATATCTGTAAAATCTAATGGATAATCTGCATTAAGCTGATCTATTCATTTTTGTTTGCTTGCCTGGTTTTACACGATGTTAACTTTAAGACTCAATGAGCATTTATGCATTCAAAACACCCAGCCATTGAGAATTTTTATATGGATTTCAAGAGAAAATATGTAATATTCTTTAAGCCTTAGCTTTCTCTTTTGAGCTACTTATCCTTTTTTTGTTGTTTTCTTTGTTTGTTTGTTTTGAATACTTCCCAGTACCACAAATTTCTTAACTGAAATATTTTTGACAAATACCAACTAAAAGAAAACCAAAACTCTTGTAACTGTTGCACTTGGACTGCTACCTAGTGACTCTACCATTTCTATCAGATGTAATATTTCTTTATAAATTACACCAAGTCTTCTGCAGGCTTTTCCATTATTTCTTGAAGCCTCTCAGTTCCTCTTTTATTCAAAATAAAGCTTGCCTATGCCTTGGGTTTCCTGCAGGATTTCATAATCTCTCTGCTTATGCATCTCAGAGGACAGTTCCAGATGATTTGGATATGTTAATATCTAACTGCCACACTGAGCCACAGACTTTACTAAATATAAATAACTGATTACGAGTCAGCAACTCAGCTCTACTATCTATGCAGTCACAACCCAATCAACACAATAAGAACCTACATATTTTTCCTTCCAGTAGATTGTACAGTCAAAGACGGCCTCTGGACAATTTGTGATGTGTCTACGTCTTCATCGAAGCTGCTAAATTTTCAACGTAATTACTCAGTAACTCAACTAACTTGAGGTTAGTTTCACGCCAGTTAGTTCAAGAACTCACAAGCCTGGAAAAGTTTGTACTTACTTCATGTAATAAAACAGATCTTCCTCTGTTTTTTCTCTGACCTTTTCTCTCTTCTGGTTTGTTTGGGGTTTTTTTTTTGGTGGGGGTGGGGGGGGTGGGGGGTGTGTGTGTGGGGGGGTGGGGGTGTGGGGGGTGTCCCCATCCCCCCGATCTTTCTCTATACAGGCTTGGTGTAGAACAACTGTGATTTTGTGTAAAGTGAGAGTAAATATGACCTCACAGTTTTAGCAAAATGTATTTAGCATATCACTTCAAGATATGAGAAATAATTATGCTAAATGGAGACTTCATTACAGTCATTTCTAAATGAGAATGAAAACCAGTATTTCCAAATAATCTAAGACTGACTTGGAGAACCTCTGCCAGAACTGTTCACAGGCCACAATTGCCAAACCATTACTTTTAAAGGCATACACTTTGCAGTGGGTAAATTTAGATGAACATTTGCTTTAGAATAGAGTTTCAGGAGTGTTACTGGACCCCTTCCTTCTGTATGTTCAGACCGCCTACTTGAAGGAATTCTGCAATTAGAGATATACATTAAAAAATGTACCTCCATAAAATAAGGAATAATGTAAGTCATACTACATGGCTGCTCATTAATTTCAGTTTTTAACCAAATAGGAACATATTCCTGATTTTTTTTTCCACGTGTCCACCTTTACCTTTTTCCCATGAAGAGCAGCTTGATAATGAGAACTTCCTATTAAACCTTCGTATTCAGTTTAGAAATGTTCAAGAAGAAAATATGGAAACAGCAGTTGGGGGGGGGAGGGGGAATAGAACTACAGGTCCATTTCATAATCACTACTCTGTGATCTGTTGTGCTCCTGACATACATTAAGAAGATCCCTTGGAGAATTCTGTCTCCATTCATTATATCCTGAAAGACTCTGGTTTCATTGACCTTGCTCTCAGTACAGTGCCTTACGTCCCACTGATCTAAGGAGTTTTATATAATGAGTAGCTGGAAAGGGGTGAAATTAGCCCAGAGAGCCATAATACATAAAATGTTCTCTGCTCAACACTAATTAGTTTATTTGATTTTCATCTGGTAGGTCTTGTCTCCAAGGTACAGAGAATGATTTTGTTTTCACATGCCATAACATCAGACACTTAAGTTCTTTAGTTTTGTATCCTGTTCTGGGGGTGGTAATTTTGTTTAAAAAAAAAAAATCTTACTTCAGCAAATAAAAATGAATTTTTGTCAGACTTAAAAAAACTATGCTCTTTTTATTGGGGACTTGGGGGAAATAGATTATGAATTAGACTTTTTGATAACTGAAGATTAATATTAGTCTGCTTCCAATCAAAAACTTCAGCACTTGAATACTGAATACGGAGGCTCATTGACATAGCCTCCAAGACAATACACCAAAATAGATACAGCTGCTAGAGTGGAAGTTGCTTTCAGCCAATGAATTTACTGCTTGTCAGATTTGTATGCATGTTTGAATGTGAGGGTAATGAAATAACATTATAGATTTCAGAACCAGGGCAGCCTTTATTCAGATAAGGTTATAAGCACATATGTTTTAGAATGAGTGTCTGCTGAAGTAATATAATCCATTCCCCACTTATTCTCAGGAGTTTAACTGTTTGCTGCAACATTTAAACATACACAGAAATGCAGTCTGGGATCATATGCAAAGAGCTTTGCATCTTGGGCAAATATACAGTGCTAAGATCACAGGGACCATATTCAGATAGTTTAGCTTGAGTCTATATAGACTTAACACGTTATTCCCAGTGTTTCCTTTCAGCTAGGTATCTTTCGCATCTTAAAGCACACAGTAGTAAACAAAATTAAGCAAAATTTAATTGTCAAATCACTGTGAGACCCAAAGGTTACATCTCAAGATAAATAGCATACGACACTGAGGCCAGACTATCAGGCAAATAAAAACTGATAGATGGACACTACAAGTTTACAACTCAAAACTGAGCATTCAAATGCAGAGTAGGTAAAATTTTCAAAATCACTTTGCTGTGATGCAGATTTCAAATAATTAAAATTACATTAAATAATAAGTTAGAGTTTTGAAACATATTCAGTTGCAAACCCCTCCAGAGGGTTAATGCTAATCCCACTCTCTAATGCTAACACCCCTCATCTGGAGAAAATATTCCCACAGCAGCATTTGTGGGATATACCTTTTGAAAACCCTTTAGACGCATCAGCGAAAAGTCTAGAAATGCAGGAGTGGCAACACGTTGCTCCCAAACTTTACATCAAACTCTCTACAACCAGTATCACCATACTATTCAACACAAATGTAATAAAAGCAGTTAAGCGGAGAGAGGTGGATAACAGCAATGAACTGTTCCCATTCACACCAGGCGCAAACCGAGCAAGCAGGACAGGGACTACGTGCCTGAAAGAAATGGGGCAGTATCTAGCATTGGATCTGATGAAAATTCTCCAGTTGCAAATGTAAACTATAATGGGTTATTAAAATATTAAAGATAAAAGTGACCTTCGGTTATTGGGGTTTGTAAGTTTAGCTTTCTTTTCTTTCAAATCAGGAAGAAAGACTTTTGAGCAATTAAAAAGAAATGGGTTGGCAGTAGAGATTAAATTAAAATGAATAGCACGACCATAGCAGAATTAAAAATACGTTCTATAGAGCTACTGAAGATATTTATTCCATTACCATTTCATTCTTCTAAGGAAGTCTTTTAGCTTACTCTCAAAGGGCTGAGCTTGTGACCAATATATTCAAGGCAAGGACCAGAACTGCCCTAAAGAGTATTTAAGTCGTGGGATAATTTTTCTGAAGAACACAAGTAAATAGGCAAAGTGGAACAGACACATTCTGGGAATAATTATTGCCTCTAGTATATTAAGTTATTCAGCATTAGGCTATTCAGCAGTAATTATACTACCCCTGGGCAAGGATGATTTAGTACTGCATACTGGTGAAAGCCGCATAATTAAGAGAATGGGATCTGGCTACTATTTAACACACCTTTCCAAATGTTCATTTGATCCAGTTGGCAACAGCCACAATGGACTGTATACGATGGGAAGGTTAGCAATGTGTCTTGTATTACATTGTCTGAGTGCTACAGCATTTAGCACTCTATAGTCAGAAGGTCAAACTCTGTTCTCATTTAACTCTGTGTAAGCCAACCAGCTTAAACAGAATTGCATGTGTCTAATTAAAAGCTGCATGTGGTCTGCTGGGCCACCCTCTGATGTTAATACTTAATGCATTTTAGCACATTTTGTTCTGTTTATTTTGAAATCAGGCAGAACAAAGCCATGTATAGGTTCTAAAATCAGCTACAATGCCTTATATGCTTGAATAGGGGGGGGGAAAAAAGTGTTTAACAGAAAGAAGAAACATTTTGGTGTTTCACATTACTTCCCTCCCCTGAAATGTGAAAGGTTTACACGGTATTGAGTATTGCCCCCTTTTCTCTGTTGCTCACATTGCGGTATTCATAGGAATGGGGAAAAAGAATGTTTGGAATGGGCAGTGCCACAAAACCATTAAGACTCCTTTCTTATCCTTTCTATCCATATTTGTTATAGAATAGAAAATAAGGACATAAAGAGATATGAATCTGTTCCATAAGACTTAGAAAGTACCACAATATAAACAACCCATTTAGTCATATCTGAGTTGCTGAGTTCACGTGTATCTCAGAATCAATGCATAGTAATACTCAGCAATGGGGCTTCTACTTTGTCCCTCTGCTTCAGTCTGCTATGAGAGCACTTCATAAGAACATGGGATTTGAAAGGCATCTAACACAAGGTGATATTCTAAAACATCATACTTGGGTATCTTTGCTATGGCAGAAATTCTTTCTTGAAGCCTTACATCCACACATGGAAGATTATCAGTAAACATCTGACAAAGACAGCAAAATCTGGAATGCCTCCAGTGTCTGAATCTGGCTTTCTGCCTCGGTTATTTGGCTTGCTCTCTGACAGATCCCATGATTTGCTTTACAAGCAGTAGCAGTGGCAGTTTGGAAACAGCCTCCAGGGGAGGTCATAGGGGGATTCGCTTGGCTCCTCAATATCATTTGTCTTGCCTGAAATTAATTTTGAAGAAGCCGTTCAGCATTGTTTAAGAATAAGATTATGCATTAGCAATAGCCATTCATTTTCCTGCTTAGTGTAAGGTAACAGAATGTAGCATTCAAATGCTAGGATTTATGTCACTCTGGGGAAACGTGTTCTAACCAATTTGATTTTTTTAACATTTCTCAGTTACCCTGTTTGATACAGACATCACAAATAGTGAAAACCTATAGCACAGTAAGGTAAAAAAAAAAATCTAGGTTTTAGGAACTTAGAAAACAATTGTAGGAAATCTTCACCATTTCTTGTTCCTTTGACTTAAAAGGAAAATCAATAAAAAGTTAATTTCAATTTTTTTACATTCTTTTGCTACTTACTTCTCAGAACTTACTAAATCCTTCAGTAAGAAGGGTTAGCCTTACTACTATTTTTGCATCCCTTGCTATTTCACAGCAATATGTCTATGACTTTCATTTGAAAAATACTAAAGATATATTGACTTATATTAAACTTATTTACATATATTAAACTTATTTACAAAGTCATTGACTTCAATAAAATTCTTCAAGGTTAAGCCAAGTCCAAAGATGACCCATTAATTCTATAGCCCTTCAGACATCATCTTCTATGACTCATTTTTTTAACAAGACCCACTCAGAATTAAACTGGGATTTTACCCATCTTTCACGGTTACCTTACCTCACTGCTACCAATTATTTATTGTGTATTTCTTCCTTTTGTCATGTTTTTTCTGTTGCTAATCTCTTCTGGCCCTATGCAATTGCTGGTAGATTACTTTCTACATTCAATTTTTTTTTTCTGTTAAAGAAAATAGATTTTTTTGGGGGGGAGATAATATTTCAATGCCCAGATCATGACTGTTAAATATTGGAAGTGTGGCTCAACTAGAAAATCTTCCCTTCACATGCTGCTTTTCCAAAAAACTATTTTTCACACATTCTGATTCAGGACAGAATTAAGAGCTTTGAAATTTTCTGAAAAGAAATGAAACAAACTACACAGAAGAGTAGAGCGATGTTCTGTCCGTACCATGGGATGCTAGAGCAGTTCCCAGCTCTCAGATGATGCTCCAGTCACTTCCCAGTTCCATGTCACAGAAAGACCAAGCCCTTCGTAATTTTCTTCCTTCCTGCCCCCTCCCCATCCCACATTCCTCTTCCTGTATGAAGGACACCAAGCAGAGGGACTCCTAAGAAGCCAGAGTATGCACAAGTCAAGTCTCCAAACTGGGCTAGCAATGGACTAGAACTGCAAGATGTTGCAGATTGTGCCTGTCCTTTGCTTTAAACCCAACCCTTAAACCAGGACGATCAATAGTCAGATGGTGAGGACACTTACCCAGAGTACAGGAAGCCCAGTAACAGGAACTTGTTCTGCCTGATTCTGATACTTGAACCAGAAAGGTATTCATGACATAGAAGTGTCCGAAGAGCCATGCACCAAATCAGGATATACATGGACAACATATACCATGCTGAAAGGAGTCTCCGGCGTAAAGGCAAGGTAAATGAGGATGGAGAGGCAGACCGTACTTGATTTGGTCTCTATTTACCACTCATGGATATGCTCAGAACAAACAGAAAAGCATCATATGTTGACTGAAAAAGTCAGAAGTCACTTAAGGACAGTCACTCTATGCAGCGAACAAAATAACAGAGACCTCGTTCTTTCATCATTCATTGACTTTCACTGATAAGACAAAAATCAAGCTCACGTTTTTAGCTAGTTGAAAACAAACTGTGTAAGATAATGAAAAAGCTTCCAGAATTTACATCTGTTATCACAAATACAGATTAGGTTCTGCCTCTGGGTGACCAGCCATAGTTTCCTCATGATTTACTATACATAGGAGAATTTCAGCATAAGTCCACACACCCAGTCTCTACATCTTGATAACATTTTGGTATTTTTCTGTTTCTAGGTCTGCACATGCTTCTCAACAAGCATCTGTTAATTTGATAAGCTGCAGAACAAAAAAAAAAAAAAAAAAAAAAGGCAGCTGCTTATAGTATTGGGGGCAATCACAAGGCTGAGATAAAGAGGCAATCTGAAATAGGGAAAAGCAAAAGTACTTTCAGCACATGCGTCAGCAGTGGTTTCCCTCCTGTAATGCATACTTTGATCTGGCTCTTTTCTCATTCTTAGCTCAGAGGCTAATGATCCTTGTTGCTAAGTCACATCAGTGAAATGCTACGAAAGGACAAGTTCCATTTAAACGAATGAGTCTATATTGGCACACATAATTTTCATCTATGTTCCAAGGAATTATTTTGATCTGCAAACTTAAATTAAAGCTCATTCCTACTCTTTTAGCTAGGCACATTGCCTTGGGAGCTTATACTCTAAGTAACACACTTGGTGTCATTGCTCTCTCCTCTTTTGGAAAGCAACGGATGCTTAGAATTAATTCTAAAAGCTTTGAGAATGTACAGTATACACAAAACTTCAGGCTATGTCATACGTAGTGACACTATGTATTCAAGTACCAGCTATAATCAATATCTGTGCTTTATATGCTGGAATTCAATGACCTCTTACATACTTATTCTCAAAGATTAATATAATTTTGACTCAAAACTCCCAACAGCCTATGTGCGTAGCAGTCTGTGACATGATAGCTTTTCTTGCCACAAGTTGTATGGCAAATCTGAAAATATTTTCTCATCACTTTTGGAATAATCTGTACCATAGTTTCCACACTGGAAATGAGAGCACTTGCTGGAACAGAGCTGGGGCAGGAACAACTGAGAAGTGCAGTATGTCCTTTCACAAAGCCTCAAAGCTGCAGACTTAGTTGGTATAAAGCATCACTGTCACTGTCTCACAAGGATACAGGAAAAGAAGGTAGCAGGTACAAGAAGAGAAGGTAGCAGGTACCATTTCTGCTTTGTGTGTAGCAGAATACTAATGCGGTTTCTGTGCTACCTCCTGAAAGAAGCAAGTGAAAATAGAAAGGGCAAAGTGACACAAGGAACTGGTCCTTTCATGCTAGGACCAGATGGAAGACTGTCAAATGTACAGGTCAAAGATCAAAAGCAACGGAAGTACACTCAATCTCTGTCAAGCATCATGGAGAAACTTCTCCGAGGACTTCACATTCCACGAATATCTCTGCTTTAATAGCTATCCACAATTTCCTTTCAACCTACAGCACATTTTTACCATTTCCAGTTGAACTTTTACATATTTGTTCTTTTTTTTTTCCTCTGAATAACAAGGACAAATCTCAAATTATCCTACAAGAATGTCAAAGCTCCTGCCTTAAAATTAAATCCTATCCTATCCAAACGTGAACTAGAGTATTTCCTGAAATCTCAGTAGACGCCGTCTAAATTAAGTGTTCACTCAGGAAAAAAGAAGTATCCAGGCACCTGACTTTGTAATGGCTTTAAACTATAACAAAGACTACCAAGTTTCAATACCACATGTTCTGTTTTTTGCCAGTGAACTATGTTTTGGTTTACAAAAGAAACTGAAGACTGTTCTGTTGTGGAGAGAGAGAGAAAGAGCAAGAGATGTAAATACTAAAGATAGAAGAATAAAAATCTTTTGAAGGGGAATTGAGTGCTTGCCTACTGCTTAAGAAAAATGCACTATAAAGCAGCTATTGATTTTTCATTCAACAGCACTGAATGTTTTATTGAAAAGCAGCAATGCTCAGTAATTTGAATTTTCAATTAAGGTAGCACGTTCCTTGGACACATTTACTACTGCACTCCAGTGACATTTATTTGACTTTTAAAATCCCTCTACTATTGTATTCGTGTTTGTATAGATCAAACTACCAATACAGAAAGTGTTAGGATTATAACACTGCTGATTATAGACATATGTTTGGAAGGTTCCATGGACAATCTAATGACTTTATTTATAGGTAGGACAATGTGTAGTCAGACATAGCTGAACTAAAATATGCCACTATGAGATAAATTAAGCAGTTCAGTATTTCAGCTTAGAAATATTTACATTTTCCTTCCCTTTATGGACAGTATATAGTTGCAGTGAAGTTAAACTAGTTATTAAAAAATTTTTAAATTATATGTTTACATTTTAGAGGATTGGGGGGGCTTTACTGAAATTCACGCTTCTCAAACTGATCAGCTACTTACATGTATAAAAATTTCCACCGGAAGATAGGATGCAATATTTCTGGACTAAAAATAGATAATGATAGCTCATATTGCATTCTCTTCTAGACAAAAATGGCTGGTAACCTGCTAGTTTTCATAGCCCCGTGTAGATGTGGGGTAGCTTGACCTCCATGTGGTCAACTGACAAACTTTATACTTCTAGAAATACATTTAGTCTTTCCTAGTCATAGGTGCTTCCTTGTTCAAAAACCATATCAACTACTTTGCTAAGGGAAGAACTTGGGTAATCCTTGGGAATTTTACTAATCGTGAGAGGCACAGCTTGGAGTCACTATTGCACCAGGTTGTGCACGCTGCTGTGCAACAAAGTGCTAGCAATTTATTTCATCAAATTACAGTGTAGGTTGCACAAATTCCTACTAGTTTGTAAAGTGTTGCGCTTAAAATCCTGTTGTTTCTTGCACTTAAAATCTAGATATGGGCAAAAGGAACACACCTTATATGCAAAGCCAAGAAATTACCATTACTTTAACTGAAGTCTTCACAGTCTAAAGATTTAGTCCAGTTGCAATGATACTAGCACTTATAGCTCAAAATATATTAGGCTAAAATATCTCCGCAAATGTTCTAAAATCAATGCTTTTCTACGGTGTTGTGCCTACCCTTACCCGTGTTTTATTTCTTCTCACCCCTGGAACTACTTGAGGTCATTTTTACATGCTTGCTCACATGCTCATTCTTCACTGGTTTGCAAGTACATGTTACATTCAAATGTACTATATATATGGTGTGTTTTCATGCATGTTAGACACCTGTTCTTTCTTCTTTTTGTTACCTACCCCTAAAACTGGTTTTACCCAGGTCCCAGGCTTGTTTCCTTTAACAATAATCATCCACTGGTGAGTTATTTATAGTTCTCAGGCCTTTGATATCATCCTGTGCCTGCAGATTCAAAACCCCTGCTGTTATCTCTTGCCTATACTCTTCTATGCTGCATTTTTGTTCCAGGGTCATAGGTAGTTCACTCTGCGCATAAAAAATACTTGCTATTCCTATCTACCAGTTACAGAAATATATAAAACAATGTATAAGCATGTATATACGTATATTTATATACACATATACATAAACCAGACAATTGTACAAAAGCTAAAACAAAACAGGTAGTAGCACTTGTTTGTCAGACAAATGTTACAGCTAAACAAGCTAAAGCAGAGCACATACAAGCCAAACCAAGTCCAGACAAAGCCTGACAGGTCCTAAGGCCTACGTTGTTATCTTAACACAAAGACTATGGCCTTTTGCATGCAATAGCAACTTCATATTTACAGGGCTACAAGGCTACAAAAGAATAATTTCACAGAAATGGTGCAAGAAAAAAAATGACAGTGAATTAACAGTGTCTTCAATAGCTCCTAATTTGCTCCAGCAATCTTTCTGCTACTGTGGGGAAAAACAAATTTCAGCACTGAATTTAATACTTTCTGCATATGCAGTGAGTAGTGTCCAGATATCACTAATCTTTTCTGCAACCCAACTCTTTTTCCCCTACTTATAACTAATTTCTCTTGGGTTTTTTTGGTAGGATTAAATTTCACTAATGGCTGTCTTTGTTTTAATGCTTTAAGGGTTTTCAATAAATGTCAGTTCAAGTTGGCCCAGGCAAGAAGGGACAGAATAAAAAATTTCTCTCTGTTACTTCTGGCAGGAGTTAACCCTTTTTATAATGGGTGATGTAGTCATATCACAACCATGAGAGTGATTGACTACATTGGCACTCTGCCCCTTGGAAACCTCAGTCCAGAGCGCTGCAGTAGAAAATAGTTGGCTTGCTTCAACTTACTCCTACTCCTTTTCTTTAGCTATTCATCATCATTATACGTGGGGCACTGTTGTTACAGCCTTTCATTCCCCTTCATCCTGGGCAAGGACCTGGCTGGCCCCCGCTGGCTGAAACTGCCCACACGGCCAATTGTTAGGGAAAGCACAGCGTCCTGAGAGGAACACAAAGGCTGTCCACACGCGACACTCTGCTAAACAGCTGAGGTAAGAAACAAAATGTAGTGAGAAGCTGGAAGAGGATGAAATTAAAAGCGGGGGGTGGGGGGGGGCATGAAGATGTGGATACTTGTCTATTACCAAATCCAGAGAGGCCACTAAGGTTGTTTCACACAGAGGTTATTCTCTTGAGCAGTCTGGGTTCATCCTGGACAAATCATTTCTTCTAACCTTTTAAACATTAGGCATTTTCAAGTCAGACAGGCAAACGGGTTCTTGGAGAATAGGAGGAGCTCTCTAGTCCCTCTACAAGGCTATCTAGTCCCTCTACAAGGCTCTGAGCCAACCCAATATATTGTAGTACTTAAGATGCCTTGTTTCTCTACATGACCCTATAATAAGGATGGACTATACAGATGTACTTAGTGAAGTGCTCCCAGCCCTGCTATCATCTGACTGAGATTTCCTGTTAGAGCTAATGAGGTTCTGCTCCCACTTAATCTCTAAATATGGCACAGTTAACGCTTTTTAGTTTGCTTAATGACATGCTATTAATAAAGACATGACCTGAACAGCTACTTGCATTTATTGTCTTTTTTTTGTCCATTTTTTACAATTCTGCTGAGGCAATTTAATTTTTTAAGATCATAAACTATTGTTTTGTTTGACAAGTTGTATATAATCATCCTACATTCCCATGAAAGCGCTCACCAAGGTCAATGCATAAGCTAGCAATTTATCTGAAACATTTATCATGATATTGAAATTGCTCTGCTACTTTTTCAACGTTATTATTATTATCACCTTATTGACAGAGTAGTATGCTAACCCATACTAAAGGGGGGGTTGAGTCCTCTAATTATGTGGGGGTTTTAAGCAGTTTCAAGTTATTGAAAGCATCGAACTATGCTTAACAGTAACTTTTTTAAACAGTAACTATGCTGAACAGAACAATTCAATATCTTCTTTGTTCTTCCAATGAGAAGTAGCCCTAAAAAAGGTACAGCAACCTATACCTTTATCTAAACCAACTATAATTGGTGTAAGGAAAAGAATCAAAAGTTTTTGCTGGAGTTAATGAAACCATAATGTAATTCTCTAATCGGAATCATTACTAGACAATCTTGGTCCAAATGAGTTTTTTTTCTGTGTTTCTGTGTGTGTGTGTAAGGCTCAAACATTAGACAGTGGAGAATTAACTTTACATCATTATTTTAAATTGAAAACAAACAAGCAAACAAATGTTAATTACCTTTAATTTTACGAACAAGAAACCTTGTTTGTGCGAGTGAAAGAAGAGTGCATTGAATTTTAATGGGATTTGAGTGTTTTATTTCTTTAGGCTTGATTTGGTTCTATCATTTTTTAAACAGGGGTTATTATTTTTGCTTCTACATGACATCAAATTGCCCAAAGGCTATTGTAGTTCTCTGTTTATAAATCTCTGTTACCTATTTTGAACCAGGTATTACAAAAGAGCAAAGTACCTAAATTACGATGGCACGGATGTTCTCTTTGACTTCTCCTCTTAAGGCTGACCAAACCCAGTTAGCCCAGCCTCCTCTTAGGCATCATGTGCTTCAAGCCCCTGACCATCTAGATGGCTTCTGCTGGACTCACTCCAGTATGCCCATGTCTCTCATGTACTGGGGAGCCCATGAGTGCACACAGCACTCCAGAACTGGTCTTACCCCAGCTGAGCAGAGGCAAAGAAACACCTCCCTTGACCTCCTCTGGCACCCTTGCTAATGCAGCGTGCAGTTGGCCTTCTCTGCTGCAAGGGCACACTGCTGACTCTTGTTCAATTTTCCACTAAGACCCCCAGGTAGTTTTCTGGTTTTCACCTACAGCTTCTAGCCTATACTGTTGCATGGGGTTATTCCATCCCTGAGGCAGGACTTTGCATTTGCCCTTGTTGCAATTTATTAGACTCTTGTCAATCCTTTTCTCCAGCTTATCATGGTCCTTCTGAATAGCAGTCCTGCCTTCCGGCATATTAACCAATCCCTCTAAGCAGGTATGATCCACAAAGTTGCTGAGAGGGGACTCTGTCCCAACATCCATGCTCTTAATAATGTTAAGCAGTACTGGTCCCAGTATAAATTCCTAAGGGATACTACAAGTAACCAGCTGGCAGCTGGAGTTTGCACTCCTGGTCATAACCTTCGGAGCCCAGTGGTCCAGCCAATTTTCCACCCACCTTATACATCAGAGTGTAAAACAAATTTCAAACAAATTTCAAACCAAGTTTTAGATATTCACAACCATTTTTCCACCTCCTTACAAAATAACCTAGATACCTTTGTTTTCTGCTATCTTAAAAGCAAGAAGGAAATACAGCATTCAAACATACCAATACAAAACAGAGGAAAATAAAAGTTAGTAGAACAGAACTGTCAAGCTTTAGAAATCAAACTTAAGAATTATATGCATGTCGTATACTTACAAATGATCTTCATTAGCACCTAATTACAATTTAGTTCAGCTAATCAGATGATCAACTGCATTGATTCTTATCAGCTGAATAACCCTAATATAAAGTACTATGAAAATTTACAAGACTGCAGTAGACAATCCAAGTTATTTTCAAGTACTTGGTTTTCTAGGAAAAAAAATAAATAATGAGGACTAAATTTTGCTTTCCTGCTTAGGAAAAAAAGTTTTCAGTGAAAGAAGGGATAAAGATGGTATATAACAGCATGGTTTGGCCCACATAAATTTAAGTGTGAATTTGGGACTGCAAAGAGCCTCATTAAGTTTCTGTCTTAAATAAATTCATACTTTCAGAGATTTTAAATGAGGTTCTACAATTGTATGATGTGAACTATTTCAAAACAGAACTTGAACCATTGCTGCATAAAACTGTAATGATCATAAATGACGAATGACTAAAGACAATGACAAATGAGGACATACATGGAGCTCTGAATTTCTGTATGTCATGGTTGAATACTTCTCATCCTGATAAATCATCTCTTCATCAATTTTAATGCTGGGAGGATTTGAGAACAAGAGATGAACCTGGCCTGAAGTTTACCTTTCTGAAGCACTACAAGTTTTACAAAATTCTGTGGTGACTTTTCTT
The DNA here is from genome assembly GCF_018139145.2 of Gymnogyps californianus. Lineage (NCBI taxonomy): Eukaryota > Metazoa > Chordata > Aves > Accipitriformes > Cathartidae > Gymnogyps > Gymnogyps californianus. The sequence continues at coordinate 4,679,119 of NC_059479.1, forward strand.
GCTTGAAAGTTATAAGATGAAGTCAGAGATATTGGCTGATAAGCAAGCTAAGTGTCAAAATAGACATTAAAGATCAAAACTTTACCATTATGAAGAATAATATCAGGAAATTATTCAGTGCAACTAAGAGCCTCTTTGTACATACATGGACAGTTAATAAATGAGCCTTGAATTTGTGTTAAAGAAACTAAGTATTGACAGAGACTGATAGAGACTCTCCTCATGCACTTTTCTAATCCATAAATTACATATATATACACGCCCCTATGTACACTCAAATATATATATATATATGTGAATTAAGACGTAACCTCCCTTTGATGTTCATTCTTATCTCCCAATAACACTAGTGAGTTTTTCACCCGATCTGCAGACACTGAAAAAAAGTTAAAAATTCACTACTCCTATGGCACCATAAAAACCTGGATGCTAGGAGTTAATACAAGTGAATACTGTTGGTATCCTGAACTGAATATTGATCCTGATCTAATCCTGATCTGTCTAGTATATTTACATTATTCTCTCTGGAATGAAACTACTGATATTGAACATGCAGAATGGAATAAATCAAAATTTTGTAATCCTCCTTTAAATTCCACATTTGTTTACAACTTCACTTGTGAGACAACTGAATCAAACCCAGATACTAATTTCCTTTCCTGTTTGTCACTTGCTCATTCTTTCTGCGTGTCTCCCAAGTCCACAAGCAAACGTGGTATGGTTGTCACTGAATACAAAACATTAAGGGAAGGAGATGCTTTGAACTTCAGGAAAAAAAACAATTTCTGTGAAAATAAAATTATTCCGCTACCCATTAGGAGGACATGGTCAGATGTACCAGGGTAATGTATTACACTTCTGCTTTTCAAACAATAAAATAAATTCACTCCCCCAATGACATGAAGCAACACTAAACACTTTATGAGGATCTATTTTATAGCTATAAGATGGAAGAGAGCAAGAGGGCAGCACTGGGTCAGCACGAAAACTCCTACTGTAGCAAGACAACTAAAATCTTAAAAGGGCTATTGGAAATAAAAATTTTGTATCCACAAATTTTGTGTCCAAAAATTTTGTGTCAACTGTGTCCACACTGTGAGATAGACTTTATACTAAAGTTAAACATGTCACCCTTTATAGGGGATCTTTTAGAAGATATGAACCGGTACACACTGGGGGACAACTGGTTGGAAAATGGCTTGGTAGAAAAGGCCCTGGGAGTCCTGGTAGACACCAAATTGACCATGAGCCAACAACATGCCCTTGCAGCAAAAGAGGCCAACAGCATCCTGGTCTGAGCTACAAGAGCATTGCCAGCAGGTCAAGGGTGGTGATCCTTCCCATCTGCTCAGCCCTGGTGAGGCCCTATCTGGTGTGCTGTGTGCAGTTGTGGGCTCCCAAGTACAAAAGAGACATGGGCATACTGGAGAGAGTCCAGCAAAGGGCCATGGAGATGGTTAGGTGCTTGGAGCATCTCTTGTACAAGAAACTGAAATACAAGAAATTCAGTTTAAACATAAGAAAAAAACCTTATTTATGGCAAGAGTGGTCTAACACTGGAGCAGGTTGCCCGGAGATGTTGTGGAGTTTCTGTCCTCGGAGATATTCAAAACCCAGCCGGACAATGTCCAGTAACATGCTCTAGCTGCCCCTGCTCTGAGCAGGGATATTAGACTATACAATCTGCAGAGGTCTATGCCAACCTCAGTGATTCTGTGATACAACTTTAACTACCAGGGTGATGTGAATGTCCTATATAAAACCCCAGGAAACATGATCTTAAATTCTCTGCTGCTTTAGTGGCTAAACTTCATCTTCAAATTTTATTTCCAATAGCGAGCTAATGAGAAAGCCACCAGTGGGAAGCAGTATTTGCTGTTAGATCTATTAAATATGATTAAAAGAAAGAGGTTGAAGTGCAATTAAGGTAAATATTTCACTGAATTTTATTAATCTGCAGAGATTGTATCCAAAGCATACATACTGAAGTCTGAGAGTCATTGTGTTAAATCTCGTGAGAATAGAGCTACTGCTCAGTATGTGTGCTGTGGATGTAAGATGTGACAGGGCATTATTTAGTAATACTTTAACATTGTGCTGGTTTTGGCTGTGGTAATTTTCTTCATAGTAGCTGGTATGGGGCTATGTTTTGGATTTGTGCTGGAAACAGTGTTCAGAATTCAGGGATGTTTTTGTTATTGCTGAGCAGCGCTTACACAGAGTCAAGGCCTTTTCTGCTTCTCACCCCACCCCACCAGCGAGGAGGCTGGGGGTGCACAAGGAGCTGGGAGGGGACACAGCCGGGACAGCTGACCCCACTGACCAAAGGGATATTCCATACCATATGGCGTCATGCTCAGCATATAAAGCTGGGAGAAGAAGAAGGAAGGGGGGGACATTTGGAGTGATGGCATTTGTCTTCCCAAGTAACCGTTACGCGTGATGGAGCCCTGCTTTCCTGGAGATGGCTGAACACCTGCCTGCCGATGGGAAGTGGTGAATGAATTCCTTGCTTTGCTTTGCTTGTGTGCGCAGCTTTTACTTTACCTATTCAACTGTCTTTATCTCAACCCACGAGTTTTCTCATTTTTACCCTTCTGATTCTCTCCCCCATGCCACTGGAGGGGAGTGAGCGAGCAGCTGCGTGGTGCTTAGTTGCCGGCTGCGGTTAAACCACGACAAACATAAATAATTATTTTAACATTTTTCAGTCTTTTTGACAAAATTCTCCAAGTTTCAAAAAAACTGCTAATAAATAGTATTCTGATTCATAAAGAATAGAATTAGCAGTACAGATATTGAAAGCATAAAATTGATTCTATTCTGATCTGTTTTTAAAAGACAGAATATGGAATAAAAACATACGGACACTGAAGTGTTAAATTCTTTTGGAGACAGTAGGCAACTGTTACTAATTTTTGAAATTGGCAAAAACTGAAGGCTTAAAAAAACGAAAAATTGTTTTCAGTAACTCAAGAGATTTTAATTCAGATCATATGTCAATAACCTCCTGTTTTTCCATTTTGGTATAATTTACCTGCTTTCTTGGTTCTGTCTTATCTAACAGCTGTGGAAATCGCAATTTGTGTCATTGATTTACCTTTCAGTCTCTCTGACCATTTTCTGATTCAGATGTGAGTCTTTTCTATTTCATCACCTTGCCTCCAATTCACTATAATAGAATGGAAATATGCAAGAAGTGATATTCAAAAATAAAAATCTTATATACTATATACATTTTTTGTAGCATAATGACAAGGTAAACTGCAGTAGCAAGATAAGTATACTTCTTTTCTCATCACCTTTTTTACGTAAAAAAATATAAGAGCTGAGATTCTTAATCAAGCTCCTCCAGAAAGCAGGGTGTTTCAAGTATTACATCACCTCCCATTCAAGTCATGAGAAAAAAAATCAAGAGAATTAGCAACAGATGTAAAAACATTGACACTTACTGAAAAAAAATTAGGGTCTTGCATTCTCTGGTCTAACATCTTCGACGTTTGTGATTTTAGGAATTGATCATCACTGGCCATTCCTGCTGTCTCTTTACAAAACTGAGGAAGTGTGTTAATTCCTGTGGAATAGCAAAAATTAGAGTACAATACCATATTAATTCTAATGCCAACTTGGAAAAGTAAATTTTTTGAAAATGTCCTCTAATGTTCCACTGGAAAAAACCCACATAGGCTAGCAGATACATAAAGATGTAGATCAAATCAGTTTGCACATCTCAGTCATGCATTTTTTTGAAATTAAGGTTAGTTTCAAGAAACTGCATTGATCTTAGGACCTCATAATCAAATGCATTGTCTGATGCTGGAATGAAGCCAAACTGCTTTGAAAGGCCTTTGCTTTATCCCTCCAAGAACACTAGAAAAAAGTATACAAGGAAAAAAAGTCTGATCTAATCTCAACTTCTAAGTAAAGTTCAGAACAAAGATATTATAAACAAAGTCACTTGTACCTTGCTGTGTGCTGACAGAGAACCTACTCATAAGCAGTTATAAAAAAATACAGAAAAGATTTTAAATTAAAAACAGAGGCAATAACCTTTGTGCATCTGTAGGAAACAGTGTACGTGACAGAGGAGAATTTGAATTCTTGAATTTCAGATATTAACTGCAACACTGGTTATACAGATAGTTGATGATTTGGTGGCATTATCACCCATTAGCTGTGACTGGTGTCCACAGTACAATACAGACTATGACTCTCAAATGTTTCACCTTCTTTTTTAAGTATATAAAAGGAGGAACCAAAAATAAGGACTAATGAAGACTATGGGATCCCAAGCACTGCAGCAAAAGAAAGGGCTGCTCAGATCAAAGCAGTTCAGAACTGCAAGAACTTTAAAGGCCAGCGGGGATAATTCTGGTCACTTAGAGGGCTTCATAAACGCAGGCATGAAACCTTCATTCAGTCATTCCCCCGCAGCTCAGCCTGTTTTCAGATGTTTACTGCTGAAATGGCTACTGGACTTTGTCCTGCTACTGGACTTGCTCATTCACAGTCATTTTAAGGGCATAGGCCCAGTTCAGGGGGTTTTCTTTAACAGCCTATCATAACATCAGTTCAAAAGATGCAGATTCAACCTTTCTAAAACAAAAAATTATTCATTAATTTCCTCAGATGTGAAAAATAAAAAATGAAAGGACTTATACACAGTAACTGGACATTATTTAAATAAAATCCAAATGAACTCATCTATTAACATCATTATGATCTGTTTTTCCACAACACAACAACACTTTCTCTGTCAGTCTTCTGTATCCATTTGTTAAGCAATCAGTATTACACTGCCACTTGGAAAACCTTTCCTAGCTCTCCTATGCTCTTTTTCAGCCATACTAGAATTTCTTCACAGTTTAGTGATCTCTTTGATATCTGTCACTGAGGTATCAAGATGGGTGCTGAGGATTTAATCTGCCTAGTGTTCTTGAGCAGACCCTTGTACAGGAACTTTTCTTAACTTCATATGTCATTATTTTAATGAATTTATTAGACTAACCAATATATAGTAAGCAGAAAGATGACCTTTACATCCTTTCCCATTGGGATGCCACATTAATGATGGGCCCTTTCTTTGGAGCCTATCAGCCTTCATAAATATAATTCTGATTAAATCTTAGAAAAACTGTACACACTAACTTCCATAAGCCTTTAAAATATAAAACAGCAGGTCACAGGAATTAGTTGTGTGCTTAGACCTCTCTTGTGAAACACTGTTCAATCCATAGAGATGAAAGATCTACACATGAAACAGCTATGGAAATAAAAGCACTTGGAAGCTTTCTCTTGTAATTCAAGTATAGCAAAAACATTCAGGAAAAAAATGCACTTAGTGATGAGCACAGCCTTCAGTTTGGTTTGCGTTTAATACCTCACTTCCCAAACTCAGCTTTCAACTGAATGGGAGACTTTTGACATGCGCTTCTTTGGGGACCACTCATGTTGGTGGTTGGATGAATTCTCTATTTCTTTTAGACTGCAATTAGGCATTTTAAAAATAAGAAAGACCTGATCTCTAAAAAAAAAAAAAAAAAAAAAAAAAAAAAGACCAAACAAAAACAACCCAGTGATAGTCACTGAAGTATAACTTATAACTGCTCTATTAAGTCTTACCTTTCCCCCCCCCCCAGGACACTCCTCTTGATTAAACAACTTGTTTATGAATCAGATTTAATAGTTTAATATTAACACATTGCTGCTGCTAATACATTAAAATAGCAATAGTAGTAATAACAATGAGTTTGCTTGAGCTGTGACATGCTCAAGTCCAAGTACCTGTTCGGCCTTTTTCCCCTGTAATGATACTTATCAATTAAAGCACTGACCACTAAGGCCTTGCTGTATAAAACGTTGTAATTTTATAACATTATTAAGATCTGTAGGATTAGAACCATGAAGCTCCGTCTCTTGTATTTTAGAGCTACTCTCCTCAATTTATTAAAAATGGAAACTCCAGCTGTGGGCTTGCCTTTATAACCCACTGTTAGGGCACCACCCAGAGTACAGAAAGACAGCGTAGCAGAGATTTCAAACTACATGTTCCCCAAATAAAACACACTTTAATTACCAGCCTAATCTCTTCCAACCACCTTTCCTCTATCTCCGTTCTACTGATTTTTTTGTAACATCTTTGTTATAATCTAATACAAAAGGAACATCTTTGAAATATCAACTTTTCTTCTTTTTTTTTCCAGAGGAAGATCATTTCTTTTCCGAGTAGTTCTAGCTTAATTTATTTTTACTACAATCTGTGCACGATCTGATCAGAAAATGAGAAACAACATGCAGTACTTCTTTGAAAGAGAAGGTACAATCCTGCATTTGCAAAATGGATATCCAAGTCCATTCCACTGTTCAAAAATGGAAGACTGAAACCTATTCTCTGATGGTTGCATTTTTGATACAAAACCACATCCACCAGCTGGCTAAACCAGATACCAAACGTATCTACCATATGTGAAATTACAAAACCATTTAACTGCAAAGATACAAAGAGAAAAGGAAATGGATGGAAAAAAAAATGTGAGTGAAACACCTATGGCGTGAAAACAAACATCTCTTTTGATACAACCACCTATATATTATCAGTATTCCTACCATAGTGTTTACTTTAAATAGCTCATCACCACACATAAGTAGAACACCTTTTCTACTTACTAATACAATGGCAGTTAACAATCTTTTTGTTGATTCAGTGTCTCATTTTTAACTCCCCAGAAAAACATTATTATTTGCAAAAATAGCAGTAGATACTCCATAAAGTCTGATCCAAAACTCAGTGAAAAAACCAGAAAGTAGAAGTCTCCAACTATACCTCAGTGAGTTTTGAATAGGTGGCTAGTAGACCCATAAAATCGGTATAAGCACTTTACATATTCGGGACAAGCGATATACCAGTGGTCAGCAGGAAAAATCTTAATGAGCATGGGAGGCAAGAGATCTTCTTCGAGAGTGAAAATATAGGTAAATTATAAAATTCAAAGCATCCTGCACACAAATACCTGAGGTACTAGCCAAAAATGACATTCAACAGCAGTAATTTGGCATACATGATGATACAATAAAACTAAAAGCTACAAGAGCATATAGTTGGGTTTCTGGAGGCACTGTATCTCCACATTATCCAGGTCCAAAGTATAAGCAAATCCTTAACAGCACTCTAATGGCTGTGCCAAGTTGATTTTCTAATGTTTATACTATGATTGAGCTCAGACTACAGCTTTGCCCTCCACTGCACTATTTTGATGTAAATCCATGCGTTCGCAACATATTTTCTGTAAATCAGTGGAAACTTACTGACTTTGAGTTTCTAACACTGTCAAATTAGCTTGAAACTGCCCAATAGATTAAAAATGTTATCAGGGAGGAGATGGATAGACAGCAAAAATCTCATAACCTTTGCTTCCATAAGAAAGTAAGCTGAAAGCCCCCTCCCCCTTCTTCCCACAAATCTTTGACAACAGCAAAAATCAGTTTTTTCTGTGGGTCAAACAAATACGATGTTCCATCCTTCTCAGCGTCCGTACATGAGTCTGCCACTCACCATACTTCTGCTGGATTAACAGTAAAGATACATTTCAACTGATAGGCTTCACTTCCCAAAGACATTTTAGTGAAAACAAAACAAAACAAAAAAAAACGCCCAAACCTTCACAAGCTCAAAGTGTATACAAAGGAAACTCAAATACATCTGAACAGCGAGAGCTGGCATTCTAAATAAACACCATATGCTCTATAATCAACAATATTTTTTAAAAAGAAGCAAACAGTCTTCAGTTTACAGATTTAATTAAAAGCAGCCAGAGCATTTCACATTCTGATATAGAAAATGATGGAAATAAATTAAGGACACAAACAGTGCTAGTTTCTCATCTAAATTGCTCTTCCATTGCACATATTTGTGTTTTATAATCACAGATGATTTTCTATATAATTGTACTTTTCCTTTCCTTTATGCATTTTCTAGAATGGAGTTATAGTGACCTGTCTTTGTCTTGAAACAAACAAACATCTTGTCAATAATTTCACATGATTCTCTTAATGCCTACTTAAAAAATCATACAAAAGAAGTGGTAACCTAGGGTCAGAAATTATATCTTTTTTTTTAATATCGAAGTGTATAATACAATTCAGTCTAAAGACAGAGAACATACTATTTGTGAGAGGTACAAATTTGAGTGCTTTTTCATATTCATACTTTAGTGTCTACAGAACTACTTAAGAAATTTTTATTTTTAAAGATTTTTGCAACCTAGACTTTGTTATTACAGATACATTAGACCTTTTTCATTCTACACACCTCTGAAACGACCACTTTTCTGTCCTTTCAAAATGGTATAGAAAAGCATTCAGATGTTTATATCCTCATTGTTTATTCCTCTAAAAAGAGGAATTATTACTCGCATCTTTAAATGAATTTTAAGTACGCGTGCCTTTGTATAAATAAGTGGAAAAGGCTAAATTGTAGAATCACAGCAATTAGATTACACAAATTGCTGAATTATTGCTAAATAGATTTCTAAGTGTAGCCCATTAATTTCTAATATGCTTTAGTCCCTGGGCTGTGATACTTCTTTGAGCCCTTGTTTTAGCCCACCTAACTTGCGGTAGCCTAACGAAGCCTGGGCATTAGGCACTTATTGCCTGTAAGCTTCCTTCTGCAATAAATGGAAACAGCCTCACAGGCTCAGTCTACCTAGGTTCTAAACACTTGTGATATCTTCTCTCAATGTATTTTTCATCTCTAAAGAGGACAAAAAGCTTCTTAGGGTACCGCAGTTTGATGCCTGAAAAGCAGGATGAATGCAGCCTTATTTTGCATCCTTACCCCTGGGCACAGGGAGCCGGTGAGCCCTTCGCATTGCCCAGCATCAGATCTGCTGAGGTTTTTGCTGGGCTGTAGCTTTAGAGACTCTGCGATAGAACTTGTGTGTGTCACACAGTGACAAACCCTTAAGGGAGTTGCATAGCAGCGGTGGTATTACACTAGTATGGAGTTTTATTGTTTACTCTCTTATTCGCCCCTTTTAGGCCAAAACCCTTTAGGTATTTAAACTTTTTTATTTAAAATACTGAAGTTGAAAAACACATAAAGAAATACAGTGAGTATAAATCTGCATAGAAGACAGAAAGTTAACTTTAAATAGTTTAGTTTGCCAAACTTAAGTACTGGAATAAACTTACCATGTAAATATGATAATGAGTAAATTCTAACATATTCGGTCAAACATCTACGGAATTCTTTGTGTCTTGCTTAATTAGTTACAGTTTCATGTACTGCCGTCTTTCATTAACGTCGTAATTCCTGGGCATGCATAGGTGGGTGCCTCACTAAATATTATTTGATTAACACACAGTACTCATATAATGTATGCTAATTCTTATTTGCTAGGAAGTTAATTATAAAGCTTTGATAATCTGTTTTGATAAATTTAATTCAGTGGAAAATGTGTGTTCCTAGAACAGAATTATATTAATTTAAGTTTGCTTTTTGTTTGGGTTTTTTTTTTTTTTTCCCAGACAGTTACCTGCTACCTATTGAGATGAATCATTTGCCTGTGGTATAGGCAAAGCCAACTTTGGAGTAAGCATCAGGCTACCCTTTCTTTTTAATAACTCTTCCCATATTGAAGGTTTTGCTAAACACTATTTGCACATAGAAAAATACATTAAGATACGTGACCAAGAAGGAAATAAAGCAAAATCAGTGTGACTCACTTTAAAAACAACTAATAGGTTAGTGAACAAGAACTTCTAATAAAGTTACAAGCCCATATGAAAAGACTACAGCAGTGTACTCTGACATATTAAAAGTGTCATCATGGAAGACCAGCACCTAAGCGCTACCAGCTGGGGAAGGGGCTCAGCATGTTAAAGACCGAACATGCGACAAAGGCTCCAAGGGAGCAACTACTCCGGGAGAAAAGGAGAAATCTGGAGTAACTCAGCATTCCCTCGCTTTGGCATGTATCAAGTTGTAACAGGTATGGAAGCTAAGTCGATAATTCATGAAATGATAGTAAGATCCTGGCTGTGGGAGACAGACACGGGGACACGCTGAGAGGGAGCTGACTGGTGGGTGTAATTCTATACTGGCCTCCTGCTGTGTCTGGAGTGAATACATGCTCGGATTGCCTTAAAGATTGAAGTCATTTTTGCATGGAAACAGTGGCAACACTCTCCTGTTGGGATGAAGGTCTTCTGGAATACTTCTTTTTGTGAAATTTAGGTTCCCATATACCTTTCTTTGTTGGCATCTCTGATTTCCCTCCCTGTCTCCAAATCATAGTTGCTGGTAAGTAAGTACAGGTAATGTTTGGCTGCTGCAATCTATCTTTTATTTTCTTGTCTCTGGGAGTCCCATGAGTAAAATTATCATGAAAATACCATCATTTGTTAAGAAATTAAAAATAAATTTGAATTCAACTCACAGCAATGCACTGTGAATTGTAAAACTCATCTTAGATATAAAATTAATTTTTACACGGGCATACGAAAAGACAATTGTCACTAGATATCGATGTGAAGGAATATTTATATTTAGCAAAGTTAATCTCTTATACAAACAGGATGCCACTTGTTTATTCAGTTTCCCTTAGCTTAATTCCTAAACTTCCAAAGACTTCAAAGAACTACACAGATGCTAGATAAAGACCTTATCTGCATAATTCTTATGCTAATCCACAGAAGGTGTCTTGACTAAAACGATGTCTACGTGCACACTAAGGGCTCACTGCTACTAATTCTTTTCCTCTAAAAGCTAAAATATTATGCACGTATTTAGTCGTAATATATCTTACTCTGCTTCTTTAAGAGAGTATATGGTTCTGGATCCAAATGTGAGCCTGGTTACTCACAGGCTGACCTTTCACTTCTCTGGAACATCTAGAGATCTGTTTGAGCCAGGCTGCTACCACAGTGCATGTGTGCAAACAGAGCATGAAGTACAAATGCTCGGATGCTTTTTAAAGAAAAAATAGCTTGGTGTCCTGCATAGCAGGAAAAGAGAGATTAGTATGTGAAATACCATTAACTGCTGCTCATCAGAAATTTGTAGTCATCCTAAAAGCTGGAACTATTAATTTTCTCACCAAGTTCTCCCTTCCCCAGCCCTACACTCCCATATCTCCAAGCATGCTGTATATTAATCATTTTACTCTTAGGATAAAAACAATTTACAGTTCCAACATTACACATCTCTGACAATACAATTTCCACATAATATTTATAACTTTGGAAACCTTTTAGTTCATAGAGTTCAAAGACAAACTGAAATGATTTACATTTACATAAGAGGTAGAGTTTTCCCAGAGAATTTGGATAGTTCTTAATACTATGCTTTTATTATCTATTTCAAAATATTTATTATTTTTAATACTATTTCTGTTCAGTAAAGAAGCAGCAGTTATTCAAAAAAATTCAGTTTGCAGTTGGTTGCACAAAAATGAATAAAAGGTCTAAATGTGTATTCTGCTAACGTAATGAGAGATCAGGATTTGTATTTTATAAAATTAATATTTACCAACTACTTCATAAAAAAAATTATGAGAAAAACACAAAAAATAGAATGGTTCAGGTGTTTTTCCCTTGTGCATACTTTTATTATACACCAATTTTTTTCATCTTCTGTTTCTGACTTAGATACTGTTTTGACATGAGGATGTATTCAGTCAGAACTACTTTCAAACACAGTAAAAACAAAGGGACAACTGGCTCCAAGACTAAGAAGAAACTTTCTTGCTGAAACACCAAGTGTATACCGAAGCCCTGTATACATAACAAATATGGAAGCGTGACATCATGTGATATTAAAAATCTGTATTTTCTTATGCATATTAAATATATCTCTGTATCAGCCTGTGTATGTATATATATTTTCCAAGTATCTATCAAACCCCATAATTAAAAAAGATTATCCACTTCTAATAAGCTATCATCATAATGACTGTATGACAATTGTCAGCTGATGTAACTGATACAGCTCCAGGTAATTCTGCTGGCCTCACATGCATCACACCTGCAGACCATTCTTAACTTAATCCAAGAAAATAGTACTACCATTTAAAATGCTTTTAAACAAATTGCATGTTGCAGCCTTTAGAAATTACAGGGGTTTTTCTACAGGTTTTTCTACCCTGTGCTTTTTATTGTGCATACAACGGTTAGGGCTTTTTGTTTTTAACTTTTTACACTGTGTGCTGGCTTGTTAATCGTGAGTGTGCACATACATTTTCATTACTAGATAACTGAATGTTTGCAATAGTAGTTCAGCAAAAAAACCCATTGTTGCCCACAAAGCAATTCCCTGAGACTATCTTCACAGACTTTTTATATAAAGATGAATTAACTAGGTTTACTTACTTGATGAAAATGGTACAGTTCTGATTCACATCCACAACCAAAGGAGGCTTTTCATTTAAAAAAGGGAAGGCACACAATATGAAAGAAACATAATTCTCTTACAAGTGTAAAAAAAAATCCTGAAGTGTCACTGCTTTCTACTTAATGCTTAATTCTTCCTGGAATGACACTGATTTATATGTATAGCAAATAACTCATTATGATAGCATCACTAGGCCAACCACTAAGCTATCATGATATACTATAGTGCTAAAGATTTCCTTTGGTTTCATGAAAGACTTCCTTCTTTTTCCACTTTCTCTCTTCTCCAGAAATATATACAGCCAGATTTTCCAGGATTCAGTTTGAACCAGTCTACCAAACCCAGGAATTGTTTTAATAGAGTGACGGTCTATAGGCTTCTTAGTAGATTTGACAGAGAAATCGCTGAATCAAACTCGGATGTAGATTCTGGCTAAGTCAAGCATGATGCGCACGTTGGTAAGAATGTATGCATCAATGGTAAATGAATACGTTCCTACACATCTAGCATAATACATTAGAAGTGAATAATTCATATCATATGGGAATGGACAATGATAATGCATACGGATCTGGAAAAGCAAGGTATAGGAAATACACTTTGGTGTATTCTCTTAGTTTCTTTCCTTTTTCTGCTTTTTAACAGTAACTCCCTTTTTTCCCCTCTGTAAATTGTGCTTACTTCACTTTGTGTCAATTTACACAATTACAGAAATTTGAGCATCTAGTGAATGCAATTTGTTCCATGTTATTTTAATCCACAATCCACTTGGGTGTGGATGAATGGGCATTAAGTTTCCCCTGTTTATCTTACCACTACTATTTCCATTCCTGCTAAATCTGGTGTGTGTAAACTGGGTGCTTCTGGCTAAGAAATTTTACTTCTACTGACAGCCCCATAGCATGAATCTCTAATGAGATACTCCTACAAAAGGAAAGATTTAATCTTAGAAGAACAAAACTTTCGGTATAGTCCGATCAAGGCTATTGGATCTTTAAATAAACCTAACATGATCAGCAGTTTCTATTCATTATCCTGTTAATCAGTTCCAAGATATTATTTTCACATGTGTCAACTTGTTTTTAATGAATTGAATTCTTCAATGCTTTTTCAAGAGCATCTAGATGCAATTGCTCCTTGTACTAAGCACTATGTTTTGATATGTCTTCTTTAAGAAAATCAGTAATATATTTTAATCTTGCAGATATAGTGGCAGAATTATAGCTGTTTGTCTTCTGAGTACATTAACGTGACTTCTAATGGGAAGAAAACACCTAGCATTCTTACGAACTTTTCAAAATTTTCTCTATTCTCAGCGCACTCAAATGTAATACAATTTTTCTTCTTGTGGAAACAGGGGTAACTGGAATAGCAGAAGCCAGAGTGAAGGAGCTGAAACCAGTAGTTGTCCCTGGTAGAAAATATTCCACTTTTACTTGCAACTTGATCCAAAGTGGGAGCCATTGAAAGAACATAATCTCATAGTTTCATAATGTGTTAAGACGTGGAATTTAAAACATTCCAATTCCAATCTGCAGCACTGCTCAGTACTGACACTGGCAATAACAGGTTCTTAAAATATTTGCAAGTTCTGTCCAGGGGATGTTTCAAAATAGAATGCAAAGTCACATTAATCAATCAGTCCAGTGATATACTATGCTGTATCAGGGCATAGATACAATCATTCATAGCTAAATCACACATTTTGTTTGGGAGCCTTTTTTTAGATCTCTGGCACATGTAATTGACTGCAACTGATGAATTTTATTCTAACAGTTTATCCTTTAGCATTAATACTGCACTTCTTAATCACACGTGAAGTGAGGTGGAGTCCTGATACCACTCTTTTGCGAGTCAATGGGAGTTTTAGCAGTGCTTTCAATAGGATTCTAGTCTTAGTTTTCTATTTGCCACTGCACAATGCATATAGAAGCAATGACTAAAGTTGCAGATGCAGTAAAAATTCTAACACACCACCCAATGGAAGTACTAATATGTTTTAGTGATGACCTCCAAAAAAAAAAAAAAAAAAAAAAAAATCACAAATCTAGTCTGTAAATGATGAGCACTCACTATACTTTACCTCTTCATTATAAGAATAAAGAACAAAAAACATATTTAGAACTGCCTAATATTCTTTTACCTTAAACAGCCTAGCCTGACACGTAGTTCCAAAGTGTTTTTGCAGAAGGAATATCTTAGCAGAAGGAATATCTTAGCAGACTCTGGTATAAAACCAATGTAAATAGGAATTAGTAACAGAGGTGACAAGATCTATCCAGCAACAAACTGAGTGATTTTATCCTTATTCTCAGCAAACAACAATTCTTTTCTTGACTGATAAGCTACTAAAATACACCAAACATATCCTTACTTCTCAGTTCTTAATATGCATTAAGAAAGTTTATACTGTTTTTTCCAAGTTTCAGACTTCACTAACATTCCTTTTTATATACTATATTTTTCTAATATGCCACTTGAATTAACAGGATAATTTGTCAAACAAAAGAAACATCTCTGCTTGCAAATTGAACTAGTGTCTTTGAAAGAGCTCCGCAGAATAAAGAGACTTTTGTTATGTTACAATATTAGACACAGAAACCCGCTCAGTTACGCTGGACTTATATTACTCTAATTTCATTGACTTCAGTGCTACTAATGATCTACGGCTCAGTGTCACAAAGTGGAAAAATAAATACATGCTAAACACATAGAGATTCTTTTCTAAAGTTGTATTTCCTTACAGGGGATTATGGTATTGACTAGACTGATGGAGCCATTCACTTGGTAAGCACTGAAACAGGAGATACGTCCACATAAATGAGCATGTGATTAGGCCTGATAAATTCCTTCTGATGGCTTGGAAGTTAGTTTGATGGTATCATCCAATTTCCAATGAACAATGTCTACACTGCAGAAATTCTAGGTGATAGCTAAGTCCTGTGTTTAGCACTCTCAGCCAAAGACAGCTGATCAGGAAATAGCCATGGGAATAAAATAGTCTCTTACCTCCAGAGTAGTCAGGCAAATAACATTTTTCTTAGTTTGCTGATAGACCAGAAAGGAAAACAATTTTTTTTTTTTGAGCCAAAGAAACACACAATTTATTTTTTCTGCTAACAGAAATAAACAACCCAAAATGTCTTAACCAATTAAATAATGAAATCTCCACTGTTCATTTGATAATTAACCTTTTCTAAATCCTTAATTACTCAATTTTTTAACTAAAGATTAAGCATTTTGACTGCAACTATTTACTGAATTTAACTTACAGATCTAAAGTTATTAATCTCCATAATAAATCTATTTAAGGACCAATTTCCTGAAATGTGTTGAAAAATTACTGCCTTGGATAGTACCTTAGAGATGTTTAATCTTCACAAGTTTTTTTCCTGCATGAGCTGGATGAGTTGGAAAAGCCTGTAGAGCTGCCTTGTTCTGTGTTACTTGAATAAAGAACACTTCACTCCTGAGTCTTTCAACCAAACATGCAAAGCAGCATACAAAATGCAAATTAAACTCATGTTTCTAATAGTCATCACAATATCCTGGGACAATGAGAGATGATGCTAGAAAAGCATCCATGAGCAACAGAGAGATTAAAATATATTGCTAATGATTTAACTGATGGCAACATAAGCAAACAGATAATTGTACCACAGGATGTACACACAGTCCATGGTGTGCGCTTTAAATCCCAAAGTCCAAAGAAGAAAACAAAGGAAATCACTCCTTCCCCTTTACTCTTGATATTGTAATTGTCTGTATTTTTATTTCCTCTACCTACCCTTTCACATACCTTCATGACAATTTGACAGGAGGTCTTGGCACGTTTTTCATCACACACTTAACTACATGCAAATTCCCAAAAGGGAGATGTGGCCAAATAGTGACTCAATGATGCAGAACTGGAGGGACTGACCTCCAAAGGAAGATGAAGCTTTCAGGGCCATTCTGTGAGCCTCCCACCTGTGACTATTGTCCCCAGAGACTGGCTTGTCAGCAAAGCACCACTGCTGCAAGACAAAAGCAAGCAAAATCTGCTGTAGTTGTACAAAACCCACCTTTGGGGGGAGAAGGCTACCTGCAATGCCAGGTGAGGAGGCTAATTCTGCTTTCTCCCAGTACGTTATTGCAAACTGAGACTCATCATCTTGGGTAGCAGATCTTAATCCACAAGAGAGAGGGAAAGATCTAGACGAGAAAGTCAGTACAAGTAACTGATTTATCTTGGTAGCAGCTTTCTCACAAGGTTTTGACTGAAGAGTTCTCAGAAACTTCCATTTGTAGTTATACATTCTGCAATCAATTTCTTTGTAAAATAAATAAAAATCAAGAAATTGCATAGATACCACAGGAAAATGAGGACACAAAGCCACAGAACGATTTCTCTGCCTGGGGGAAGCAGAAGTATTCTAAAGTTCAAGATGCGTTATAAAGTTAATCATTTGACTATCAAATATCGGTAGTCCCAATACAGAAAAATACAGGGGATTTGTTTTTTAAAAGTAACTGTGCTATTGGCATAAGTGTTTTCAGGAAGTTTCTCTCATACCTTCTTGTCTGTGGAGGATGGTCTTAGCCCAAATGCTTCCTCCACACTAGCAAGCACCAAAAGTATAGAGAGGCCTCTAAATGACAAAAGAGAATTTCCCATAAGCAGAAATATGAGAAAGACTAAAAATATTCTTATTCCACCTATGGTTCAGTTTAAGAGGTGCATACTGAAGTAAAAACATAGCATATAACATATACGAGTTTCTGGTAGCATGCTATTTGTACAGCAGCCATGAGGCACAGCTATAACTCAAACAGATTTCCAAGGCCCTTTAATTTAAATTCTGTGTTTTTCTAAAAGTGCTCAGTTGAGACAATAAAATAATTGGAGGCTGAAAACCCCACTTTTGTTTCCATCTTCCCTCAGCTGCTAATTTTATGCTGTAGTTTAGACTACACAAATAAGACAATTATATGACTTTGTTGTTACATTACTTCGAAATCACTTTAAACTTTAAAACAAAATTTCTTTAAAACAATAGAAAGACATAAATAAATCTTCACCTTATTTTTTCCCAAGCTAGTTTATACCCTAATAAATATTTTCCCTCCTTTTAAAAATGGATTTTCATATCGGCAGTATGAAACTTACAGCTTTGAGCAATTAGGAAACCCAGATAAAAGAGTTAATTTTTCTTCTTAAATAAAAATCTGATTGTCTATTTTTGAGAAGACATAACTGTGATTTCCATATTATCTGAATGTATAAGTAAGCTGCATTTTCTGCAATCAGGGTAATGAACGTCAGTGAAGTCAGTTTAACACTGCCTATGGTTTGTAACCAATAATAATAATCTAGAAGATGTTACAAACACTGATGTACGTACAGCAACATGTAAAACGCATCTGCTTTTATTGCCCAGTATGTTGCTAATAAAAGCAGTTTGATCCATGTGTGTTCAAAATCAATTTATGTTTTGGATTTGGAGTTCTGCCTGATTAATTTTTAAAAATAGTCTAAAAGTTTAAAACATGCTCTGAGTAAATTTTAAAGGGTGATGCTAAACATACCAATAAAACCATCTTTGTTAAGGGAATTGTCAATCCATTTTTTCCCTACTAAACTAGGGGATATACAATATCCCATTTTAAGATACAGTGCTATGTCAATTTCATTTAATACCAAAAGAAAAATAAGCATTTGATGATTAAGCAGTAATTGAGACAAACAAGTAAAAGAGTTAAAAGACATTAGCCCACACAGGGACCAAGAATTCATTTAGTTTCATCTCGTACGTGGAACAGGTACCGCTGCCTCTCGTCTCTTCTGCTTCAGAGACCAGAGCGCGGCGTTCTGAGTGGCTGCTTCAGGGATTTATATTCCTCCAGGGTAATAGCGCTGATTATTTAATCACCTTGTATGTACCACTTAGGCAGGGAGAAATGTAGTCATGTGCATCAGGAGTCACAAAGATCGCTTGCACTGTCTGTTTCCTTCTCTCTGCAACAACCTACTCCAACACTCCAGCAGCTAGAGCCAGTTTTTAGAGCAGGTACGACACATAATCAAATCAGCAGCCAAAACAGCAAAAAGCCACTTTTTGATGTAGAGGAAGTAGTTTCCTTCGTGGAGTATCCATGAGGTTTTGTACATAAACAAGGCATATGAATTGCATTTCTGAAAGAACAAGTGACATCAAATCGACAATTGCTGGGCACGTCGGCTCCCAGTTCCAGGTTTGTGCCTTGCCTGCAGCAATGTGTAGCCAAGTATAAAGAAAATACCATTACCTTTGAATGATGTGCTAGTCTAAAGTGGGGGCTTCAGTTGGAACAAAACCACCGTCACATTTGGTTCACCCCAGCAAGTCCAAGTATCAGTACTGAAAAATAGCTTCTCTTTGAAAGTGTCTGTCGTCACTGCTTTAACAGTCAGGATACACAAACAGCACTCTCCTCTCTATTCTAGCAACAGTTAGACCATATTAATAATGAGGGAGAAAAAAATAATTAAGGCTGTTCTTAGAATAAACTATGATCAGTCATGGTTGTGTAATCTGTGTACACTTACAAATTTTTAGTGTCTGTGCTATGCTGTTCTATACTGTCCAGACACTAAATGTCTGGGTAAAATTTTGAACAACCTCCATAAAAGTTGTTCATAAAAGATACTGTATTAATCTCATTTCCACTTGCAGACCACAAGATTTAGGCCTTTTTAAAAAAAGTTTTTTTAAACATCTGCCTATTTTCTTCCCTTGAATTAGATTCTGTTCCTCCAAGTGAGGAGATTAAAAGTAATTTAGAGTTTGATTGGAACTTGCTAAAAGGTATCCTTAGCAGGATAATGTTTCAAAGTCATCATCTGTATCCCCGGATTTCTCGCACAATTTACATGCTTAAAATTGTCTGCAAGATAAGGGTTGTTGTTCTTGCTCCCCATTAAGTACAAACGCTGCTCAAAATGAAAGCACTACTCAAAATGTTTTCTGCTTATGAGATGTGCTGGAGCACATAGCAGTGCTCGGTGTATTTTACTGTACCTCAAATTTTCAGCAAATACTAACAATAAGATCCACCATCCTTTCTTGTTTTCAGTATATCTTTTGCAAGAAGCTGCCCTTTCATTTTATAGGATGCCATTCTAAAATAGGACCAGAACTCAGAGAACTGACTCCTGCTCTTACATTCTTAGACATGAGCGAGCTGCTGTCTTTTACATCTGGTACATTGTAACGTATCTTCAAGTGACGTGATTCATGTCACTTTCCAAGGGATGGTAAGATGATCTCTGTTTCTAGTGGCACCATCAAAGCAAGAACAGGCTTTTATTTATTTAATAAAGGCTGAGCAGATGCTACAGTCTTATCATAAGTGGCATTAACAGAAACTGGAACATAGGCAACAAATATAATAACAGTCCTAGTGAGCACTTTGTCCTTTCTACCAGCCATCCAGAACCAGAATTGGAATTGCCAGCTTAGCCTCCAGCCTTCTGCATTATCTTGCTAATGCAAAACCATCATTAAACATGTTGCCACACTTTCCTTTTAAGCTACATCTGCTGCAATTATATATTTAAGAGGATGCATCAATGATCAGCATCACTGACTTTTAATCTTTAGGATAACTTATCTCTAATCTCATACCACTATAGACATTTTTATAGTCACAAATAAAAAGACTTAATGAATCCTATGTTGGATGAAACGCAGGAAACTACTGCAAAGAGAAACCCTTCTTTTCATAACTTTGAGCGAACAATCAGTGCTGTTCTTCTGAACTAGACTTTTAACTTTGCTTTGAAAGCAGCTGTTGATGCTTCGAAGGACAGCTTCTCCAAGATTTGCACGAGGGCTGCTGATCTGAACTGTGAACTAGTACTAGTAGCTTGCCTATAGGCAGCATGCTGGAAAATATCCTTTATTTTTAGCATTTGCTGAAGTATTTGAAATACCAAAAATACCAAAGTGTAGAGAAATCTACTTCAGCTCTTCAGCCAGATAAAATGTTAAAAATGAATTATAATACTTTCTAGCCATTCCTCAGCCCCCATGAAGTTTGTTGCAAAGGAAATGTGAATAGAATACGTGGTAGGTAGTATAAACAGCTTTGCACCATTTCAAATTCTAGCAAATTTTTTTCCCATCCTGGCACTCTGGCAATCCTCCTTCACTATAGTAGTTGAGTGTGTAGTCAATGGCATTATCACCATCTAGTCATCAGGAGTGAATAGCGCAGTAGGAATAGAACTTATTACTTTCAGCCTCAAAACAGCACTGAAATAAAGTGTTTTCTCTGCTTAGCTATTTGTAAAGGACTTGATGCATACTTTGACATGATGCTTTTGAAGTCAGTGAAACTAAGTCAGTGAAAAATCCCTTTGTTGAGTTCGGCTGTGCAATGCTGGAAAGTTCAGAAGAAAATTGAATATGCAGATTTTTTACTAGTAAAAGGAGAGAATGTTCTCTTAAGACAGAGAAAATCAAACTATTTCCTAATTTATGCATAGGGGCTTCAATATTTTTATAACTAATAGAAAGAAGTTTTATAGATTGAGGGGGAACCACAGGAATTTTTAAAACATGTGCAGTAATGATAAGCTAAATTAAGCTGTAGAAAATAGATGTCTCCTTTTCCTGTAATCCATAAGATTAAAGAACTGTAATTCTAGGAACCTTTAGTATTGATTCATTAAAATAAAATAGAATTTTAATTAAAAAAAAAAACCCTCTCTTGAGATTGCCAGTCTTATTCACATATATTGAGAACTCTTCTGATTTTCACTGTTCCGTAAGACTATGATATCTTTTTTCTTTTTTTTTCCTAGAATTATGTAGGCATAATTTTAATAATTCCTTTTTCTCTTTTGTTGAACATAGCATATTAATATGCTACATATATACTATGTGGAAAATGACTGATTGTGCAATGAACAATCAGCATGAAGAGGGGAACTTTATACATGATGGACTATTCATGACTAACGTGCATTCATGTGAAGATGATACTGTTCTCCGTCCAAAATTATAGGTGCAGGCTGTAAACAAGGTATGAAATTTAGCTTTTTAAACAGATGTACAGGAACCCAAAATGCAAAGCGAAAACCTCAGGTTTATTTAGCAAGCATCAACACCATCTAAAATATAGTGCAATTATTAGCTGAACCCTCCTGGTTGCTGCAGAGATGGAATCTCAGTTCTGCAAGTTGAATTTCATATCTCGTTAGGAGCTAGCCTGATTGAGTAAATGAACCCAGGTAAAAATGTAAATTTACTATCAGTGGTGGCTTTGCAAACTGGCTCAGGTTTAAAATGAGTCAGGGAGTGATCAAACAAACAGCAAAATCACCAGGACTCACATAGCTTCTGAGAGCAGACGATAGTAACCAGCTGAGGACAGAATTTCTTATTTAAGCCCAAGCAGCAGCCAGAACAGTTCATCTGATTGCCCACAGTATTATGGTCTCTGCTATGGATGCAGCTGGACTTATTCCATTGACTAATCATCTCAAAAATATATACTATTCTGTCTTGTCGTAATACTCGGTGCTAATTTTAATCTTATCTGAATTTAAGGTCATGCAATGAAAATAGCAGTATAAGGTAATAAACCAGCCAAAGGAGATTCCTACTTTTGCATCATAATCTTATTAACTCTGCCTAAAAATGTTATGTCCCATTATCAAATAGAACTTTCTTTAAAAAATAACATTAATGCTAACATGCTTAACACATCAAGTGACCTTGCCTTTCTTAACACATCTCCTGTGTATAAATGCTGGCCTTAAATTAACTCATCACAATTTACAATAACTTCTTACTTTAAATCAAAACTTGACCCTTAAATCATTTGAAAACTGTATTACCGTAAAGATCCCCTATGACAACACCAACATTTTTCTAGGCATATAGACAACAATTATCTTAGACAGAGAAGGTGACTGGTTGTGTTGATTTGGGAGTATTAAGTAACCATTAGGCAAGAGACAAAGTATTACTATCCATCTATTTAGCACTCCCCCCAACAGAATTTCAGGGAATAGTTTTATATATCTTAGCTTTTTCATTTTACAAGAGAGCTCTCTTATGAAATTTTGGATAGTCAGTTAAAGCCTAAATGCTATAATATGAAAAAGCTTGAGTTGCCCTGGGACTTGAGAGAACTCATATGCGCACACTGGGGCCCAGACTGTGAGTAGGCAAGAGTTCCTAGCAATGAGCAATATCAAACCTCTGTCTAATCACCCACTATTATTCACTGGTGCTTTCTATTTCCTTCAAAACTGAAACATCCTAAAAGACAAACCTAAAAACCCCCATATGCTGCCCTCCCTCAACATATTTTGGCTTTGTTGGGGTGGCGGGGGGTGTTAATCAAAAAATACAGGAAATAAAGGAGCTTCACATGCAAAAAATAAATTTAAATATCACAAAGAGTCCAACTAAATAAAAAAGTCTGGAAAACTCAGAGTTGCTATTGCATCTACCCTTACAATCCCCTGTTGTGGCAAAGCTCTGAAGGAGTCTCCAAACAGCATGCGATTTTATAGACCATATGATCTGCAATATTTACCATGCATAATGGAAATAGATAAGGCAAAGCAAACAGCTTGAATTTTGTATTTCCTTGCTTTTTATTTAGTCTAGGTTGTTAGCACCATGTGAATATATATTTGGGCGTCTCTGTGTTTGTGTGTATGCATATGTGCATGTGTGTATATATAGGTATAAACAAACATATAGAGTCATTTCACTGTATTTCTCATGTATTATAAAAGAATACCTTCTGAGCAATTAGCTTTTAATTTCTAGAATTTCTTAGGAAAAGAAAAAGCATTGTTCATTTTAGTCAGAATTGGAAAAAACAAATTATGCTTGTTTTCAGCTTCTATGTTCTCTTGTAGTGTATGCTTCTTGTTTGTGGAGGTCTTGAGTTTTAGTAACAACAAATGTCAACACCTATGATCAGAATATTTGACCATTGTTTTATAACTTTAAAATGCACTGCTATAAAGTGTTAAGCAAATGAGCATAAATGGGAAATGCATTTGCTAACCACACTTTTTTTATTGATCAGTACATAGAGGAGTAGGAAACAGACACACACAGAAATTTTGAAGTAGAAGAAAACCTCCACATTACATTGAAAATGCAAAGGCACACATTTGAAAAGGATTCCTCTACAAATACAAAAATGCATGCAAGTCCTAGGTCACATTGCCAACATCTGGCTTACTTGCCTGGATCTATATTTGAAACCTCTGAGGGGGGCAGGGGAAGAAAATAAATGTGAGGGTAATTCATCATATCAAGACTTACCTGCTCTTCCTGTGTTGAGACTAATAGGGTCATACTACTTCCTTTTATTATGTTTATCTCTGAAAGCTTGTCCCCTCAGATCTTCCACTTGTATTCATTGCTTACCAATATCTATTATCTATACCACTCAGTCTACTGCTTGAAATCTGCTCCCACCAATCTCTACTGTTCCACACTTATCTACGGTTTTCTGCCAAGAAAAAGACCAAACCAACCCATTTTGCTTGGGAGGTTCAAGAGCAAAGCACCTCCTGCCCAGCCATAAGGTGCTGTAGGGAAGACGACTTTAGTCACTGATGAAGTATGTGCATGATGTGAAGGAAAGAGCCATCATGTGTCACCATGTTTTCCTGAATGGAAATGAAGGAAGTATAAACTCATCAGGAGCACTTCTCTGGTTTTGATAGCTCTCCGCCAAGGCCACCTGGAAAATGAGACTCCTGTTCATTTCCATGTGCTTTGAATCAGGTCCTGAGAAGGCACAGTTTCCATTTTTGGTTGCTTTTCATCATTACCTTCAGATCAGATTGAATTCTATGGGAAAAAAACCTTTTTTCTTTACTTATGAAATATCCCAATTTCTGTGGTTATATTCATCATTATTATTTGCAGAATGGTTTATATTAATAATATTTGACAGTATGTATTTTTTGGGAATTATCCACATCAAGCGTTTATGACTGATTACCTAAAGACTTTATTTATCATGCCTTGTTGGATGCTGAATGTTTTTCTTTTTACACAGGAGAAAAACGTATAAGGAATTCAGAAGAATGGTGAAAAAAAAAAGTATCTACAGGATATATTATTGAGCTACAGATTATTTGTACTAAATCTCATGAAACTTTTGAGGTTCATAAACAGTTGCATGAAAATCTTATTGCCATCCTAATATGCTTGGGCTTTTTCTAGTTAGATCTTTTATTTCTTTATTTCATTTTGATTATTGTCATTTGGAGTCCTTTTTCCTTTTTCTCATGTTTAAGAAGGGTTAGTTATGAATCTTTTATAACATACGTAAATTTGTTTATTTTTAGAAAATTTTCTTTAACACTCCAGTTTCCTTGTCAGAGTCTGTAGTGCTAATAGCTGTGTTAATAAAATTATTATCTACAGTGAAGAAATTGCTTTCCATACATAGAAATTTAATGAGATGGAAATTTTCAGGAACTGAACTGATTCTCAGCAGTGGTTTGGTAGACTCTCATAACATCTGCCCATGTGCAGACTGGAAATACTCAATGCCAATAGATGTGTCATTAAATCAACTCTGCTTTTGTGTTTCACTCCCCTCCCCCCCCGCCCCAGTTTCATAAATTAACTTGGTTAGCTAAATGCTAATGAATATCTATATTTACTGACCAGAAGAGCTTCTCTCCTCAGGTAAATTAGGTTTCAAGAATACTACAGGGTTAGGATTTTTTATTTATGTTATTTTATCTCCCTAGAGGAATGAAGAAGTGAGTACATGTATCCATTACAACCCAGTTGTAAACAGGATCAGCTCACTAGAGACTTCCAGATCCTTCTACCTCTATTAACCTGGCATGAGGAATTTATTTGTCATTTCCATAGGCTTCGATATTATCACCCACTATAAGGTATACAGCAGTGTGGAAACAAATCTCACACTGCACTTACTCTGCTTAGAGCCTTCTGCCCTTTCCTGCCCAGACGTGATTCCAGCCCATTCCAACAACTACAGATCCTTCAGCAGGGGCTTCAGGTGCATTTCGGTATGTATACTGCTACACCCGTAACTATTTTCTTTCACCTTGTTTCCTCCTCTCATTCCAAAGGAGCATGCATCACCATGAAAAATATAAGCACTGACCAGCTTTGTTCTGTGAACATTAAAAATAAAAGTGTTCATCTCGTGTGTGTTCAGACACAACATTCACACGCAAAAATGTAAAGGCTGTAGAATGGGCATTACGTAGCCTTTTGAGACATTCTTTTATCGCTAAATCTGTATAAATTAGGAATGACAAAACTGAGTTTATCAGAAAAGCACAGATATCAAGAAAGTATAGAACCTTTTATTTTTGTTTTTGTCCTTGCTGGACAAGTAATTCATGACCTGTATATAATTGGCTTTTAATTTCATCTTTGTGTATCACAGAGAGAAGCAAAGCTGTCCCCTGCCTTGCTTCTGTGAGCTACCTTAATCAAGCTTACGTATATTAAGCATGTCCTTGTTTTATTCCTGTTATTTCTCATCTGTTCTCCAAACTACATCTCCTGACATTCACGATTAAGGAACTCGCCATTCAAAGCAAAAGTAAGTGACTTTATCATTTGATTGTAGATCCTAAGGAGCAAAGCCTCTAAAAGATTAAATATTTAATCCTTTGATCTACTGTGTTGGCAACTACCCTATCTATTTTATAAGCAGGTTGACAAAAGCATTATGGGGCCTGGGATTTGTGTAATGGAGCAGTGTTAAACCTTGCACTCTTCTGTGCTAAAAAGTGGAATAACCGTTTTCTAACACAACAATATTACTGCGAACTTCCTATAATGGTACTTGGGGCAAAACTGAACATAGATGTTATTTCAAACAGTTTTATGTGACGATTTTACCAAGGCATATAAAACAATGTAACTGAATATATTCAGAATCAACTATAAACAAGTTCTCAAGAAGTGAGAAAGTTTATTACAAAGAAGCAGCTAAACAAATTTTAAAGAGCAGGTTGATCTCTCTCAGAGAGTGGGGAAAGTAAGTATGGTTACAGAAGACTGGAGAAGGTCAAACACGGTATCGAGTAAAAGGGCAGAACAGAAGTATCAGGAAACTGCAATCCAATTGAGAGAACTAATTTGAGGAAAGATACCAGAACAATCTATTAAACAGTCTGTACACACCTTGACAATGTTTTATCAAGAAGAAATTGTTTATCATCTACTCATTATTATGGGTTTATCCTTAGATAAACCCTCAATATCACCAAACTGGGTCCACTTAAGAAAGTTGAAGAAGGACAAGCAGACAACTGGAAAAGTTTAAGCTATAGCCACCATGTTGAAAGAACTCTAGGCCTTTTGGTCAAGAACATAAAAGCATAATAATAATAATCTTCCAGTATTTAAAATGCCACCAGTAAGAGGTCTGTGACCAACTGTACCACATATCTACCTTATTAAGACTATATATCATCAACTTTATTTGTACCAGGGTTAGGTTTTAGGGAAACCTTGCTAATTTTGAGGACAGGTAAACCTTGGAATAAGTAACATAGAAAAAAAAACCCCAAACTATAACATTTCAGTTGATATTTTTGCGAAACAGTGTACTGACATCTGTCAGAAATTACTTAGATATAATTGATCTTCCTATCCTGTAGCTATGATAGAGTAGATAACTTTTTCAGGACCTTTCTAACTTAACACTTCTGTGAACCCTCCTGTAACTCATATGAAACAATGTCCTTCGGCAAATAACTGCTGGTGTGACAAGCATTTAATACAGGTTCAAACCCAGTGCTCCAAAATAGTTATAAGCTTCAGAGAATTCTAAAGGGGAACCCCCACCTCTCAAGCAGACTAAGGAATCTCTGGACGGGATTATCACTTTTGATTTTAACATTAAAAATACTACATTACACACTGGCGCAGTTGCAGTAGACAAATAATCCTTTGCCTTCCTGAGGTATTTGCGGTAAATCTTCATTCTTTATTAAAAAGAATTAATACCAAAATCTGATTGAAATCTAAATTAGTACCTCTAATTTAGAAACTAAACAAACCCATCAAAATTCAGTAAGGAACAGATTTTCTTGACTTTAAAAACTGGTATACAATTGTTCACTTCTAAATAGTTCAGTATTTTTGATGATCAAGTCAGAAACATTAACTTAATTTCCTTGAAATTTTCGGCCAAAGATGGAAAGGCTAATGGTCAAATCTCTCCCCCCCCCATAGTGATGAGATGGGAAACAATCTGAAATTACCTGTTTGAAATCCTGTGAACATTCCTCCATCTCAGGTGATCTTTGGCAAGCCACACACACGTGGTGTCATTAAGAATACAAGTAGCTCATGATGTAATCTCTTCTGTTTCCGAGGGAGCTGAAATGTTGCAAAAAACCAGCAGCTTCTCATGCAATTTAGATTGCGGTAGATTGGAGTCCTCTATTTGTCCAAGTTCTTTCTTTCTGAAACGGAAGCACAGAAAAGGTATCCAGTTACATTTTAGCCTTGTCCTTTTCAAAACAGATCTGAAACAGAGCCATAAGAGTTGTAAAGTATGAAATCAATATAAAACCATGCACAACATTGATGGATGAAACTAGAACTACAGATAAGATCTAAAGAGCACTGGATTTTCACAAGAATAGATATTTTGAAAAAGATTTCTGATCTACCTCACCAGAATTGTATTAGAAGGCTTGCAAGATTTTAGTATCATCTCTCAAGATGAAAAGTCAAATTAATTCATCCTTTTTATAATTAAACAGCAATATAACATGTACACGCAGTAAACTGTGACCAAAAAATTACACCTGCCATCACAGGATACAAAGAGGTAAGCAACCTTACTGAAATAGTTCTCAGGGAATAAATGCTCACGAGTTTAAGATCTGCTGTTGTGTTAATAATGAGGTTAAAATTATAAACCTTGTATATTCTTCAAATTATTTTTCCAATTGAAAGAATAGGAAGAGAGCTAAATTTTGCAAATGGAAATAATTCTAGCATTTAACAGTTCATTTCAAAAATATATTAATGATATTAGCTCCCGCTTTTTTTTGTTAAGGGAACACTCACTTAAGTTTCTCAGATGGTATAAGGTCAGTAGGTGAGCATGGAGATGACAATGTTATTACCTAAAAAATGTGTTACCTAAAAAATGAGCTTTTACTTTTTACAGCCAAAGGCAAGAAACAAATATATCAGGACAACACTTTGAAAATTTACATTTACAGGTAGACCCTACCAGCCCCCCCAATTTTTTTTCTGCTAACCAGTATTTTTAAGTTTTCCCCTGAAACTTTCTTTGAGGAAGAAACACAGTGTAGAAGTATCATTGCTCTTTTTCATGGTGTTCTCACCAATATGTTAAACAAGTTCTTCAAAACAGGCAAGGACTGATAAGGACAGAGTACTAGAAAGGGTAACTGGCTATCAGTACTCAAAGTACACTAGGAGGAATCCAGTCTCTGTCTAACTCCACCAAAATTCATAGTCATTCAGAATCTGGTGACTTATGGTGTTGTAGCCTACTCATAAAAGAAAAAGAAAAAAAGATAGAAATAGCAAGTCTTTCCCTAAAAAGCGTTTTTTCCGACAGTATAATCAACACTATGTCTATATGATACACATTCATTGATTATCTTGTCCTAAAAGTATAGCATCATAATCTAAATAGCTGCCTTCTTTCAGCACTTTCACTCCACGTATTTATATTGTGTTGCATGGCATACCATAGCTCTTCATTTTCCTGTTGTCTGCAACATACAAAGAGACCAGCCAGACTTCCCCAGTCCATCCTGACTCCCGAGGTGATCTGCCTGGGAGCACACTACAAGATCGAACATCTTACGGAAAGGAGGGAATTTAAACACAAACTCATTGAAACCTAAAATAACAAGCTGGTTTTCACCTGTCCATTTCCTGCCAGTGGCATTTTTTGAGATGCCTTAAGAACTTGTTCTATTCCTCATCTTAAAAAAAAAAAAAAAAAAAAAAAAAAAAAAAAAGCTCTTTTCTGGAAGTTCTATGAAAAAATAAAATTGAGAAGTCAGTAATGGAAAAACATATTGAAATAGAAAATAGCTTTTAGTCAGAGAGGAAATCAATTGCAAACCAGTCCCAAGAACTAATGCCTGCTTGGTTTACTGTACAACATGGTTAAAAAGCTGCCACTTACCAATTTATGCTTCCAATCGTCCTTCTATCTGCTCTATATTACAGGGATTACAGAAGTGGCTGATAGAAGTAGGCAGAAAATGTATTTGGATCTGCACCTTTTTTTGTGTCTCCAGCACCTAGGCTAGGCACAATCTGCAGTCATTTGGTTGAAACCTTTTATCTCCTCCTATATCTATCTGTGTCAGATATACTGAACACCAATTTTGTATTCAGACTGGGGTACCTTCCATGCACAGGGTACAAGATCCTCAGAAATTCTTCCACACAGTATAACAGAAAGAAAATCCCATAATAATATAGAGAACAGCATTACACACACTCTTTTAGTTGACAGTGCACTAGTGAAAAGTGAATGAGTCAAATCTAGGCAGAGGTGAAATATTACATAGATATACCTCATGAAGCAAAGAGCCATTTTCTATCAGAAATTGCTAATTGGCATAATTTTTTTTTTAAATGGAAACATATCACTATTAGGACACTTTGATTTTTCACTTTTAAACAACAGTTTATTTCTGAGCATTTCATCTGACATGCAATACTGAATTATAATGTAAAAATGCAAAATGTAAGAACTGACAAAGGAACAGAAGAGGACAAAAATTACTTCATCTTAGAGGTTCTCCAAGTGAACCCTTCCACTAATGATTGTCTGACATTGAAGAATGCCTCTCTTCCTATTAACATTTAAATCTAGCAGTATAGGCAGAACTAGATTCAATGCATCCTTAACAAACACATGAAGTTTGTAATTACACTTGCAGCATATACCATTACACAATCTTATGACAAAATCTTGCAGTGAACTGCAATGTGTCACAAACAATACTGACCTTGTCCAGCTACAACTTCATATTTCAAATTTTGAGGGGTGATTTCTGTTCTGTATAACCATTTTCTTATGTAACAATATCATCATTATAACTGTCTATATCCTTCCCAGTACTTCAAAATGCACTTACTGTAACTACAAAAAGTTTTGTATGTCTCAATTTCTACTACAGTGGGAGTTGACAGAAATCTAGTCAATTCAGGATACATCTGTACTGCAATACAATAGAAGTGGGTCTGAAGGGTGTTGAAATGCCCACATAATACATGCTGGAGATAATTTATTTCAACTAGTTTTGATGTGGTTTTGAAGACTGAATGCCCATTAGCAATTGCTGCACATTAGAGGCGTTCCTTGTATGCACACTCCAGTTTCGTTCTAAAATGGGTCTTTCTCTGCAGGGATAAGCAGTGTGCTTATCCCCTCCAGTGCTAAAAAAAAAAAAAAAAAAAAAAGCAATGAAAAATCCAAAGAGAGATGTTCGTATAGACCGTCTTTTTGGATTGAAAAAAATGTATATTGCTGCAACTCATATAAAATATTAGTCCTCTGATATCAATAGAATTGTATCAGAGATGAGTGTAACATACCACCTTTGCTTTCGAAATCGGGTAATCCTATTAAATGGAATATATTTTGGCTGCAAAACAAGAATTTCATCATAGGAACAAAATTGAAGTTTTTAGATTTTGTCAGAATGAAACCAAGATTGTTTGTTGCAGAAACAGGGAAGGAGAAGCTCATCATAAACAGCCAGAAGGCTCAGTAGTGAGAGCATTCATCTGCAATGTCTGGACTTAAATCCCTGCTCTGTTTTATTCGAAGCGAGGACTACAAGTTGTCTCTTCCTACAGACTTTGCCTTCACTAATAGAGCTGGTCCCTCTCACTCAATAGAAAGCTGAAGTGGCTCTTTGGGGACAACTCACCGACTGCCTAATGCCTGACCCTGCTCCCCTGATGTGGCCACAGCCTGGAGCACCAGCTTCTCTACTCTGGGGCCACAGGGACTCCATCTATTTCACACTTTGATCACAAATGTAGTGCTGGCAAGAGCTCCTTCAAACAAATACATTTCTGCAAAAAATAACTCCAATTATTTTCCATTTTCCTCACACTTTTCCCCCCTTAATTCTTGATCAGTTCAAACAAGTTTCTAACTGGTTGTTCACCCTGCAGTTACAGCTCACTAAGGTGTATGGCAACAGATTTGGGTGGTTAAAAGCACAGAGATGTAGCCTGCTATCTCCAGCTATCCTTAATCCAGACATGTTCATAGCAATGCCAGCAGGAATTCCTTAATGCCTTCAAATTCTCCTGTTCATACACTTAAGATTAAGGATAGCATAGCCTTTACAGTAATACTATGGCAAGCCTTGTCCCTGAGCAATGCTCCATTCAATATCATTCCAAAACTGGCCCAGTTTGTCTTTATGCCCTTCACATCAATATAGCTATTCTTGAAATCAAAGGTCATTTACAGTTCTCATACAGTCAGAATGTAGATGCGTCTGTAAGGAACACAACGACAGCACAAAGAGAGTGGTAAAGATAGATTATAGAAGACTACAGGATACAATGCTAAATAACATTCAAATCCATAGAAAAAAATGGATAAGAGGACTTCACATATGCTTTTGTTTCACAAATAATCACTTAATGTACCCATTTGCTTTCTGAGATCTATTTTACATATATGGTTATGATGTTTTCTTTGATGAAACGTTTTCAATAAGTCATGCAAAAGTTCAGTATTTTATGACTTTTATTAGGCTTTAATTTAACTGACTGCTTCTATGTACCCTCCTAATGGGTAAAGGGAAATGAAAGGATTTGTCATAGCATATAACCTGCTTAATTCTTTTCTTTCAAATTCATCATCTTTAATTTTGCCATAAAAGTAATCATAGATGTATTTTTTTTTTTTTTTAAAGGCTGCATTGTTCTCTGATGCCTGTAAACAGAGATAACCTTGGGGAAATCTGTGAATGTACTCTCTGAATGTGTTTTGCAAGAGTGGCTGTGTTAAGTGGTTTCTTTGTCAGTCCTAGTACAAAATACTGTGGCCTGATATTCTTAGTCTCGCTTGCAGACCTTCATCTTTGTGAATACAGATGACTATATCATGAAATTTAATTTAAATTATATGACTATCTAAAATAAATGGTAATCCATAAAGAAACAAACATTCAATCTACAGCTGAGGATTTATCAAACAAACACTATTCAAACTCTATATGAATTAATAAAATTCTGAGCTGGTCTCTCTGATTTATTTCATTTTACTTGTGAAATCCATTTTACATTAAACAGGTTACATAACTGAGTACCTATGAAAAAGCCATTTCACAGTCAAAACTAAGCCAGAGTCTTTCTTTAAAAAAGCTTCATGTGTACAATTCTATAAAATGCAAAACATACTCTGTTTTGCAAATAAGTTTACAAAGTGTTACCATTTCTGTGTGATTTTAACAAATTGCTTTAAACAATCACAGAAAACAATTGAACACTGCAAAACACACTAATTTGGGAAAATGGCTGTTTGGAACCTGAGTGTACAATTGTTATCATATTGGTGTGAAAATCTATCATCATTTTAAGGAAAAACTGGATATGATTGAAAACACTCGTATTTTTGACTGAAAGTTTAGTAATTATTTCCAGGTGGCATACGGAAAAGAGAAATATTTTCCACAAAAATTGCAAAAAATGCAGAATACATTTGAGTGATTTGCGTGTTCCATTACAAAGCTGTCTCATAAATACCAAAAGAGAATAGTGGAATTTTGTTACAAAACTATTCTGAGGGTTTGAATAACTAAATATTTTTTTGCTTTGGGACATACTCCAACATTAACTGAAGTCAGCTGAAAGTTTGAGACCATCAGAATGTAGCAAGGTTTGTGGAAAAGTGATGTAACAGAGTCTCTATTGCTTATCTGGAAAAATCAAAGACTAAACACAAGTAAGGATATTCCTGAGTTGAAATATACACTTTTTTGTGATTATAAACATACTACTTCCTCTATAAGCATTTGTATTTGATTTAGAAAGGCAATACCATAATATTTATAACTAGGGTATAAAGTAAAGTAACTATGTTACTTTCAATAGATGTTGCTATGTATTTTCAAACCTTAAAAAAATGTGAAGTTTTCCTTTGGATTATTCTCAAGACATAGCACCTTTTTGTGCCATCTTGTTTAGCATTTGATTGTTTTATTACTAAGAATTATGCAGCTAATTAAATAACCTTTGTTTTAGTCTTTAATTTTCTTCCTCATAGAAAAAGCAAAATAAATTCACCTTGCCCTTCTTGTAGGCTGAATAGCAGCAAATTAAAATGGGAGTATTTCACTTGACAAATTTAATCCATCCATCTGTTCTAAACTTTTCTGTCAAAACCCCCAAATATACCTGATGCTGTCCTAATAACTAAGCATACAGTAAAATCTGTGATGCGGAAATGAGAAGAATATGACATTTTCCTGCTAGTCTAATGTGTATTAGGTTTTGACACTTGTCTATCTTACTTGTCAGCTTGGAAGTTATCTGGATTTGTTCAAAGATATTGCCATATTCACAAACAGACAACATGTTTCTCTCTTTATCATATCTGACACACAGTGTAAGGCAATAATATGAAGAAAAATACTGCTGCTATTTTAAAATCTACATAAATATCACTCCCTGCATTTCTGCCCAAAAGAGATGACAAGGTGAATTAATTTACTGGGGTTTAGAACCACCAAGTGTCCTCTGATACTTGATTCAAGTATCATATATAATATTTTATACAGAATTTTATAGTAGTCTAAGTATGCCATGTGGGTCAGAAGCAAAAGACTGAATGGATGTCATAGTCCAGCAACTCGTCTAACACCAGGCCTTGTTTTTCACACAATGTTTACGACGGGTGCCTAATGTCATTGCACTGAGCTTTCTTCTGATTAAGTAATTTATAAATAAAAGGGGATCCCAACTACCTTCTTCAGATTTCAAAACCAGCCAAGCTGCCTGCTGGAAACAGCAGGACCTATCACCCAAAACACCTGACACGCTCCTCAGACCCTGATGCATACACCCCTACAGAGAGAACAGTAGATTTGCCACACCGACAGCAGAAGAATAAAGCTTTAACTTCAAAGGATATGAATACCGTATCTACGGGCCTCACAGCCCTACTCGTGCCACCTTTCAATCCCAATGTATTTTGTTATTCACATGGCTATTTCCTATTGACTCTATCAAACATGGTACTAAAAAATAAAAGATATTGGGTGAGATACGGAAATCACTTTCCAAGGGAATTGAGCTTCCATCTACCATTTACACTTTCACAGTTTCTTCTGCATGCCCTCCTTCCATTTCTGCTTGGTTTCATGATTTAACTCCATGGATGCTGAGAGCGAGTCACGCTAGCATGCAATTTTTGGTTTGTAGAAATTATTAGAGAATTATGGAGTTTATTCTCTTTAAAAGAAAAAAGAGTATTTTTCTGAGGTCACATTCAGTTTGGTATGTTCTTGCCTTTTACATTAAAAAAAAGCCTGATAAAAAAAAAAAGGGGCAAGTTCCGATCTTCACACAAGCAAAGCCTTGGCAGCTGAGTGAAATAATAATAATAAATCCACAAGAAAACAAAGAAAGAAAACACTGAAACCATCTGCTCCAGGGGGACGTAGAGGAAGGAAATTCTATCTTGAACAATGTATGTAGGACCTGCACCATTCAATAAGATAACATGTAATTCCTGGATCCCTGGAGCTCCTTAGAAAGGCTTTATTGAGAAACCTTTCTCTATTGCTTAAAATGTCACAATCTTTTATTTATATATATATATATATATATATATATAGTAGTGTTCTTTTCCATTGTCCTTAAGCTTAAAAAGCAACAAAACTTTTTTTTAATGTTTACAGAAATCGTGAGAAACCCAGCCTGCCATAATTCAGTATAACTGTTTTTCTGGCAAAATAAAACTAATGTAAATGTGTTGGCAGTGTAAAGCACTAGATAATTGAAACAGTAGCAATCAGTGATACATCAGTATGATTATTATATGCAGCTTCAGCCTCCTTTGATAGTGAAGGTTCCTGGTTTGATACTATTAAAATAACATTAACTGTCCCTGCCTGGGTATATTTCACACTTCACACACATTTACTGTAGAATCTGAGCACCTCACAATCATTTATAATTTATCTTCACTGTGAGACACAAAAAACTCTATTAGCCCCATTCCACATATACAGGACTAAGGTACAATGAGAATAAGTCACTTCCCGATTTCACACGCAAAATTGTTTCTGAGAAAAGATGTAGAAGTGGCAATCACAAGCCTTAGGCTAGTT
Organism: Gymnogyps californianus; assembly: GCF_018139145.2. NCBI lineage: Eukaryota > Metazoa > Chordata > Aves > Accipitriformes > Cathartidae > Gymnogyps > Gymnogyps californianus. Next base: position 4,714,887 of record NC_059479.1, read on the forward strand.
CCATACTCACTGGACCATCCTTTCTCATAGACCCTTGCTATTGAGATTACGAAAATTTGCAATATACTACAAAATATACTGTCAGCTTTTCAGAGGCCTTATGTAAGACTGACTTCATCTTCTGGCAATAAGTGCACAGATGCTGTATAGTCCTGTTTCTTATTCCTTTGGATATTTTTTATTTGAATTAGGTTAGTAATATAGTAATATTTTGAGGACCATAATAAAATGTCTGAATGTGTCATCTGTCCACCGATGTTTTTGAGGTATAGTTGTACCTCAGTATTTTAGCAAACAGGCACGGCAATAATGAAGAGTTTTAATAACAGTGCCTGGTTTTCTCTTTATGACTTCAGTGCTTCTTCTCAGTTCCCCACTTTTAACTGAGCTCTAGATGTAAAACTGAAGACTCATGTCTAAAACAATCTTAGCGCAGAACAACTTTGGGTTTTGACCTCAGGTCTCCAGCTGTAATTTAAACAGGGGATGGGGGGGTGGGGGGAAAGTATATATGCATATGAAAAGGTTTTAATAGTAAATATATTTACAAAGGAGCTTTGAAGAAAACAGAAAATTTGTGCCAAATGCTTGTGGAACAGAATTGTAGACATTTAGGGATTTTAAAGCCTGGAATCACAGGGAACTCTGCATTTTTCTCATTGCCATGGAACAATAGAGACGAACCTTCAGGATGTATTCCTTTCCCTTTGCCATCTCTGATAACCTATTCAGAATGATGGGGTGATCTGTCTTCTCCTTTCCCAAGTAATATTCATATCATAATCATATTCTGTTCTGCAAGATGATCTGTGAGCATTGCTTGTCAAGTGGGCATATATTATTCAATAGCAGAGGTAGTAGAATGGGTACCCCACCTTTCTCTCATTCTCAATTAGTCTTTACCTGCAAAGCTTTGACAGAAACAGGCATTATCCTATGGAAAAATGCATTTTATTTAAATTCATCTCCAAATTTATAGTGTTTGACAAATTCCCCCAAACAATTTATGTTCAAAATAGACTTACATCCATTTCTCCTGCAGAATTTTCAGCTTGGTCACTGAACTGAAAGTCTGTCAGTTGCCCTGCTTCACTGTCTACTCATAGATTTTAAGGACAAGAGGCACGTTAAGATCATCTGGTATGACCTGCTATAGAACACAGGTAAAAAAAATTTTACTCATTTGCTCTTTGGTGAACCCAATATATTTTCTTTGACTAAAACATATTGAATAGCTAATGATACAACACTCCAGATTAAAAATAAATATTTTGGTAGATATAGCTGAGAATATATGAGAAGCCAACATAACTCTCCTCCAAAAGTCTTACTAAAGTTGTCTGTTATGGACAAGTAGAATGAGGGTATATAATTCAGGGAGTATATATAGTCTTTCTGCTCTTATATCAATATTTTATGCTATTCATGGGGAATCAGTAAGGTATTATTAATTGCTTCTAGCAACACAGGTAAAGTAAAGGCTGATCTATTAACAACATTAAAGCTTAAATATTAATTCCTATAAGCCACAAAATGTACTAATGTCAGAGCTGAAAATGGAAATGTTACAAAAAAGAAAAAAGGTGTTCACTTGTTTAGAAGCAAGGACTGCATTGTGGTTTTAGGCACAGCCTTGAACAAAAGATGCTGTATAAACCGTACCAGCCCACAAATAGCTTTGGGAGATATTGTGCCTGAGGCAAGTTCTACACTAAAAAGTTCTTCTGGCAGAGTTGTGTAATGAAGTGTGATTTGTGACCAAAGTAACGGTGCTCTTCATGTAGATAGTCATAATGGCAAATACTGCGTTCTTGCTAGCACGGCTTGCCGTGCCTTGTGGGAAGGGAAACTAAACAGAGCACTGGAATGCGTCATATTTGTCTAAGCATGGTTTTAACTTGTATTAGCTGCTGTCATACCAGGAATACCTTGCCAGCACAGTAAACGGATGTAGCTGCACCAACGACTATTTATAATGCAGACCAGACTTCAAAGATGGCTAAACGGGTATCAGTAAACTAATGGACTGGTTTATAGTTCTTTCATATCACCAGCAAAATAATGAAATACCTTCCAGTAACCTCACCCTCCAGACCAGAGTCCTGGTACTACTTTTTCCCACAGCCTTGTCAATAGTTCTGGGTGAACTCAAGGGTACAACCTCATATTTGGATATTCTAAGACTAGGTTTCAATGTCTATTGTTTGGTATCTATTGAGTTTTCAGCTATGTCTTTAGCAAAACATGAACGAATCAGTTAATTTCACAGAACATCTTAGAGACTGCGTGGAAATGGAGTTGTAAACTTGGTAGGAAACGAAGCACAGCCAAACTAATTCTCTTTGCTTTTTCAATGACTTATGGTATGCCAGATGTAGCTTGACAATTCAATAGCATTGTTTGCAATAGTTTAAAATAATAATAGAAAAATGAAACTATTGGCAGATAAGAATTATTAATACAGTCATAAAGCTCTGTGACTCTCATATAATGTCTGCCACAGATATATCTGAGTGCTAAATGCACATTTTTAGAAACAGTCTTAGGTAGAATTAATTATATTGTACTTGAAACTGTTGAACAGCTGACGACAAATATCAATATGCTAATGATATCACTAGAACTTTGCATTTTAACAGAACAGAGGTCAATGTGCATATTTTACTTTGATATAAGAAATAATTGTACATCTAATTAATACTACATGTTTCTGGATAAAAGTATTTCCGTCTCCAACAAGTACCAGCATCACTTCACATCTAGGCCAGATTTTGCCATCTATCCTTGAGATAAATAGGTTTACTCTGAAAATGAGTGTGCTTATTTCTATAGAAATCGTGAACTAGAAGAATTATTTAATATGATTAAAGGTCCAGCCCTCGCTCCTAACAGTAAAATGTACCTTCATGCACGAGTGTTCCTAATGACCATTAAAAGATAAGTGCCTACTAAATACTGCTGCTTAAGTACTACTTAGCAATAGGAAGAATGGCAGAAACCAAAGACGACTTAAACAGTTAAAAATTAACTACTACTATTTCTGACTTGTAGTTACACAGCCTTTGGCACAGAACCAAGCCACTGAGAGTGAGAGACACCCCTCCAATTCTAAAAAAGTACAAAAGGGTCTAATAAGAACCAAAATAGCCACAATCCTGCAGGGGAATGCACTCACAAATGAGCATCAGAGAGTTATGTAACAGGAAAAACCGAGGACAGGCCTAGTATTAAGTTCTGCTATTCCCACTGGAACGCTACACCCAAGAGAAACATTTGACCAGTTTTACGAAACAAACAAACAAAAAGTAGACTGATGTTGGGAAGGAAGGGTTGAAATGTTACACGATTCAGACATTCTCCCCAGCATCCACCTCCCATCCAAGCAATGTAGCCTGGAGAGCGGACACCTGGACTTACTACTGGCAACACTGATGACTAGACTAGAATTATTCAATGAAGTGTCAAGGTACAAAAACAATGTATGAATTGAAAGGCAGCATGATATGGGCCACAGATATTACATGTACACAAGCACAGCGGTTCATTTGAAAAAATTGCTAGGAATAACACATGAGTTCAAAAATACGGAAAGCTCACCTTGTATGCATGTATCTAGTTTCAAATGAATATTTCATTTCATATTAAATATTAAAAAGTATTAATAACTGATGGAATTCTGACTTTTGCTAATATACAAATATCTTTTGAATCACACATGGTAAATATGTTTGTTATGTTAGATTAAGTTTTATTTTGTAGAGGAGGGGATATGTATTATTAATTATTATTCATGGATACATGCATACTGCGGGGCTAACCTCAAGAAAATAAGCACTGAGCCAGATCCCAGACACATGGATTTTATCACTTAAACTTCCGCGTTGTTCCATGAACATTATTCAAAATAAGGAGACATGCTTTATGGTAGCCTTAAAAGCATTCCAGAAGAAAAGACAAGCAAGCATGTGCTTCATGGAGAGATTTGTGGGGCCTCTTCTGGGTTTTCTGCATATACATATCTGAGAGCTGCTGATCAAAGTTAGCCATAGAGTAATCATATGCTCTCCAAGATACATTTACAAGTGAAAAATGACGGGCCCTTCATTCCCAGCTAGTTAAAATGAGGTATCGACTTGATATTGCAGCAAAGCAACCTGTAGAACAGAAACTAATATGAGATATATCAGAGTAGGTAAAAAGACAAGGAGAAAAAATTTGATCCCTGTCCAAAGCAAATAAGAGCAAATGGCCTGTCGTGACAAGGGGGAAAATAAATCAGATGGACATCTTATAGTGAAGTGCAATTTTCTCATAATATGTCTTTTTAAGCTAAAGCTATGACAAAACTGAAATGTTTATATGAAACAATGCAACTGTCACCAAGCTGTTAATTTTGATGAAAAGAACTTACAATGCCTTTCATTCTAATATTTTCTAAATAAGAGTATTCCCATTTTTCAACTTAAACCTTCTTTTCCACTGCCAAATTTCCCATCAGACTGCAATCGAAATTTTTTTAACACTAAAAAAGCTGTCAATTTTAATTGCAATGCTCTTTTGCCCTCTTTCTTTGTACTCCCTTGATTTTTGTCTTAATGAAGCAATTAGTCCCTGCTGAGGTCACTTATATTTGCTCACAAATAGTTTTCTAGTATGTTCCCAGGCAGGTACAAAGAGAGGGTCATTGTCAGATAAAGTGGTGTTGAAATAAAGAAATATCTTCTCCCTCTGGTGCCAGAGGAATCACTACACACAATAAGCAAAGACCCTGCATAACCAGTAGCTTTTACAAAGCTACTTTTCAAGCTTCTTAACCAGAGAGAGGCAATTAGACAGTATCTTCACGCGCTTGTCCAGTGTCATATCTAAGTATACTTCAAAAAACCTGCTTGTATTATGAAAGTTTTCTAAATTAACTATATTACTTTTTAATCCCTCAATTTATTTGCAGATTATTTCATTCAAATATGTTCTGTCACACTGAAACAAAAGATGCTGCAGAAAAGCAGCTTCTCAAAGACAAATGTAAAACCACCAGAGCCATGTTGGATAAGGGAAATAAGTGCTTGGAAGCTTTAACAAATGAATTGTTTGGGGTAAATTTACGTCATTTGTAACAATCCAGAAATCAATTATGATGCACAATCTTCACTAAGGTCTGTAGATTTTACAGGAGAGTAAGGAGGACAGCAAAGAAAATTAATGACAAATTTTATGTACGAAACATTGATAAACTGGTTCCATTTGCTACGTTTCAGTATTGAAGTAATATGAAATATTTTAGTGTTGACTGCAGAGACAGAAAAATGTTCAAATTTACTAGTATGCAGTTTATGTTTATTCTGTTTAGGCAATTCCTCCTGAGACACCCACAAAATAATCACAAGTTATCCACCAAAAATGTTCGTCCAACAGAAATGTCCATACAGTATTGTATTTGTATAGCCAGACAGGGCAAATAGAAACAAAACTGTTACATTTCAAACTGTTTACTTTTTTGATGACTAAAACTATTGTAAAATAAGTTTTAAAACTAGTCATCTTTGGTGTGAAATACAAAGCTTAAGTACATCCAAATGTAGTCCTCAAAACCATCCTTTGACTTTGCAGAAATGTACTATTTTAGTAATTTCCATCATTTCTTCCATAATACAAGATAGCCTACTAACCAATAGTAGTTTCTGTCAATGATGCTGTACTTCGGAATACCAAATTCAGACCACACTCATACCACAGTGATGAGATCAATCTAAAATCCCAACAGCTTAGATGTACATACACAGACATCCCTATAAATTACTTCTAATTATAGCAGTAGACAATTTTATTTAGGGGCTTTTCTTAGATTAGCAGGATCCCAGCAAGTTCTGGTACTACTGCAATTTAGGTAAATTGTGCTTGTCAGAAGCAGACAGCTAATACAAGTTATTAGAAAAGAGAAATAACTATGGGTTTTTTTCCCTTATTGCTGATATTTCTACATGTATGTTTGCTTTCCTATGTCTTTGTTGTAATTTAAACATCATCTGACAATGTTGTTACTTGTACTTCTCTATCATTCTAACCAATAGGCTAAGTGACGACTGTAAACACCTGTAATAACCATTCTTTTTTTAGCTTAACATTTTCAAGCACCAAGAGGGATTATGGAAAATAACTTTTTGCTGAAGTAAAGGTTCACATAGTCTTCGGCAATGTTTTCAAGTAATTGCCTTAACATTGAAACATCTGTTGGCAGTAAACATTCACAACTAATGTTAGTTCTGAAAAAGAGATCCAAGGCTTAGCTCTTCTTTGTATCTACCAAGAACTTTTTTTTTCTTTTTTTTTTTTTTTTTTTTTTCAACCACTGTCTGTCCATTTTTACTCATCTAAAAAGTATTGTTGTCAGGTGAGGTAAGGTCAAAAAGTTGCTCTAGCTCTTTCTGAGAATCAATTGAATACCATCACCCCTGCCAGTCCTGGGAGATACACCTTTGCTTCAGGTCTGACAAACTGCTCCTCAGTTTCCAGCTTGCCTCCTCCAGGCTAGATTTCTATCTTTCTAACATTTTCTGTATTAAAAAACCCCCAGGTAACTTGCTGCCTGTCTAATGACTACTTGAGAGGATTCATAGTTACAGAAAATCAATGTTTTAAATGGTATTGAACAATGCTCTCAGAATCTCAAGGTGACTGCTTCAATCTTCACTGATTAAACATGACACAGTATCATCAAAGTAAGCTGCAAAGTTGTTCTTTGCCTGTTTTCTTATGCCTTTTCAGACAGAGCATCACATCATTTCAACCAGGAACCTATTGTGAGCTACAAGAAGACAATGGGAGTTTTGCAATATATTTTAAATGAGTGGAAACAACCAAATTTGCTGAGGGTCTGAGGATTAACTACAAGGGGTGAAATACTTGCAAACCAGTGAAAGGGCATTAAATTTGGAAGAAATATATTTGAAAGTATTATACATATTATAAGAGATAGATAATATCCATCTACTAACCTACAAAGCTATGTGATATTTTTCTGCAATCTATTTACTACAGCTAAAACAGAAAGTCTTAAGACAGGAGCCAGGACTCCCTCTATTAGGGAGTGCCATTGCCATTAGCCTTCAGAGTCATGCTGCTTCCTGCTCTGTCTTGCTGCCTATCTGGCCCAATATTTTCTCCTTTCCTGTGCAGTGAATACTTTCACACAGTTTCTGCAGGATGCTAAGATGCTTTTTAGAAGCTGCGAGCAGAAAATGTCAACCCCTTCAGCCAGAGTAAGGGTTACCACAGGCTTTCCAGATCCTGGTCATTAAAGAATAGCATGTGATGACATCATCTTCACTGTCCTTTCTGGTCGTTACTCAGACAGCAATAAACCTCAATCAATCGTTTCACAGAAATTATATTAGTGCATCTTTTCAAGAAAGAGTGTTGACCTCCAGATACTAAGTGGACGCAAGTGTCTTCATATACCTTTCCCTGCACTGCATTTTTTGACTATCATTCTGAAGCACTACTTTTCACTGGCCAGTTGACGGAGGATTCCAGATTTCTCCCCAAGGGTATAAATACTAAGGACTCAAGAACCTAGACATTTTATTTCATCTACTTCTGTGTGTCTGAAGCATCAAAATCTTAGTTTCTAGGCAACTTTCCCAAGGAAATATGGCTGCTTTTAAGTTATTACGATTTCAGTGATTTTAATGATTATTTAAATGTGAAAATACCTCTTCAAATAAAAATGACAGGCTGTCAAGTTCACTGGTGATAAATGGTATTTTGAAAATCCAACATAAAAGCAATTACAGCTATAGGACATACTTTTTGTACTCATACTTCTGAGTTTTGCAGTTACAACAACGTGCCTCAAATGCCTCAGGTAAAGAGGAATTTGGCTTGCCAGCATAGAGAACTTGTGTTATGCAATGAAGAAAGCTTAAATTATGTCCTACAGCTTTATTGAAAGCAATGTCTATAACCTTCAAAAGCTCTGAGCATGTGTTGTACATCTCCAGCTTTGAAAAGGTCAAACTTCTTTTTCATTTTTCTCTCTTATTTGCCATCGCTTTCTTTTCAGTAGGTAAACATAATGCTCATAAAAGAGAATGTAACAGAAGAAGCTCCAGCAAGACATAACATTGGACTTCTGAACCTTGTGCTCTTATGAACAGAAGTGAGGATTGGGGCAAGTTTACCCAAGCTACTCTACCTGTCTAATTAATGAACTTAAATCCTGAAAGCTGCCTACTTCTCACAGAAAGGTTGGCAAGGGTAGAAGGCTGGGAGACAAAGTGTTCTTTCACTCATATTCACATGTAAAAACCTAGTCAGATGCTTTCAACACAGTTGAAAGAGCTGCTCTAAGTGTTTACCTCTTCTAAAGGTCTTAGAAGGCAGCCTGAGAAACAACTTGAATGATGGAGGATATTTCCTATTTGAGGATATTTGCCTCTGTCTTCCACGTCTGCCAGGTAAAGCACTTGTCAGTTGGTTGTGCTTTTCATAACCACTCCATCCCATTTCTGGAGGTGGCAGGAGTATGCTCAATCAACTAGTTGCTGAAAGGAATCATCTGAGAGACCCTGTCAAATAGCTCAAACCACTGAGGATATCACAATGTAACAGTGACATTTGAAAGGAAAGGTGACATTAGATCAAATACATCCCTTCTATTAACATGCATTCTTCCACTACAGCTAAACATCTATGCCCTAATGTATTAGACAGATACATTCCATTAACCCAGAGCAAAGTTCCTGGATATCTCGGGGGGGGGGGGGGGAGAGAAGTCTTTTCTCTGCAAACAAATAGCTGTAGATGGCAACAGTTAACAAAATGAAATAACCCCCATCTTAAAACAATCCAGTGCCCAGTTTCACTTCAAAGGAAGATGACTTTGAGGTCTTCAGATTACAAGCAAAAAGAACCCTGAGGTCAGGCAAGTCCACAGAGTATTGTGAACTACTTTCACCACTGTTTGCAAATTCATTTTTGCATAAATGTAGCCAGAGAAAAAGGCAAGTGTTGCAAACATAAAACAAATTGTTAGCGATTTATCAGTTTTTAAAAAAAAAGGGACAAAGAGTGAAACTCTGCCTCATCAGCCATGGATGGAAGAACTTCTTTGAACAGAACTAGAACACAGGGGAATGGACACATTACCCATGACCAAGATTAAAACTCAATGAGAAATTTTGAATAGTTCAAATGAAAGATGTCTTTATCTTATATTCTGTAAGCTCAATACTTCCTTCTCTTTGCCTTCTGCAGGGCCTGAGAAGAAAGGCAGAGAATGAGAGTGGTAAGTAACATTTATAGCTACAAATCTAAGATCAGTCAAGGCCATCAAAATAAGAGCTGTGGCTGACTTCCTTTAATTTGCAAGAAGCTGCATTGCTTCCTCTAGGGATGTTCCAATAGCCAGGGAATGTGACAGAGCAGCAAAGACTGTTTATGGTCTTTTTACTCACCGTTCCAGTTCACTATTCCAGTAATAGGCTAGACATGAACCATTTATACTAGCCTCAAAGAATTTTCTTGAAGAAGAAAATTCTGACTAGAGCACTTAAAGTCTCAAAATGTTTTGTGACAAGGCAGAAGAGGAGCTGAAGAAGAGAGGTGAAATACTCTGAGAGGATGTTTTACAGTTATAACACAATTCCCCCCCCCCAAAAAAATCTAAATACATTTCATTCAGCATTGCAACGTCCTATAACTCACTTACAAGCATCTTATACCTTCTCTTATTGATTTGAACTCAAGCTTCAGATATAAAAAGCTTAGGAAAGTAATTGGGCCAAATTTATCCCTGATGCAATCCTATTATCTGCAGATGAATTTGGGCTATTTTGTTAATCTCATTCCTACCTCTGCCTTTTTTCCCTAAATAAATTCTAAAATAATCACTTTTACTGTTACTTGTTACATCACGCAATAGAAACTTTTTAGATCTTATTTTGATGACAAAAAGGACTGCAAGGGATTTTAAAATAGCATGCAGTTCTCTAAGTGTTACTTCCTTGTATGCATAGAGTAAAACGTATCAACTTTATATTTTACACTTTCATCCTATAACAAGCCTCTGTGATCCTTAAAGTCTTGTTGCAAATCAGAAGGAATATATTTTCTACTTTGATTTCATACTTTTATCTAGAATTTAGGTTCTCTTTCCTCTTCATCTGGAATACAAACCTCATAATCAGTTTCAACAGTTTTCCTTAAGGCAACAGATGACTTCTGCCATTTTTCTAGGTGCTCATTTTCCACTAGATGAAGGCAGAGTAACTTTAACTTCTTTATAATGACCATTCAGCTTGGTAAGAGTAGATACTTTCTATATTTGCACCTCTTTTGTCACAGTCTCCTTTACTAAACATGATAGCCTTATTACAGGTGGTCTCCCATGGACTTTTACCAACAGTATTTTGTATCTAAAGCATTTTTTATCTCATCAAACTGGTATGTTATCAAGCATGTTTATTGCTTAAGACTTCAGGCAAAGGACTGTTTGAAGAGTTTTATAAAGACGAGAACAGAAATGGAAAAACACAAATGATTCCATTAGCCATCTATTTCAGATCCACACAAGTGACTGTCTTCACTAATGACTAGTTATTTCACAGACATGTATACATACACATATATACACACACACACATATATACACTCAATCCTTTTCTCTACATAGAAACATCATTTATAAGGCATCGAGCACAAAAAGTATTGTCTATGTAAGGTAAGAAAAGCTTCCAGGCACTACAGTAATACAAATAAATAGTAGCCCACACAAGCTAAGGCGAGTAAATATGAATTCTTACAAACCCTCAGTGAATGAGAAAAACTTAGATAACCCTCTCTGCCTAAAAATCTCTTTCAACTGTCATTATTATAACAGTGTACCGATTGCCACAAAATAGACCATGTTAAGTTCCTTATTTTGACATAGTAAGCATCACATGAACTATGTGTAATGTTTGGCAGAATGTAGAGGTTTTCCACATCCTATACATGTACCAAACGGACAACCTTTTTTTATATTATTTGCCGTCACTATTTACAACTATAGTACTCCAGACTCCAAGGAAGTTTAAATGATTAATATATCCTGATCACTTTTTCCATATTTTTTTTCCCACACTTTCCATTAGGAATTGTCCTAATAAGAAACTGGTTTAGACTTAAATTATAAAGCGTACCCTAAAAGTTTTTTTCACCTCAATGAGGCAATTGCCTCACAGCACTGCAGTGCTGAGAACTCCAAGTGCATTCTTTCTCCTTTGCAAGGCTGAGCCATCTTGGGTGTTTATTAATAACTCTCTTAAAAACTATTACTTTAGTAGAGATTATGAATTTACTAAATCCAGAACAGACAATGCTGTAGAAGAGTACTTGCTAAAAAATCATCTAAAGAAAGATGATTGAAATTTAATAGTTTAAAACATTTTATCTGTTTTTTCCATGTTGTAACATTACTGACTCTTATTGCAAGCCAAACATTGAGCAAAGAAAAAAGCTTTTCTCCCTTCTACTTTTATTCATTCCAGGACACTGACAATCAATTCATTCCAAGTAAAAGAACAAAGAATTGGTTGCAGTATGCAGTAACCAGACTGATGAAAGGCCAGACCTATTGCTTCAAAGGAAAGAAATATTGAAACCAAAGGTGAACTGCACTTATTTGTCCTTGGCTACAGAATGAAACCAGAAAAGGTCATCAGCATGTGATGGTATTTGCCTACAGTACACTGGACTTTGAGCACTGGCCTTAAAGAAGGCGGAAGGCACATGGGCAAAAATCAAGCTACAACTTTCTTGTAGCATAGCCTTGATGCTATGCGCCAACAAGATAAAATAGTATTTGTGAGCAGTTTGAATTTGATTTGTCATTATAACAATGTAGGTCAACATTATAACTGTCTCATCTGGTTATACAAATAGGAATGGGAATGCAGTATGGATATAGTCTTTGAGAAATAGAGCTCTATAATAGAGTCCCTTTAAGTGAAGAACAGAAAGAAAATACTGAGAAAGAGTTTATTATACTTAATTATAAAAATAATGTTTTACCTGTTATAAAATAGCTTTTGTTGAAACGCACAACATGAAACCTAGGACTATTGGCTTGATTTTACTGTAGATATAACATGTCATTGTCATTGATAATCCTCTGTCAACTGAAGAAATTATTTCCCTGTTCAATATTTACATTACTACATACGATACGCAAAAAGTATTAAATAGAACTACCCTATTAAAAGTGAGGTGTGAGTGATGACTAGTTCTGAATTCACACCACAAGTAAAAATTTTACTTTGGACCAAACACAAACCTGACATTTCAAGCAATCTCCCCTACCGATCTGACAGGATGAAAGTAATGGACAATACTTGGGAAAACCAGTCTAGAAATGAAGACAGATAATATCAATGTCTAACAACTTCTAGTTAGAGTTTCTCACTCCTTTAATGGTTAGATTTGTTTATAATTTGATGACTACTGTCTTGCAGACTTGAAAACTGTGTCTTTTAGTGTTGAAGTTTCCTGTGATTTTACCAACAGCATCATGCAAATTTGTAATAAGTGAATAAATTTTATTCATTATTTTTAAGTGTTTAATGGATAGTCATACCCTTCTGTATTTAACCTTTTTGAAGACTTGCCTAATAAGTTTTTGCCTCAAAGATACTGAAGTTTATTTATGACTAAATAACAAATGTTATTTAAAGCAAAGAAACCATTTGCCTTTAGATAAATGTTTATCTTAATTTCTTTTTTTTTCTAGCTCACTAAAACTTTACTAAGGATTTCTACTATTAAACAGCTCTGCCTAAGTTAATGAACATCTTTCTTTCCTGTTAAAAAACCCCAAACATATATATGTTTATAGAGAGAGAGAGACATACACATGCTTATATATTATTGCAGTCTAACTAATATAAGTCAGGAAGGCTGATATCAACTTGTATTCCAGCATAAGAGCAGTACCCACTTAAATTATAAAATAAGAATTTAACAGCATATTAACCTTGAATTAGTCCTCTTCACTAATACAAATTTAACTCAGCGCTGGAGGATGCACAAAGAAACCAATTAAGCATTTCAGTTACACATGCAACTCTCCCTTACAGGAGGACACAAGTAGATTGATGATCCTCTAATACTTCCCAGTGAACTACTACAGTAAGATATCAAGGGTCAAGCATTTGAGTTCTATGCAGCAGAACAATGGGAAATACAGTCTTTTTCTTTTTCCCCCCCCAACAGCAAAATCAAAGAAGTAGAATATTTTTATCCTGACTATAGCAATACCACAGTCAGTAGTTATCTGGAGCTAAAACCAGCAAGAGTGAATTTAGAATGGGGACCTACTTAAGTAGGACAGTTGTAATTATTTTTCCTGAATGTTAAATACCTTTACTGTTCAGAGGTAAATATAGCATCCCAGGAGATGAGCAATCTATGGACAATATATCCTCTGATTTTGATATGATATGGCCGATACGGCTGTGTAACTCATTGCTGGTAGGCCTCCCAGGACTACCTGCTGTTGCCTTTCCAAGGGGTTAGTAGAGCAGAGTGCTGGTGCTGCAGTTTCGTCACCGCAGAAGTTCAAACTCCCTATAAACATTCTTGCAGTTGTTTGTAAGAGCTGTCACCCTTTTATTCAGTACATCCTCCTGGGGAAGAACCCAAAGGATTTAAGTGAAATTCTATATAACAGAAAGCAGACTATGTGCCTAAGAGTGAAGAATCATCCCGACATATTATTGATTAACACCTAGCAGACACACTATAAATGAGGTATAATTTATCAGGACACAGTGACAGAGTCTTTGCTTTCTTAAAGCTCATCTTCTATTCACTCTTCTAACTTCCTTTTGGCTAAAGCAATTTCTTGAGTTCGTCTTCAGCCAAGTGTCATCTGTTCTCTCCCATAATCATTACCCTTCTCACTAATTAGTAAGGTTTAGCTTCCTCCTGTTACACACTTAATTAACTTCTCCACCTTTGGAAAAGCAATTTCCCCTGAACGAATTACTATCATGACTGTTTCATACAATGAACTAGTTCTAAGTATAGTCTTCAAATGAAGCAATGCTGTTCAGAAAGACAGTGAAAGGTGCGGAGGACCTTCTGAAAGTCAACTGACCCTATAGAGATGGCAGAGATAGCCATGCAGAGAAAAACCTCAATATGAAAAAACTTATTCAATGTACCACCATTAGCTAGTACAGGAGATACAGGCTGGCTAATGTAAGAAAGAGATGAAGAATAGCTATTGTGTATGGCACATGGTATTCTCCAACATTCATAGTCACTTCGTAGTCTTTTAATCTTTTTACCTACATAGTAACAGTGAGTGTAACTGAGCTCAAAGCTCCATTTGTCACCCTGCTTCCTTTGAGCAGATACGTAGCAATAAAAACACTTCTGCTGGAAGGTTGTACTTGATAGGCAAGACAGAAAGAATGAGATGGCAACAGCAATAAACAGAGGTAAATCAAGTAGTCACAGCTTAAATGAACAGCAAATGACTGGTACAGAACTCAATATAAGTCTCTGGATTTCCTCTCCAATCTCTTACCTCCAAAAATGCTGCCTATCAGGACATTACTAAATTCTTGATAACAGTACTTGCATGAGAAGGACAGATATCAAGTTATTTCTTCCTATTACTCATTCCTTATAAGTGGTAAAACAAAGGAAAATCAAGTGTGTTTCATACAAATTTATGCAACTGCTTATGGACTCACAATGCCTAGCCTAGATTCACTGTGATGTGTTGAAACTCCTACTTAAATGGAGAAGAAAAAAAAAAAGGAAAAAAAAAAAAAAAAAAGAGATACACATTTATGTGAGTTTCCTTTGTAGGCCTATGCCCAGTTTCTCTATCTCATCATTGGCATCAAAAGCAAGAAGTCACTGAAATCAGGGGATACAAAGATCATAAATGCCATGACTATAATATTAGCTTGCCAGAAATCAAACACCCCTACTTGTTAGTTGTGCTATAAGGAACACTCATTTTGGTAAAAGAAATGATAGCAGTTTTTTAGATGTTGGGCTAATTCTGAAAACTAATGGCCTGTTTGGAAGAATGCATATAAACAAATCTTTGTCTTTGATTTCATCCCACATAGGATTATGGATTTGGTTTGTATCACACTCACTAGCCTCTTGCCTGTGGCCTATTCAAATACTAACAGTTTAGAGTAAGTGCAGAAATATGAATGGCATAATATCCTAATAATATTTATCTTTTCGACAAAGATTAGGAGCAAATAATGCATGCAAGACCTCCTCAGATGCACACATTAGATCATTATTATGTTTATTTTTCATTGTTAGCACTTGTCATTCAGATAAGTTAGAAAAGGATTGCTTCATAAAATTTAAATGTTCATTGTGAGTAGAGTATAAAAATGTTAAATGCGTGAAAAAGTTTTTTTTATTAATCTGTTCCTTACTTCCTTTTCTTACAATTTAAGATTTCTGGCCTGCTATGTTGCTCCAATATTCATTGTTCTCTGGCCACTTGTGAAAAACAAGTTGTGCAGTGAGTGATGCACATAGGCATGAGGTATTCCAGATGCAGATGGGTCCTGCCTTGTGGCACTTGGTCTTTTACACTATGTAAGTCACATACATAGTGTAATTACAACAGAGGAAGTTTATGAAAAGGAAAACAGTGATTATTTCACTCTTCTCTTGGTCCTGCTACCTCTTTTCTCAATGTTCTCCAAAAAAGACTCATCTAAGTGCCTTCTCCCTACTTTCTGTCTGGGAAAATTGTTGTATCTGTGATTTTGTCTGCTCTCCTAATCTCCTCAGAAGGCTCAAGAGTCAAATAAGCTTTTCTTGGCTTCATATAATAAAAGAGAGCAGCAATACAGCATTTTCAGATGCTACTGTATTAAGATTTTTAATAATGAGGTCTGAAAATGTTCAAACATCAAAAGCAGTACCTGTTATATATCATGATTGATTCATACAGGAACTAAGGCATCTATTTAAACACCAAGGAGGCTAATAATGCCTGGGGAGATCAGACAAAACCCCTGGGGTTCATACATACCACAAATTCCCACTTGGTTTAGGAAATAAATATCCCCAAACTTCAAATACATAAAAGCTGTGAAAGTACTGGGGATGTATCATATGATGCTCTTGTCCTTATAATCATCTTGGCCACTGTCAGAGGCAGGATACTGGGAAAGTGGGATCGAGCATTGGCCATTCTTCTGTTCTTACTGGAGCAACATATCAAAAGATATGGTGGATTCTCTATCCCCTGAATTCTTTGAAATAAAAATTAGAAGTCTTTCCAGCAGAAGTATTCTGGCTCAACAACAAATGGTGAATTTGATAGTTGCTAAATAGTATAAATTTAAGTGTTTAGACTAAACAAGCACAGCAGCAGTATTTAAACTGTAGAGAGAGGTATACTTTGTGCCATTTACACTATGAACCCTGGAAACTGGAGGATGTAACTGGTGCTCATGGTGCCTACTCCCCCCTCCACCTTCTACCTGCAGAATCAGGTTTTCTTTGGCTGGAAATCACAGTATACGGGGTAACTGTGCACATCCAGAACAGGAGTTAGGCATTTAGATTGCCAAATGTCTCTATTGCATTTGTCCCTTTTCCCTTAAAAACTATTGCCTGATAAATGCTCTGTGACATCTCATATGACACAAAAAAACCAAGAAGGACAAGTCATGAAAGACACTACATTCAGATTTTCAGCCTCAACGTAACTATGAATACCACAATTTGAGATACTCATCAGAAAATGAGTTTGGAGGTTTCACAAAAGGAATCGCTACAGTGAACATCACAATAATAATTTCTATATTCCTTCTCCTATGATACAATATTCTCATAGCCAGTGGGAATCTAGCAGCGAATAAGAGGTTGAGTTGGGGAGAGAGATTAAGAAGATAACAGAAATATTTTGCATGGCAGTTGAATGCGAGGTACTGGTTAGGTTAGCTGCAAATAATTATATTCTAACAACTTTTAATTAAAGACAATTAAAATGTACAGATTTCAACAAATAGTAATTTTAAACAAAACCTTTTTTCCTCTACAGCCATTTCCTCCTATTCATGCTTCAGTTCATCCTTAACATTACTAATTTGCTAAATCATAAGCAGGGAGAAATTACCTTGGTAAAATCCTAACCCTGGCATAAATTTTTCTGCTGGCAATGCCAGCCAGTATATTTGATCATTAACAATCTATGTATTTAATGAAAATAGGAAGTAGAAGTTCTTCTGTTAAAGTAAATGTAAAAAATTAATAAACACGAATGCTCCATTATTCTATTCTAGCTATCTTAGATCCAGCTATCAAGGAAGAGGAAAAAAAAATGCCACTTATGAAGATCACATATTTCTTACAAAAATTATCGGAATTCAAGTAACCTTTTTTTCCTTTTAATTAACAAGATACATTAGGACACTAAAGCTAGGAATCTGAAGTTTTAATTAATCACATTGAGTTTAGCTAATGATCTTTTACAACTCACCTCAATTCCCAGAGTGTCCCATAGCAAGCAGAAGGACTATAATAAGATCCATATGGATCTTAAGATCACGACTGAAGTTGTTCCAGAATAGCATCAGAAACACAGATGGGATTTCTAGAAGATGTTACAAAAATCTTTCATTCTGCAAAGATCCTGTAGGGAATTTCCTAGCCGCAAAGTTTATTCACTAGAATGTCAACTAGAGCTGGTCAAATATTAAATACATTGATTTGTGAATGTCTCCTTCCCCCTCCCCTCCCCCAAATAAAAACATAAATTGATGTGCTCTAACTCATGGGGTCATGTTACTTGTTACTGGCAAATATCCATACAACTATTGGTCGCTAGAGAAGATTTTCATATATTCCAAAGGTTTCATGATTTTTTAGCAGGAACTCCATATTAGAATTGGCTGTGTACTATTTCTCCTGTTTCTTATTCCAGTACTTGATAAATTTAATTTCTCTAATCATGAAATATAAGCAGTGCAGTGCAATAGATGTGGTGGCAGCTGTATAGCACAAAAATAGATCCAACAGAAAGGAAAACTCATAGAGCTACCCACTGACAGAGAACTATTTATCTGGTAAATGTTTGGTAATACTCTGTATATATCATACTAAGCCAAAGAGTTCATTTATCAAGATGCTGGAAAGTCCTCCATTTAACATAAAAGAAAACAGTTATTCGAGAACAACTTGCTAACAGCTCCTTCCTTTCCACTTAACAGAAGAGACACACTATTGAAAATTCAGATCCTCTTCTTGTATACTAATTGCACAACTGTAAACTTCTAAAAAATCATCTTGTATCACAGAACATGATGAGAGAAGTGTACCCAATCAAGGGCAACATACAGGAACCGGGAAGAAGGGGGGAAAGAAAAAAATCCCCAAACAGATACCTATATGATTTGACTGAAAAATAGAGCTGCCTCTTCAAATTTATTAAATTTTGCTTTGAGGACTGTTATTTGTAGGTCCTTTCTTGCTGCATGACTGAACATTCAAGAATGAGACCTTTAGACTCAAACATGACTTAACCTGATAAATTTCTAACTCAATTTACAGCAACGTCATGCATATGCTAAAACCCATCTAACATAAATATTTAATGAAGAAATAAACCTGCCAGAAGAATAAATTTACAGCACATTTAGCGTACAGCATTTTAGAGGTGTCTGCCGATTAGGTTTTGCTGTCGAGACAAGGTTTTAAACTGCCAATAGTTTAAAAGTAGTAATTTTTCATTGCATTTCATTCGTAAGCTCTGCTCCTTTTAAGAGACTCCAGGCTGTCAAGGTTAATTGAACCCTCAGGGCCCTCAGAATGACTGTACTCATTGGGGCTCTGCAGGCTCCGGGCTCAGCTCCCTGATTCTTTTGCTCTAAATCTTGTCTCGAATGATCTTTTTCATAAATATAATTTCAACTTTAATCTCGACAATGATGATCTGCTGATCTAATTCTCTGCTTTAGACCTGCCCAGACTAAAATGTCTGTCTTTCTGGCATTTCATCATCAGCTTAAAACACCGTATTCAAATAATAAGGAGCGGAGGAATAGACAGCTAGAATTTTCTTTTTGTCTAGACAGCATGACCTGCACCCGTGGATGACACACTCACTACAATTCCACATCCAAACTTTTTGAACTACCCTGCTTTCTGCCATCAAACATTTTTTAAGACCTGGTCCTTGCAACAGCCTCAGAGGTATTTCACAGAGCTCTTGGCACATCTGCCTCACTTCCACCGGTCTCCAGGTACACTCATGACAATTGTCTGGCTGCTTCTTTCTTCCCAGTAGTTGTTTGGGGGCAGATCAGCAAAATCACTGTATTCTTAGTTCAGGATTTAAGTATACTGCTTTTCCATTGGCCAAGCACAGAGGGATTTTTCCCTGTTTGGAAGCCTGTGATCATGCAACTCATCAGTTTTACTAAAGCCAAGTGCTTTTATTCAGAGGTTGGGATAAGTATCAAGGAAAAAAGATCATAAGAAGTTTGTATTTAGTCTCATCTAATTTTATGCTTCACTACAAAAAAAAAATCAGCTAAATTTCCCTGCTAAATTAGTCTAAGACCTCTAAAACAGTTTTATTCTCCTAGCAAGTGCAGGTGTTTCACTGTGTTTAGAGGACTTTCTTTCCCTTAGGAAAACCGACTTTAAGAACTTTAGCTTTCCTTCTGAAACACAGCTTTTCAAAATCTAACTTGTCAAGTTTGCTATTGGAAATGTAATTCTAGCGAAATGAACAAATGTCTATTTTGGCTTTCTTTTGTCATTCAGAAAGAAACAAATACCCCAGTACTGGACTACTTTGCAGAATAAATTCCACTAGCTGATGGATTATGTCCAATGGCTTTTTTTTTTTCCCCCACCTCTAAGGTATTCAGTCTCCTAAGACAGAATGATTGCTGATGTCCTTAAAAAGGACACATTTTCTCCCAAAATAAAATTTTGTACAAATAAAATCAAATAAATTCCACTTTAGAAAGACTCATAGCCAGAAAATTACAGCTTGAAAGTTAAACTGAAAAAGTGAAAAACAGAACGAATGATACAGTCATTAGGAGTCTTGCTGTTGACATAAGTGAGCTCAAGTGGGAGTCTAAAGTATCAATCACTCTAAAACTTAAATTAGCCACTCACTATTATTCCCATGAAATTAAAATATTAAGAGCAGCTTCTCAATTCAGAAATAGTCAAGACAAGTGCTTTATCAAATTGTATTAAAAAAAAAAAAAAATCATTGAAACCACCCCAGGAGAAACTTCCAGGTCCGCTTTCCTTGCATTTACATAGTTACATTTTTCAACAGTCTACAGATCTTAATTTATGTGATATTTGAAACTCAGGCAATGGTATAATTGATGGATTGATAAACTGATAAAGTCATAGATTTGCCAGTTTGGTAACAAAATTAAAGAAACCCCCCCATAGTAAAAATCTATACAACTCACACTACATAATGAATGATGCCAGGCTGTACCCATCACATCTGTGTGTTCTATGTGGTGTAAGATGATGTGGCTGATGAAACTTGACACAGTACAACATATTGGATCAAGAATAGAAGCATAAATTAAACCCTTCCAGACAAGTTAACACATGACCAAGTAGCATCTTTGTACCATTTTTTATTACAAATGGGAGATGTACTACCACCAATTTGCTTTAATGCTGTTAATCATGATCTTATTATTAAAGCTGTATCACCCTTGCAGAAGTGATTGAGTCCTTTAATTGTATAAGAATAATTTTCTGATTTCTCAGAATATCCATTGCCTTGGGTCCACTTTTCCCTCAGGTAATCCTTGCCTCCTAAGAGATTAGATATGTTTTTAGAGATGTCATCCATACAAAGTGTCCCAGTTTCAGTATTTCCTCGGCTTGTTCAAATGCACGCATTCTTTTAATCTTTTTCTTACGCTGAGAACCACTCCAGCTCGCGCTGACAGAAATGTATTTTGCTCTGCTTCAACTTTTCCTGATGAAAGTAGTCCTTGCCTTTTCCCTGAGGAAGTAGTCACTGGAACTAAGTAGGATATTTATTTTAATGCAGGGTGCAGGAAGGTATCAGCATTTCTGTTTATAAAGCAGTATTTTCCACTCTGCTCTGTGTCAGGATGGGAATGCTAAACTGCATCTCAATTGCTAAACCTCAGTATGGAAGATTCATGCAGCCTTCTGCACCCAGAAAGGCTATAATAATAAACTTCTCAATAAAGCTGTAATTAATTATTGACAATTTAATGTCCCTACTTTTAACCTTAAATAACAGGCAGGAATTACTGGCCATCATCTCTGCTTCAGCAGTGCCAGGTGCAGCACATGTGTTTTCAATCAGGTCATCCCAACTACATCAGCCACTGACACTATCCAGTCATACCGTGGCTGCCTCTTTCCCTGCAGAATAGTGATGGATTCTTCATTTGAATAATTTATGTCCGAGTTTTATAATAGACACTCATCATCTAGTAAAATGAGCTACTGAACAGACCTTAGAAGTGGATCATCTCTAGCATTTTCCAAAACCATGTTTCTCTGCTACTTAGAAAAAACACAACTGTGCTATCTGATATGAAATAGTAGCCACTAAATTGGATGCTCATCTATGCCCTCTTCTAAGCTTTTCCTCTACAGCCACTTTGTGTTTTGAGCATGTCTATTAATTTATAAGGTGTCTGCTGTTGTAGATAGCTGTTAAATAGTTAATAGGGATCTACTGCACTTTGTCCAGAAGCATAACTGCATTCTAATAAAATCCTCCTGCAGTAAGTAATGATTCTCTCTTCTTTCACACCTCTCACACTGAATTCACAGTTGTATAGTTATATATTTCACAGTGTACAGAAGAAAAAGACTGTATAGCTTCTCCATGTAAATTGCTTTTCTATCACAAGGCTTTAGAAACTCTCCAAACTGAACAATAGCTCTACCTGAGTATATATTTGTAAATATATAAGTTTAACTTGAAATAATAATAAAAAAATTAAGTTATCAAATCCAAGCTACTGTATTGGTTAAGTTAAAAAAATCTTGCCTAAGCATAGGTTATCTTACTACAGGTGTGCAGCCTAATGCCCAAGGAAAGCCTTAAATTGGTCCAGCTTTAATTGGTACCTGGAAGTTTCCTCAAAGACAAATATTTTCATTGTGAAAAGTTGACATGGGAGTTGCTAGTCCTAGGGCAGTAGAGAGAAACTCAGTGTGAAAAGGTTTCTCTTATTGCTACAATGGCCTTAGGAATTACTGAGAACAAACTTAATTACAAGAACACTAATTTTGCTGGACATCAGAGAAGAACCCAGGAGATCCAAAAACCACAGAAGTACGAAGTCAACTCAAAGCAATCTCACCTTACTTCTCAGCTGTGTGATGTCCATTTCTGCCACCACAAAGCGTATCGGTCTACACTTCCTGATACCAAAATCACTAAGAACTATTTTCAAAAGTTGTCTGAGAGCAGAAACACAGATTTATAATTGGGGTGTAATGAGAGTTTTCATCAGCCACAACCTACTTATTTAATAAACTAATTCTCATTTTATTGCTTTTAAAACTGGTACAGTGTGTCATAAAACTTGAATTACCTTCAAAAGAATGCAATAATCACTTTAAGTACAACAGGCAAAATTTTTCAAAAGTACAGACGATGACTGAGCATTTAAGAATTTTCCTTGCCCCTTACGTTAGGGAAGGCTACTAAGTAACCAAAAATTATATTTGGCTGAAAAGTCTTTGCACAGTTTATAATTCATTGAAGAAAAATTAACAGAAATTACTAGTTTCCCATTCTAAATATATATTAATGACCAAATTATTTTATTTGAGAAGTACTCACTCAGTGGATATCATGTGTCTACACCTAAGAGTGAATTTTTTAAGTTATAATTCCTACGTGTTATCACTAGATGGCATGCGCCCAACTTGTTGGTGAACTTCTGGTTAGAATTTTATGCAGAAAAGATACACGCAGACTATTCTGCAGCTAAGGACTACTAGGAAAGTTAAGACATGGCTTTGAAATCCTCTAATTATTAGCCTATTCAATTTCACATTTAGGATAAATGCTTTCAAAACAGACATGAAAACAATGATGTCCAAAAAAAGGAAGAGCTCTTATTATTTAAATGCAGCTGGGAAAAAAATTTATAGGATGTCTCGAAGAGCTGCAATTTGCTTATAATTTCTGAGCCAGCTTTCTTGTCCTGATTGTGTATGTGCGTTTGAAGTATATTAAGTGGTTGAAATACAGAATGATTCAAGGCTTCACAAACTAACATTCTGTTTTATCTTTATTTTGGGAAATACATTTGATCTGTTGAAAGCCTTGGTTAGATATATAAAGGGTTATACTGACTTTTTTTTTTTTAATATTCTGGTTTTCAAATGGAAGGAGAAGCAGGCAATTGAAGACTTCTAGTCAGATCTAGATCTGGAACAGATAAAAGCATCTGGGGCTGAGTATAACTCCATTATTACAGATCTTCTATGCTTAGAATCCCTTAAGTAGCCCTAATGTTTTTGCTTACCAAACAAGCCTTTTAAATATAAGATATATTTTACGACGAATCTCTAGTAATAGACACAAACTCTTTTGAAATGAGTGTTCAATTACTTTTTTCCAGCTATTTCTCTATAAATATTTATAGCTGATTTAAATGATTGCCTACATCAGCTGGTACAGAGAGGCAGGCTGACTCATGTTCAAAAAGACTATACATGACATACAGCCCCCCCACCCCAGTGCAGTCTTTTAGCATTAGGCTACCCACATCAGCCTTATCAAACAACAGTGAGCCCTAAGGTTTTCCACCAGACTTAAACTTTGCTTTTCGACATGGAGATTTTACATTAACCTTCATACAATGTGCATCAGTGCATGAAAGTTTCCCATGTGGTGAGCTGACAGCTACACATGCCAAAAATCTCTCTTTCCATGCAATCTAGCACCAGCAGAACTGCAGGACAGAATTTTTATTTTCCCATGCACAGCTTGAGCCAGCTGCAGTGCAAGTACAATAACCATACAGTGGTCACGCTAAAAAATCTGGTTTGAGAGCTATTTGTGAATCCAGCACACTGCACATTTTGGTCACAGGGAGATCACAGGTAGAAAGATTCTTCCATCTTGAATGCTTATGTGTGTCTGTTGTACAACACATTGTATGGCATGCCTCTGCTGAAAAGATAAATCTTTTGAGAAGCTGTTAGAGATTCCTCGGAGGGCATGTTGCTGAGATTTCTTTATTGAAATCACAAGTTTCCTTTTGCTTGCACATATTCCCTAACACTTCCTGAAGTTTGTCACCTTCAGGCTTTCAGTGAACTCTTATTAAAATGAATTTGGCATCTTGTGCCTTTGATTTAATTCCATTTTTTTCTCATGGGCATCTAGAATTAAACAGTGTGACATGCAAAATAAACAACAAAAAACCCCCAACAGTTTCCTCTCTACAATCTACCCACTCTCCCTCAAAAAATCCAACGTGTAACATCAGAGCAGCTTTTCAGTGTTTTCAGAACACCCTGCACCCTCTGAAATTAAAAAAAATTAGATGCTGTTTCTAGGGTAAACCTGTATTTTTGTAAGTAAACTCAACCTTTGTGTGTAGCAAACAGACAATTTTCTTAGGGCTACAAACCTTAAATCTCTGAAATATAGCTTAATGAAGCATTTTAGAGCTGTTAGTAAAAATTTCCAAAAGGGAATTAAAAAAAATAAAATCAGATGAGCCTGAAGTTCTCACCTCTGATTACACCTTCACTTGCAAAGAACAAACAGCTTTATTAATACACATGAAGAAATTCAGATTGTAAACTATTCAGGTAAGGTTACGCAGTACCTTGGATTAGAATTCCTCAGTGAGACATTAGATACAAACAGTTCATTCACTGATTCTTTCCATATTCAGCTCAGCATAAAAACATTGTGAACATCTAGCCGAGCTAGGTCCATGAACACACACACACACATCCACTCCCTGCAACAGCATCCCTGCTGAAACTTAAGCGCATCCCTTTCTAGACATGCGTCAGGGTTGCCGCCCCTGTGGTATCACTTCATCCTTCCCAATGATTCACACTCACAGTACCTCTTCCTCCTAGCAGAAAGTCAGACTTCTCTCATTCCCAGAAAACTCTAGTCCACTCTTTTCAAAAGGCACACACCTACATCAGCCTCTTTCATCTCTTGGCAGTTTCTTCTTTTTCAGTAATTCTTGCTCGTTTTTAAATGAAGATTTTTTCATTTATACGGGACTCAAAGAGCAGGTTCTTTCAGTCTTTTGTACTTTCTTACATGACATGCAGTAGTTTCCTATATTAATCCCTCACACTACTCAGGGGTCTAGGCTAGTTTCTGTTAGAAATAATATTTTCCCTTTGAACAGAAGCTATAAAATTTCCAAACTACTGCATTTCTAAGATGAACATATATATACAAGGACATTAATTCATATATTACATTTGCTATACGTATACATGCCAGCAGACCACACAAAGTTCCACCTTTTTCATGGATATTTTCAGTTGCAGATTTTAATTGCACTTTAAATAGATACATGAATGCATCAAAATGTAATATTTGCCTTTGGATACCATTCTTCAGAACAGAATGGAATTGGCTTTATGTAATATTAATCCAAATATTTTAAAACTATGTAAAAGTATTAAATGAATGAAGTAGATGTCTCTGTACAGCGGGAAGTTACAGGATGTTGGATAGTGCTGTACAAGACTCGCATAGAATTAAAGTAGATTGAGGACTACTAGTCTACTATTATGGTGTGGGCAATAAGAGTGTTTGACAAACCACATGAAATGAACTCTAGCCCAAGTCAAAATAGTCTCTTATTTTTGCTTCATTTCTTCCCACAAGATTTTTTACCCTCTCTTGCAAAATTATTTTTGGTATTGGTAGCTTCTTTTGGGGGGAGCTAGCATTTTCCTGCCCACCTGCTATACCCATCCTCACTTGCAGTTTCTTAATGAGGATCACAAAGAGGGAATGAAGTATCCAATGGACATAGCTATGGAAAGCCTAGTTCAGTTCCTGCTCCATCAAGAAGGGTGTCTAACCAACAAAACACTGTCCTCACAGGTAGCCTCCTAAGCTGAAGATGAAAGATTTGGAGTGATTCTACAGCGAAGAAACACCCTCCAAACCTCAACATACATACTGAATCAAACACCACTGATCAGACTTTACTCCAAATAGAGCCAATGTCTAAGGAACTGAACCAGAATACAGTCTCTACCAGTATAAAACTAAGATAAACATAGTTTTTACATGGGTATTGTAATGTAAGAGAGACTACACAGTGTATAGGAGAGAAGTAGTCTCCTAGACATTATACATTGCATAATCCAGACTATATGCAGGCTATATTGTTCATGGCCATAACGAAGGCCTGTTCTTCTGTTCTGACCACTGTGGAACCAGTACAGTAGTGCAGGTTTTCTGTGGTTTTTAATCTATGAAATTAGATTTTTTGCTGATATTTTAGGGATGAAACAGAAGGGTCATCAAGTATTTAATGCATAATGCATCTATAAACAGCCTCAACTAATGTACTGTTATTCAACAATGTTAAATCTGTACAAGAAAATCCTGTATCATTTAATCTCCTTCCCTCAAATATTTACTTTTACAAAAAAGTAGTTACTTTCAAGTGAAACAGCATGTCTGCACACACTCAACAGCGGCAATATGGTGAATCCAAGCAGAAATTTTATTATCAAGCAATGAACTCATGGGCAGTTTAGTGCGATTAACGCATGATGAAAATCAGGCAATCATGGAGATCCAATATAAGGAAAACACTATACACATAGGGATCACGGGGTGTTAGACAGAGGTGCCTGCACACCTCTATGTGCCTTATGAAGAGTTTTTGCATTTCTCGTATTAAATTAAAGGGGGAAGGTAGAGATTAGGCACAGAATGGTGGCCAGACATGCATTTTATCGCATCTGATAGGTTCAAGACTTCATAATCTACTGCAGAAGGACTGCAGATAGCTATTTGGGGTATCAAACATTAGACAACACTCACTAATCCTCAGTTGTAAGCGTTCATTGGCACTTTCCACAGTCCTTTTGGAACCCCTTGAAATCCAGCCCAGTCACTTAGCTATGCGCTACTGGAAAGGATTTGGTTGCGAGCCATGCATGGGAGCAAAATTCATAATCAAGCTTTTATGAGAGAGGCGAACTAATCTAGTCATACAAAATAGTTTGTGTGTGGTAGCCAGAAAGAGAGAATGCAAAACCTAACCATCTAGACTTATGCTGTACTGCTTTTCTTCTGAGAAAATTTACCCTTAGGCAAATCATCCACTCTAGTCTCTTTTAGTGTAAGAATCAACTGGCAAGACTGGACACCTAAATGTAGTTGTGAATGTTTAGTAACAGGAAAAAAAGCATTTTGGATAGGTTGGGATTATTTTTAATTAGAGTCATATATAACAGATCACTGGGGATGTAAACACTGACAAATCATCCTGTTTCTGGCTGGGACAGTTCTGCTTGATCAACCACCAGAATGGTAGGCCTGGACCCATCAGGAGATTTAGGACAGCAAATTCTCTTAATCTTTGTTTTGGCATCTACTGCCAGCTAAGTATTTACAGTTTTGGAGGACTCCAGGGAACAGCAATATAATCTTGTTACTCGCTCTCCAAACTATTTGTACATCCACAAAACACCCCTGAATTACCACACAACTGCCAGTCTGCTAATACCCCCAGCAGAGGTCAATGTTTTAATAGCAGTAGTACGTTAAACATCAAAGGTAAAAACATATTAATATTAAATGCAATTGAATTAAGACAGTTTGGACTAATTCTTTGAGCAGGCTAGTTACACAGAGGAAATTAATGAAAAGTTAAAGGTCAAACCAAAAAGCTACAGAAGAGACTTGCTATTTTCATTAATAAGTAAAATAAATACTCTGAGAATGTCTTTCTTAAGTTGTATTGCTTTCAATACTTTAAAGCAGGCTTCTCACTTACCTGACACACAGAAGCTCCAATACCACTAAATGCTCAAAAAACATGTGATAATTTTGTGCAAACCTACAGAATGACATATTTACATTCATGTTAGAGGATGCACCCAAAGAAAACTCAATTCCAGCAACTTCAGATGCAAAGTCTAAAGGCCAATCTCTCCCTGATGCCAAGAAACATGATTCCAAGAGAGATGACCCATTAAAGCAAGATAAAATTGGCTTTTAATTTCAGTAGTGCAGATGAATCAGTCTACATTAGTTTCTTTTTAAAAGTCATTATTATAGGTAAAACATCTGCATATACATCCTCTGAGCTCCCGTCTCCATTATTTTAATGAGTCAGAAGGACTAGCATTTCATACAAGGAACTGTATTTCAAAATTAGGCTCATTCATGGATGTCAAAATGCTGTTCTATGTTCACGCTATGTCATACACGTCCTGTGGAGTTCAATTTTAACTTGGACTACCCACACAATATAAAACCTGCTGATATTATTTTCTGGACTTTGCTGAGGGAACCTAGGTAATGAGGAGAAAACCATAAGAAAGGTATAGAGGAAACAGATATCAGGAGATGTATTCATGACCGTTATGAATAGAGGTGCACATCAATTTGTTCCCATGACTGAGCTATGAGTGAAATCCAATTTGCCCAGGTTTCATTGTGTAAACCAGGTGAAAAGAAAATAAATTTGCTCTACAATAAATCAATTTTTCCATACTGGAGGAAAATCAAATTCAGAGTCAAAAATCAAGATTCAAAAAGCCTATACAGAACTAATGAAAACTAGGCAGACATAATCAAAATAAAGCATTGACTTATTTTGTTGTCAGAGCTGTAAAGACACCTTTTAAAGCTTGTCTTCTTCTGCAGCGCACAAAAAAGAAAGGTGCTATCCCTTGCATGCTACCAGTAGCTTGTTTTTTCTTAAGTGTTTGTTGTGCCTTGCAAACTGAATGAATTGGGATAAAAAGGTTAATTAGCTTTCTCCTATAATTCTACTCAAATGCAAAACTATTGGTTCTCAAACAAATAGGGAGATATCTCTCCAATTATTATTGTAAATGCAAGTCAGTGGAATACTCCAAATATCTCTGTTCTTTTTCCTTGGCATGTGGACAGGCTAGAACATTGTAACCACTTATTGCAGAACTGCTCCAAGGTCAGGGTTATGTCCAGGCACAATCTACGCAAGACAGAAAATCTGATTTACAGAATGGACTGATCAGCTAGGCTCTGTGCTGCTTGAAAAAGCTACAAAAAGCCGCAGATGCTACATTTTGTACAAAGTCAAAGAAATGTAAATCCTTTAGATGAATATACATCATAAAAAATAAAGAACTACAGAATTATTTCTTATTTAAATTGAGTGACTATGAGTACAAACACAGTTCTTGCAACCCAATATAGACTGGTCACAGGGTAGTATAAGAAGAATCAGAATAATGGTAGAATAAACTTTTTTGAAGGAAAGTCACAACACAATAATATTACCGAGATTAGAGCTCAAGTTAATAGCATTACTTGATAGCATTAGCCACTCCAGAAATGTTGCATTATCACAGTACTCTCTGTTTTGGAGGATGATATTTTCTGTCTTAATAGAACAGCATGAGAAGTCCAACTTGTTGTTGTTGTTGTTTGAGTAATTTTCTTTTTTAACATTGTAAATTTTACTTTTCCATGACTGGGTATATTTTCTAGAGAAGTGTAGAAAGAATAGAGCAAAAGTTGCTTGATGTAGTGGACAAATTGCATGATTGATTTTTTTGCATCTCTAAATATAAACATAACCAAGCCAAGCACTTTCGAAAAAAGAATTCTTTAAAATGTTAATTTTGTTTACCAGCACAGACATGTTTCATTGAAAGAGATGATATCTCTTAAATAGGTATCTTTATCTCTCATACCATAGTAGGTTTCTATTCAATTGCGCAGATAATATTTTTAGTGCAGTTATACTTGCTGCATATACATTCCCCTTAAACACTAGGGTAAGCTGTATTCTCCCCAAGACATACAAGTATTACGCCAGCTGATGTGAAGAGGACATGGTTTTTATCAAGGAAAGACCTTGCAAAAATGAAGGTTAAGAGATTAGTAATATGAATAGCAAGCTCAAGAAAAACGGAAAATATACTTGGCAGCTGCAAGACGTTACTTAGAAATCATCTGCAAGATGAACAGCAGAAAGAGACATTTTTCCGTTAATATATTTTCTTGAAGAGAAAGTTGAAAAAAAGGAATGAACAGTCCAGTTTCTTTGCTGGTTTAGTTCCATGAACTAAGGATACTGTGCCTATTTACAGAAATGGAGAATATTCATCTGAAGCTACAGTTGCTGTGTGAGTTGCCTTTTTAAGGAAATGCTAAAATGGAAGAGCAGCTGCCTCTCCTTTTTCTTAGTATTGCTTAATGTTCTATTCATATTTCCAACCCCATACACCCTAAAATCAAAAGGTAGCATCAAACAAGCCAGGGTAAATAACACAGAGTTCTATCATATATCAAAAGAGTTTTTACATCATAACATATAAGCTGCAAGTAAGCATAATCAGTTACCTGGCATAACATGCAAATAATCTGTTCCATTACTGTAGAAATATCTCAAGCAAGACTGTAAAAGTAGTGCAATGATTCAGAAAACATATTACTGTTCAAACAAAAATATTAGGCATCTGTGTTTTCTAAATATGATTTCCTAATTTATCAGAAACAGTTTCTTTCCCAGAGGCTTACGGTATACAAATTTCCATGTTGTTTTTGATCTCTGATATGAAGTTACCCTCTTGATTTGCACAGTGCTGCAATTTTTCTGTTACATTCTTAAATTGTCATAATAAGATCTAAAACGATGCACACAGTTTTCAACCAGCTTGAGAGTCGGTGAAAAATGCACGTTCTTACACATATAGCCTATGTTCCAGATTTTCCAATATTTTATACCATCACAATTCAAAGAAAAATTAATACAAGATTTATTGTAATATGCCTAATTTATAGAATCCTTTATTTGGATACTGCATGAAAATCCTGCAGATTCTATCCTTTCATATCTTGTTATGTCTGAATAGATACAATCAAAACATAAACATTACTAGATTTGCATTAAGGAAAATAAATCAAGAGGTGATTGGGGGCTTACCTAAGAGTTTTGCTCTATGGTCCTTCTCTTTCAGTGCCATAATCCGTAACAAAAAAAAAAAAAAAAAAAATCAAGTAACAAATGCTAATTTTAGTTCCACAGTGCTTTCACAGTTTCAGTATATAAAAGCTGTAGTCACATCATTATTTTTATTGTAAGTTTTACAGTTTACATTTATGAAATGAAATTCCATCCACTGTAATCACTGATTTGCATGGTATCACTGCTAACATGGAATTTAGCTTTCATGGGAATTACCATAAATGAAAGTCTGGGGCTGTAAGGTTTACTTCTGAAAAAGCACAGAAAAAAAAAAAAAAGAAAAACAAAAATCTCAGGACACTGAAGTATGGACTGTAAAAGAAGATAATGCTAAAAATAGAGCCTGTCACGATAGCAAAGTTAGTAATAGCCCTGCGGTTTAGTTGAGAAGGCCATTTTAGATCATTCACTTCAGGTTTCAGTATTTAATATCATTTCCAACCCCAAAAAGCTCAAGCTCACTATATCTGTAAGAGGACTTTGATGGCAATGTGGTTTATGTTTTGTTGAAAGAAGAATCACTGTCTAGTTGACAGCCCTGCCTTATGCAGGGTTGGCAATACATACTTGTGTAAGTACTTTCCATCAACATGGGCAGAGTACAATCAAACATCAAAACATATCTGTTGTGATCTGAGATTCAGTTTTGCCTCAGCCGTGAATGTTTTTTTTTTAGCTATCAGGCCATGGGAATATAGGTATATCAGTATTGTAGTTATACTAAACAATATAGGCATCCTTCTGCAAGACCCTGAATTAAAGGCTCATATACTAAGTCAATATTAAGTTAATTCTAATCTTTACAGAATTTCTTACAAATATTCTCTGTTGTTTTCTTTCATACTTTTATTTACAGTGGGGTGCAATCAAAAACTGTGGTGTATAAGTTTATATTTGGTCTTCATCATGGAAACGTAGGTAAAATTGCAGGCTGTAAGAGTAGTTCATATGCATATTTCAGCTCCTTTCCATCTTTTCTGGCCATTTAATAGCTTGCAAGAATGCTGATTGGGATTTGCCTATTATTTCAGTGTGATGACGGATTTGTTTTTCTAATTCTCTACTGACAGTATATTGACAAGACACTCTGCTACAGTACCTATGATCATATAGTATACTATAATATAATGTGTAATTGGATTCACTGTACTTAGAACCAATAGTAATTTAGTCATGGATTTGAGTTTTAATTGCTTTTTTTGAGTAATTTTCATCATATTGACAATTTGAGCTGTCTTAGTCTACTCATGTTATTCTGTAATATAATTTTATTCTTTATTGACATAAATACCCTATAACCAATTTAGCTAGCCATTAGGTATATTTAAGCCTTATTCAAATTTAATGATCTAAAAAATATGCAAAATCTTGAATCAGTAACTAAACAATAAACACAGTAGACAAAATATCTTGGTATGGTGACATTTCGTGTAATTTTTGCATTTTTTAAAGCCATAAGCTATTCATTGTCATATGAACTATGGCAGCATGGATTTCCACGATGGATAAACAGGAAAAATGCAACCCTACTCGATTAAAACTCATTCTAAGGCCTGCAACCTTTCAGTACAGGATATAGATTAGAGTTCCCTGACTCACCATGAAAACATGAATACAGAAGGCATGAGATAGGCCCTGCAAGTCCTCAGTCTTCCTTGGTCACCTGTTATTGCCATGGATGGAGACAGGATACTGGGGACTAGACAAATCTTATTATATAGTTATAATGCCCTTACTTGTGGATTAGAAAGGAAAAAAAAACCCACAGCCTCTGAAGTTAAAGTATTTGATTACATCTAACAACAACAACGTAGCTAATCTGAAAAGCAGAACCTATTTACAAACCTCCTCAAAACCAGGGGACTTTCAGACCCAGGTTTTGTTTGGGATATAGCTCTATGTATGATGAATCAATACTTCAGCTTCCTAAACAAAGAATCCATAACATTCATTGCTGCTTGACAAACAAAACGGTGGCTAACCCAATCAACTCATCCTGGAAATGCAAAGCATCAAGGAGAAATAAGAAAGTATGAGACTGTCCTCTGCCCTCAGAAGGCATGGGAAGGAAGTAGTCAGTGGCTGGAGAGCTGCTATCAAACTGAGGAGAAACAGCTGGGTTTTTTTGGTTTTGTTTTTATTTTAAAGGATCAAAGCAGCACAGTAAAGCTGGAAGGACTTGTAAAAGATTATCCAGCTCGACTAGGCAGCATCATTGACATCCAAAGCATTCTGCCAAGTGCCTAACTTGTTCATAAAGACCTTGGCTGACAAAACCAGAAAATATGCCAGTGAACAAAGCAGGGCTATTCTGTCCCTCTGTTCTTAGCTCTAGACCATTTTGACAGGTCTTCGGGATATCCCACCATTCCTTTTTAAATCTCATCACCCACTTGCATGCTTTTTGCTTTTAGCCATTCAGATTATGCCAGTTTACAGCACAGGGGAATCTGGTTTCTATAGTTCAATTCTTTCAGCTCTTATGTCAGCTTGAGATTCCAAAGATCACCATAGTATGTCTTCCTGGTGTTGCAACTAACGTTACCTGTAGCAAAGTATCTCCATTGGTTTCTATTTCCTGTGAAGTCCGCTAAGTTACTGCATTTTAATATGTCCTTCAAACATATTCCTAGAGGGCACAAAGAGATATATCTGGTAGGAATCTCAGCACTTTATTCCATGGACACTAAGCACCAGATTTGCACACAGTTGCCATCAGAGGAAAAATAACACATTCCTTTACATCTTACTTTTACAAGCTGACTGCCTGAGAAAACCTATGGTTAACATATGGTTAACCAAATCTGTTTCTGAAGTTTTTCTGCTTTATTTTCCAGGATAGTGTTCAAGGGAAGCCATTCTTCGCTTTCTATGGGTGGTGACAGTACACAGAATGAAATGTCAAGCGTTCCTAGCTCATATCCTTCAGCACCTGAATACAATGAGATCGGAAAACAAGACTGAAGTGTTAAGACAAATATGTTGTGGTAGTTTAATTAATAAAGAAAAGTATTTTTTCTGTATGTGTGCGAGAAAGCAACTGAGGGAGTGAGCAGGCAGGCAGAAGTACGCAATACTTCTGCAAATAATGTAGGTTCAAGTACCACTAAATTTTCTAAAAGATATTTTCTCAGAAAAATCCAGAGTAGGCTCATGGAGTCTTTCTTCTAGCCTCAAATATTCATAAAACATCCTAGCTGCTACTTTAATAAGTGTTTTATAAAGATATAAACATTTACAGAAATGATATAAATATAGTTATGAATAAAATTTTACCAAATTCTAGTCCTCTATACTTCATAAACATAGAAAAAAAATCTCTGCTTAGAGAACTAATTTACAAGACTTTATCTCTAATTTCATTTACAGAGCACATGGGATATTTTAAAATACTCAGATCTTTATTTTATTTATTTTTTTTTTTTTAAAGACATCTGTGTAGTGGCTGGGGTTATTAAATGAACAACTGTGATCATTACAATTTATGCAGAATAAAGTACGGCTCTCTACGGCTTCATTTATGTTCTTAAAGTAATGAGAGTTTTATAATCTAAATAGATCTCTTGATTTTTACGGATTCAGTTTTTAATGTATTTCTATTTAAGGGAAAATAACATTTTTCTTTGAAATAAAACTGTTTGTGTTTTGATTTCTGAGACAATCTGGTAATCTATAAGGAGATAAGGAATACCTCTTACCTAGTTAGGTTCTACCTGTCAAAAGGCAGTTGTTTAAACTATGGTATATAAACACTAACCACATTAGAATAGCTAGTGCAGTGTGATTTGGGAAATTCCAGTTGTAATACAACTATCTACTGTGCCAGAAACTTGATTTGAAAGTAGACTTCCATCACTCTGCAGACTCTCTTTCATAATTTCCTATCATTCAGCGCATTCGATTCATACTGACCAATAGGACATGAGAATAAAAACCTTTAAAGATGGAAACTAAAAATATACAAGAAAATTATCATTTTGCTTATCCACTTTTTCTCAACTCTTTCCGTCTTTCTGACTCTATTAGCAAGTTCTTTTACCACTGTCAGTATAATATTAATGCACGCATATTAATCCCCTCCACAAGTATATTTGCTAGACATTCACAGAAATATATGACAGTATTACTATATCTGATGCATGCAATAAGCAAACAAGTAGTAAACCTACTTAAGTTGGAAGCATGGACAAAAAACAAACACAAAACAATGTCAGTGTTCCAAATGTATTCTTTTGTCTCCTTAAAATGCATCAAAATACAACTTTCCTTCTCTTTTAACTAGCTCTGACACATCCCCTGTCAGCATACACTTCTTGCCATGAAGCAATCTTCTCATTTTTCCAGCCATGTGATGAAGTCTTTGCAGCATTATCTAATCAAGATAAACAAACGCCTGCCATGAGTTAGCACCCATCTGATAACAAACTTACAATGATAAGGCTACAATCAATTCTCATCAAATCTTGCTCTAAGGTGATTTCCAGATGCTGTGACATATCATCACAAAGTGCAATCATGCCAACTTTGAAAACTTGGTTTAAACTGCTGGTCACCAACCATTATGTTCTGATGTTATTAAACACTCAAATTTTGATGTTGTATTTTTTTCCTGTTATCCTCTATTCAAGATTAAATTACTTTCTTTGTCGGTTAGGTACAGTTTTCTATACACTACAGAAATATTCTCTACAATAGTTTTCTGAGTAACGTTCTATAAGGAAGAACTTTTATAGAGAAAAGAATAAATCCCTGACTTTTTCAGATGGACCCTAATACCACAACATTTTGAGTTTTTGCAGTTCTCTGTGCTTTCACAGAGGGTCTTTTATGAGTTCCCTTATAATCAAGCAAAGTCAAGCAGACTGGCAGTGCTGAGTTTCATTCAGTATCCTGAGCACTGCATGATGACCAGTTCACCAAGTAGCCCTTGTGCACAGGTAACCACTTGTCCCAGCTAGCATTTCCCAACAGCATCACCCTAATTTGCCATTGTGGTTCCCTCCTGGTGTCTTACAAGTTTCTCTCAAATACGTGGGAGAATCAATATGACTTAATGGATACTGCAAGGCCCCTTTCACAAAAAGCTGCCACAATAACCTTCTTAGAAATAAGTAAACAAATGAACCTGTGACAATGCCACTTTGATTTTCCTGTTGAGATGCTTCTCTTACAGACCATTTACTGTGTAGGACACTAAACATTGAACAGACATCTTCAAGGAGAAATACAAGCTCGAAAGAGGATTTAACTGCAGTCAGATGATTTGGAATTATTTAGTACCGAGTTAGAGGAGAAAAGACAGCTGTTCATACTAGAAACTTGTTTCATTATAACACTTCCCCAATACTTATGAAAAATACCCCTGCCATCACAAAGGCCCAGAAATAGAAATAAAATTTGCATATGATTTATACCTAAATTGAAAAGCACAATATGTATTGAAGCTCCCATATGTATATAATTCTTATTCATTAAAGGATAACAAAATTTTTACTACGCAATTTAGAAATAATCTGTATTTCAGTGACAGGGGTTTGAGAAAGAGATACTACTGAAATTAAAGCACTTTGTTCCAGCTTCTGGTCACAGATATAATGCAACTACAATGTACAGGCATAATTTTATCTCTATAAAGGAGAGAGCTTCCTTAGAACAAGATACTGCAACTATTAATTGTGGGGCAAGCCTGTATTCCTTTTAGGTAGGGCAGCAATTCTGGACATAAAAAGAACCCTGACTATTCAGACTATATGAACCTGGACTATTCAGAGTCTGCTACAAGGAGATGAGTTCTAAAGAACAAGTAGCTTCATTTAGCAACATAGCATTTGTTCCAACAACAGGCATACTAACCTCAGCTACATCAGCATGCAAGTTTAACTATTTTACTCAGATAACCCTTTAAAAACAAAACCATCTTTTATTAACAAAACACCATTGGCATTTAATCATAAGTCTACAGTAGTAAAGAAAGAAAGAAAGAACTCACTTTTTGAGTTGAAAACATTCACAGCTATTAAGAATCATGTATGTAATCATACCTGTGTAACTAAATAACTTCAGAATATAATATAGGTTCCTCTCATCAATAAATACAGTTATTGATGGTGTAAAGCAGACACAAACACCAAACATGGGTCTCCTCTTCCTCTACTGCCTTAAACCACCAAACCAGAAGCTGTTTGAAGAGTTCTCACCTACACTACCTAATCACAAATAGTGAATGAGCTTTTATTCTTAAAAGGAAACACATGTTTTACCACCTGACTTGAGGGAAATTACTAAACAGGAGGAGAATATACACGACTGACAATTTAAGATTATGTTATGAAGGCTGTTTAAAAGACAGTGTGGAAGATAAAATGTGCACATTATTCAGGACTTTAAACACTTAAAAGTAAGAAAAAAGAGGACACCTTTTTTAAATAATGGTTCTGAATCACTCGATTATTCCTTATATACTATTCTGATGAATAAACAGGAATCTGATAGTTTACTTGACTTGTTAAGAAGATAATGACACCTAATGAAACCCAAGTGGCTTTCAGATTCTGACTACAGCCCTAGTATATTGACAGAACCTTAAGACATGCTAAATAAGCACATATTGTTTTACAATCCCACAGTTTAATATATTAATTTCTAAAATAAAGCAGGATAACTTAAACTGGGATATCTCAGAAAAAAGAAGGAAAAAACCTAATAAAAATTCTAAGTTCCCATTCATTTCCCTCACAAAAATCTCTGGTTTGTGAGCAATTTCCCTTGTGTTCTCAAATACATGGACCAAATTTGTCAATAAATCTGAACTCAAGACAGAATTCTAAGTTTCACGACTGAGCTTCTCTTCAGTCACTGAAAATATTAATTCTGAAAAAGACCCAGTAAGATGTTGTGTTGTGGTTGACTAAACAGCAAATAAAAGACCTGGACCAGAATACTCACCTTCTTTCTTGACAGCAGGGAACAATAACAAGCCAAAAGCCATGAACTCTGTTCTTTCTGCAATACATGTACCCTTTTCCCATCTGAATTAATGGAAATTACATGGTCACATACCGGGAAAAATTGCAATCCTGAGCAGCTAATCAGAAAGACAACAACATTATTTAAACTGTAACATCAAGAATAATCTGCATCCAAAAAGACAACAAAAAGTAAGTAACTCCTTAGCCCATAGTATGCTCTAGAAAATGAAAATCTCTGCATATGTGATTATCAGTTAAAATCAGAACGACTTTATTGATAAGAATCTGGCTTTCTGACTTTGCTACTTCACAGGCCTCATAATCTGAATGTTTCAGCAGTCTTTAGGAGAGGACAGAGTCAGCAGGTCTCCAGCCTCATCCAACATACATTCTGGCAGGCTAAAATCAATACACTAAGATTTGTCTGCCAGCTTCTTTATCCTCATTCCCATTTGCTGCTGACTCTGGCCTCTCCCTGAAGTCTACTGCACCTGCTACTGTCTGAAAAATTTGTACTCCTCCAGTTTACAAATTACTTAAACCACTCCAGTAAAATGAAGGGAAGAAGTTCTCTTTTCTGGCCATCCTAGAACCAAGGCCTCGTATGCAAGTAGCACCTTGGCAAAAGCGCTTGGAGTGGTTTTACAGCTACATCTGCTCCATCTGTTCTTACTACGCTGACAGTACTCTCAGCCAAAAAGACTGCAGTTCGGTGTCCAACTTGCCAGTGTAACTATATGATTAGTCTGACCAGGCTTGTAATAAGTAAATTCTGGAAGTTTTACATTGCAATTTTGCTATAATAACTTCTCATATTCCACCCCCACCCCCCAAAATATACACATATATACGTAAGTATACATATGTATAGCTAGATAGAAGTGTGTCTTCATACATTTTTGACGCCCATAGATTTATAAGAAGCCTAGAAATGACCCGACACTGAGTTTACTGATGCTGTGATGCAGGATATCTCTAGAGATCATAACACCTTGTTTCACAAAAAAAAAAATAATTCTAGCAGCACAAATTTGCTTAGGACTTTTTACTAATTCGGATCATTTGTTACTAGCAATAACGGCATGGTGCTTTATAGGCACCAGCCAATACAAAGGGCGCCCTACACTGTCTCATATGAAGCTAGAGAATTGTTTCCTGAATCTTTTCCACGCATACGGGAAATTCTACATTGCCTTTAAGGTATTTATATATTTATTCTCCACTTCTGCCACAGGCTAAAGGAAAGAACTACATGCGCAATCCTTGTTCTCCTAGGATTTTGGGGTCTGTGACTATGTCTAACCATGAGACCAAGTTAGCCATTATTTGAAACTTCTTACTGTGCACCAAAACAAAGGTCAGACATAAACCTGGCCTTAATTCACCCTTTTTTTAAACTATGGTTTGCACTTTTTATGACCTTATCAGTACTGCCTTTTCATCTGAGTAAATTCTACTCATTTCCACTGGCAATGTCGATCTAGTCTGAAATAATCCTAATTATCTCATTGCATGCGACCCCCAGCTCTAGAGGAATTAGGCATATGGAAACAAGGATTCTGTAAGGCATTCAAAGTTGCAACTATTTTTACCTCTGGAGAGGCTTCAAACCAGAAATATTGCAAACTGTTGGCATTTCAGTATGTTCATGGCTGTGCTCAATTCTAACAAGATTTAGCAAATGCTCTTTCAGTTAGGAAACTCATTTGAAAAACTCTGTAATGGTCTTTCAGATAGTTGAATAATTCCATAATTCCTCTGTGTAATTCAGGTAACAAACAAAAAGGTTGCAGCAGCATGAAACTTTAAAGCTTATAATCGTGGCATATACAAGTAACAGTATTATATTAGACATCTCGTATTTCTGTCACTAGATTTCTAGGCATAAACTGACAATAAATTATATTTCTATTATTATTTTGGGGTGCTGTTGCAGTTTGTCTTTTCCAAAACCTAATTAAGCTTATGCATCATACACCACTCAAAATTGGTTTATCTAGCCTGGAGTTAGTCTGATTTGTTCCATATCTAGGGTGAGTATTTTTCTCCTAATACTTCTCCTGGGAATCTTTAAGCAAGAAAGACATCATTTCCGTTACGATTCCCTCACTATACTACTAACACCAAATATTGTTGGTTCTTGCTACACATTCTGAAAAAATGAAAAATAATAACAATAAAACCCCATTACCACTGGAAAAAATATAGGTTTTTTTCCAACTAATGTATCAGTTCTGACACTTTTGTTATTTATAAACAAGTTCAAATCATTTATATAAAAACTGAGACAAATTAAATCAAGATCTGAAAAAAAGCAGAGTGTGCTTAGTTATTAAAAAAATCCAAACATCAGGTGTTTGTGTCAGGTACTCCTTTATGAATTACAACTCCTTCAGGGTCTGTCTGGAACATTTTAGAAAACACATCTGACAACCAAAAGTAGTTTGCTTTGGATTAGCAATTCATTGGCTTGGGCTTGTTTCTGTATGTTTTTTTTAAGCAAAAATCTTCCATCTGTGTGTTGCTTACTCAGGTAAGAGAATGTGTTTGTGCACCTTCCTTCCTATTTCATGCATTTGATAAGGTTGCAGCTTTACTGCTTAGCATTTCCATTATATGGAAGGCAGAAACCAAAAATCCAAAGAGATTGTTTGCTGGGAGGGAAGAGGGAAGCTGGGAGCAAAAACGTTATTTTAGAGTTTTTCAGAAGCACTTTTAGGAAACATTTTGATTCTTTTTCATAAAGAAGCTTCTCTAGGAGGCATCCTGGAGAATGGAGTCATGATAACTATCCTTTCCATATGAACTCCATAAATTCCAGCCCCTGGAATGAATAAAAATACAAATGATCTCAGACACTCAAACAGACAGATCACCTGGGGTTGTTTCCCTCTGCAGTGTTATTTGGCAGGCAGCTGGGCAGTTCTCTTCCCCGCAGCTTGCTACATCTGCAGGTCTTCTGCCCTTTTTCTCTTTCGGCTGCCAGGTCAGCTCTCTTTCCCTCTCAGCTGACAGGCTGATTCTCCCTCTCATCTCCTCGTGCCAAGCTTGCTCTGCCTGTCGCAGAGCTGGCAGACCATTTCTGTCTTTCAGTTACAAGTCCTGTGCCCCACTTACAGGGTCTCCTTTCCTCTCATCTGTGGTCTTTGTTCTCCTTTCTGTCCGCATGTTTTCAGTCCCCAGTGTTTTAGTAAGTGAACTGGCAGACTGTAAAGCGATTATGCTAATGCACAAGGCAGGGACACGCAGTTTCCCTCATTTTGCAGATAGTTTCCCCATGCCTCAGCTCCCTGGGTGATGCACCCAAGGTTACCGAATGAGGGGCTAGCAAGGAATCGAACCGAGCTGCCTCTGGTCCTGGACAGCAAATTTGACTGTTTGGGACATCCTAGGCATCTTTATAGATTCCTAGGAACCCATTTAGCACTGCCACTTTTACCATCTGTATTAACTCTGCCACCCACAGTTGGATTAGGTCATATCCTAAAAGTTTCACATCAGTAGCAGCAGAGACTGCATTTCTAAGAGCACTGCATAGCCTACAAATCCATCAGCTGGATGAAGGGGAATGTAGATTTATGAGGAGTGGAGCGGTGGTTTTTGATCAGAAACTTGCAGTGAAAAATGCAGATGCAGTGATTAAAACAGTTTGCTAAAACATTCCTGTAAGAAAAACAGGCAAAATGATTCTGAAAAGGTTAAACCACTTCATCTTGACATAAAAAGTGCTTTGATTTTTAAAATTCAAAACATGGTATAATTGTTATTATTTCCAAACACAGGATTGTGTTCCCCAATCATCTTTCTAATTCTGCAGAATGCAAAATACATTTCAACTGGTTTGATGCTTATGTAAACTTTTTTTTTAAAAACAGGAACTGACAGCAATTGCTATTTTTTAAAAAATTGCACTGAATTGATTTCAATAGCTGTCCAAACCCTTCAATTTTTTTATAGACCAATGAAAATCCTCTGCTAGAAAAAGACAGGCCAAATACTTTCTAGTGCTCTTTAAACTCCAGTCACATAGCTCTGTTGGACGTCAGTTAAAGTAAAAGAAAGTGGCTAAGAGATTTCACGGTTACCCAGCACGTATTCACAGTTTGTTTTCCTTGGATACGATATAGCTAATGCCTCAAAAGGTATGTGACTGTAGCATTTTAATTTTTTTTTTTTTTTTGCCATGTTATTAAGAGCACTGTGGATCATTGAAACAAAATGCATGTGTGGAACAACCATGGGCCAAATAATTTCACAGACTTGGAATGATTTTGGTAACACTTGCTGTGGCCAGACATTATTAATTCTTCTGATGTTCATTGTAATGATGCAATAATGAAGAACTAATGTGTTATTAATGAGGTGGTAATGCTGTATATACTTCACAGAAATTCCATTATAATTGGCCAATCAATGTACCATTGTTTTAAATTGTTAATTTGTTTTTAAGAGAAAATGTAACATAAGTTAACAAATGTAGTTTTAACTAAGGCTGAGGGCAGCTATTTTCCAATGACCTTCCAGGCTCTTTTGAAAAGCTTTGCCAACTTATTCAATTACAAAGCGAGAAGGCAGAGTGGTTTCAAAACAATTATAAAAGCTGCCAATAAATTTCATTCAACTCTTCTTACTTAAGAACAAGGTCAGCAATGAGAGAAAAAGAGTGCCTTTGAAGCCCAGTATGCCAGTTTTTAATTTAAGGGTGTAGCTCTAAATCATAAAAACAAGCTTCGGATTAATGTGGGCACCTTGAGACCTCCCCAAAAGGCTTGATTTTTGAAGCAATTGTGCTTTTTACTGAAATGCAGGTCTTCTAAAATTGGGCACCCAAATTTGTGGCATTTCAATATCCATCATATTATTATTATTATTATTATTATTATTATATTACTACTACTACTACTACTACTACTGTGGGATTGTCCTGTTCATTTTAACTAACCACTAAACTCTTCACATTAGGAAACCAGAAAAGTAGAATGTAAGGAATCACAGGCTGAATATTAAGAAAAATCATGGCAATTCCTCTCCTTAGAGCATCTAAGCTTAAAAGAATGTGTTAAAAAAAGCCTCTGGCTTAGCAAATTAATTTAATATGGGGCCGGGGGGAGCTTTCCAAGTTAAGGATGTAATTTCCCATATACTAGCTTTGATATCAAAGTTAATATTTCTGCAGTCATTCATACTGCAAACACCCACAGTACCTACCCGCTGCAGTACTGTCCAGATTTGAACAGAAAAGTTCATTTGCTGTACTATGTTTAAACTAGGCTGAACTTTCTCAGAAAGTATACATTTTATGACCAGAGTCACGTTTAGACTGCCGTCTTGCTAAGTCTACATTGTGATTGCCTGAATCTCGCTACTCAAGATGTAGTGCAACAATGTCCATCGCAGCAACCAAACTCATTAAATGTATGAGTTTATGTCTAGTACAATATCTGTTGTCCAGTATCCCAGTATATTTATGCTGCAAAGTACTAGCTATGCTGACTCACTTCTTGTACTTCTCTGTGCCCTTGTTCTTATCTGTGGCCAAGAGATGTAGTTACAGCTTCTCTGCTGAACCCACTTCCTTTCCTCATGCCTTTAGCTAGGGGACAGATTGATTCAGAGCACTAAGGCTGACCTCAGATGTTGTTATACAGCCATTCTATCATTTCAGTGGAATTACATTCGTTTGGGCAAATTTTTCAAAAATTTAAGTCAATGAGTCCAGACACGCTAACACAGCCAGACATACTTTAAGACAATTCTGTTTCCATGAAAACAGAAGATTCTGTGCCCATTCCAAGCAGAGAACAAAAATACTTCTCAGAAGTGGGTGTACAGAGATTTTGTCTTCCGTTTCATTCTCCTTCTGAACTACCTAGATGCTTTCAAAATGTTACTCTCATCTTATGACAAATTCTCCAGGACTCGTCCATAGGAAATGTCAGTGTGCCAAACTGGTCT
This sequence comes from Gymnogyps californianus, assembly GCF_018139145.2. Classification (NCBI taxonomy): domain Eukaryota; kingdom Metazoa; phylum Chordata; class Aves; order Accipitriformes; family Cathartidae; genus Gymnogyps; species Gymnogyps californianus. The sequence continues at coordinate 4,759,033 of NC_059479.1, forward strand.
ACCTCCATTAATGCGTAACAGCTTCACTGGGTATAGTAGTGTCATTCTGAATACAGACTTTAGTTCAATGTCTGCCAAGTGTCACATGAAAACTAATCTTGTTTAATATTCATACAAGTATTTTGAGCTTTAAAATAATAAGAGGCCAATTAAACTGTTCCTAAACTGTTTGGAAGTTGGGCTTTGGTATTCTTTCAAGGGAAGCAAGAGGGAGGATTCAGTGGTTTTTTTAATTTCTCACATTTTTAATATCTGAATGTAGGTCTTTTAGCTTTGTTTCATCTCCACTTACGTAATGAATTTTAAAAAGAATAGGATTAAACTGCTTCAACACTTTACAGGGAGTTCTTTCTACTAACTTTTAACTGGAGTGTCCTGGTTTCGGCTGGGACAGAGTTAACTCTCTTCTTAGTAGCTGGTACAGTGCTGGGTTTTGGATTTAGTGTGAGAATGATGTTGATAACACGCTGATGTTTTAGTTGTTGCTAAGTAGCGCTTATCTTAAGCCAAGGATTTTCCAGTTTCCCATGCTCTGCCAGCAAGCAGGCGTGCAAGGAGCTGGGAGGGAGCACAGCCAGGGCAGCTGACCCAAACTAGCCAAAGGGGTATTCCATACCATGGAACGTCATGCCCAGTATATAAACAGAGGGGAGCTGGCCGGGAGGGGCGGATCTCTGCTCGGGCATCAGTCAGCGGGTGGTGAGCAACTGCATTGTGCATCACTTGTCTTTTCTTGGGTGTTATTTTTTGTTGTTGTTGTTGTATTCCTTTTCATTACAATTATTATTCTTCTTAGTTAGTAGTGTATTTTATTTTAATTTAGTTATTAAACTGCTCTTATCTCAACCCACGAGTTTTACTTTTTTTCCTTTCCTCCTCCCCACCCCACTGGGAGGGGGGAGGAGGAAGTGGCTGCGTGGTGCTTAGCTGCTGGCTGGGCTTAAACCATGACATAGTTATAAGATTCTTTTTTATAACGTAGTGATCTGAAGGGTCTCTCAAAAGAAAATGACAGTCTTTTAAGTTTGATTTTCTAACAAATCTTATAAGCATTCTACGTGATACTATGCTGCTTAAGAAACCTACATTTAAGCTTTCTCATAAAGCAGTTATCTTAGATTTTACCACTATACTAAAATCCTTCCTTATTACCCTATACCAAGGCTGCCCAAATAACACTTTGAAATTTGGTGTTCAAAAAACATAGACAGATCTTTCACTGGATGTAATGGGTGGTATAAATTTAAGTTCTGAACCTTACAAAAAATTCCACACATTTCTGTTACCAATTCAGTATGTAAAGTCAGTCCAGCAAAAAAAAAAAAAACCCAAAACCCTAGGCTTTTAACACTCACATCTTCAGTGTAAAATGAGCCAATTTACTTGTTTCCTATATTCCTGAGAAATCTTTGCATATTATATAGTTAGAAAAATGTTTCTAGTGAAATCACTAAGCATGGCAAAACTTTCTCTAGTGATGATTTATTATTCTGATATTCATCTACAGGAAAAAAACAATGTATATAAAACATAAAATATGCAGGCCCTTCACTTAAAAATGGTACAAGTGAAAAATAATTTTCTTTGAGAACATGCAAGCATTGATTTCAGTCTTCAGGCAACACACTTCTCTATGTATTTGTCACAATTCAATTTACATCCACTACACACACAGTATCAGCACAGCATTTTGAGTCGGCTGGCAGTACATACTAATGGGAGAAACCCCAATCTGACTTACACCACTACTGTAGGGCATTGCTTGGCAGGAAGATTTGGTTCCTAGCGAGTGGTTCCATGCACTCAGGTGAACTAAGGATGATGCTGATAGCAAAAGGGCATTAAAATTGTCCCTCACCCCACTCCCAATCAGAGCTGTAGAGAGGGATTTGTTCCAGCTTTCCTTATGAAATTAAAATTCTACTGTTCTTGGAATAAATATATTTGCTTTCTTTGTTGAGTAATATTCATGTCTTACCTACACCAACAAAAAACCCCAAGAAATAAAGAGTCAAAGAAGCAGACGAGAAGGATCTCAATCTGTTCTCAAAAAAATCACACTGTGCAGGGTACTATATCTCGTCATGCACATCTCCAATCTACGAAATCCATTGTACACCACTCTAAGCACTTTTTGTCAGAAAGTTGCTGTTTCCATACTCCAAAGTGTCTTCACTTTCACGAATCAAATCATAATGCTATTTTAAAGGCTCTCCAGTCTTTAATTTCCTTTGTGTTTTAATTGTCACATAACTTCATAAGGGCCTGAATACTGCTCTTATCTCATAAGATGCAGAAGCAGCCACAGTGCTATTACAATACTGTATTATTTTGTTTTTCCCACTAAGCAAAAATCCATTGAAATCAACGGTGCAGACATCCTATAAATTCTAAATGGACTTTGCATCATAAAAATAATACATAATGAACTCTTTCCCAAGCAGTTCACAGAGCAATGCTCTAATCACATAAAGCACATGAGTAGCCATTTCTTTCTAACAGTACAGAGGGTTTAGACATGCTCTCTAATGTGAAGCAATTCTATCTTGTCGTATTCTGACTGAGTTTAGCCGTTTGGTTCCAGCCATTTTTGATCTGCTGTACGTTTTGCTGGAAGATGGGAACATAGAAAAAGATTTTTTGTTCCCCTCCCTTGCATAAATACTGGGACCAGAAAGAGATAGCTGAGCGGAAAAGAGGTAAAGAAGAACCCGGCCACCCTGCCCATGTTCAACCATGTTGGCAGTGCAGTACCACAGCTCCGAGAAGCTGGTTGAATTAAAAATATGCAATATTTCATGAAAAATAGAATCATAGAATGGTTTGGGTTGGAAGGGACCTTAAGGATCATCTAGTTCCAACCCCCCTGCCATGGGCAGGGACACCTTCCACTAGACCAGGTTGCTCAAAGCCCCATCCAACCTGGCCTTGAACACTTCCAGGGAGGGGGCATCCACAACCTCTCTGGGCAACCTGTTCCAGTGCATCACCACCCTCACAGTAAAGAATTTCTTCCTAATATCCAATCAAATCTACCCTCTTTCAGTTTAAAACTCTTACCCTTCGTCCTATCACTACACTCCCTGGTAGAGAGTCCCTCCCCATCTTTCCTGTAGGCCCCCTTTAAGTACTGGAAGGCCGCTATAAGGTCTCCCCAGAGCCTTCTCTTCTCCAGGCTAAACAACTTCTCTCAGTCTGTCCTCATAGGAGAGGTGCTCCAGCCCCCTGATCATCTTCATGGCCCTCTTCTGGACTTGCTCAAGCAGGTCCATGTCTTTCTTACGCTGGGGGCCCCAGAGCTGAACACAGTACTCCAGGTAGGGTCTCACGAGAGCGGAGCAGAGGGGGAGAATCACCTCCTTTGACCTGCTAGCCACACTTCTTTTGATGCAGCCCAGGATGCGATTGGCTTTCTGGGCTGCAAGCGCACATTGCTGGCTCGTATTCAGTTTTTCATCCACCAGTACCCCCAAGTCCTTCTCTGCAGGAGAAGCTGCCCCATTATTTCAAGGACATTTGTACAAGTGAAAGCAAGCGCAAAAGGACCATGAAAAATGAAAACAAAATATGTAGTTAATTTGCAAAAAGTTGTCAAATGAATATTCATAGTTATGGTTTTCAATCTATTTCTAGCACTTCTGGACTAGAACCGCAACGCAATTTTTTCAAAATATAAAGTTGGACATATTCCCTAAAAGAACTTCTCCCTTTAAAATTGCTACCAGAATAATAGAAAATGATCAGCATTCTCAACATCAGATAATTTAAAAAGCATTAATTTCAATATTTCCGAACTTTTAAAAAATCTCAGGGGCTTGTATAATTTCCTATTCCTATTGGGTAAAGCTGTATTGAATCCCTGGAGCTGCTTACCTACTCCAAACTTTTTACATTAGCTATGTAACTATTCCAAGAATAAATGGATTATTTTTTTTCTTTCTTCCCTATTTGTCTTCTGCCTCCAGATAGCTGCAGTCCTGTTTTCTTCACTCACAGAGTTGATTTTTATTTAATTTGTAGTGTTTCAGTGAGATGACACATTGTCAGATCTGCCTTGGAAGAAGCAGAAGCTTGAAAGTCTCCCCACATCGTTGTGTCAGGGTGCCCCAATCCAATGGAAAGCAAATGAACCCATTCCTGAGCAGTGAATGGGATGGGAGTGAGGGATGGGGCAGGGGGCGGAAGAGAGAAAGGAAAAAAAGAGATGGTCAAGGTGAGTGACAGCAATATATGGTGCTTGCTAGCTAGACACCTGTCACATAAGACTTCTAATTGATTTTCTAGCAGCCATCAAATAAATAAATAAAACTCTCTGCCTATACCCACCTAGCAAATTATTCCAGCATTTTACAGAGAATGGGGCCTAAACTTACCATTTTGCTCTGGTCATTTTTTATACTTACTTTGCATTCAAACAGACTGCTACAAAAAGGAATACAGAATGGAAATCAGGGCCATTACGTACATTTTAAACACTAAATCTGACTTTAAGGCAATCAAGGTTATGGTTTTCTTCATATGTAAAAATCCTACTGCATTAAAAAGTTTCCTAGGTTTCAGCAACAACAAAATTACCACTAATTTATGAAAACTGTGTTAGTGCCTGCAAACCTTTGTCATAAATTATGCATGTGAGCATGGAAATGCAAATGAAAAGAGGATTTCATTTACAAATGATTAGTACAAATTCAGCAGTCACTATAGTTATGCCAGTCTAATTTATTTTCTTGTAGAACATGCTGTTTGCCAGGTTTTGGCCATTTATTTCTATACTGTTGAACATCAACTTCTCAGACTTAAATGTCACATTATCTTTTTATCCAAAGAAATGTTCATTTGCTTTTTAGAAGGCCTTAGTTAAATGAAGTCCTTGGGCTCAAAGTTAACTCTTTTGATTAAAACAGTTGTAGGAGGTCTGCAATAAAAATGATGCCCTTTTATGCAGAAGGAATTGCTGAAATTACCGTGGTTTCTAAGACTCCTACTACTGTGTTGAAGAATATACGTATAATCACCTTCACCAGAGCGTATCACAGATTTTTTCACTCAGCACACATTTTTTAAATTTTTTTTTTTCTGCACTACATGAGGCTTTTGCTAGGGATTAGACCTCCCTGGAAAAAACTTAGTACGTCAGCATTCCAAAAGCATTCTGCAGGCCTCTAAAAAAGATGAGAAGAATCCATAGTGCAAGACTTTATCATGATTTTTTTTGCCCAAAGATCCATGCTGGCTGGAAAATCAATAATGCCTTATATGAAATAGATCCAAATAGAAATGAAAACATGGAGTTCTAGGGAGTTATAAAAAAATATTGTAGAAATCACTTCAACGTTTCTCATTAAATAGAGAATGCGGATCTTCTATGTATTTGTTAGCGGCAGTGATGTTTTGTGGATTTTGTTGCAAGCAGTTGAAGTAGAAACAAAATTTTCCTCCACACAGGAATTTGCTACTTTCTGTTAAATCCTTTAAAATATTCCAGGCTGGGAAGTTTCAGCACTGAGATTCACCATTTAGATGCAAAAGGAGACTTTTGTCCTTTTGTCTGTGTTTTTTTAGAAGTTCAGTAGAAGGCTTACATCTGAAGTTTGGTCTAGTTGATAAAAATATTTGCAAGCCTGGAAAGCCTGAAGAATTAGATCATTGGTTCTATAACTCTGGCCTGAAAAACAGGCCACACAACACTCCAGATGCCTACAAAATCAGACTGTGAACAGACTATTAAAAAATAGTAAAGCTTTAAGTTATGGAAAACAGACTTCCTTTAAGCCTAGATCAGACAATGATTCTAATTGCACAATCTACCCAAATCAAATCCATACATAATGTGCAATGCACATTTGCCTTTGACAGCTTTATTTGTTCATTAAACATTTATGTTAGATGGCTTTTAGCATCCCAGTCCATGATATTCATCTAAACTTGGCTAGAAAATTAACAGCTTAAGTAGTCTCATATTTTATCATATTAACCTCTCTTTGGATTTTTACTGAGTAGATGTGATAAAAACTGACCTAAATTGTGCATTTCAAAATTGAATTTTAAGAGTGCTTTTGCTAACATTAATTGTTTGGGTTTGTTCGTATTATTATGTGGTATGGCTCCTTTCTCTGATAACTTGGTAACAGCAAACTGATTATAATCACTCACCCTAAAATGGGATTTCTTTTATAAGCAAATCAAGTACATGACTATTGGGAAGGGCTTAGCTATCAAATTAACATTGTAACTTGCTTGGAAACTATTTCCTACCAAACAGTATATGGAAAGATTTCCAGGAAACTCATGCTATATATAGTACTTTAAATAGCATTTAAAAACAATTATTCATACGCTTGTAATTTCTTGTTCTATTAGCTAAATGCATCTGCTGCAAATCTAGCTAAGTGAAGAAGCAGAGATGAAGGGAGTGAAATACTTCCTATCATTTGATGATCAGAATAATCACAAGTTACCCTAAAATAGGCCATAAGCTTTAAAAAGTATAACAATTAAAACCTCTAGGTTTTTAAATTATTTGCTATATGAAATAGTATCAAGGAGTTATTCAAGCAGACATTTGATGATGTACATGCAACATGTATGCCTGAAAACAAGAAAAATCCAAAATGGAACTGTATGTTGTGCAAAAAGGATAAGGAACTGTAGAATCTGTGAGATCTTCTAGCAGCCTTATTCCAAGGGCATCTCTTTATTAAGAAACTCCTCCTTTTTTCAATGACATTGTGAAGACTTGCCAAAGTGTTTAAAATGGAATGCTATTTGATGATCACTTTAAATATCTTCAATCTTACTTTAGTGATATGTTTACATGCGAACAATGCACATCTGAAGAAAACATTGGTATCAGACACAGCAGTTTTAAAGGCACATTGTGCACAAGACGTGTTTTCTGAGGCAACAAAATTTATTTTAAAAGTGTCCTCTTATTTTATCATTTATTTTTTATTTTTCAGTAGTGTTTATAAACTTAGCTGCTTGTGAGTTTGCTGTCTGTATAGGCACTAATCACCAGTATCTCACTGTACTGCAACATAGCAAATACATGTTTTTAAGCGAAATGGTTCTTTTCCCAAGCAGCTAACAAGGGAAGATAAGAGCAGGTGGATGCAGCAAGAAGCCTGCCATACCTAACAAAGCCTAAACACCCTGCCGACTGGCCAGATACAAAACTTCATTATGTTCACAAACTCCAACCTGATGGCTCAGAAACTTCTCAGGGAAATATTAAGAAAACAAAACCAGGTATGCAACAAATTATCAGAAGGACAGACAAAGAAAATCTGAAAGCTTGAAAGCATGAATAGTTTGTTCCCTAGGAGAGCACGACACCAGTCATGTCAGTCTGTCTTTCTTACTAGTCCTCCTTTCTCTGGAAATCTACATCGTAATTTCAGCCATATATACCCATACAATCTTTTGTTGTTGCTTGCCAACAAAACCAAAATAATCTAGTCTTATCCATACAAAACAATGTACGAACTGATTTGTCTTCCAGAACAATTCGTCTTCTTTGCTTCCTTGCAAATAGACTCCACTGAAGTTGTGAGGCTTCCCTAATGACATACAAAAGTTGAAAATTTGGTCGTGATGTTAATAATTTCACAAAAATTGACAGTAACTTGATAAGGTGCTGCCATTACTAGATGCTATTCCATCATTAACAGAAACTGGCTTTGAGACAAGTCTGCATTACATAATATCCTCAAAGCTTCCCATTTATATTCTTTTACCTGTTCAGCTGGCTCATCAGTCACACATACTTTATTTTCTTCTTTTGGCAACTAGTTTAAACATTTTGATGCACAATTGTCTAATCATGGAGACATTAATATTATCTAAAGGCAAAATTTATTCCTGATGTGCACATTCTGTAAGGCAGTTATGATGGTGATAGTTGCCAGGACAAGCTGGGAAAGAGAGGAGCAGTACAGGAATAACTGATCTGACATGTCAGACACTGGATGTGCTGATGGTCAGCCAGATCATCATCAACCCAGTCTTGAGTTCTTAATTTAAATATACCTTATGGAAAGCAGAAATGGAGATTTGGAGGAATAGAAGCAATGGAAATGATGGATGTGCAACCCAAACACTCCCTTCTTCATGCACCTTCAGGTTTTCTACAGTTACTTTGTAACCCGTCAGATCTTTAGCTATAAACTGTTTAAATCAAAGCTAGCAGACAGAAAGATTTCACCCCTAGTTATATTCCATGTATCACCAAAATTTGGATAAACCTAGTGTCTCTAGCATGTTCACAAGTGCATCTAACAAAGAACATAATTGCCTTGTACTGGTGAAGTATTTATTAAATGCTCTTCTGAAGGGAAGGATCCAGAAGAGAATGAGACATTAAAAGCCAATCCTAGTGGATTGGTTTCTGGTTTGTCTGAGTTTCCAGCTAAGATTAGCGAGCATGACCTGACTGAACTGTGCAAGACTGAACAAGCTATCATACTTGCAGCTGCAAGATTGACATAAAAGATGTTTTCCTCCTTTTCTTCTCCCCCAGCAATCACACACCTTTGCTGGAAAGTGGCCTCTATGACAGAATGCAGATGGATGATTAGCTGTGCAGAGTGCAAATACCAGGCTGGCATTTCAAAAAATGGAGGGGATTCTGAGAAAGCTTGTAAATCCTCACAAAAATACTGATGAGTTTGTTCTTCACTTTATTCATATAAAAAAAGGCATTCAGAATGCCAGAACAGGCTGATGAATGAAATATAAACATGCTAGTCAGGTATTTTGGCCAACATTTGCTGAATTCCTCATACTTCAGCTCTCGCATGTTTAATACCGCACTTCTCCGGTGGAGCTTAACTTTTTCAGCAGCAAGGTAGACAGAACAATGTTTATGATGGTATCTGATTTATTATCATAAAACTTGTTATTCAACATATGCAGTTAATTAATTGGAATTTCTGGTGCTGATGTGTGACTGCCTGAGAAAGCACCCTTCTATAGTTTTGCATGAGTTCCTGAAGTGCTGCTACCTTCACTCCTATCATAGAAAACTTATCTGGAAGTACATGTTCAATGAATTATCTGGGGCAACAGTGCAGCTGCTCCTCCTCAATTCTTCATCTGTATATATATTTCATCAACATTAACAGCTGCAAATTGCACACAGAATTTAGGGAAAAAAAGAACCTTTTAGAAAAAGCCACTTTCATTTTTATCATTTTGCTAAGTAGGGTTGTGATAAAATCTCCACTGCCTATTGCAAGAATCAGAAGCAGCCTGTTTTGCTTATATAAGGCAACATGGCTTTATTAGTATTACATTGGGCTTATAAAAAAAGACTTGGATGAGAGTTGCCATGTAATGTCTGATAAAAATTTCAATATCTATAACCATCTTTCAATAAATGCACAGGGAAAAACTATACAGCACAGTGTATACTAATCTGATTATCACAAAACCCTCTATATTTTTTCCATCTGGTTTTTCTAGTGCCAGATTTTCCACCAGGAAGGTCTTTAAAATTAATACCTCTGGAAGAAAAAAAACCCAAAACAGAAGAGAGGTACTGTCAGCCTTCTTTGATCATTACCTAGGGCAGGGGTGATGATGGCTGGCAGTGATGCTACAGTAGTATGCTTGACTTAAGGAACACTTAAAAAGTGCAAACTACTTTTATTTACCGTAGGGGATCCAGCAAGATACTTATCAATTCCCTTCTGTGGATAGTCCCAGCAGAATATATCTATATATATACACGTATCTCAAAACTGTAAATCGTGACATTATTAGGGAGGAAAAATAAAAATAAAAATTAAGATTACTTTAAGATTTTTCTCCTAAGAGAATTTTTTTTTCTTCTCAACACCTGAGTTTAGTGGAATAGAAATAAGAAACTGTCTACTAAAAGAAGTTTCACAGCCTCTTTGCTCTATAAGAAAACCTAATGAACTTGAATTTTAATCTTACTTTTTTGTAAAAAAAAATGTTATTTAATGTTTAATTTTTGCTTTTTCATAATAAATGGCTGAAAGAGCCTAGAAAAAAAATCCCTAACCTAAATTGGGAGCAATCACCATGTTTTATTAACTGTGAGGATTATCTTCTGGAGAGCAATCACAAAACTATTGAATATTTTACTTTTCTCATCTGTGATCTTTTCTTCTGTCTCATTAGAAAACAACCCAGTGAATAAACCATTCAGTGCCCAATTCTGTATATTCAGCTCCTATTAAACACATTGTAAGAGCACTCAGCATCTCAAAGGGACAGACTTCTCATCAGCCTCATCTTTACTGCGGTCTTCAGCATCAAGTTTCTTCCAATCTACCTATTAAATTTCTAAATTTTTTTAGTTTGATGTGTATATGTATTCTTTTACTGTGCTGCTACACATCACACAACGATATGTGAATGATTCATATAATTAAACTAAGCTAGCTGATTATCTGATATACAGGTTGATAGATATTTTCTAGAACTCCAAATTGAACATGAGGAGTAAACAACCAGCAAACAAGATCTCCTCAGGAAAAGAAGGGCAGTTGAAATTTTCCTCTGAAAATGCTCTGGGTTGTTCCTTTAATGGGAATACTGCAGTTGCTGTTAGCAGGAAAAATTCACAGAGAAAGCTATTCTACACTCTGTTTTATTAGGGGAAGAATTTAGCTGTTATTCTACTAATGCTTATCACTAAGACAGCAGCACAAATCTTTGTTATTTTCTTTTTCCTCTCTCCCTAGTTTTGCATGAGTTTGATGACTGATTAGCCCCTGGGCTCTTTTATAATTTGTGGAAGTGCAAGAAAGTATAGCTCCAGGAGATGTGTAATCTCATTGTCTGTACCACAGGAGTTAGGATTACATGTAATCCCATTTTCTCTGATCACAGCAGGTGCCAGTAGAGGTACACAAGATTTTAAACAGAAAAATGCGGCTACAGAAGATGTACTCTGATAATACCTGACGAAGGTCTGAGTGGAATGGAAAGTGCTCTGTTTGATGTCAGGGTGCTGTTCTTCATAGTGCCCTCTGGTTTGGAGCAGCACACCTGAGATTCAAAGGTCAGTTCCAAAAACCGCAAGTGTTTTTCATCAAGCTACAGATATCTTTACCGAAGTTTCCTCATATCTTAAATCATCTGCAGAGGCACAAGGCAAGGCTACCTAGCCTGAAAGCGTACTGCTAGTTATCACATTTCCATGTGCCATGGAGTAAAGAGAAGTTGAGCTCAGAGACTCCCCTCAGAGCTGCCAGTGTTCCTCAGATTAGGTACAAATATGGTTTTACTGCTCAAGCTGGAAAGAAAAACATGAAAAACAGTCTCTTAGATGAGGTGATTTGTTGTGTGGCAGGTCTGCTCATTTCACTTTTGAAATAGCCTGTGAAGCAATTCCAATGGTATACTATAACAAAACATGAATATACCTTATTATTACTAAGTTATGAAAACTATAAGAGTGAAAAATGTATTTCAGGCTGAAAAAAAGACAAAACGAAGAAACATTAAGTTCTGAATATTCTATTACTTACGATTAGTTCAGGAGCTTGTTTAATTTTGTCTTTAGTTTTCATCATGGGAACAAGTTCCATGTGAACATGACAGAAATCACTGTTCTGACATCTAATGATGATTGACTCTCTTTTTGGTATGAATGAGTTGCCTGTAGCTTATCTAACTAGAAAACCATGCAGAAATATCACAAACATAACGAACGTTTGAAATACACTACTGTCATTTTAGTATGTTACTTGGCTTTTAACAGAGCTTTTTTAAAAGAAAGTAGATATATGTATTTTAGTTAAATTTAAAATAGATTTAAAGATGTAATTTGTAGATTGCCAAAGTCCATTAACCTGATGTCTACTTAACATATGGAACTGTACCTTTGAGGTAGGATGAGCCATAGAAGAGGCTAGAAGCATTAAGCCAAAAGATCTGATTAACTGCTCCTTGTGTACAAATAAACCATCCAAAAACCTGTAACCTGACCTATTAAGAAATTTACAGATTCCGCTAATAATAAAAAAATCTGAAAGAGGTGAGACATTACAGTTTTTTGAAAATAAATCTTTGTTTAATATGTTCACTGCAGTACTGCAGTGTTGGAAGCCTGGTTACTGACTCTTATTCTCTTAGCTTTCAGGAGGAAAAGCAGCTGTGCAGAACGACAATGATTAACGTACCTTCTAGTGAAGTATGCACCAGCCTTATACTGCAGCATAACATAACTAAAATTACTTCATTGTGTTATTACTGCCTCTACCATTCATTTCTAATGATTATGGCTTCTTTCTTTACAGATATCCTTAGCCCTGCCTTTCTTTTCAGCCTTAAAAAATTTTATTTTTATTTATACTGTAGTGCTGAGATAGTATTTAGCCCTGTTGTAAACAATCAATCTAGAACAGAATAAAACTGTTGGAAAAAATTAATATACAGCTGTCCAGATATATAATTAAGGTTTCTTGACACTTGTTGACTAAAACATTTTCCTGAATTTTGCTATATTCCATGAGTTTTAGGATGAACAGATAGGATAACTCACATCTGCTCAATAGCTCTACCAGTCTAAAGCTGAACAGCTCTCACACTCTCAAACCATCCTTTTCCTCTCTCCCTTGCTTTTGCAGATTCCTATTTTTAGATTGAGATAACATAGCCTCGTTTATCTCTTGTCACTTTACCTGGTTAATTTGCAGATGATTCTGCTTAGTCTAATTAGGTCTTTTCTCTTTCTAACCGTAAAGGGGGGAATGAGAGTAACGGCAGAGTAACTCAAGAGGACAATAACCCACCAGCCTTTACAGTTATATAAAGCTGATAACACAGATACTTACAGGTAGACTCACATGTACCAGAATGATTTGTAAAAATACACTATAGTGTGTGTATATACATTTTTACAAAATATATTTTTAGTGAGGAATATGGGTGCACCATATATTCTCACTAAAAGAATTTTGCAGGAACCATTTTCATTAAAAGTTTTCATTAATAAAACTTCATTGAGTCTTGAAGAAAAGCTGTAGAGACAGACATTAGAACAGCTGGAACTGATAAAAATAAGAAAGATATTCTGCCCCCACTCAAAGAATTTTAAAGTCTTGGTCTGTGAAAATGAAATGGGATCCAGTATCCTTTGAAGAGGAGATAATTTAAAGCTCAATGCTGATGCCAAAGAACTTCTACAGTAATTGCAGATTGATAGCCTACATCTATTTCCCAAGATCTCTTACACAGAAAATCATAGCAAGTAAGTGTGACAAACCACCTGTAAGATGATAGCTTACAAGATGACAGGTTACTTCTAAATAGTTTCCTGCCAATACTCTAGATTTGACAAATCTTCTTATATTAATCTACACAATTTGATCATTGCTTTCAAGGTAAAATTGATCCAGCAGCAACTGTCACTTTAAAATAATGACAAGTATTAATAGAGATAAAAAAATTAAAATTAAAATTAAGATGACAGATTAATCCATGTAGCCTTTTCATTGCATTGCCTTTTGTTAATCTTTGGGTCTACTGAATTGACAGCTAATGTAATGCACGTAATATCCCTTGATAACCAATGTCTTAACAGGCATTTTCAACAGGATGTTGAAATCTGGCATACATGACGATACCACAGTTCAGTAACACATGGCACAAGAATGTAAAACTGAAATTTTTCCTTTAAGTTTAGACAGGAAGCCCAGCAGCATTTTCATCTCTGGAATGGAATTTGCCATACTGATACTAAGCAGAGGTAATCAAGGCACCTCCAAAGATTTGCATTCTTTTATGTTAGTTTTTAGAAATACGAAGAAAAACAGTAGAAAATAAATTGCATCACAGTGGAAAAAATATTATTTAGATCATCTTGGCAGCCTCATGGCCTCTGAAGGACACATTCATGAACTGAACAATAATATCTACCATTAATACACAGTCTTCATCAATAGATTTCATAGCATCTTACAAAGGAGGAAGCTACTATTCTTTCCGGCTTGTGACTGGGGAACAGAGATTTATAAAGGTGTTGTGGTTCAATTCCAGAAGGCAACTAAGCCCCACACAGCCACTCACTCCCCCCCCCCCGCCCCGGTGGGATGGGGGAGAGAATCAGAAGGGTAAAAGTGAGAAAACTCATGGACTGAGATAAAGACAGTTTAATAGGTAAAGTAAAAGCTGCACACATAAGCAAAGCAAAACAAGGAATTCAGTCACCACTCCCATCGGCAGGCAGGTGTTCAGCCATCTCCAGGAAAGCAGGGCTTCATCACACTTAACAGTTACTTGGGAAGACAAACGCCATCACTCTGAGTGCCTCCCTTCCTCCTTCTTTCTGGTATCGTTTACTGCTGAGTATGACGTCATATGGTATGGGATATCCCTTTGGTCAGCTGGGGTCAGCTGTCCCGGCTGTGTCCCCTCCCAGCTTCTTGCGCACCCCCAGCCTCCTCGCTGGCGGGCGGTATGAGGAGCAGAAAAGGCCTTGACTCGGTGTAAGCACTGCTCAGCAATAACTAGAACATCAGTGTGTTATCAACACTCTGTTAATCACAAATCCAAAACATAGCCCTATCTAAGCTACTAAGAAGAAATTTAACTCTATCCCAGCCAGAACCAGTACAAAAGGTAAAGCAGCTTGTCTGACTTCTCCAGGCATTTCAATGGGATATGTTGTATGAAAATGAAAATAGTGGAAATGGCTAACTGTTTCCTGTGGTACTTCAAGTTACCAGAGCCAGACTACCAAAACAAAGCAGCCTGATTTTTCTTCAGCATGAACATGACTGAGAAGGCCTAGTTCATCCTTTTCTTCTCCAAATTCCATGATTTTTTTTTTTTCTCCTTACGAGGTTCTGAGATTGGGTTTGACAGATGTGAATTACAGCAACATCTCAGTTCTCAGATTACCAGAATTTACAGCTGTACAGGAGTACAGCTGTTGGTCCTTCCTGTCATGCTGAAGAGACGAGTCTAATGAAGGCATCTGATCTGCCACCTAGTCCATGCCCTCTCCTTAGGAAAGCACCCTGTGAGAACAACCTGGACTGAACTATTTATTATTTATTAATAGGTAGCAAAAATCATTGCAGGTTTAAGAGAGTACAGAGATATGAGATAAAATAGAAAGTGAAGCAAAGTAGCACAACTTAACATTTGTCAAAAGTGGCAGAATATTATAGACTGTTATAATGTAAATATGCACCCTAAAGTCACTTTTCATTGTTATAAGTCATCCTACTTTCCCCAGAGATACTATGCAACTGCAAATAGGAAGCAGCAAATCTTTACGATCCTGGATGACAGAGCTACAGGTATTGCCCAGTTAAGAATGGAAGGAAACCTCTCCATCAAGCAGTCTAGCTATTAAGATGCAGTTCACACTGTGGATGTGTCCAAGAAGTTTGCAGTCCGTGAAAGCAAAGGTGAAGGTCAAGGAGTAAGCCACAGAAACCTTGGCTACCTGCAGAGCCTGCAATCAAGATGTGTGGAGTTGATACGTTCTCATATTATTCCCAGAAACAATGTATTTTCTTCCCATAAATGTGGTCACTGCATTGCTGATCATCAGGGCTTTGTAGTATAGTGTTGTGAGGTGATTTATAAAACTCATGTTTTCAAGGCCGTTCATCAGGGAATTGAAGCAGCTAAGATGTTGATAATCACTAGACCTGAAGCAGATCTCACAGACAAAATACCAGCCTTCCTCAAAAAACTTCTTGCTCAGAAGTATCTGCTATAAACAACTTTGGCTCATCTGTAGTGAAGAGCAGTACTGGTATATCTTGTCTAGATTTCACATTCCCTTGCTAAGCCACCTTCCCATCATGCCCTTTCATCTTTCAGACAGTCTTGCGCTAGAGAAGATTCTTGCCTGCCCAATAAGTTATCAACAATATTTTCCATTTAAAAGTTAGTCAGTCACAACATGATTTGTATGAATGTTCAGCAGCAAGTTCTTTTTCTGCTAGAAGTACTTCCTTATATAGCACCTTGTTTTGGCGTAGACTTCTTCATCCCCCATTAAAATATCAAGTCTCAAATAATCATCTGAACACAACTTTTTTATTTGAGTAGAACTTTGATCTTGAAGAACTGAGTAACTCAGATGACTTATAAGAGGCTTTTGCATTATAGATAGCCTCCTAATTTCAGTCACACGATAACAACAAAACCTTTGACAGTGAGGGCAAATTACACATAGTTTTGAGAGGTCAGCTTCCCCCCATTGGTGGTCACATATACACAACTTGGATCATTACTAGAAGTGGTACTAACAAAACTATCTCCCAGAAAAGACCAAGCAATAGACAAAACTAAATGCATGAATGAATAAATAAAAGAAACTGCCTTCATGCCTGGAGTCAGAAGTGAGACTGGTAGGAGCTGACTGGAGAAGCGCAGCAGCTGCCATCCACGCGGCAGCAAGAATTCAGTGCTCGGTAGGCGAGCACAAGCTTGCAGCCCACAACCAACCACATTCAATCGAACCTTGAGGCACTTGTTTTCTCTCCAACTACCTTAATTTTAAGAAGGATTCAGCCTTACATGCACTGAAACTGCTAGGTAGTATTCCCATCCAAACTCCAGGACCAGGTCCCCCGGTTTCTATTCAGAACCTCTTTTTGCTAAATAATTCCATTGATTTCAGCAAGCCCAGGGCAAAGCAAGAATAAACAACCAGAAAAATCACCATGTGGAGAGTCCAGTTCTATACATCAAGTGAGCACTTCAGTCATAGCAATAACATTTATGTTCTGGACCCCTCACACAAAGGGAAAATCAGCTTCCATTTACAGTCATTATTTTGCTTGTTGGCTTATGCTATTGGTTTGAAATTCTGCAAGTCATACTGCTTTTGATATTGGTCCAGTTTCTTGTTTCACAATCTTCATTTTCAACCTGCCTCTTCACAGAAGAGTTGGGGGGAGGGCAGGAGGTTCTTTTTATTCTACATGCTACTGCTTTTCTGCTAGTCTTGTTACCACTAATGATCTTAAATACTTTTAACAGCACTTAATCAGGTATAGCATTTAATCAGGTAATCACCTGCTGAAGTAAAAATAATGTTTCTAAGTAGTCCATTTGCCTTTGCAGCACAGGAAGAAACAGCTTTGAGCAGGTAGGCTGAAGTGCAAAGGCAGTGCTTCTACTTTGATGATCAGCTTGTTTGAATGGGAGTTGAGTGAAGAGATTTATTTGAAAATAAACCTTCCCCCACGCCCCTAAATGGTGCTACCTTTTCTGTTACAGAGCAGACAGGAAATTTTGGGGACTACCTCCAGAGCAAAAGATCATAAAAACTGTATTTCATGATGTTTCCATTCTTTTCCTCCAGCATGCAGCAATGTCCAGTGCAGAGTGTCAGAACATCTGGTGACTGTCCAGCACATTCTCATCTGCAGTTGAACATGGCAACATGATATTACTTGAACACAGCAAAGATAGTATCAGTTTGAAAAGTTTCTAGTCAGAATATGTAGAAATACCAATGAGTAAACATGACTCCATACTGGCCAAAGTGGCTGAATATGTGAAAAAAAATTACTGATATGGCTGAACATAACAGGCAAAAAATCAGCCTGATTTTCGCATGCAGAAATCATGCTTTTAAAACCTAAAAGTATTCTTCAAAGAAGTCAGTTACACCTTAAATAAAGTTCATGCACATGATAACATCTGGATTCCCAAAACCCTATTTTCTACTAGAGAATAAAGACAGGTTTAGTGTGAGGTAAAAGGGAAGTTTCCCTTGTATGCTAATAAACCCTTAGAAGACAGGACAAACAAGCTAGGAACAAACGGGGATTAAGAATTGAGGGAGAAACTCAGTAACACTCCATAGGAGTTCATGCTGGAGCCCTTGGTATTTAATATATTCATAAGCTACTTGAAAAGAATGAAGAATAAGGTGACAAAATTTGCTTAAAGCAGAAAACAGCTGAGGCTACTTCAACATGGGTAAGAACACAGTTGAGGGAGCATAGGATGACTGAATATAGATTGATAATTCACCACACCTTGTAGCACAAGACCCATACAGTGTGCAATGAAAGCACGTGGCAGCAGTTTTAAAATAAAGAGCACAGATGTAAATCAAACTTTTCCCACACAATTCAGAATTAAACTGATGGAATACATTCCAAAAGGACAGGCTGGATGTTAACAGGTAAAAGATGAAAAACCTCTTAGACAAATGGAAGAGAACTCTCTCAAGAGCTATTAAGCAAAATGGTTTGAATATAATATTCTGGTTAAGAAGTTCTTATACTGCAGATGAAAATAGGAAGAGCCATACCTACAGAAATATCAATATGCTTGCTCTGCTTTTACACTTTTTCTTCAAGCATTTGCTATTGCCTGTTGTTTTTGTTGATTTCTCCAGGGTCAGCTAGACTCTTGGTCTGATCTATTGCAGACATCCTTTTGCTCTTGGAGCTCTCTGCCCTTTGCATGCAGTTAAGACAGCTTCACCTAGGAATACACAGACATTGAACGCTGCAGTTTTCCATTTTCCCTTGCAACCACTCTACTCAAAAAGTGAGCCTAAAGCTACTCATCTTCTGTTGTGCATGGAATGAAAATAAGACAAGAGAGAAGGAAGAGACTAATGATAGTCAAGGGATACTGTGTAAGTCAGCCTTTCCAAAAGGTACAGAATAAGCAACAAGTATCACATAAATACAAAAATAAAGACCCAAAACCCTCAAAATCCACCCCCAAACCACCCACCCCACCCCACCCCCAAAACACTTATCTATTTTGTATAATGAAAACTATTAGTAGATGAAGAATTTTAAAAGAAGCTTAAACACAATTTAAATTTTCTGGGCTATAGTCACACCATTACTTGATTAAGAGTAGCACTCAAGAGATAACAAGTGGGCTTGTGTTGTACGTGGCCTTGTAAATAAAGTATGAGGGAAATAAACTAACTTTTACAACTTTTCCAGGAAAGCTGGGAAATTAATGGAAACCACCTTAGCCCCTAAGATAGTTTCTCCCAAATAGCAAAGTAAATTAACTTACATAAAAGATCCACATTGCTATTGTTAGCCTGCTTCCAGAACTCATGCTTCCTCATTTAAAGTTAGCTTACATATCTAAACCACAGTGCAATTTCTATATAGGGCATCTTTCCTCACTATACAACACCATTAAGACCCTCCAGGATGTGTTTTACCAGCCTGCTAATCCAAACCTCACACAGCACACAACCAGCAGCCTCATATATCATACCACACCTTGAGGCATATGTTAATTGACCAATAAAACACACCTGTAGCATATTAATGTTATAATAAAACTCTCTACATATTTAGTAAATTTCGTATTATCAGTTCTCCATCAATTATTTATTAAGAACTAACAATAAATAATCTGCTGAGCAAGGTGCAATAACATGAGGACAAAACAGTACAAAATACATTTTATCATCTTCTCTCTACAGTTCCAGTCTTTGTAGCATACTGCATATTTATAAGTGCTTGAAGTAAGGTAAGATTGAACTCTTCAGCTCTAAATCTTCATACTCTATTCACCAAGAGATTACTTTGTTGAAATTAACAAAAGAACAGGCTTTCTTATAAGTATTTGCTTGCATCAGGTTCTCTTAATCCTAATATTAGTAATTCCCTTCTGTATAGAATTGGTGGTTTCATCCTTTGTGAGTACTCGTTAGCTAACTCAGTATTAGCATTAGCTAACAGAAATATTTCCACTAAAAAGACACTGTAAGCCTCCTCAGGACTAAAATGGATTTTTAAATTTCAGTAAAGAATATTTACAGTATCTCCAAATAAAATTGGCACATAACAAAAATGAGGGAGTTCCATCACCACAAAAAGGAAAAATAAGAGCCAGTGTGGATTTCCTTGATCTTGTAATGCTGGACCTACCAGGGGCTTACTCCTTCTCCCATTTGCTTCGATAGGAACCATCTTGGAACTTCTAAAAGGTGTACTGAATGAACGACTACCACAACTCTTGGCACTAAAATGCTGAAATGCTTAAACATTAAGTACAAGCCTGTAATTTAAATGAGGACTTTGGACATAACGTTCTCAACTGGTTTAAGCTGCTAAGTCACCTCTAAAATCAACAATTACAATGATTTACACTTCAACTTCCAAAAATCCAATACTAAAGAATTAATTAAAAAACCAGGTGATATTAATAGCATTCAACATCCACTCACTTTGTTTGCAGGAACAGAAAGATGCCAGATTCTCCTTTAGAGTTTGTCACAGTGAAGATGTTGGATGGGAAGACTGGTAAAGTAAGGCCATAAGAAGATATGGTCACAAAGCAGGACAGTTTCTCCTTTGCACTAAGGGAGCACTGAATAGCTAGTGTGGATTCCTGTAATACACATAAGTAAGGGTAAACCAGGAACAACTCCTGACTGTTCAGGATAAGCTACCAGTCATTTACTACACAAGAGAAACAATGCAATAATCCTAGACTGCATTAAAATGAGTATTATTAAAATCATTACACTAGAGCACCTCAACTAAATGATCATAACAGAAAAAGATGTGGGAAGGTGTATTTTTTTATTGTACTTCGTAGCAGTTACTGTTCAATAAATAACAGGGCAATCATCGTATATTTTTGCTATGAACTAAGACTGTCAATGCATGCATAGCTTCGCTTATTTTCACTCTCATTTACTTTTTAATCAAGACATTGCTGAAGAACAGTTGTATTTAGAAAATAAGCTCGGATCCCTTTTAGGTTTGGGACAAATTAATGTATAGTGACAGAATTTAAATTTTTTGTAGCAGAGGTAAATTAGATAGAGCAAGGATCTGTAAAACAAAACGAACAACAATGAAACCAAAGGAAATTAAGTCTTGGGACAGAAAACTGAAGGGATATAAAGCTACTTTCACCAATGCTTTTGTTGTATCTCAGACCTTTACCACAAAATGGCTAAACAGACTAAAGGTCCAGTCTTGTATGCAACTCCTATGTTTGAAAGTTAAGAGTATGTTAAAATGTTGATTAGCAATCCGTGCATTCACAACATTTAGGGTGGGGTTTTTTTGATGGCAGATAAGTAGATGATTATCTAAAGAAATCCAAACATATCTACAAAACCCAGAATCACCTCCTGTCTAATAAGACTTCTCTTTCAGTGTCTTCATGATGATCTATAATTTTTAAAAATAATTACTCCCCTTTTAATGTTATTTTTTTCCCTTATGGAACACAATAAGGAGTTTTATTGCTATTCAAACTTCTTCAGCGTTTTTCTATTTCTATACCTTTATTACAGCATCTCAATAGCACCTCTCAGTAGCAGCCTCAATTCTGTCTTCATCATGTAAATTGTGCAATTGTACTGTCGCACACCAGCATGGGGGAGATTACTTTTATTTACATGCATTGGTATATATATCTGTATTTTCTGATCAAATTCCACCAATTTACCCTTCCAATCATCCCTGAATTTGTTCAACTCACTAAAATACCTTTCAAAACTACCACTTTACATAGACGATTCTGGGCCCAGGACCCCTGCTAGGTGTGAAAGAATGCTTTTTTGAAAAATGTATTTACGCAAGCACAAGATATGGAGTATCATTTTATTTGTTTCTCTCAGATTTGTTAGTAAATTTAGTCACAAATTTCCAGGCAGGTGCAGAGGTATCCCAAGAAAGCAGCGCTGTTGATACGTTTTAAGCCAGTTGCTGCTAGTTCTCAAGTGCTGGCCTATTTAAGTTGAAAATACTTTGCTTATTTGTATTTCTAATAAATATTACAGTTAAATCCAGATACAGCAACAGTCACGTAGAAAACAGATAAAGGCTGGGAATAATCAATAAAACATAACTCCTAAACAATTCCTGATTCTCTTCTCAAAGGGGGAGTTAAAATTCATATTTCTACAGATTGCAGACTTAAATGATTAAAACACCTGTTTTACAAAAAGCTGTAACATACTGCATTTTTTTCTCTGTGTTCTTATCCATTGCTGCCTTTACAAGATAAATGTTTCATGAAGTTGAAAAGAATTAAAATCAAAACCTACAGAAGTTACTAAAATGAAAGAGGAGGAAGAGTCAGCAAATGCATGAGTGCAATTCTGAAGATTATTCAGTTGCCTCTCATTACAGGAACAGTTCTTGTGTATATAGCAAATGGAGGACACATGGAAAAGAAAGAGCTAGAGGCAAGCAGAAGTTAAAGGGGAGAAGAACACAAAATTATCATCATCATTATTATTATCAATTCAATATGGACATACAACTGAAAGCTCTCGGTAGCTATAAGAGTAGGTGAAAATCATGGTATTGTTCATAACTCTGCATGGAAAAAAGAATATACATCTTCCATCACCTTCCATCCACCATACATTGTTCATGCCACTAAAGTGTGTCTTAAAATATAGGAATGGCTATGTTACAAATATCAGAGAAATAAAAGCTTTGGTTTCCTAGTGGTTATTTAAAATGCATCTTTAGGGTCAAATTTTTAGCTATGATTTACTCATGCTTCAGTTTTGTGTGATGGAAATTACCATTGTTGAAATTTTGAATCTGCAAACATTTGCCTCAGTCATGTTGATCTGACCCAAGAAACCTAAAGTGAAGAGACAAAGCTACACTCACAGCATCACACACACAAAAGTCAGCCTTGGCCTCTTTATATGCAACAGACTGAGGTAATTTTATCTGACAGTAGAAATTGTGTTATACCAAGAAGTACTAAACAAACTGTTTCTTCTTGCAAAAAAGAGGTTATAAACCGTATTCTCCGTCTAAATATTAATCAGTTTGAAGTTGTATATGTAAATTATCCACCCAGATGTCTCCAGGAAGTAGAGACGTTCTAGAAGGCAATGCTTCCTCATGTAGAAGGAGTAAGATGATCTGTAAAAACTCATAGATATTTTAATTTGGTGTTGGTGCAAATGCTCAAATAAGCATGCAAAACCTTTCACAATGAGAATATTCAGAGTGTTTTTTGAAATGTCAGAAACAAACATTAAATATATGAACAATATTTCAATGTAACTATGCAAAACTGGCAGAGCATTCAAAGAATGCCTGAAGAACAAGGAAACCAAATGTTCTACTTCCATCAAAACAAGACAATAACTCATTTCAAAAGTGTAATTTCAAGGAGACACAACAAATGCTCAAAAAACAATATTACGGCTTTTGTAAAATATGTGAGATATTTGCTGCAAAACCTAAAAATTGTAATTTCCTCAGTAAAGGATCAAATTACCATTCTCATTCAGAGTAATAATGAAGAACTTCAATGTTACATCTCAAAACAAACTTACTTTGCACTTTCAACCTTATTTTATTTCCTCATTTGGTTGGTTTTTTCCCTAACGTTGAAAATGCACCTAAGAAACTTGTCAGTTTTGTATGCTGCGTACAAAAGTAAAGACTTCAAAACAAAGACTGTCCCACTGCGAGTGAGTTATGGCATTCTGTACTGGGTCTGGCTGGGATGGAGTTAATCATCTTCATAGCCGTCCCTATGATGCTGTATTTTGGATTTCTGATTAAAACAGTGTTAGTAACACGCCAGTGTTCTGGCTGTTGCTGAGCAGCACTTGCACAGCTGGAGACCTTCTGTGTTGCCCACTCTGTCCCTGCAGCGAATAGGCCGGGGTGGGCAAGAGGCGGGAGGGGGCACAGCCGGGACAGCTGACCCAAGCTGACCCATGGGATATGCCATGCCATACAATATCTCACTCAGCAGTAAAACTGGAGGGTAGTCTTTCCAAAGTAGCCGTTGCTCAGAGACTGGCTGGGCATCGGCCTGCTTGTGGGAGGTGGTGAGTGATTGCCTTTGCATTGTTTGGTTCATTTTTTTTCTCTTTCTTTCACGTATTAAACGGTCTTTATCTCAACCCATGAGTTTTTCTCACTTCTGCTCTTCTGATTCTCTCCCCCGTCCAGCTGGGGAGGAGAGTCAGCGAGCAGCTGATGGGTGCTTAGTGGCGGGCTGGGATCAACCCACCGTACATTGGTACAAGACTTCTACTACATGTGTATTTGTGTCAAAGAGTAAAACAATGTATCAAGGGAAAGAAAAAGAACTGTTCTAGTAAATACTAACACCTTTAAATACCTGAAGAGATGGCACAGGGACGTTCAGGTTAGTATTTCAGCAAAACTTAGTATCATACTAAAATACTTAGTAATAGTTAACAATAGTAATAGTATTAATTATATTATTTAATGATATTTAAATAATATTATCTAGCAGGTTATGTTAGAGAGGTTTTTGTGAGAAATAATCCTGCAGAACAGATTATGGCTACTAATTTAATTCTGAAAGTCACTTGAAAGGGAAAAAATATTTCCTTATATCTTCATGATTTGCTATTTTTCTGTAACTTTAATTCAAACTGGAAAAAACTAGTTTTTCATTGATTTTGCAACTTGTGAGTAATGAAGGATTACATGGAAATGGGAACGGTGCAAACTAGAACTGCCTGTTTTGTGACACTTCAGTCCTTTCTAAAAAAATAAAGCGAATCCTTTTAAGTGTGAAATAATTTGCAGAAAACTTACCCATTAAGGCATTTATTTTGACCTTAATGGTTTTAGCTTCATACTGTCAATAGGCCAAGAACAGCCATTTTAACTGAAAATAAGTAATGGCCTGAATCATAGGATTTGGGTTTCCAGATCTGCAATTCTATTAGCCCTATCAAACAAGCGGCAATCACCCTGCAACTTAATTTATGGGTAAATTAAGTATGCTGCCTTACATTTTTCATAAAGGTCCTAATTCAAAGCATTTTATGTTTTCCTTCTATTTAAGTAGTTATTTATGGATAATAGTTAAATAATTAACAATTAACAGTTGTATTTAGTAAATAGCTATTCAAATAGCATCTAAACTAGGATCAAAGTAAGGAAAATGAGGAAACAGAACAGTCAGCAACTGCAAAATAATAATTTGTTCATTTTCCTGTTATGAGAAAGATGAAGTACGGAAGTGCAAGATCTGTGCTGTATCTGTCCTTGCAATTTCCCAGTCGGTTTTCTGATACGTAAAGTCCAGCAAGTGTTACGTATTTACAGACATTTTTTCTCCCTCTCAAATGTAAATTTTACTTTTGTTCTTTCTTTTTTGTTATATCTGTGTCATTCTTTTGGAAGTTGCTCATGTTGTTTGGATCAAATATTTCTTTTACTGACAGTGCTTCCTCCCCCCCCCCCCCCCCTTTTTTTTTTGCCTTAGAATGAAGGATTTTGGTACATTAGCAATAAAAAGTCCAGGATAGATTATCATGGAACAAGATAGTGATTTGCTCTGACTTGGCACAAAGTGAGGCATGTAAAATTAAATCCTGCATTAACGTAAGAGCAATACATGTCCTCACCATAGATTTAAACAGAGTGGGTCTAGTATTTGTTTTGTTGCCAAATCCTTTTAAAAATGTATTTTAGGGGAGCAAATTTTAGTAGGATAAAATGATACAAAGGCAACAACATCTAAAATAAGAACAATGAAACTGTAGGAAAAAACTCTACATGACACAAAGCTATTTGATTTATGACTAATATTTATCTATTATTTTGGTGGGGTACATAAAGAACCAAGTTATGAATTAATAACTGAATGTTTACTTCCACATAAAACAGGTATAGGAATCTGGAAAAGCACTAAACCTTTTTTACACTCTGCCTGAGTCAATATTGCCGTTCTTCAAACATTCCAAGAGCACTTCAATGGTAATGAACGTATGTACATATACAGGACTGAACACAAAAAATAGCCACGAGCAATGCTAAAACTCCTAGGAAAAACTGAACAGCAATATCAATTCAAATTCATCAGCAACTCTATTCCTATTGAAAACTTTTGAAATATTGATTATTTCTTTTTGTTTGCTTTTTTGTATACCAAAAATGGAGCTCTTTTCCCTTGACAACTGACCAAACTTTTATGCTGAGTTGCCATACTTTGCAGCTAAAGAGCAGCGCCTCTAGCAAGAATCCTTCAAACAGTAGCAGACTGTTTGAACAGTACCTGAATAACTTGAGTATCCCGGTGGGCAAGATGACAAGGAGTCCACATTTTACAAAGCTGTGTATACATACATACATACATATATAAGTACAAAATGCATATATAAATCTAAATTAACATTGGGAACAGTGGCCATGAATCCTGTCATCTAAGCGTAGCTATCTAGAATTTAAGTATCTGTTCTGAGTTAGTCATGATATTGGTATCCGTGGAGAGAGAAAAGCACCTTCTGAAAATAAATGGCTAAGGTAAAATGAATGCCCTACAGGAGGCAGGTATATCTCACACTGTATCATGAGGAAGTCCAGATGACTAACTCAGGTAGACACCTAACCTTGAGATGGGTTAAGAACATTCAGATGAAATGAAACCCAAAGCTGCTACCCCAAAACAGCATTCCAAGATTAATATGTATCTTTCTATTAAACTCCAAGATTAACATGTATTTTTGGATTAAACTTCAGTTTAATACTCAGCAACTTTATTATTATACAATGACAGATCAGTTATTTTAGTGTTTGCTGCCAAGTCTACTTCACATCAAGTAACAAATTTTAGAACATGTGTTATTAGTACTGGTAAAACTCTGCTGCGATCCTGCTAGTTGTAACATTAGCAGAATACTTCTATGCAGGGCATGTTCTCAGTAGGAGCTGAGAATGACAAATTAAATATCATACTTTACGAAGCCAAAGGTTGTATTCACATTTGTACCAAGTATGAAACAGATTAAAACATAGTACAGTTAAAAATGAGAAGTGCTCTGATAGTCAGCTATTCATTTTTCTGGAGAGGAAAAACAAATAGGAAGAAAACAGCTCAGCTATTAAAATAACCAAATAAGATTGTGTGAAAAAAACCCTAAAAATTGAGTGCAGGGGAAGTGATTATGGTACAGTCATAATTCTGACTTCCTCATCACCTGAACCCTGAGGATGCCAGATATATGAGAGTTCAGTCAGCCAGGCGCAGAGTTGCTGAAGATCTGGTCCACAGCGAAGTAAGGAGGCAGAGCAGAGGACAGGCAGCACTTTGGCTTACAAAACAAGCACAGCCCTCAGAATGCAGCAGAATTCATCCATGTCAATGGAACAAACAAAAATGACAAGTTTCAAAGGCACCTCTGGCCTGAATCAAATCACAAGTGCAACAAACCACACAAAATTACAGATAAAATAATCAGGTTTTCAGATGTCTCCACAAAAGCTCAAATTGCCAGAAGACTGCTATGTTGCAGGGTTTTTGGTGGCTCCATTAAGTTACAGTTACATTTACAGGTCACAGTCTATTGCTTGATATTTTTTCCTGGCTTGAAAATGTTATGTCAAGTAAATATTGCTATGAATTATATTCTGTTCCAGTCTCAAAGTTTCAAAAAAATCTTATTGAATAATATTCCCATTCACTTCCCTTGACTGGACACTATACCAGTCTACCAAACGCATATATAGTCCTGTGTAAGAAGATAGGACTTCTGTCCATGATTGGACTGTCTGGTCTTGCCATCAAGATTTGGAATCAAATTCCAGCTTTCCTCTATTAAGGTCTAAGGGAGAAAATAAAGCTAACATTGACAATACTAAAACAGTATGACAGAGTACATAAGGTACATTTTCCCACGCTGGCACAGTGACACACTACTTAAGAAAAGAAATGCAACACACAGGCTGTGGAACAATTACCTTACTGCCTCATGAGAAAGAACGCAGAATTGTAAGAATCAGCCACACTCTAATCTTTTTTATATTATTTCCTTTGTGTGAGCAAATGGGAAGAGTGGGATTTTCTCACTGCATTCATGTATTGGTAAAATCCATAATTAAGACAGATTTTGAGGACTTCACCAGCACAACTGGCTATATTTCAGCATACCCTTAAATCTAAGGCAACTTCTCTGGAGTTCTGTCAACAAAACAGCTCCTGGCCAGCAGCAAGAAACCTGCGTTCCCAGCTCAGTAAGCTGTCAGTCAGTAAGAAATGGAGGTTATTAGACGCCTCTCTTATTACAGATTACGCAAGTGGCACAGAAAATGACATCCAATTCACGTTGTTCCTCAACTCTGATATGCCCCTCCACACAGTTCTTGTGAACACGTACAGATAAAAATTCAGTTGGCTTGGAAGACAAAACCAAGGATTATGTATGACCAGTATTACTAAAACCTAAGCAAATGGTGAGACAAGAAACCTATTTTACAAGACTTCAATATGTTTCTTTAATACGACATCTCATTGTGCTGGTTTTGGCTGGGGGTGCATGAGAAGTTGGGAGGGGACACAGCTGAGACAGCTGACCCCAACTGACCTAAGGGATATTCCATGCCATATGATGTCATGCTCAGCATATAAAGCTGGGGGAAGAAGAAGGAAGGGGGGGACATTTGGAGTGATGGCGTTCGTCTTCCCAAGCAACTGTTATGTGTGATGGAGCCCAGCTTTCCTGGAGATGGCTGAACACCTGCCTGCCGATGGGAAGTGGTGAATGAATTCCTTGTTTTGCTTTGCTTGTGTGCGTGGCTTTTGCTTTACTTATTAAACTGTCTTTATCTCAACCCACAAGTTTTCTCACTTTTACTCTTCTGATTCTCTCCCCCATCCCACCAGGGGGGAGTGAGCGAGCAGCTGTGTGGGGCTTAGTTGCCAGCTGGGGTTAAACCATGACACTCATTTTTGAAATAACACTTATATTATTCTGAATCAGATTACTGCAGTGTATCTAAATTTAAGCCTTCCAAAAGCAAAAAACTAGAAAAGCCATTTTTCCTGTGTGCTCTGCTTTTTGGGATGTAGAAGCATTTACTGAGTTAAAAAAAAACTGATTTCTTCTTTGTATTCCCTTGTAGTGAGACACCCAGAATGTCCTAGAGTCCTCAGCATGGTACAGAGATGGGAACAATCCAGAGCTGAATGAAATAAGTAGGAAGATCCCTATGGATACACGCAAATCATTCTTCCACCACTTTTTTCCAAAAAAATCATACTGTTGAGTCTTTACAACCTTAATGTAGTACTACTACTACAAAAACCTGCTATGTTATTTGCTGATGTTTTGTTGGCAAAATAAAATTCATACTTCATTTTTCAGAAATAATGCATGATAGGCAGTCATGATCAAACCTGACATTATAGAATAGGAGAGACAGATAAATAATTGATTTTTAAAAAGTCTCTTGCAGTGTCATGTGAGAGTGAGATTTCATTTAGCTATAGGAAGTTTCATGGCAGCTCTACAATATTTTACTTTCTAGTAATTATCTGAAGAATATTTTTGATACACGCATTTAGTTCATATACTATGTGATCAGTGAATCATTTGTTGCCATGATGTATCTTATAAGGTAGAAAGGCTCTGGATTTAGAAATTGCTCTATACAGAAATGCACACATACACAAACATACGATGTTAATTAAACTGAGACTTGCATTATGGAAACTCACAAAACTTCTTCTCAAAGACAACTACTTTCAAAGAGAAAGAGATTAATAATTTGATTTCTCACAATAACTTAAAGCATATTGAACCTTGCAAAATTGACTATGGTTTGAGGATGCTCACTGCCAATATATTGCAAAATATGATCTTATATTTGCAGAAAAAAGAGAAAGAAGAAAAAAGAGAAGAAAGTGGGTAAGATTGACTATCCTTGTAAACATAGTCATAAAATTTCATAAAAATACATTGCTACAAAAGAAAAAACAAGAATGGCTGAGCCTGCTGGCCAATGCCTTTTTCCCATGTTATTATTCTGCAGCATCATTCTTAGGAAACTGCTTCTAAACTTTGTATACTACTTAAAAAAAGAGGCAAAAACCAACGCAAAAAACACCTAGAACACTCACCAACTTTCTTCTGTGTTGGTCTGTGCATAATTAACACATGGGATCCATTGCTGCAGTGTATCTAGGCCATATGTTAAGTGGATTTTTAAAAGTGAGCTTTTACACTGAGGGACAGATGTAATGCTGAAGGTTAAAAAGAACAATCCCAGGAAAACTGGGATTTGGGGACTTCTAAATTCACAACCAGAACTCCTGCTGATCATTCTGACGCAAGAACTTCCACCCAGATGTATCAGGCAGCATATAAACCTGCATGTCATTTCCCAAGTTATGAGCTAAATTCAGGTGTGGGGGAGGAGAGAGGAAGGGAAACTTTCTCTTCAGACATACTACCTGATACGTAACTTCAGCATTTCCTTCATCTTAACATGAAACAGACGAGTCTGATTATGATAAAGTAAACTGCACTGAATATACTACAGAATTAATAATTTCTGTTTTCTAAAAAAGAGGTTTTTTATGGGATTATGATTCCTGGATGTCAATATTTGTCAAAAAAAGGAGCAGATGCTGCTATCAAAGAAGAACCATTTGCCAGTTTCACATGACATCAATCAGACCACTTTTTAATATACGCCAAAAGTAAACAATGCTCATACATTAAAAACTGATACCACAGTAATACATTGTGAACGTGTAAAAGACAATAAAACATGAGGGAAAGGTTCAATCCTGGCTTTTCCTACATGCCCTCGTAAAGGACTAAAAAAGCAGAAGTAATCGATATACTCCATTGTATGAGCATAGTGGTGGCTGGTGCACACCCAGGTAGGAAGTAGAGGGACTCCCCTTTTTTTCTTACTTCTGCCCGGAGTGGGAGAGTGGGATGTAGACTAGAGTAAGAGGGGAAGAACTGCAGCTAGGTCAAGTCATGTTCCTTTGTCTCTCTACCCCAGCCAGTGGGTTAGCCTGCTTGACAGTTTGACACAACTGTGAATGCCTTGGTATTAGAAGGAGCAAACAGACATAAAGCATCACATCGGAAAAATAAAAATCTAATGTAAAAGGAAATAAAATAAGTAACTAAACATGCCTGGGGCAAATTATTGAATTAACGTACATATATGAAGAAGTCAAATCATGAAGAACAGTGTTTGTGGTTATTATTGGAACCTTTCATCTTATTATAAATATGGTTATGCCTTATTAAGTTTGAAAACACATTTAGAAGAAAAAGATGTAAAAACTGTAGTTATTACCCATAATAAATTATTTTAGATGCCTGAAATCATGTAGCACCGATACAAAATTATGGTATCAGAAATTTTTGAGCAATGATTTGCTAAGAGAAGGTGAAGAGTTAATATAGTAATAATCAGAAAACACTGAAAAGGGCATAACGTATGCAACAAAAATGAATGAGAAATCTGTATTTGTGGGAAGAAACCAAAGAATGAGAAAACAGAAAGGAATATTGGAGAAATACATTGTGGAAAGAGAATAAACTGAAAGACAATTTTATCTTTTCCAAGTTGAATATAATTCTTTTTCTGAAAGAACAATATTAGAACGATGACATCGCTAGTTAGAGATCATCACCTTCATGCAGCTTGGCTTTACCTAATATTAACATGACAAGTACGCTCATTATAATCAAAATCCAGCAAAACTCTAAAATCCATTCTTCAGCCTCAGTGACAAGTGACTCCCTAGACAAAGACATTTTGTTAGAGCTTGTATATAAGCATTAAGAGTAGACACACAATTAACTTAGATGTTTTTGTCACCCAGAAAAAGGGTTAAATCTTTTTTACTTAACCTACGCATATGAGAAAAGGAGACTAAAGCAGTAAATCCCAATAAAAATGGTTTCAAATGAAGCAGGAACTTATTAATTAAATTATTGCAATTATTATTAATTATTTGTTATTAGTAACAGACGCAATGAACTGGCAACAGATGGTGTGATATGGTGAAAAAGAGATTAATTTCATACATTCACTTTTGGCAGTCCTTCTGCCCAACCAGACCATCTGTGACACATTAGAAATGTTAGAAGCTGTACCACAGATATTGCAAAGATGATACAAATTATTTGACTGTTTGCTTTTCCAGTCCAAAATCCATTCATTCTTCATGATCACAGAATTTTAAACAA
Organism: Gymnogyps californianus; assembly: GCF_018139145.2. Lineage (NCBI taxonomy): Eukaryota > Metazoa > Chordata > Aves > Accipitriformes > Cathartidae > Gymnogyps > Gymnogyps californianus. Next base: position 4,790,948 of record NC_059479.1, read on the forward strand.
AGTAGTTTTTATCATATACATTCTGACCCATGCTCCACCACTGTTTCCGTAGCATACTGCAGAGATTCTGCAGGATTTCGTCTGAACGATTTTGCAAACAGCAGAGCTGCACATACCAGTATGTGATTGAGCTAAAGTTCTTACTTACAGCACATTCTCCACAGATAACAATAGGAGTTTAAATTTGCACTTTGGGAATCATCCTTACTTTACTTTGCAATGAATTTCCAAGTGAAAATGTCTAATCTGTTTACAGAAAACTGATAGGGAGATTAATGCCATCCTCCCCAATGGCTCTTACAATTTTGTTTCATGACAGCATTTAACATTTGGACATTTGTTTTTGTTTTCCTTCTGCTTTGGAATTTTTCTATCATATTTGTATAATGGATTTTGTAAAAACAGCCATTTCTTTCAGCCAATATATCTCCATAACAATCTTCAACCTTACTACAAATATGTATATATACACACATAGATGAAATTTTGCTTACCTTTACTTAATATATTTTTAATGTTAGAAATTTAAGTTTAATGGACACACACACCTGTATAATAAGATTTGGAATACAGAAATATGATCAGAAATCCAAGAGATTTCCATAGATCAGATTTATTGATATACTGTGATCATTTTAGGGTAAATTTTAATTGACTGGGAAAAAGGCTAATGACATCTGTTTCCAGTTAAATAGTCTTCTTTTTTTAGTGCAAGTCTTTTATTTTAAATTGTCCTAGATATTTTGTCCTAGATAACTTAACATATCCAAATCCATCTGCTGTGTGCATCAGAGGACTTAAAATTGCAACTTGTAAAAATAAGGAATAAGGAGTTGGATTTCAGTGACCCAAAATGTGTGAGTCACAAACACATACTACATAGATGATATTCTTCTGCCCCTCATCATTGTTCTTTGTGTTTAGGAGGAAAACAATGAATGGGCTAACAGAGCAAGGTATACGGTCATTTTGTGATTCTGGAACTTACTGCTGTATTTATCACATGATTTTTAGAGATATTTTCACCGAAGTAAAGAGATATCGTACAAGCAACATTGCTAACTGCTCTGCCTTAGTCTTTCTAAACAACAGATGAAATAAGCCTTATGCTACTTTTTACACTTTGTTCCTCAAGTGTCTTCTCTTTACACCATATTTTTCTTCTATGGTTTTCTACTCCTCCCTCTTCTCAGTCTAATTTTAATGGCTTAGCAAGCCAGCTCTCACAAGACCACTGTGAATTTCTTTCCAGAAAGACAATATAGATTATTACTTTTAACAAGTTTGTTCTGCAACAAATTTTCCAGATCTCTGTAAGCCTGAAAAGACAGTGTGTTCCACCTACCTAACCACTGCAGCGGATGTAGGAAGTGGATTCAATACCTGAAACAGAAACGACTTTCATCTGCTTTGTTCTTTTCCCTCTTGCTTCGTGTACGTTTAGCTTGGCAGTAAAAGCCTTCAAATTACACAAAGAAACTCCAGTCTTTCTCTTATTTTTCCATTGGTTGAGCAAATTCTACCACCATCACTACTGTCAAAATGGGACAAAGGAAGAGAATCAAGGAGTATTTTGTATTTAGTTCATACAAAAGCTTGCCTTAGTTGAAGAAAGAGAGATGCTACTAAAGTGCAAATTTTAATACAATAGTCCTAATGTTTTAGCAGGTTTGTTTTTATATATCTTTAATATTAAAATATTTTAATTGCTATTTTTTGCCATGAAACTATACTGGTTAAAATACTTGTTTCATTGCTTAATATAATGTCAGAGTGTCTAGTTTTGTCTATTCGATTAGAATTGACAGATTTATCACAAAATTTTTTATTTGTTCTGACTTTGTGAGTGTACATGCTCAGTTTATAAGAGAGCACATATAACTCCAATGGTACATTTATCTGTTTTCTTATCTTTTTTCCTGCCAAGGAAAATCTGAAGCTATAAGAGATGCAAAAAAACAGCTGGAAGAAACAAAGATTTTCATTTTCTCCTTACTACTTCTTGCTACTAATCAAGAAGCCAACATAAATATGAAAGAATTTACCAAGGCATTAATTCAAAACATACTGGGCAATGACTTTCTCATTTAAAACAGCTAAATGCCCAAGTTAAACATAGGGGATAGATCAAGCTCTTTTCAATTGACATATGAGTTCTCAGGTAAACTCTGCCTGTCCCTTCCAGAAGGAAGCCCCCAAAAGCACTGTTTATGAGAAGACTGCTCTGGCAGTTGATCAGATCTGACTAGGTGAAACAGACCCTTCACCACCAGAAGATATAATCAAAATAGCTTTAAGAATTGTAGCAAATAGTACCTCCTCTGCTCTTAGCTGTATGTCAGGTGTTCAGACCATGGGGAGAAACTCACTATAAATAATTGTAAAATACTTATAAAATCAAATAATTTCTTTGAGTCTGTGGTTTCCTCACAATTATGTGTATTTTCACAAAAAAAAAATTTCCCCCAATTCAATTCAATCACAACGACACATCATACATGACTTGAACAATTATGTGAGCTTACGGAGAATAAACTGCAAATCGTAATAGAAAATGCTATCTTTATTCCCAACATGTATGCAATTGATATCTCATGCTAGAATAATTGAGAAAACAGGAACCAGGAAGAATTTGCAGTGATGTATGAACAGTCTGCACTCCTTTAAAGAAGATTCATTTTTTTAATGAAGTTTAAAAGTTCAGCACAAAGACAGGATTAAAGTATTTCCTAGTACTTACTAACTCTCAAAAATATGACCTATCTTCCTTCTTTTTCACAATTTTAAATATGTTATTGTACTGCAGAAGATTGAGAACAATACTAGATAACTGTTACTGTACTCCGAATATTATATACTAGCATTTAGCATTCTTTGTACAATTCAGCATTCTGATCCTCCTTTTCTTTTCAGAGTATTTCCAAGAAAAAGGCATTCTTCCTGAATTTCCTACTTTGACAGCCACAGGTACATCTGGTACATATAAGCAACTACATGCTGAAGTTTAATATGAGAGCTGTGTCCAAGAAAAACAATTCGGGCATGAAAGTGAAGTATTTTCCCTCCACTTTGTTTAAGAGAAACAAAATAAAATCTCATACAATGGAATTTTAGGGACAACCCAAATTTTTCTTTTGATCTAGAACAAAAAATATAGTATATGCTTTTGTTCTTTTTGTTAAGCTTTAAAACAAAAATACTATTTTGCAGGTTAAAAAGCTAACTGCAAAACCCTTCAAAACAAAACAGTTTAGCAGTACCAAACTAAAACCACAATTATTTCACAGTATGTTTTCAATTTCCTTCTTCCTTCATTTTCGACTGAAACCATGTCTTGAATTCACTTTGAACTCAGAGATTCTTTTGATTCCCTTGAAACTTCCTTTTGTTTGCAAATGACTACTCAAGCAAAATATATGCCCCAACTATAAAGTGTATACACTTACAGACTACATTTCTCACAAAGCAATTAACTCTTTGTTCAGGAAAGCATAATAGCTTTCAGCTATTTCTGTATAGCCACCTTCTTTTTAACTACTCATCTCAAGAGCCCACTAATTCCTGAAAGACTGTCCTGGTTTCGGCTGGGACAGAGTTAACTCTCTTCTTAGTAGCTGGTACAGTGCTGGGTTTTGGATTTAGTGTGAGAATAATGTTGATAACACGCTGATGGTTTAGTTGTTGCTAAGTAGCGCTTATCTTAAGCCAAGGATTTTCAGTTTCCCATGCTCTGCCAGCAAGCAGGTGTGCAAGGAGCTGGGAGGGAGCACAGCCGGGGCAGCTGACCCCAACTAGCCAAAGGGGTATTCCATACCATGGAATGTCAGGCCCAGTATATAAACTGGGGGGAGTTGGCCGGGAGGGGTGGATCGCTGCTTGGGCATCGGTCAGCGGGTGGTGAGCAACTGCATTGTGCATCACCTGTCTTTTCTTCGGTTTTATTTCTCTCTCTTTTTTTTGTTATATTCCTTTTCATTACTACTACTACTATTACTATATTTTTATTATTATTATTATTGTTAGTATTATATTTTATTTTACTTTAGTTATTAAACCGCTCTTATCTCAACCCACAAGTTTTACTTTTTTTCCCGATTCTCCTCCCCATCCCACTGGGAGGGGGGAGGGAGGAGCGGCTGCGTGGTGCTGAGTTGCTGGCTGGGTTTAAACCACGACAATGACAAAATGACATAATCTGTCAGCTACTTCCACCTCCTCCTCCTTCTACTCTTCCTCCATGTATTCTTTTCATGCTTCAGAACATCTCTGATTCACACAGTTATATTTCCTTGACCTTGACTCTGTATATGGTCTTGTCATCTCTTGTTTTCTCAATATCCTTTCTCGGGTCATCTCATCTCTACTTTCTATGCTATGCAATGCCAGGATATACAAATGCTAATAGGAGTTGAACCTATGAATCAAAAAAGAGAGTGCCTTACCATCCTTTTTGTGAAATGAGAATATTTGTGAGCCCTCGTTATGATCAAGGGCTGACAGATGGTTGTCCTTTAAAGACTGAAAAACTATGGAATATGTAACAAGTGTGTCAGGGATGGGCCCAAAGTATTCAGGACTCCAGAGTTCCTGGAAACAGCCAAAGTAAGGCCGAACAGCATAACTTATTTCCCAGACGTGTACATATTTCACAAATAGCCACGAAGACAATTTGCCTTCCCAGAGTCAAGAAGAAATAAGTCACATTAGTTATAGCTTCTTGGTTGCTAGTTCCAGCCCAAATACTTCAGCTAGTGTAAACTAGCAATATTTCAGTAACATAAAAATAGTCAGTTCAGAAACAGCTAGAGATTTGCTCATTTTTCCAATAAGCTTCATTTCTGAAGTCCTAATTTCTAACTGGCTGAAAGACTGCCATGCAAGCAACAAGCACTTACATTAATTTGTAGAACCAAAGAAATGAAGTAATGCAGCAGTAAAAAACCTCTACTCAGTCAAAATCTGATAAGAGATCACAGATTAAGGTGTGAAGTTTGGGAGACCTTCCTTTTACTTTCCCAATCTAGTTGGTTCTCTCCACAGCACAAAATGGCCAGACCTTATCTATACCCCTGTCTTACCTGGCCATTGCCCTTTAATGTTCCTGGTACGCTGGAAATAAGTGGATGATTTTTCACAGTGCTTTCCTATTTCCTGTGACAACATCACTGTTCCGTTGTTTATAACTCCAAATGTCTGTTAGCTAAGTAATTCTAGAGTTGCTGGAAAATCCTACCTATAAGAATTTTTTCTAATTTCCAAATATGTATAGTTACTAAAAAGGCATCAAGTTGGCCACTAAGCTACTAATAGGCCACTGTGTCAACTAGCCACAAAATAATCTTTTGGTGATTTATCAGTTTATTCCCTATATCAAAACTGATTTTCATTATCATATCAAGTTTCTGTTCCCTAATGATCCTACAGCCATCAAGGAAACTGAGTCTAACCTAAAAAAGTAATTGACTTTGACGCTGCTGTCCTAATCCTTTATAGTGATATTAGTATTTTAGGCAAGAGATACTTGTTAGGATAGTATATGACCTAACCAGACTTCTCTTCTCTACAAAGATAAGCTAAATTTTGCCCATATAGATGATGTGAACCTGTGTAGGGTTTTTTCATGTTCCATCATAAGGCAGCTAAGTATTTTGGTTCCTATATTGTAACTATTATTCTTGCACAGATTAATAAGGAATTCATTCAATTACTATGAAAAAGGATTGCTAAGTCAAGGGAAATCAAAATAATATCAAAAGAAAGATGTACCCCAAGCGACTAATTGTATTTTGAGTGTAGAGCTCATTATCAGCCCTGCTGTACAACCCTGTTCTACAGTGACTTGAGCGTACTGTGGGATAGAAAATCAGGAATTCTGTTTCTACCTCTAGCATCGACTGTCTGCATGGTCCTGTACAAGCAGCATAACCTCTTTGAAACATGAAAGCAAAACTGTATATTATCTACACCTGAAAAGAAACATTGGCTTAGTAGGATCTTTGCTGTTTATCTAAGCATTTAAGAGAGAGAGGCAACACTCAGATTTTATTCTTTTCCTCATATATGCTGTTCTCCCGCATCAAACACTTCACAAAATTGGAACTCTCTGTCTTCTACTATAAATGTCTCCTACTGGGAAGCTACTTTTTCTAAATGTGTTCAAAATAGATCATTAGCAAGTTTGCCAAAGGAAAACCTATGTTAAGCTTCAAGATTTTATTCCCCAAGAAAATATATTTTACTCGCTCACTCTCAACCAGCATAAAAGGAGAGACTTTTTTTTTAACTTTTTTTTTCTTTCCAAAAAGGCTAACTCGGGCAAGATCACAGAACAAACTTGTTCATATCCTGAACTCAGACTAGAGACATCCTCCATTGACTTCTAGTATAAAGAAACAATAATTTCTTTTTTTTTTTAAAGGCTGGTAGAACAGATCATCCCTCTTATGTAGAAGACCTGGGCCATGGACTCAACAGCATTTTAACATCCATCTTACTTAATGCTGTATACCTGGCAGAGTCATGATTTTTGTAATAAACCTCAATCCCAAACACCTCTAATAAGGCTAAAGGTCATAACTCTCTCTCTCCCTTTGTTTATTTATAGACATGTTTAGTGATGACAAGAGAGCTATTAACCTGGTTTTTAAATTAATTCAATTAAATTATTAATTGAAACAACACATAGTAGGTAGGATATCATAATTTTATTTTGGTTTGGTTTTTTATATTTTTTCCCCTCTTCATATGCCTTTGAAATATAAATGTAAAGTACTTGGAACTATCAGAAATAGTTAAGGAAATTCAAATTATCAGGAATATTTAAGGAATTGTAATAGTGTGTGTTGTGGCATTTTTCCTTTTTAGGCTGAAACTGGTTTTCCACAACAAAAAAGAGAAAGAGATTGCCAAGTATAATTATTCTAAGAGTCTCCTGTTTTCATACCACAAGAAAATCAACAAGTCAGAACATATGCATCCAAGAAGTTGTCCTTGTGCTGTGTCTTCCTTGTATCCCTACTCTGTCTGAGCCCTTTCTGCTTATTTCACTTGGTTTTAATGTACAATGTGAGATCTGTGGGGCAAGGACTAGGTAGTTTTTTGCTCCTTGCAGACTTTTAAAATAGAAATATTAAATTTTAATAATAATTAGATTTTAAATTGGCAATACATAGAGCTTCAAAGTCATTCATGATGAGGCTTTTATTCTAAGGAACAGGACAGAAAATAATGTATGAAAAAGCATATAGTCTGTTATACCTTCTTGTTCTTGTACTGCACAAGTCCCTGTAGCTTAAATGCATTTTACATAAGGTTTTCTACCGCCATCTCTACAGAAATGTCTTTCTGTGCTAATTAGATGTGTGCTATTATATGTGTAATGATACTTAATAAATTCTAAGTGTTTTGAAATATGTCCTACTTCTTCTATCAAGCCACCTTAAGAACTGAAAATATCTCCACACAGAAGAAATGCAGCACTTCCCTCATCTGTTTTGGGAAAATAATCATAATTCAGAGCTAGAATGTGCTATTCCTTCTAATGGGATAGCAGTTTCATGGAGTTAAGTCTTAGACAGACTACACCACAACATACCTGTACTGGGCCATAATAACTGCAGGGGTTTGAACATTCTAAATTAGGTAGTTTAGAACACCAGCAAAATGGCAAAAGATTAATAGTGACAAATAAATATAAACTGGAGAGCATGCTCCATTAACATTTCTTAGTTGTTTGATAGAAATGACCAGGGGCACATATTGTAGAATAATAAACCTTTACATCTTTAGGCACCTTTCCTCCTCTTTCCTATTTAGCACCAATTGACTTATCCTCTTGGTACATAAAAAGACTATTGTTCGTAGAACAAAAAACCTGCTTGCATATTTTATGCTGCTGTTTTTTTTTTAAAAAGGGAGAGTCTCATCTCAAATCAATCATAAATCAACCCATGAAGTGCAAAAAATATTTCCTTTTCTTTCATTTCTGACTTCAGTGATACGAAGTTTAAAGGCTAGGGCTATTTTGGTGAAGTTAGGATGAAAGTTATCCTAATCTTCTTTAAAGCACAAAAGAAATGAAGTTGCTACCAGTTTTTGAGTCGTATACGGATATTTATTTGATTCACACATCTTAGGTAGTCTTTCCTTGTGATGGATGGATTCAAGCTCTAAACTTTCTATTATTCTGAGATGGCCCTTGGTGTTGTGCTCCACTTACAGCATCTATTACCAGAACATGCCTTAAACAGAATACATCCGTCAAGAAAAAAGTGACAGATCTACACCAAAGGATGCCCAGGTTGAGCGTACAAGAGAGCCATCAGTATTCTAACAATATTTGGTAGGTTCCTTGAAATACTTCTCCCTTCTTAAATATCTGTTTTTCATAAAACAGGCCAACTTTGTATTTTAAAAGGTATTCGTACATTGCTTTGTAACTATGTGTCTTCAGATCTTACAATTATCTACAAGTGGCAGTTAATTTATATGATAACTGTACAGATATTCTAATTTTCTAACCCTTTCTTACAATGCAGCAACAAGACAGCAATACAGAGACTAAGGACTATGGACTAAGTTTTCTGTTGTACCTTTGCCAATTGTGGTCTGCAAAGACATTGACTGGTGAAGTATTTACCTCCTCAGTTAATCCTGTTTCTGTTGGGAAGTTGTGTAGGAGTTGCATGATCTGGCAGTTATATAATCTGGCAGCTACATTTACAAGTAAAGAAGATGCTAAACCCAGTGCGGAATAAGAAAAAGGCTTTCACTACCAAGTATCAAGACCATCAGCACTGATTTAGAGGAGGAATCAGCGGTGGTTTGAAAGCCCCAAAGTAAATCAACAGAACACTCAAAAGTAAGCTATCCCTAATGGTTTCTTTTATTTCACAATGAGTCACCTGCTTCTCTCTGTTTCTGATCATTTTGATTTCTTGCTTATTTTTATACCTGTAACAACATTCTTCATTTTGCTTCTATTTTTGTCTGTCAAATGTCAAACCCCAAATTAATGTCTTTCTTTAGTCATCTCCATCGCAGAAGCTCACCTCCTAGATATGCAGCAGAGGAGGGGAAACAACATATTGCGTGACAACCTGGCATCTAGCATTGCTCTCTTCAAAAGAAGCTTTTCAAGCCTGCTGTCTTTCCAGGTGACTGCTCAAACAAGATATAAAAATGCATAGTGCAGTATTACATGAATATTAAAGGGACATAACCTTTACCTGGCTAATACCATTATTTATTAAACTGGTGACTTTGGCAGACAAATTGATGTCAGGGTTCACGGATTGCTCAGACCGATTTGAATGATCCGATTTGATAACAGAATCAAATGAGGCTCCAGTTGCGCTGAGAAAATTAATATCCAAGCATTCAGATGCACTGTTTGTGCCTGGGAGAACATAACGAAGAACTTTAGGTAAGGCTTATCAACACGGTAGCTCCCAAGAGCATTCTTGCTTTGTCTACATAAGTAATCTTCACAGACAGAGGAAATGGGATACATTAGACAAGCCAGAAAAAGAGCCAGTAATTGGGATTTTGGTTAAGATCTCACTCTACCACAGGAACGCATGTGAAAGTCTACGCTATACCTAAGCAAGAAGGAAAAACAAGTTTCTGGCTTTTCAGATCACAGTCCTCAAAGTTACAGTCAAGTCTTTCCCATGTTTTTGCCCATCTGTCTAATCGGCTATAAGCCTAGATAGCATTGGAATGGAGTCAGTGTCATTATCCCCTTGCTGTAATTGGCATGGCAGGATGGAGCAGCATGTACAGCCCTCTCCTGGTGTGAGAGAAAGAGTGAAGAGAAACCAAAGCAAGTGAGCCAGATGTCACAGAGACCCTAAGAAGTGTGCTGGGATGCAGAGGATGAGTGAACAAGCTGTCTGCTTTTACTACAGAGAAGCTCTGTTTCTTCCCATCCTCCATTTTCTTTGTTTTTACCAATGCATATGACTTTGTTGTTGTTTGTTTTGTACCTCTGACCAAAGGTGCTGTATTTCAGTAACTATGAGTATGAAACATTCCACTTTTGATGAGCCTTCCCCTTTTCATGGGCTAGACATTGATGTTACCAGGAGACTGTGAGGGAACGAGATTGTTTAAATGGCAATATAGGAGCATGAAAGAAAGAAAAGGACTTAATAAAAAATGAATGACCATTCTATTTTGACAGTTTCTTAATCTCTTTGGAAAACTTTCTGTGGTTTATCTCTCTCTCTAAGAAGGCCAGATCCCACTACAGCTGTGACTGGAAACTATTCATACTTGGCCTTTAGACCAAAGAAACTGGTCAGGAAGCAAGAAGGAGGAGATTAATTTAATTTTGTGGTATGTGGTACAATATGACCCTGATCTACACTAGAACTTTTAAGGTTGAATGCCCATAGTTGAATCAAACCATTTATGTGGATAAATCTCGGGGCTGCAGTATGCCTTTGTCTGTAACAACCTTCTAGGTCAATCCAGAACTCTATCAGACCTACTGTGCCTGTTTTTACCCGCCTCTTGCTCCTTGATGCTGACTATGCATTTCAGATTATGTCTGGCAGCCTAGCCAGCACTGAGAGGTAAAACGCCACTACAGCAGGACTGAACTGACTGTAAAAAACCCAACAAAAAGTCAAACAAAACAAAACCAGAAATTGTACTGTAACTTCTTTGCTAGTTTTATATGAAACAGTGCTTTTGGTTTCATCCTTTTTCAGATGTCGGTTCTAGTGTGTAACATCCAGAGTTTGTTTCAGACCTCGGCAGAAGTGTAACATCCATAAGCATTTAAATAATTCCAGAGTCCTCAGTTCGGAATGTACAGTGTTACCACACGTGTTTCTCCAGAATCAAAGGTGAAAGAGAATTAAATAGGATCCAGATGGAGTGGACTTTAGCTAAAGAGGAAAAGTCAGAAGCTTCACCATATGATAGACCTAGAGGCAACTCCAAAGCTGCCAGGAGCTGCCTTTGGAGTCTGCCAAGGAGACAGATGCTCATGCCAACAGTGCATAGATTGGCATCATTTATATCACATCAGGCCCTCATGCTGTCACGATGCCACAGCGCAAAGTACTTTAAGTCAGACAGCTAATATTTAGAAAAGAGCAATCACACTGCATATATTTAGACCATATATCCAGTAACAGTTTTCATATTATATTTACCCTTTTGGATCTTGACTTTTAAGACATGAAAGCATGTCTTATCTTACTGTATTCATTTAACTCTTAATGAAAACTTCACAAGCGCATTGAAGCATAAAGATAAACCAAATCTTTAATTTTTATACCAATGCAAAACCTTGCCATCAGTAGTGATCAAATACTTGATATTAATGTGGAAATTAGATCTTCCACTTACAAAGGAATTCCCCACAAGATCCAGGGAATGGTTTGGGTTTTATTTCCTCCTTATTTTCACTTTAAAAAACCTGAATATAAAGTGCAAAGCTGCAAAGATATAAACACACAACACATATCTAAAAACTGTTTTTCTTTTAGTGGATTCACACATTGTTCCTAACTTTATGCTCTATCACTTGGAACATTTTTCTGTCTGAAAATAAATTATGCTCTGTATGGAGCAACAAGCCTAACCTTAGGCATCTAGCAGCATAGAACTGTACAGATGTATTACAGCAAATATCCATATTACATGCTGTGTCATGGCATTTGAACAAGTGCAAACTCTTGCATGCAATTTTGGACACAAACTGGTTCAAACATGCCTTGTTTAGAGATCACTGTGCTGAGACTTCAGGTTTGATTGCACCGTCTGTTAAAAGCACACAGTTTCACGGAGTTCTCTGAATATACCTAATAATCATCTAAATCCAACATTAGTAAAAAAGTTCTGAAAAAAGTAGGGTGCAAATGGATAGAAAGCACTGTCTTGACTCACAGTAAATCAGTGACATCAGAAAAGAGCACTGCTGCTCTGAAATACATCCATAGCAGGAAGGATTAACTTTGTTCTCTACGGAGATCCCACCATAAAGTGTGTTAAAATCTACCTCTCCCTGATTGAGAGCCTGAATAAACATTGACAATTATTTAACAGCTGTTTAGACAGCATGTTTACATATCCTGGGGACTGTGCGATCCAAATATTGTGATTTCATTAAGGAGCTTTGCCCTAAAGAAGCTGAGGGATTGAGACTTCTGAGAACCCTAGAGCAACATGGTAATTTTCCTACTGCACTACCTGGGCTTCACAAGGGGTTGATCTGGAAGCAACCTTGCAGACGGTTTACTACTACAGAAGTCCTCAGCAGCATGGTAAAACAGTATGGTCCTGGGAAAAAAAAAACAAACAAAATGCATCACCACTCTGTCAGACACTGCATAAACAACAACAACAACAACAACAACAACAACAACAACAACAACAACGTTTCGGTTATTTGAGGGCTTTCTGATGCATTTCCTTGGCTTTCTATTCCTAACCAGCAAACACTCATTAAAAATCCTACATTCTCTGTGCATCAGAAAAATAAGCATCTTCATACCAATGTGTTCTTGCTGAATGCCAGTATCCCCCTCACATGCCACAGACTAGTACAGGCTTGCATCAGCTACTATGTTCTCCATCTCTGCCAAAAGAAATAACTGAATCTAACCTGCTAGCTTCCTAAAAAGCTATAGCTAAGCATCTCCATCCCACTTACTTCATGGCCAAACATACTGCTCTCAAATCCCTGTACACTCTTGAGAGTCTTTTGATACCTTTCAAAATATGCATTTCATTTGTGTAGGCATATCAGCAAAAACTCTTACGGTAAACTGTGACTAGAGAGCTGCATGATTGTGGCAGCTGGAGCCCAGATAAGACCTTTGCTGGATTTATTGACATTTGGAAGAGGCAAAGGAGTAGTTTCAAGAACTAGTTTCAAGAACTGATGAGCTCAGATTATCTTGAGTAAGGTACGTTTGGGATGAATATTTCTGGGATGAATAGCTTTCCTTGTCTGCAAACTCAAATCACACTTAGGACCCAATATACTGCTCACTTTATGTTAAAATATATATTGACCCAGTCTAAGCAGCCAGATTTTTTTCCCACAAGATATTCTTTATAACATGTGTGCCATTCTGAATACAAAAAAATATTTAAACCAAATATATCTTTTGCAAACACTGTAAAGGTAAAAAATCTGCTTTTAAATGATAAATAGAGTATTTACTTAACAGATATTTGAAAATAATGCAACATTATATTTGCTTAATCCAATCAATTTACATTCAGTTCCTTTAATGTGGCAGAAGTTACAAATGAGTGGATTTAATCTCTTCAGAGTTCAAATTTTCATTCTTTACTAATAGTACAGTCCTTAAAAAACACCTTATTATTTCCAGTACTAAATATGAAAGTAATAGTTCTCTTTGCTAAAATTAACATCTGTTTTCTTCAGAAAAGCAAACTAAAAAGCTTATTTGTGTTTCAGGAATTATGTCTTTCTGCTATCAATCACATCAGTCAAAGGAGATGTTTGGCTGTTGTTTCATGGAAAGCATCTTTCTTATGTCTCACATTTAACTCTGTGAATTACACAGCATTTAAAAAGTGCAAGTAATACCAAAAAAAGTACCCAAACCCATGAAAAGCAGAAAGGATGCTATACACAGAAGAATACATATGGCATGGAAAAAATCACAGTGTCATGGAAAAAAAAAAAGATATCAAAAAGTCAATTCAGGTACTTCTGTTTCTTTTCTCTGATTGCAAGGCCAAGAAGACAGTAAATAGAACTGATTTAAATATCAAACAAAAGAATATTTTTCATTCCATCTTACATCAATTTACCCGTGGAACTAATTGCCATATGAACCTGTGTAAGACCAGCTAGAAAAAAGTAAATGTGTATTCAAAGTGGGTAGAAAACAATCATAATGGAATGAATTACAAATGTGTATATTAATATAAATTCCTGCTGAAAGATGTAAGCCATCCATTCACTGACTACAAAAGATTGCTGTAAGTGCTATTTTCATGCTATACAGTATATTTATTCTGAAACACATAGTACTGGCCACTGCCAGACAAAGCACTGAAATAGATGCACTGCTAGGAGACAATTAAGGTAACTCAGACTAATGGGGGTGGGGGCAGAAGGAGAGACACTGAAAGCCACAACAGCCTTGTTTTTCAGCCACTATGGAAACTCACAAGTTATTTTCCTTTGGTCAATAAGTGAAACACAGTCTTTTCAGTCTTAAAAAATAACATTTCAGTCTGATATATTTTTGACAGTTACAATCAAAAAAGGGAGTTTAAGAGAGGGGTTTTTCCAGTTTCATTAACCAACCCTCTATCAGATCAGATCAGACTACTTACTCCAAAGTCAGCAGTTCATACACAAAACTTTCCCTTTGCAATAGCGACCATGTACATTGCTGGTGGCAAAAACCCATCTTCTGTGCTGGGACATAGCCCCTCCTCTACTAGGGTACCTCCCAGTCAGCAACACAGAAGGACCCTGGGCAAGGCTGGCTTGAATCCCCAAACAGGGACCTCCTTGCCCTTATGCTTGTCTGTCTGAGCAGGTAGTGAGCACTCTGGGGAAACACACCCTTTTGGAGAGTTCTTCCTTAATTAACGCCCACAGATAAGCCCCTGAAGTCACTAAAAATCCAAGAGCCGAACAAGTCCCAGCAACTGAATTCAATTAAATATATAACCATTCCTATCTTCCTTCCACTTCCCGTTATCACACAGATAAACAAAAGGACAGGATTACTGAGTCAGAGAAAAGGTTCACTGAGCTCATTCTCCTTTCTCCATAAACAGCCACAACGGAATGTCTTGTGATGAGTGTAAGGCCAGGCCAAGCATACACAGTCCTTTCCCTTCATGGACTCTCAGCCTCCAACCATTTTCTGCTCAGCAACCTGCTCGGCTCCACATAATCTCTTAATAACCCTCTCAGGACCTCCTTGGCATGAACTTGTCTGGTCTCTTCGGAGCCACTACGAACATAGCCAGAAAACAGAAATGATAGTTTTTGTAGCTTCTGAGATTACATGGATATAAAGCATTTAAGTACGACTAAATCATTACTGAAATCTACTCACTACATAAGTGACCAGAGTTAATAACATAGTTCCTACTGATTGGATAAGTGCTAAGTCCGATGCTACATTTATTCACATACTCATTACTCTTTGCATTGAACCTAAATAACTGTGTCCTCATGTAGACCAAGAGTCTTCTATTCTGGTATGTATAAATCAGAATAACCAGATTTCCCAGATCTGCTTTTTTGCAATTGCAATGCAGGATCTCTAAATTACGGACAATTTTCTTTAGTCTTAGATTGCTGCTAACCAAGAGGAGGTTTAAACAGTGTAACAGTGCACATATAATGTAAATGAACAAGTTAACATATTTATAAGACCAAAACCTTTAGAGGAGATAATATTTTAAAATACGTATTTGAGTATAATATTTACTACAACAACAAAGAACTTGTAGCCTGCCATTACTGATGTAGAAGATAATTCAAATTGGTGGGTAGTTCTACTGTTTTACTGAGGAAAGTAAAATTCTATATAAGTAACTATAAAGTTGTAGTTGCCAAACTATTTGTACAACAAGATCATTTTTTAGGAATTCCTAGGAGGTAGAAAAAGAAAGAAACTAAGGCTGTCTAATCAAAATATGAAACTCCCAGTAGGAGAAGAAAGCTTCAACCTTCCAGATATAAAACATATTACATAGCATTCACACTTGAGCAATTGATAGAATGGTTTAGATAGACAGCCATGCAGTCAGCACAATAGACAACCTTGGGGGAAAAAAAGTATATGAAATTTCTATCCTTCTAGGTATTATTCATTTGCTGAAACTGAAGGAGCAAAGATCCAGAGCTTTAGACCATTAAGACTACAAAGAAAATGCGATCAGCTCATATGCAGAAAATTTAAGTTTAGTCTGTATTTCCTTATGAAACTTCAAAGGGAAAAACCTCATTTTTTAATAATAGAAAATACCAAGTTATCTTATTTTAATTGAGGTGTTACTGCAGTCAGAAATCGTGACTGATCTTTTCATTTGAAAAGTACAACATGTTTTTTCAATAGATATTGGCAATTCTTTAGGGCCCAATCCTAAGACAAAAGCTTTTCCGTTGCCTCCATAGGTTTTGTATTAGGCCTTAGTAAACTGAAATGAAAGAAAATCCCAGAACACTCACGCATGTTGCCATTTATCAAACAGCCAACTAAAACTGCAACAGCATTAAGAGTCACAGGCTTTCTATCATCTCCAGTGAAATATGGTCCAAGTGGAATGCAGGATCAAATTCAAACACTCACTGTACAACAGAGGAAAGAAATATGCCATAGCACTAGGCATACTATGAGCAACAGGAATATTAACTATGGTCATACAGGGAAAATATGTAGCCCTTATCCTATATAAAACCCTTGAATGAACGAGAATACTTTCTGATGTCAGATGCTGGCAGCTGTAAGACTGAACTATGATTTTTTTAATCTCAAGATTAGCCAATACCTTTTAAAGAAATTTAGACAAAATTCCCTTTTGCCAAAAAAAGTTAAATCTCCTTATTCTACTTGTTGGAGATATTCTTCTTCCATGCTGAGTGCACAGATAATTTCCACTTTACTTCTATAGGCTACTTGTCACCCACTTTTGATGGAAGAAATGTAAGTAATGCAAAAATGTAAGAACATATGCAAACTACAATCAGGTCCCAGTCGAAAAGCCTGAATTCTTGAAGAAAGAAATATGCAGAGACATGCAAATTTTCTCCATTTGAACAAGAATTTAGGAATTAGGAATGAAGAACACATGCCACTCAGACGGGATTCCTATACTTGCATTAGGAGCTGCCAGTCACAGGCTTGCTAGTTCAAAAAATCATGCCTGGGCTTCCACCACCGTTCCTCCTGACTGATATCTCTACTTAGCCTAAGGAGCACAAGAACCCTTTTGCTAAGTATCCAGGGGTCCCTTTACAAAACAACATATGAAAAAAAAGTGCTGTCCTGCACTAATGTTTTTTTCTCCATTAAGGCCATTTTGGTTATGTAATAACTGTCCTAGACTATTGTCCTGGACTGCTTTGGATTATTGCTATTGCATATTGGAGAGATTAAATCCAGAGAATACGTGGGCATTTGTAGCTGGATATGTATCTTCAGAAAGTGTGATTGGTGTGGAGGGATAGAAATTTCATACAAGTGTTTTCCCCAAGGTTATCTATTCTGCTGGCTGCGTGGCTGTCTCTCTAAAGCATTCTATCAATGGCTTAAGTGTGAATGCTATGTAATATGTTTTAAATCTGGACGGTTAAAGCTTTTTCTACTGGGACTTTCATATTTTGAGGAGACAGCCTGCTACTAGAGTTATTTATTCATCTTTTAACTAAGGTATTCACAATTTAGAAATAATTTAGTCTTCTTGAATATTTATGGAGCTCCAGCTAGTTAAAACTTTGAAAAGCACCCCATTTCAGCTTTTAATTGGGAATGGTTCCACTGCTCACCTGTATTTGAAACTCATTAGATAAAATATTTCATACAGCACAAAGACGGAAATTACAAGGGAGATTATTAACATTACAGCCTGCTAACTGGCACATAAAAAGCTATACAAATACCCACATCAGTCAGTCTGTATACAAGTCAAAGCACTGAAGTTCTACTTACTATTATTAGGAAGTATGTAACAGAATAGTAAATACCTGCCTTAAGACAAAGATTTTCTTTCCTTTTTTTATTCTTTTAAGCCTTTTAAAATTACATTTACTTAAAAGCATCAGAATATTTGGATTCTCACAACAGCAAAAATCCTATTCATCTAGAATAGTTTAAAAAACTTGACAGAAACTTTTAAATAGTTTTGATCTGCTCATATCTTCATTTTTACTCTAATAAAATATTTAACAAAAGAATGTCAATAATTCCACATACTATACACCCTAGAGAAAATATTGGAAACAAATATTATTGCGTTTCTGTTGTACAGTATTTGTAAGATTAATTAGGACCAAAATTTAGGTTGAAATCCTACCAGATAGGTTTTTTTTCTCCCCACATGCTATGATTTCTATATTATGATTAAAGTCTTTTGCCGTTCTTTAAAGCTAAAGTCTGGGAGAAGCTATTCACTAACTCTGAGTTTATGAATCCAAAATAATGAAATCATGTCTTTTCTTGTTTTAAAGCCTACTTGATCGCTAAGGATTGAAAAGAAAAATCAGTGGGCCTTTACTATAAGGCTTTCAAAAGAAGACATAGAAACTGATAGATCAGATGCTTGATAAATGGCAGATTGCCAGAGAGTCATCCATATGGCTCTCCAGATAATGTTTGAATATGATGAAAGTTTTCTTTGATTGAAAAGCCTACAGTTTCAGACGCTTTCCTCACACCCTGAAACTTGCATTAATAAGACTCAATTCAGAACAAGTTTTCTGTGCAAAACACATTCTCATTCGGCCAGAAGATGGTCAATTATTATCATAACATTCATCCGTGCTTTCCAGGCTCTGTCAAGAAATTAGTCTTGCTGTAAGAATCAACTCTCACTGGAAAAGCCATAGCATGGAATTAAGAAAGGTTCAACTCTGCCAAAATATGATGGAAATAGGTTCCATCAGATTTAAGCACCAGATCGATAGGAAGGGGTTTCTGTTTCCTACAGTTTTTTTCAAAATGGGCAAATATTTATTTATTTTAAAAGTCCCTCAAGATTCCTAAATGACTTATCAAATGGATTGTCAGATTTCGTAAGTGAAAACAGGCATAGTCTGACCCTCCTTCGACACTTTAGTGACACATTAGCACAAAAGAAGCCAGTGGAAGTTGGAAGCACACAGAATCACTGGCAATCAGGCTATATGCAGGAACTCAGGATGAAAGAAGGAGGATGTCTGATGAAGCTGAGAGGATGTTTGACATTATTGTTTATATTGGTGGTAAGATCAGATTTGTTACTGTATATATTTTTTAAGAGATAAGACAAAATGTTCATGCTGTCAACTGCTTAAGTACTTTTTTGTAACACTGGGCATTGCTAAGATTGTTTTACAGCTGCTTAGGACGGCAAACAGCTGATTTCCTATATCTTAAGAACTCCTAATTTCCCGAATGAACATAATACTTTATCTAGTAGATAATACTTTCATGCTTACATTTTTAAACTGAATACACTGTCTTTTACTTCACAGACCTCTATCCAGTGTATATAGATGTCCCAGAAGTAGAAAAAGTAGTAAAGACTAATTGCATTTCAGGCATTTTATGAGGTTAAAGGGGGAAGAATGCAATGCCCTAATTCAAACAAAGAGTTTAAATGTGATTAAATGGCAAGTTAATGAATGTAGCAGAGTTCAGGTTACATATTGACTTATGATTCAGCAATTTTAGAGTTCATGTTTGAAAAATTCAGTCTCTGCTACCTCTAGTTGACTAAGTTCATACTTTTGCTTTGGTTTATGCTTTAGATTCAGATGAGGTGTATCAAATATGATTCATCTTTTTAAAAAATCCAATCATTTTTGTTAGAAACAAATCCAATTTGTTTATTAATCTCTCAAATATGTCAAATGGATTTTTAATTGAGAAGAAATTGCATTTTGCCTTATAGAGTCTTTGTTGATTTCATAAGCTTATCATCAATCCTTTGGTGATTTCTCACCTGATAAAGAAATAACATATCTAATTAATCATGTTGTGTAATAACAAATCTCCTATTTAGAGGTACAATAATTAGATTGGGAAAATGCTAGGAAAACAAGAAAATTATTCCCCAAGGTAGAGGGATTGTGGGTTCTACTTGAAAGGAAGATACGCAGTTTGCAAAGTTGATTAATTAGTTTTAAGAGGATCTCAAAAAGCTTGGTACTTTGAAGTATGCAATCAGTTTGGAAAAAAAAAATATCTGTGCTACAAAGATACCTCATACCAACTTTCAAAATATTATCTGTGGCAAAACACAGCATTTGCTTTGCTATATGAAAAACCTGTTTTCACTTTTGGAGACACAGTATGATAAATTTTGGCAAGCTGAGTGATTTCCTATCTATGATTCATTTGGCAAGGCAGAAATGCTAAATAAGAAGCTTGCCTTGAATTTACATACCCCATCCATACAGTTTCAGCTGCAGCAGCTGAGAGTAAAGAAGATGCTAGTTCAAGCGAGAAGTCTTTTTGGACAAGAGTCTGTAATGAATCACACTTAAAATATGTGGTCATTCTCCACCATGTGCATATTTTTATCATTCTTATTAGACATCCAAAAAATGTAAAAATCTCTATACATCTCATTTCGAGACCTGTGGCAGAGATGAATAGATAGTTTAAATGAATGATTTGAAGCTGACAGCCTCAGCAAACTGTGGTTCAGAGCAACTGTGAGCAACACAGCTGTGGCATCATGCTGAAAATATCACCCTATCTGAACATATGTACAAACCTCAAGAATGAATGAAATGTGTCCTGGAGGGGAAAAGACAGCATAAGAACACTAAATTGTGTTAGGTACGTAAAAGGGTATCTGAAAAGTCTCTTCAGTATAGAAGATCAAGAATTCTCCTCTAAAAAAGCAGAAATATAATGAAAAGAGTCAAACACAGATGACTTGCTGATTTCATAAAGCTGTTTTGAACTTCCATTTCCCCTTTCTCAGTGCACAATTTGAATAAACACAACATTTCTGCCCGAATAAATCAAATAATAAAATACTAGAAGTACATGAGGAAGAGTCTTATGATTTCAAATGAGTATCATCTGGAAGAGCTCATTATGGATCAATAGTTTTCTATCATTTGCCTATTGGATAAGCTCTTTGAAAAAAAGGACTTTTTGTTTTGGCCAGCAGCTGGTCTATGATTTGAGCTATTCAGCAGTAACAAAAGAAAAAGAAAATGAGATGGCAGCTTATTTTTACTTGTTTCATAACTTTTCAAAGATATACCCTTTTCTCAAATATGTCATATAGTTAATTGATAAATAACAAAAGCAGCAGCCCAAATTCCTCAGACTATTACTAATTTCATTATTCTCTCCTGTCCTTTAGAAATATGCCTATTCTCACTTCCAAAACCCAAAAGAACATTTTTACTTCCTCATCTCTTTAGATGTGAGGCCCATCAGCCCATCTTGACAAGATTATCCTGCTTCATAACGCAGGATCTGCCTCTCGTGGGATACAGCAAGGCTATACCATATATAGGCTATACCTACATAATTTTGTGGCCTACATCACCTTTCCTTGCCTGTTCTCGTGATTAAACCCTGATTAGTAGGAATTCTACAGGACTTCCTGATATATCACCATCAAAAGGTCCATTATTCAAAACAAATAATTTTCATAATCTTCCAAACGACAGTCAATAGAAATTGGACATAATAGAGAATTCTGCAAAAGTTATACAAGTTCTAAAGTCAACACAGCCCTAGACTCCCACACTACCATTGGGTACTTTATTTCTACACTATCCAACTTCTAGAACTAATAATTTCATCTAAGAAGTCATCCTGCTTTTTGCATAATCCATTTTAGACTGTTTAATCCTAAACGTATTTTTCTTTCAATCTCTTCCATTTCAAGGGCAGGCTCCTTAGAAAGATCAAACCCATCATTCATACTCAGTTTCAATGTTAATTAATTTCAATGTATTGTCAGAGCCACATGAAAAGTAAAATTATTCTATTAGAGTCTGTGACTTTGTAGCTCACCACTGAATGGAGGCCAAGCCTGTCAGTCACAAAACTCTGTATGATCTCTCTTCTGTGGCTGAAAATTATTCTCCTAAACCAGAGAACACGTTGCCAACAATACTACCAGGCAGATGCCCATCCATTTGAGAGGCTCCATAACTATATTATATTACAAAGTCTCATGGACTTTCTTCTTTGTCCTCTAAAAGGTACTATTTTTTTAAACTAAAGATAGACTTGTCATTATAAAACATTTTTCCTTTCCCTTCTCATCTCCTCCCTCCTTTTAAGTAATTTCTTAGTCTAGAAGAAACTATTCAAAATCTGTGAGTTCAAAATCTGACAGTTAGGTTCAGTATTTTGAAGGAAAATCTAAAGTGTCACAGACTTAAAACTTTCTGATATCTGCAAACCCAGCTGATTATTTCAGCTGATTGTGAAAATAGGAAAAATAATCTTTATAGAAATTACTTGAAAGAATAAATTTGCTTTTTGTGTTATAATTTATCTGGATTTAAACTCCTAAGATATCCATTCTCTAAACAAAACTGGCCTTAACTAGTCATCTCCTCTGCAGTACCTTTTTAAAGTACAGAACATTATCTTTATGCTGCTTGTCACAGAGAGGGTTTATTTGTGAAGTACTTATTCCATTTCTTCCTGATTATTTCACAATCCCTAAAAAAAAGTATTTGTGCAACACTATTTCAGGTAATGTAATCTGCAAATTCCTGCTATATTTCCTTCTATCAAGTAAACATTCCTTGACTTTCTCTCTCATGTCACAGACTCCAGCAGCTGTGTCCTTGATGAATCTGGATAGAAATTAGTTTAGATCTGATAGCATTCATCTTGTTTGCTAATTTTAAACTTTCTCTTCTCAAGTCAAACTTCTCTTCATTCAGCTATTCCTGACACCCATTTATTGGCAAATACAGTAGTCCCCGGCAGCTGGCAATATGAATTATACCTATTTATCCTAGAAATGGGCCAGCACTGCAAAATTTAAGACTGGCTGAAAAACAGAGAGAGATGACAGAGGTGACTGTGAGAACTATAATAAATGCTTGAATTTCTAGACAACAAATCAATTTATGTTACTGTTAGTCAGTAGAATCTTAATAAACATATTTTTCTAAGCTTAGAAAAATAAAATTCAGTTCAAAAATTCTCCACATGCGTCGCTAATCCTAATGTTCCTACTTTTTAACAGCTAGGTATATACTTTATATACTCTTCTCAATAACCTTCTACCCTCTTTCTTATAATCACGTGCAGTGCAGTCACCCGTCAGCTGAAACTAATGAACATTAGTTTTTAGGTTCATGGCTGAAAACAGGATGGCATTGTCTCTACCACAGATTACCAGTCTGTTAAAATTTCTCTTGTGTGCTGACACTTATTTTAATAATAGATACGGAACATTTCTTGTTTCCTAAATGTTTAATATGGACTCACTGCTCAAAGGTGCTATCTTGTGAAATCATTTGCTTTTATATATTTCAATGTTTTAAAAAAATCCCTCTTTTAATATTTGAGTAAGGACATAATGAAAATTCCTCCACTTGGCCACAGATGCACCTGCAAAATTCCACTGAAGTACTGAAGATTCCAAATTCATTTCTTTTACTGACATGATAGACAGTTACGATGGAAAAAGGGTATGAAGCTGTCCTTACAAGGATGGAGAGAGCTTTCCTCATATTCGGTGAAAGGATGGAGAGAAGTTCTGGAGTTATACATTATTATTCTCCAAACTAGTGGCAATTAGACTAAGAACAACAGCACAAGGTTTTGTGGCTCCCTTTTGTTTCAGAAAAGCCGATTTTACTGGAAGGAACTGCCTTTTACTAAGGCAATGCTGGCATGGGGCTAAGCACAGTCAGAAAAGTCACAGTATGGAGATGCTAAGCCATCTGATGAAGGGCATTGATTTGTGGTTACAGCCTAGATCAGGTATTTATTTTCTTTGCAGATTTTTCTTTTTTTGCAGAAAATGCCTCACTTCTACCTCTTATGGTAAGAAATGAAATGAGGGGAAATTCTCTTTTGATTTTTTTAAAAATAGAAACACAAAATGTGTCCAAAGACTAGCAATACTCTTATGCTTCTCCACATCCTACTCTCCTGTTCTAACTATTTACAAGTATGTACATACTAAAAATTATACTGTTCATTATGGAAATGAACTATATCTATGAGGAAAAAAAATTTAAAAAAAATCACTGATTAGTATCCTAGAAATACTGAAACTTTATAATCAATAATCCACTACTCAAGTTGAGGTATACTGAGGAAATGTAAAAGGTATTTATATTTTTTCTCTTTTTATTCTATCCTACAAGAAACAATGAAAATAAAACTCATCATATACTAGAACCTGCAACCACACTGAAGCTGCCACAGATACAAATATATAAAAGGGTCCAAAGGAAAAGTTGCTACTGTAAAACTGTACAGTTTGTTATTACATTCCATCCAACAAAAAAACTTAATTTATGAATGTTGGCTCCTTCTTGATGAATGCTAAATCTGAATATAATAAACAAGCATCATAACTGCCACAATTTTGTTAAAATAAATACAACTCAGGGCCAAGTCTCCTGGCATATGTTTATGCTATGTACTGCAGGCAGATGTAAGCACACTCTGCCTACCCTCTGAGCCTGAAAAAAAAAAGCTATATAACTGCAGTAGCATGATGTGATGCCTACATTAATAAACCCTGCTGAGAGGCAGCTTTATTTGTGTAGACTTGCTGCTGTGCTAACACAGTTGCACAGTTTTCTTTTAGCTCAGAGCTCACACAGTATAATCCCAGATGTATGGTATAAACACACCAATGGTTTAAATTCACCAAAAAAAAAATCTCCACATTTTTATAACCATGATATACTAGAACCTGTAATCAGCTTGGAGATGTTGCATGTATAATGCCACCAACCAACTGCTATTCCTACTGAAATGATGCTGTTTGTAGAAAACTTACTGACATGAGATACATAACCACATTAAAGCAAATCTGTCTGCAGGCTTTATCTTGCTGCAATTTATCAGTGTATTAATACATTCCTACTTATTATGAAAAGTCATTGTCATTTTAATATAGTACTGAGAATGAGGTATATTTAAAGATTATGATAGGCAACGAAAATATTTATTAATATCAAATATATTTTATAATTACTGATGATCACTTTTCCAGAACTTGCAGTAGATGCATTTTGTTGTTTCTAGGAAGTTGCCGAATTGCAATTATCAGAAATTATTATACATATACACAGAGAAGCACATACACATTTATATAACTGATCTGAGGTATATGTACTTTATTTTAACCAGAAAAACAATCCCACCCAGCGAATCCCAAACCTCACTAGGTTACACTTTCTTCACCACATAGGCCAGCTTCAAAGTTTCAACCACTACATTTTTTAACGTACTAAAAGAGGGATAAAACAGCCAAGAACTCTTTCCTCCAAATTGCCCAATAAAAAGGTTTGGGGGTTTGTTTCCTTTTTTTTTACTATTTTGTTTTATGCAGGCAGAAATCTTCTAACACACTCTTTAAAACAGAGACCTTATAATAGTCTATGCAGAAATTATAGATTTCATGTCAGCCCTTTAAAACAAACACTAAACTGTAAAATGTCCGAAACCCACTTTTACAAACCAATGCACACTGAAGTGAGTTTTTTTTATCTTACTCCTAACTATCTCTGTATATTTCCTTTCTGCATTAACATTCTCACTAGATAAAGAAGTGCTACTCTAGCCCTAATACACAACTTAACATGTATGGGCTACACTATGGATTGATTTAGACAATCATTCATCATGTGCTAATTAAAACCAACTTTTTCTGTTTAATTATTGGTCTCTAATGATATTAGATGAAGACAATGTATTTCTCAAGGAGTTGACAAGTGCATACTCTTTGGCAACAGTGAAAGCTGTCGTACTCTCGGTGGTTTCAATTTTCTTTCAAAATTATGCTGGAAGAAGCACTTCTGCAATGCCTTGGGAAAAAATAAAATAAAAGTAGTGAACATCTGCTGATATTGATTCTGTGAATCTGAAACTTTATGAAACCATAGATGGGATGCATTTGACGAGCATTTTTCTGGAACACTTTCAGACTTAAGCAAACAACATCTGTTAATATTGATTTTTGGGTTACATTGAAACTTTCAGAAGAATTACAATCAGTGGGTGATTGAAAAGTGTTGCTATATATGTTAGAAGATCAAATACTAAACAAAGGTTTAAAGGGTCTGTTTCCCTTTAGCTTCATTAGTAATCTACAATCACTCCCCTCTAGAAGAAAATAAAAAGAATAAAGGTGAGAAAAACATTTGCTTTATTTAACACAGTAAAAGATCAGAGAATAAAATTAACATATATGAAAGTTGGTGAAAACGTCTGATGCAAAATTTTTCAGTTCTACAGCTGACATAAACATTTCCAAAGCTACATTATAATAAAAAAATAATTAAATAACTCCACTGAAGAGAAATCATCATGATAGCTGAAGAATCCTGTTTTGAAAAGACTTCTTGCAAAAAAAGGAAAATTTTATTTCCCTGATGCTCTATAGCTTTTGAATCATTAACAAAACAAAGTAGTACATTCACTAACTGTAACAAGAGGATCTTAAATTCCATTTGTTGGTGAACATATCAGTCCTGGTTTACTGATGCCAAAGGTATCTTCATGTTTGAATTTTTCCATTTTTCTTTTAAGTGGCATTTTCCTTTAACAGTGAACTTCCAGTGAAATGATCAATTTACTCAGCAGTCTTTAATTTAATAAATGATTCCGTACAATTAAAGTACACCTTGAAATATCAATATGATTTTTTTTTCATATTTCACTTATATAGTGCTTAGTTAACTCCAGTTCCCCTGCAGCAACTGGGCATTCATGTATGTGGTATTTTATGCAATGTTAGTAGCATACAAAACACTAAGGAACAGCAAATATTATAGGAAATCCATCAATCATGTACAATTAATAAAAACAGTTCTACAATAGAACATAGTTTTTAAGAAACTGTTTTCTGATGCAACTGGACTTGCCAGTCATTAAACAGAATTAAATCTCCTTCTCATGACCAAGGTAAGAATCATATGGAAGAACGTACTCTTCTGCCAACCTCCTACATCTCTTCCAGTCACAGATTAGGCCTGGATATGAACAGATAATGGTACTAATGAATCAACTTCAGCTAGAGGTCATACGACTTACATACGCTATCAGGTTTTGGCAAAAATCACCTGAATGCTACCACCTGTCTACAAAATAAGTCATTTATTCACAGAAAATATTTCAGAGGACAGAGTATCCAATTTTATAAATTTACTTTTTCACTCAAGTTCATGCTGCTTCTCTGTCCTACAGAAATTCTATTTGCACTTGAGAGATTTCTTGAAGTCAAATCCCAACCATATGGAGGTAGCAGTCAGTTCTATTTATCTTTCACACCATATGAAGTACCACCAGCTAGTCCAGTATCTTGCTGGTAAATCTAAGCAAGACATGGGTAATGTTAGTAGTCAGAAAGAAACACTTGACAGCACTGCGTGCTTCCTTCAGTGGAGAACATCTGTTTGCAAACCACCAAACTACCATGAAAAAATTCAGGATTTCTTGTTGATGCTGACAGTTGCCGTGTAGCTTGGACTACTATGTATATGTATACACATAGGAACACACAGACACCTCGTGTGTGTGTATGTGTATTCAAATACGTCTATCTTGCTACACAATACAGACTTTCCCAACTCCTGACAATTTTATTATATGCATTTTATAACATCTTCATTGTTCAGAACTTAGTTATCCTTAGATTTCTTCAGTCCAAAACAACATATCAAGGTTTTTATGCACCAGCCTTAAAAGAAGATGCAGCTGGTACCAAGTGTCTTATTTGTTCTGCTCCCTGGGGAGAGGAGAGCTGCCTGCTTTCTTCCAGGGGAGCCAGGCCTTCCTCGACAGCCAGCAAGCAACTACAAACTGGAGTACCACCACATCTTTGGGCTGAGAAAGCTCACCACTTTCAGGACCTAACGTAAAACAAGACTCATCAACTCTTAGTATGTCACAAAAGAGGCTTATGCCAGGAGTTACAGACATTTATATGAGGAAAGATAATTGAAATAATAAACACATATTTTAAGGAAAAACCTTGTTCCATCACCAAAAAATATTTCAAAGCGCTAATTTTTGAAGAAAAGTCAGAATGAAGGTCCTGCATTGAATGCTGGAAGATGCTCAGATAATACAGGCATGGAGCAGCTAAGAGATATAAAAGAGAAATGGCAGTTTTCAAGTATTTGTAGAAATGCTTTCATGGTTTATAGTTTACAGCAGCTCTGGCCATAGTCCAAAGGGCTTCTGAGGATCTGAATCAAAGAGTCAACATGGCACCCACCATTCTTCTATTCTTCAAACATAACATCAATCAGTAACCAAAGAGCTCTCCTATTTTATAAGCATACCTTTACAATACAACCATTGCACAAATTAAATGCTTTCATGTTGAGTGAGTGATAATGAAAACTGTAGACAAGAAAAAAAAAGTACATTCACTCATGATGGCATTTTTCCCCCATGCTATACAGTGAGAACACAATGAGGCCAGGAATATTCAAAAGACAGTGAGAATAACCAGGCAGAAAACTCCTGCTCACTGACCAAAGCACAATGCACTGCAATGCCTTCAAAAAAACATTTTTAATATATATATATTTATATATACTTACGTCTATATATATACACCTATATGTATACCTATATAAATATAAACCTATAAATATATACACACGCCTATATATAGATACATAGATACATTTTCAGACAAGAAGAACATCCCATGCTGTGAAACAGAAATAAAATGAGAGAATCAAGTAAACGCTCCATAAGACGACACTCTGTGCCTTCCCTCTCATACTTGGTTCCAAGGAGATTGACGTATTGGTCTAGACACCATAAAAATTGAAAGATACAGCCACGGAAAACAAAAGCATTCTCTGTTTGATCTTCTGCTTCTAACTCATGGGATTCATACATTTTAAAAAGGAGAATTTAATACTAATTACTATGTTAGAACCAGGACTGCGTTTTTAAGCTAAAGTTCATGCGATTCAAAGCTGACCTTCAGAATATAGCATTCTGCATTTAGACTGTGGATCTTATCTAAAGGAAAGTACATCTTTTCTCAGTAGAAAGCTTGATCAAACTGAAGCCAAAAAGAATGCCTGTTTACTTAAACTATTTCAGTATGTTTAATTACATTTGTTTAGTCTTTTATGGAAATGAATAGAACAATATAGTCTAAAAAAATAGGACATCAAACTGTTTTGTGCACTTCATATTAAAGGGCTTCCTATTTGGCTCAAGAACAGTTGGAAGTCTTATTTTATAAGGCTTCTTAGAGAGTAATTAAAACACTTCTTGTCACTACTGTTATTTTTCCAAACAACTCGAAGTGATTAAATAAAGACATGGAGTAGCTAGTATAAACCTTTTTAACACCAGCACAGGGAACGTACAGCCATGTGCCTTTTCTAAAAGCCATGCTCAAATTCCTTTTTCTCTGAGACATGCTTAAAAACTGTTCAGAGGAATGGGGGCTTTTTCTTAAATGAGTATTGTAAAAGTGGAAGCACTAAGTTACAAAACCATTCCTTCTGAGCTATTCACACATACGTGTATTTGAAAAGCTTTAGCAATCATTAATTAAAACTAATTTCATATACCAAATTTCATACATACTTTGCTTGGCCTGCTCTCAAACTTGTGCAAAATTGGCCAGTCCCTCAAAAAAAGTTATGTCTTTTGACACTGAGTAGTGTTTAGACAGATGGGGGGGAGCATGTAATTGAATTTGTCCTGTATTCTTTTAATGATGAAACAAGTAGCATCAGGCTGCTATCTATTTACTGATGTAGTACCCATGCACACAGAGCAAAAGATAATGGAGTAAGAAGTAAGTTGTAACTTCTACTGTCCAATAAGGACTAATTCTGTGATTCCCATTTCCCTTAAAGAAACTTAGAAAACTTACAAAGCTCTGAGCCTTAGGGTGTTGATAAAGTGTGGATCTCCACTTGAATCACCTTTATAGAAGGGTTTAGTAACTGCTAAGGTTGACACATTTAATGATATGGTTATCAATTTTAATTAGGGGAAAAATTAAGGGAAAAGTACTGGTAGTAGAAAAGTTCAAGAAACTCCTTTAGACTGTTTTAGAACAAAAAATTCCGATTTTATTTTATTATAAGCTTGCTTTAGTTGATTTACTTAGATTATATAGTACAACCAAATAAAAGATAAAAGCATTATCTAAATTACTATAGCTGTCATCTTTTAATCAAAGATTTCCACTTACTAACCTGAAACTTCTTTCCCCTGTTTTTTCACCCAGAAAATTTCTCAATTAGTGAGTTTGTCCTACCTGGCATGAAGACATATGCTGATAACTCAATCCTTCCCCGGACAGAATTCTTGTCCTTTGCACAGCTCTACTCAAAAGTTAAGCAGGAGAAATGCAACTGGCATTTAGATTCATACTGAGGGCATTGTGTTAACTGTCACTGAGATTAATACAACCTGCAAAAGGCATTGTGGTAGCTGGCAGTTAGATTTATATAGTAAGCTTAATGAAGATATACACTGTGTTTAAATGCTCCTGGACATTGCTTCCTCTGCTCCTCTGTCTAGTTTCCCAAAAAGTAGAGCTTGCCAATTATTTGAAACTGATATATCTTTCAGAAAAGAAATTGAACCACGTGCCTTTTTGCCCACTCCAAATATTTACTCTATTTTCCATGACTGTTGGCACCTGCATACTAAGTATATGCCTCCACTATATTGTTTCTAATTCCATAGAATCTTCCTCTATATTCTCTTTAAGGAATATTGTAAAAATCCTCACTGATTAAGCTCAGCAAGACCCTGTATTCAATTGGAAGGCATCTGGCAGTTTGCAGCAAGAAGACTTTGTAACCTCACAGCTAATAATTTCCCTGCAGATTCTTGGTGTCACTAGGCAGAGTTCTACTGAGATATGTAAAAAACAGCCTGGAGATGTTACATCAAATAGTTTGAAATAACAGTCCATCCACAGATTCCCATTGTAAAGTATCTGGGTATTTCACGGACTCAAGAAACATGAAATAACTTGTATCTTGATTTCAGCATACATGAAAAAGCTAAATGTATAAAGTGTCTGTATGTGTGCGATACACTCTGCCTAAAAAAGTATCAAGATTTCAGGACTGCTAAATAATACACCACTACTTATTAGTATGTCTTGATAAACATGTGAAATAATTTCCATCAAATGGTAAAAATTCCCCTCAGAACCATTGCTTCGGGTTCTCTGCAATTTCAGGCAGGTGCCACCTTACAGATTATATTTTCTTCGTATTTCCATGATACATAAGAACAAGAAACAAAATCTTTAAAAAAGCATAAAGAAAAACAGAGAAAATGTGTTAATACACTGATGTGGCTCTACTGCCACTGTGGAAGGCAGTGTCTTCATATATACACTTTGGGAAAGTACAGCAAGAATGAACTTCATATAATAAAAATAAAATGAAAGATATTACTTTGCTATTCTGTAACTTCTACTGACTAAGAGTTCTCAGAATGCTTTACAAACATTATTTGTGCCTTATAATATCCTTGATTATATTCATTTTTCTACTGGATATGAAAAAAAAAGTTAAGGCCGAGCATTAAACCCTCATTGTCCAGAGGTCTACATTTAGGCACTCCCTAAGTGACTTGGTTTTTAAAAATGCTGAATTGCAAAGGCAGCTTTGGCACAGATCTAGGCAACCTAACTTAATTTTGTACTATTCTGACAGTTTTCAATTCATTGAATTTATTTTAAAAAAGGTAATTTTGGTTTCTCATTTCTTCTCAAGATGAAGTTTTGGGTACCAGGCCTTACGCCCGTTCTTCTGTTCTAAATACAACACTCACTGAAATACAATGAATATACAAGCAGAGCAGCAGGTTCATGAAGGAGCAATGCCAAGACTAACAGAAAAACAGAAACAAATGCAATCAACAAAATACAGAGTAGCTCCAACAAAAGCTTGTGTTATAACTGGATTACATGTATATAATGTGTGAAGTACATTTTACCAACTATTTGAAATAATTTTTAGTATATGAAGCCTATTACTTTCTTTTTATCACAATAAATTTTTCTAGACCTAGTCTCCCCATTCTCTTGCAAATGACGAACACATAATAAATATCCTTCAAAACATTTTGAAAAAACTACCTTTGCAGACGACAGCTAATTGTGTCCTCTCCTACCTAGAATCTTCTTAAAGCTTTTCCAGTTGTTTTTGTGCTTTACATTTAAGGGAGTTATGGCTCCTATCTATAAGGAAGGGAGAAGATTAATATGCTAATTAAACTACATCGCACTTTCCTAATAAAATATTTTCTTCACTATTGTGAAAAAGACAAAATTTTGTCAAGTATAGCATGTCTGAAAAACAACTTAGCCGGGGGGTGTGTGTTATTATTTGTTTTTGAGATAATTGACATGGAATTCCATTTACTTTTAACTTCTCAATGCTTCTATCTTTAATGAAACTACTACTTTAAATATCAGTAAAACTTTTATCAAAATACATAGAAATTGTGAAAAGAATAAAGTCTGACATGTATTTCTGAGTATATTAATCAGCAACAATTTCTTACTCTTGCTGCTTCTTCTCTGAAATTTAGAATTAAATTTACTTGTGTATCATCTGGCTAATTGATATTTTATTTCCTAATTATAATTACAATGTTCTTTTCTAGTATGTGACATATTTGATTTTTAATGTAGTTAGAAAAAATGGGTGTGTTGCTTTACATTAGGTATGCATGATGTATTTGACTGACTTGTCTAAGCTGTGGTTTGGTGGTATTTTTTGGCTTTTTTTTTTTTTTTAATGGGAAATGTCATTCTGAAGACTAATAAATGTGATCAAATTTGAGATGCTTAATCACATTTAAGAATTCCTCAATGCCAAATTAACATCTTCATAATTGACAAAATACTTTGCATGTTTTAGAAAAGAAATTGCATTTTAATCAGTGGTTGAATGAACATAAAAGAGAGATGGAGGAAAAGACATTCCCTTCTTCACAGATCTCCCAAGCTGCATTTTTTACCTTCCAGTTTGAACTTCCTATTTCTTTGTTTTTCTACTCAAGATTTGTTTTTTACGCTGTACTACCAAAATTAGTTAAATCTGGTAGATTTTCAGGCACTAAAACTATTTTAATGATCAGAGGACATACACTTATGAATAGGAAACTAATTACTGGAAATTTTCTGAGATGAATTCCTTAAAATCACACAGAGAAATTACTGATATATTAACATTTTCTCCACTCAAGAATATGAAAATTCCTTTGTCTGAAAAAGCCGTAGTGTATGTGATATGTATGTCTGAATGAATATCAAAGAGCCTCTGCCTACGTATGTCTGCAATAAGATATATCGGCATAACCTATCCACCAGGTTAAGATGAACCAACCAGGCATTCTCAGTGGCATTCCCACTACAAAATAGAGGTAACTGATCTGCACAATATGATTCCAAGAAAGTCCATGTATCGCATACAACAAATTTTACGAAAGAAAAAACCCAGACAACGATACTGACTTCTTTATGATTCCAGGTCTAAAGCACTAAAAAATTGTAATCAAGATCCATCCTTTCTGATCAGAGTGGACTAGGAAAATCATATGTGGGTGGGCTGATCTGTGGTATGAAGTCTTTTCTTTATACTGCTTCTTTTCTTGCCATACCCTCACTTTAACTCATGCTATTGCCATAACTCCAGAATTGGTACGAAGAGTCTATCGGCTAAATCATTCATCGTCTATCAAACCCAGCAATATACAAGAGTAATTAATTCCCTGCTGAATGCTTTAAGTAGGAGGGGAACATATGGAGCTAGTATCTCTTATTTCAAATATTGATCTACTCACCAAGCCTAACTGTAAGTAAATAGTCATGCAGAAACTATAAGCATTATCTATATATCAGCCGTAATTCCTCAAGAAAATGTACTATGTATTCCCTTGCAAAAAGGCAAGAACATAATCAGATGTAAAAATTGGACTCTTGTGTTACTGATGTAAAGCAATGATGACTTTAAAGAAAACAAACCTGAAGAATTATCAAAACTGCTTTTTATATTTTCCTGAAGGGTATTTCATATCAGCCATGAGTTCTTATTAGAATTCACTTTTTAAATTATAATATTTGAGTATTCACGTATAATTTATCATCTTGTTCATGGAGATGCATGATTAATGAAAGGAAACTGTAAGGTAATTGAAAAGTACTAATAAAATTTAATATATTAGATCTGTTATTTTTAATTTTCCAAAGGATCATCAGAAAGCCCCTTATCACTTAAATGGAGTCTCTTTAAATGACCACAAGATGAATATTATGGGCTTCAACCCCTATCAGTGATTTCAAAAGGAGCAGGGCCTTACACATGTAGAAGTCCTGTCAATTATCTTTTCTGCCACTGTTTTTTGCCCAAGAGAGTCCTTTATTATTGGATCTCAATCTTTCTCTCAATGGAAGATTAAAAACCAAAAAGCCTATTTATGTGAACTGCAATACTTGGCTCGTTTAGCATGAGAAACCAAATGGATTTGGAAGTAGTTCTGTTTATCTAAACTGGGACCAAATTAACTTATTATTTAGTGTGCATTTGTACCAGTTCATTTTATTCAGACCAATAAATCATGTCTCTTATTTCTCTGGAATTATGCACACCAAAACATGTGTGCAGACCGCACACAAGTGGAAGGGATGCATGAAACCAGAAAAGATACTAAGCTGCGTATTCTCTCCCAATATCAATGATGGCTCAGCATGATGAACTGCTTTATTTCCAACCAGAGCGCTGTGAATGACTGTAACATATCTTTGAAGATGTTACAAAAATAACACTCTCGTGTTTTTAATTTTTCAAAGGTCATTCCCTTCAGAAATACGTGAACTTCTATAAATGACAAATAATGCCTAACGATGAACAACCAGAGATGAACAGCCAGCTGGCTTATTGATATTCAAAGCTGACTCAAAAGACAGCTTCGTAACAAAGGGAAAGGAATACATAGCATAAGTATGACACATGGGTTCAACTGGTAAAACACACATCAAAGAATATCCTGGGCACAAAAAGGAACTGTTTAATTAGCAGCTTCAAGAAGACTGACCATTTGCATACTGAACAAAAACCGAGTTATCTGTGTTCTGATCAAAGGCATTTGGATCTGAATGGTCAGGGATTATGTATTATGTATCAGTCAATTACGCATTAAAGCACAAGTCTGACTCAGAAATGCTCAATGTTTGCTCACAGAAACATGTTTCCTTAATCAGTGGAGTTCAGAGATCTTTTACCATAATTGCCATACCAATGAGTTTGGTGGACAGACACAGTTCTGATGTAAGAGCAAATCTGTTCTAATTAAGGCTACGGGGCTAAAGGAGGTAGTAGCAAAATGTAGTTAGTGCTTTTTTTTTTTCTGCTTTTTTTTTCTTTCTTTATATATACTTTCTGTAATAATACAGATGCTGGGGAAGAATAGCTCAACAAGCATTGATAAATCCTTCCTTTTATTCCAGCTGAATTATTTCCATTTTATTTTAGTATCACCATGTGTGAAGTCTCAATAGCTGAACAACTTGCTTCTGAAACCTTATTTGTCCCATGGTTCTTCTAAAATCTGAGGTCGATATTGAGAATTAGCTTCATATTTACAGGGTTTGAAACGTACATGTGCGACTGGTGCAATCAAGATGCAATTTCATACAAGCTACTGCAAACTAATAATGAGGTTCTCAGTGATGTGAAGATTCAACTGTCAGTTCAAAGCTTTCATTTTCGAGCTATTCCATTTGCTAGAAAAAAAGAACATTTGGAACAATGTTTGTAAGCTGCATGATAAAGTATCCTGAGGGATCTGAGCAAAAGCAGTTAACAAAGAAACCATCTAAAGAAGAACTTGTGTCATTTGCAATGATGGCACAGCAATGCAGATCTCTAATATATTTTTACTTCCACAATTAAAATCACACAGCTCTTCTACATAACCTATTATCATTAGATTTCAAAGCACTTTACAATGTCTATTGTCATCAACCATCAAAACCACAAACCTAATTGTTCATTAGTAGTGACTATTATGTTTATGCAGTGCTTTGGCAGTGAAATTTCTTCCACGTAGTATTTGTGGCTACATCTATACTAGTTAATTATACTATTCCCAGGCAATAAAATACGGTCCTGTATATTGTTAAAATAATCCAGGGAATGTTTCTGGCCTAGTCCAATTTGTACTCGCCCAAATAATTCCCAAGCCTAAGCTGGGAGCTGGAGCTTTCCAGTAATGACACCCAAAAGGCCATTCACATGCAGCCACCCTGTTTTGGCAGGTAGGAGACTTTATTAGCGTGGGGTTGATCTATGCCAATTGGCCTCAGTGTCTGGGAATCTTCCCAAGCATGTTTAATTTACTAGTGTCAATAGCCTGATAGACCAAGAATTAATTAAACAATTTGGCCATTTTATGCAATCTTGTTCTTCAGTGGCAAGAAAAAAGCTGGGTGGGGGAACAAAGAAATAATATTTTGGGCATCTCAAACTCTTGGGAAAGTGAAATGAAAACTTAATAATGTCTTATACATTAGCTTAATATTACCTATTATTGACATAACATTTTGTCCTTTTAAATAGATATTGTTCTTTCTACGAAGTTTTAGGTTTTGGTTAAAGGGTAATTTGGTCTCTATTGCCAATCAGGTCTACTATATTTTCCTCTTCCAAATGAAGTGTTAGGTGAAAGATGAGGTTTTGAGAGTATTAGACATCAGAAAAATTGTTAAATGCTATTAAAACAGCAACGTGCAAATTATGCTTTCACCTCTTGTGATGCTTTAGATTGTAACACTGGAAAAATAAACAATTAAATACCCCTCCACTCCCTGCACACTGAAAATACCTATTAGAGGTTAACTCACAATGTCCCGAAGAAATTTGTGCAGAACACTGCTTTGTTTTGCTGTAGATTTTCTAGGCAGATCAAGTTTGTCAGAATTTTTCACGATTTAGGAAGTTACAAACAGTTGAGTCTATGTTTACAGAATGTAACAAACTCTGCTAACTTTTTTTAGGTAGGCTGGTAGATACCCATTCTCAGCTTGAGGGAACTCAGTCCAACACCGTACCCTTTTCGCAACCCAGGTACCAGGCTGCATGACGTAAGAGACTCGTGCGTTGTGAGAATCTCCCTTATTAATAGGTTACAGAAAGGTTAAGTGGGTTACAGAAAGAACCCTCCCACATGAATACAAAACCCCCCATGATTCTCACTGCCTCATTCTTTATTTTATACAAAGCAAACCAGATCCACCAGATGCCTATCACTGAATAACATAAACCTTAGTGATTAAAAAACTCTCTGGAAAGTGGGAACACAAGTAGCTAATCTTATTATATTGTAGGAACCAAACCCAATTCTCTTATTTTCTAACTGAGTACCCTAACTACTGAACTATTTGATGAGAGGAATATCTCTTTCTGCCTGGCAGCTTTCTGAATATAGCCTTTTATCTCCTTTGATTTTCTTACAAGTGCTCAAAAATATAACAATCCATTACATGGCTAATGAAACATTTGCTATTAAAAAAAAAAGGTATTAAAAAATTCAGGAAGCAAAAACATACTGAAAAAATAATTTCAGTTTGACACAATTTTTCTACCAGTTTCTGGATTCAGGTACCAAAAATTAAAATAAATAATTAACTATTTATAGAGTTCTAGATAAGAAAAATTCTATAAGATATGTGTCTCTTCTCAAAAACTACTTTCACCTCAAAAAAGAAAAAAAAGCAAACCAGAACCACATGACCAACACAGGAGGACTTTGTGAAGTATATTAACAACTTCTTTTTTAAAACAGAAGAGGATCATTTTGCTTTTTGGGTTTCAGTCCAGCTGAACACACTATCAGCAAGTGACCAATCTCTAAATCCCTGTTCCACAGCAAATTGCAATTTGGTATTGATTCAACAGGATCAAGAGCAATGTGTGCTTTGAAGACAGAGAGAAGTGGGGAGGAGTTAAAACATGTTTTTAATGTGTGCACGAAGCCAAACCCAGACTCCAAGTACTGCAAAGTAAAGACTCATTTCTCCTTCTTACTACTCAGTTTTAAATCCAGGGCACGTTTTTAAAAGCATCTGAAGTGACAGAAGAATTAAACTTCCTTTCAAAATAGTAATAAAGACAGAAGTTAAGTTTTAAAGGAAACGGATCTTTAACAATAACTTTAACCTCCAGAACAACACAACCAGAAATCTTCAATAAGATTAAAATCACGAAACACACCTGTGGATTTTTTTTCTTTTTTGGTTTCAAGAATCATTTTTACTTTGCAGCATTGATCCCCATAATAACTCCTGCTAACGTGTAGTTGTGAATTGAATGAACTCATATCATCTGCTTTGATTTAAATATTGATTCTTTGTAATGTATGAGAACAGCTGCTTTTTTGAATTCCCTTCCATCCTCCTTATTACTAAAAACATCATCAGTTTAGCTATGGGATTTTGATGCTTAAATAGCATTTCAACTAGACAATCTAATGAACTCAGTCAGAAAAGATTTATTCACCGAGATCTGAGGAAAATACAATCCACATTTTCAAACATTGACTTACCAAAACATGACTTTGGGAAGTTACTTGATATTATGGCAGGGAGAATTGCCTGTACCTGTAAACCTGAAACCTGAGTGTATAATTAAATTGATAAATAAATGGAATGGGTTAAAAAAAGTTCTTCACCTAACTAGAAAAAGTGTTTAAAATCAAAAACTGGAAAGCACAACTATTTCACATTACACTCCAACAAAGAATTGATGCCTTCAAAGGATTAAGAGACGGAATCTGCCTCCCTAGTATTAGGACTCTTTACAGAAAATAGTGAATAATTATTGTAGATAGTGCTGTAACAGACACTTCTCAGCTTCTCAAGTGAAAGGCAGGCAAAACACGGTGCTTGAGAAGTGGGAAGGGATGCCTTAAATCTTCTCCACAACAGCTATGACTAATTTCGTAAGTAAATCTGATTATTTTTATGTATAGTAAGGACAGTTTTATCTCATTTGTAAATTAGGCATTTAAGCTAAGCTGATTTCCAAGGTTTCCAGACTTCATATTCTCTCAAACATCTACCTTCATATGAAATGTATAGCTGTAAAAGTTCCTTCTCCTCTCTTTCAAGGGAAGACTAGATGGCTATTAAACAGGTCTGGTGAGATAAACCCCACCCAGTTTGTATGGTGATAAATTAAAAAATTCAAATAATTTCCAACATAATCTATTTTCTCTGAGTAAACCAGGTGTGGGTCAGAGGCATGTCTGCCTCAGCTTTGTCTACCTTGAATTAAAATTCCAAATATTGCATATCATGCATCATTTTCATATAAATCAGCAAGATGAGATAAAGGCAAGGTTCCTTGTCCTCCATTGTCTTTCTTAGAATGCCACTTCAAGTTAGCTAAATTCAGCTGGCTCATTCAAACACAAATCTGAGATTTTTTTTCAAAGTGAAGACAAGGTCTAAGTGATTTGTCCTCATATGTCCTCTCTCCAGCTACACTGTAGGCTGTACCTACAGAACTTTGACTACCTCAGTAAGTTATGCCAAGGGCAGGATATGAATGTAAAATGCTGTTGGTATATCAATATACAACTCGGGTGAGATGTTATTCTCTGAGGCGCATTCCTTCTTCTAACATGCATCACTCTGGAAGCAGCTGAAGTTACATTGAAAATTCTAGTTATTTCAGAATAAAAATATCCAAATAGGCGCTTTCCAGTGCAGTTACTATAGTAACTGTGAGAGTGGGAAATTAATTCTAGCTCTCTAACAAGAGTCAAGAATAACCACTTTCCATTACATATGCATAACGATAAAACTATGTTAGCTCATATAAAATAATAATTATGAAAATTATTTTTTCATGAAGTGGATTTTTATTTTTAAAAGAGATCTTGAGCAAGCAAGCAGAACCAAACTGTAAAAATACTCTGCACAGTGAGCTAGTTATGTTATCAAAAACTTTGGAAAATGTATTTTTTTTTTTTTAATCTCAGACTGAAAGCACATTTTTGGCAGTACCTCTGCTTTTTTGCCTTCTTCTGTGCCTGCAGATTCTAGCAAACATGAAGCGTAGATGATCTATAAATTTCTACATGGTGCCACACGCATCTCAATGTACTCACAAGTACAACTTCCAAAAGATCTGAGTAAGCAAGAAATGCATCATCTAACTCTCAGCTGGCAAATATTTTGTCAGGTAAGAGTTAAAAGCATTGGATTGCACCATGCAGATTTATAATGCTTCTGCTGGGTATGGTGTCAGTAGCTGTTCCACAGTCAGTGGGCTTTATATGGTGTGGTATGTTTAGAGCAAACCTTCTGCTTTTTATTTTCCTTTCATTTTTACTTTGCTGCCTGAGTGCTTTCTCTCTGAACTAGGAAAAGGCATCCACATGAACTGTCTGCAAATCCTTGCAGCTTAATTGCTTTCATCTGGGGACTTGTTATTGTTAAATTTAATAGACATTGGGGTGTTCTCTACTGAGACCTTTAATGTGTTTGGGGCCTTAGAGATCTCTGAAGAAAAATGGAACTTATGGAGAGAAAGTCAATGGTCCACTGACTAAGGAAAATCATGCACCTGCTAAAGAACATCTTTCTTTTAATATTACACCACGGTCTTTGGGTCCTAAAGGACCAGGGATGACAGGACTAATTTAAACCTTTTAGTCTTGCTGTGATTGCAAGATGACGTCCAGCATGAATATACCTATAATTGTTTGTGAAGTGACATAGAGGAATATTTTCTTGTATGTATTTATGCATTCCTAACATACAGATGCAGAGTTCCATATTATAAGGGTGGGTTTTTTTATAACAAAGAAATAATTCATACGGGATTCTAGATTAGTGGTTCCATACTTTAAATTTTGATTTTTTAAGGAAGTATAACATTAACTCTACTTGGATCATGTTTTCTTATCTAAAGATTCACAGATCACTGTAAAAAGGACAGATTCAAGTTATTACTTCCCCAGAATGAAAGCTGGTTCTGCAGGAATTTTTCTAGCTGCAGCACTGACCCTGTGTTATAAACCCACACCTAAGTGAGATTTGAGTCCTGTCTTCTAGCAGAGATGTTTCAAGCAATACAGATTGGAGCTAAAGATGTATCAAACTGAAGACTGCATTCTGTGCACGTGGAACCTGTACAAAAGTGCCTTCTGACTTGGGAAGAAGATTCTTAGTAGTTCAGGCAGCTGAGATTCTAGTTCACCTTAATGCTATCAAAGCTTTTTTCTATTCATATGAAGGTATGTCAGGATTCATTGTCGGGTTTCATCCTTTATAATCTGGAGTTCAACATGTATTTTGGTTTTCTGGTATCTTAATCTGCCCCAAATCAACCAATAAATATTGAGAAATTAAGGAAAAACCCTGTTCTTGTGAGATTACCAGCCTGATTTCCAACCTAATGATGTTCAGCTAAGCAGCCGGTTTTGAAAGCTTATCCATAGCAAATGTATTGAGTTTTATACATTACTTCTATTCTGTAATAAACTATTCTGCCTGGAAGGAATTACACAAAGCCACTACTGAATGAATCATGCTGTGCTCTGTAGTCAAAAAACAGGTATTAAAGTTTTTCTCCTTT
Organism: Gymnogyps californianus; assembly: GCF_018139145.2. Taxonomy (NCBI): domain Eukaryota; kingdom Metazoa; phylum Chordata; class Aves; order Accipitriformes; family Cathartidae; genus Gymnogyps; species Gymnogyps californianus. Next base: position 4,832,451 of record NC_059479.1, read on the forward strand.
TAGCCAAATAGTTGGCTTGTTTACATAGTTGAATAAAATAGAATTTAAAAGGTTAAAACAAAAAGCAACCACTAATACAAGGAGAAAACATGGGTATGGAACGAAGAGATGTTTTTCAGATGAGAGAAAGAAGCAGATGGAAAGCTGATGAGGCAAAGAAATGCCAACCTGGGACTTTATCAAGCCATCCAGGTGGCAAAGCAAAGTGTTAGAGCTTAATTCCGCAAGATACTGAGAAATTCTTGAGATTTTATGTTCCCCAATCATCCCTACGGATGAAATATTACAGCAGGCAATTAATTTGTACACTGTTCTTTATCAATAGCTTGTTAGGAGAAATAAAATACAAGAACTTTTTGAGAAGCTGAATTTCTTTTAGAGTACCTTTGGTGATAGCTTTTGAAAATTCCATAGAAAGGAGGCTTGTTTTTGACACATTCAGAGAGTAAATCTGAGCTATATTTTAGCAGCCCTGATGTGTAAATATACCAGTTCCATTCCAGAAGTGAAAATAATTTAGAAGACTATAGCTCTGATAAAGCTCCTAGAGTCTTAGATGAAAGACAGAAAATAAAGATGTTGGGGTCCCTTTTATCTGAAAAGAGAAGGTATTACTGTGAAATATTTTGGATTCTAAGGACTGTCATCTTTAGAGAGAACAAGACTTGTTCAAAACGGTGCTGTTGCAAAAATCTTTCTCTGAACTTCCATGTAAAACAATCTCTCAATGCTCAACCACTTTCCTTGATCTACCACAACTTCCCTCATTTGCATTTGCCCTCCCATGCCTTTATATCTGACAGACTATAACCTGCCTGCATGTGCAGACCACAGGAACAGTTGTTTGGACTTTCTTTTCTCCATAATTTTACAATACACTTTTATCCTCACAGCTACTGGTAAGGTCACACAGGTTTAGAGACTCCAAAGTGTGCAATAAAATTGACTATGCAAAGAGCATCAATCTCCATGCATGCAAGATGATCTTGTTCATACAGCAACAAGGGAGAAATGAGTGACAAGTCTCATTTGAAAGGCTATAAAGAAAAGGGAATGGTTAGGAAAAACCACACGTAAGAAAAAGCATCTGAATGTTAACTCCATTTAAAATATTTTAGATATGATTAAAAGAAAAAAAGTATTATAGAAACTAAAGAAAAAAGGATTTGAAAAAATGACTTGTCATATTTTTATCATCAGATTCTTAACTTACCACCTATGGAAAAACTATGCAAAACCCAAAAGAACAGTGTAATTCTTCGACATTTTGTGAAAACTTCAAATTCTACTGAAGTCAATGGGTGCTGAAGGTACTGAGGCACTTTATAAAACTGAGAGTGTTAAAGGCAAAGAGTGGAGCAAGACTGGAGTCAGTTCTATCAACTCTGATACCTGGTGACAGTCTTCCCACTGTTACACTATGTAATTATTTCTGTTTAGGTTTATTTCTAAAGTAACAGGAAACTGAAACTTTTTTTTGGGGGGGAGGATTTTTCTTTTCTCATTTTCCCTTTCTTCTTCTTAACTCATGCAGAATTAGGAAAATTTCCCTGGGAAATACATCCCTTGGGGAATATGTATTCATTAGTAGTTCAACTGCAATCCCAGCACAGTAGAAACAGCTGCATCTCAGTTCTCCCTTAAGAATTGTGTTGTCTTTTGACCTAAGAGGCTAAGAAAATACATAGGAAAACAAGTAGGAAGTATTATAGAAAGGTGCTAGCAAAATAGCAAGCAAATAGAAAAGATTTCTAACAAAAACCATGACTACTGTGAAATATGTATTTAAAATTTGACTCAGTTCTTAAACAGAATAAACATCAATTTGCCAGTTGTCATGTGTCTCAGAACCATTTATGCCATTTATTCTGAAGCATCACATTTATTTTCCTGACCTGCTGTGAGAAAGGGTTTGAGATGTTACTGCCACAGTTGAAATATGTTGCCATATTCAGCGAAAAGATTCAGCATTATGCTGCACATAATAAGCTTCACCACTCATCTTACAATTAGTCATGTTGACACATTTTTATAAATTAGACCTAGCAATCATTTTCAGATGAGACATTTTCCCTGCAGAAGGAATCCTTCAGCTTTGCAGGAAGCATCAAAAGTCAGAAATTTACTACAATAGAAAGCAATTTCTGTTATGGAAAAGAGAAAGCTGCCTTTTGTACATGCCAAAAGGAAAATGAAATGTGAATCAAATTTATGATGGCAACAACAAAAACATTATTTTCTTCAAGTGAAGAGACATTGCACATAGCCTAACACTTCTTCTGGGCTAATTGTTCAAGTTCTATATATCATAGTATAACCAGAGGTAAACCAAAGCAAAACAAATTCCACTAATGAGTATGGCCCAGATTCTCAGAAGGCACAAAACAGCTTAGTTACATTAAACGCAAAAGCCATAGCAGCTATTTCAGATATGCAGTTGGTATCACTAAGCCCGAGAAAGAGCTAGAAAATGACAAAATAATACTTCTTCTGTACAAGTCTGTTTTGACTGATGGATTTCTGATGAATTTCCATTAAATATGAAATACTGTGCTAGGTACATATTTTTAACTGCCTGGTAGTTAATTTTACAGTTTTGAGCTGAAGACCTGGAGCTCTTCAGTGAAGTATGTAACTACAGCTAAGTAATGTCTGGTTAATTTTTCCTCTTTTAAACACTGATAAATACAAGTTTAAGAAAGCCCTGCTGGCACCTCTTTAAGCAAATACTTTCCATATTTATATACCCAATCTGAAAGAAATTGCAAATTACTACAGAATACCACATTATATTAGTTATAGCACCTCTGTGGAGAAAATATAATTCCTACAATCTGAAAACATTTAAAAATTACACAGTCACACATCTGAAGACTTTGGATTTGTGAAGGTCAATGCACAATTTTCACTCTTTTACTCATATGGTCTGTTTTATTCATATTCCACAGTGGATTCCAGCAGGGTCCCTTTTGCCAAAGGCTGTCTTTCTTCAAGTCTCACCCGCCACATAGAAATCTTCTAAAAAGACTCTAGCTTTACTCTAGCAACTGGTGATGATGATAGCTTCGCTGTTAACAGCTTGCTTTATTCTGTCCTGACCTTGTGGTTTACTCTGAGAGCTCCACAAAAATCACCGCAGAAATCTTTTCATCAGCATGAAGAATTTTATGTGCATTATGAAATGAATAGTGTAGCACTGACAGTGTGAGACATCATCTAACTTCAGGTTACAGTTAATTTGCATTGCAATTTGTTTAAGGACTTTAAAGACAGCTATGCATTCAGGTTTGACTGGAGTGTCACTTGGTTTTAAATTTTGTTGTAAAACTTGCAAATACCTGTTATTAACTTCCAATCTTTTGTTCTAACTATTACATCCAATCCCAGAATAATGAATTCTACTCCACAGACAGCCCTGGTAGCCAGTTTTATAAGTCTATCAACATGCCCAAGTATATTTAAACAGCCTGGAGTGTGACAAACTAAATAAAATGATCAAAGAACTTCAAAGTGTCATAGCACCTCACAAGGCAGATCTGTGCAAAGGTATCAATTCTTACTTTGCAAATATTTGCAAGTAAAAAAGAGATTTCCATGAATTTGTCAGAAGGCAAAAAATGTCACTTCTCCCAGTAAATACAATTTTTCATTATGACAGCAGTAAAAATATAGAGTGGTATATGTACTCTGAGCTCTGCATATCTTGTAAAAATGAATGAGATCATTATAGCAAAATCATAGGAAAATAATTATGGAAATAACAGGATTTTAGTGAGGCTTGTATTTTTTTCTTACTTTTATCACAAACACTTTTTGAACACACAAAGTACTGTTTTTGATTTTAAGTAAACTACTGTAATTTCAAAATAACAATATTGAATATTAAAAGTCATGAGAGGAGTTAAAGCCTCTCAATAAAAATAGTAAAAGGCACAGATTTCTCCATCCAGAGGTTACAATGCTACTATATCCAGGATGGCTCTACATCCTCAGGCTATGTACCTACAATGCATTATTCTTAACAAAGAATAACCAAACACAAAGCTGTCTGATAGAGTGGGATATCAGCTTCAAAAACGGCAAGGGAGGGGGAGTTGTACTTTGCCACATCCAGGAACCTAAAGCTTATGGCTTGTATGTTTTTTGTGTATGCTTTTTCATTCCCAGAAATAAAGGTTTAGGTTCCTGGACCTGGTTAAAAAATCCTCTGTATTTTTAAGCTGATATCCATATATCTCTCTCTATATATGCGCACTGCATATAAATTCCTTCTCTATTTTTCTTCTGTTTTCAGAAAGGCAAATCTGTCTGCTTCAGAGAAAAACAAAAATTCAGTACCCTTATTTTATTATTTAAATATACAGTTGTAAACTGTGAACCTACTAAGGATAAGTCTATTCTGAAAGCATTTTGAGAGTACAGTGTTTTGATTGTGAATCACAATATGATTAGCTTTTCTTTCAAAAGAAAACTAATATGTAATGGGAATATGGTGCCTGTATCAATTTGTACACAGATGTATGTACATTACAGAGACATATTTTAACACAGAAATGTGAATGTATACACGACCACAATCACACAGAGAGTCATTTATACCTATTTGTTTTTTCTAATGTAACTTATAAGCGAAATCTATTTGGCATGACTGTGGAGCATGATTAAACTGTTTTATTGGATTATTATTCAACACGTTTATTATGGTGGTGCTGAAATAGTAGCCACTGTGATTGTGTAGATAATTTGTACCTTAAGTATTTGCAATCTAAAGAGAAAGGACTGACATTGTGTAGGGAAAGGGAACAGCAACCACAGCAGAGTGAACACTGTACAAATGACGTAACTCATTTGAACTTGTGAGTTGATTTAGGAGGAAATTAGGCTACTGGAAAGGAAACTAAATTAGTCATATGAGGCTGAGAAGACATGGGGGGAAAGGGAAGTTAAGATAAAGACAGATGTTAAATGACGTTGAGCAGAAGGAAGGATTGTAACAACCAGCCAATGTGTAAGCCCAGTTGAAAGAACAGCATTCTCTGAAAAGTTCCATTTGTATCCCCAGTCCCATACTGGGCCAAGACCCAGACATGTCTTCTTTTCCTCTATACCCACAGTCAAGTTTTCATGAAAATGAAATCTGACTGCACTGAATGGGAGCCATAGCACTCTTTGGAAAGTACTATCTGCTGTTAGTGTTGCTTTCATTCTTACTGGCTGTTTCTCTTCCCTGTGAAGTCTCTAACTTGCTTCTTCCTGAAGTTTTCCTTAGGGACATACGATGAGCAAGCGGTTGGCAACAACAAAGGGACACGGCTGTGAGCCATGCCACAAGCTGGCACCTGGCTCGCCCAGTGTGGTGCTAATGAAGATACCTGCCTGGTCTACAGCTGTGCGATAAAACCTGTGTAGCAAGCTTTTGTGGCTATCCTGTAAGCCACTAGCATTGACTCAGCTGGAATAAATCAATATGGCACACCACTGTGTCGTCTCTATCTATACTCACCTTTGCAAAGTATATAAAAGGGGGATATTGCTGCAGAAGTCAGTGTTTATAGGGTCTTGGGAAGACAATTTGCTGTGGCTGGGTCCAGCGAGATGTGCCAGGGTAGGGAAATAAGCATAATTTTGTGCTGTATGTGTGTGTGTATTTTTACTTGTACACAGTCTAATAATAATTTATCAATTTTACACACCATCTTTAGAAAGAAAGTCCTTACACTGGAAGAAAGCATAAAAAAAAATCAGTTCAGTAATGGATAAAAAAAAATTAAACCTTAAAGCCAAATCAGGGTATATGCAGTGCACGTATAAAGTTTTGTGTTTAATTCAGCGATTGGGTGATCCTGTGCAGAGCATTAATCTACTGTCTTGCTACTATAGCTAGCTACAGTAGTTGTCCTTCCCGCCCCCCCCCCCCAATTTCAATTCATCACCTCAAAGTAAATTAATTGGAAAACAAACAGTCATTAAAAGATAGAAATAAAGTATTATGTACAATGAACGTCAGAGGTAATTTATCTCCCTCAACAAGCCCTATATCAAAACCCTTAAGTATTCATCACTACTGATACAATCTAGGAAAGAGTTCACTATGATGTTACATACATTTGTGATGCGCACCCTTTTAGCAACATGGTTCCTATTTTGAGGAAGTTATACTATTTGGTAATTCTCCTATTTATTGTTGTTGGTTTTGTACTGAATCCTCTTTTTTTTTTTTTTTTTTTTTAATTTGAACTTATTTTTACCTCTCCTAATTCACTGCCTGTGAAGAAATTAAAGGAAATTATTTTAGAAGCTCTATAAGGTACACTTTACAAATAGAAACATTTAATGCTTAAGTAGAGATACAACTTTTATCATGTATCTAGTGCAGAAAAACTAAAACTGTTACTCAGAAACACGCTTCCTTAAAATTGTCTTATATACTTATACTTCTCTGAGTATCAGAGCAACCAATATTGAAACTTTTTAACCATGACACAGAAAGCCCAACACTTACTTTTTAAGTCCTTAGGCTTTTGAAAATATCAGTATCTGCAGTATTTGATGTTCAAAGATGTTCTTACATTTGTAACCAATAATTCCTTTGATAACTGCTCTGCCTTTATGTATATGTGTGCATATAGATGTGTGTTCATTTCCTGGATCCCCGAAGCAAATATTTTTAGACTATTGTTACATGCAGATACATTGTTTCTCTAAGAGTCCAGAAGTGGAATGGACTGGGGGCTTATTCACTACGGGAATCTTACCTGCATGAAAGAGCAGTATTTTTTTCTTACATTTTCCATTTAAAAAAAGTCAAACATGGATAATAAACATGTAGAGTTTCTGACAGATTGGAAAGACCAGTCCTTTCAGCCCCAGAGGTGAGTAGAACAAATTCATAGGAGATTTCAATTTGGATGTGCATTGTGAGTCATTTCTACACTGAGAGAGATTTAATGCCAACATCAGTTGATTCACTACTGACATCATCTCAGAATTTCACCTGTTATCCCCTGGGAAGAGCGACTCAGCCTCTAAGTTTACTTCAGACTGATTTTTATTACATAAAAACAGTCATTGAGTAATTGTCAATATAATTAAAAAAAATCATTAATCGACATGGTGGATTTTAGGCTAATCCATTGACGAGAAGCAAGCAGACGTTAATTAAAGATTCCTCTGACTACACATACCTCTGCCAGGAATTCTCACACTAATAAAGAAATCACTTCTAAAGATTTTTTTTCCATCTTTCTAGCCTTTGGCTCCTCTCTTTTGTCACATTAAGCCTCACTGGTCATCATTCTCACCAGTCCTCCTTTATATCACTCTATCTTCAGCTTCTGGTTTTCCACTCCATCCTTGTCCAGTTTTACAAAAACACCTCCCCCAAATCACCTTGCATTTAAGAAGCTCTTCAGCTCCAGGAGAAGAGGAGATGATGTGTTATAAGAGTCCTATTTTTGCCTCTAAGCCCAGTAGTCCTAGGGTAATTGCCAGAATTATAGTGGCTTTCAAGTTGAGTTTACAAAATCAAGCTGGTTTCAAAGCAGCATTTACTGCTCCATAACTTCATCTAATCCCCACAGCTACTGACATAAACTAATTGCATGTACACATACGATCCCATTACAAATGGTGCAATCCAGATGGTGCCAATCTGGGACTGCAAACAGAGTTCCAGTGCTGTCAAATGCATGCCAAGCTTACCTGCTGCATTTACATCTCTATTCCTACCTCTTTATCACAGACATTTCCTATTCAACTGGTTGGGCAACACAGTAAAGCCATATAGTTTTAAGTCCCCATGGAAAACATTGTCCAAATAATGTCCCAAGAGACCCTGACAACACACCAATGCCTGAAAAGTCTTAGATTTTGTTTTAAATCTTCCTATCCTTACTATTGTTATCATTATTATCACCACCACTATTTATTATTAATTCAGCAGCACTTCAGAATTCCTGTGATGAGCAATAACCTAGCTGCGGCAGAACCTGAAATCACAGGTAGAAAAATACAGTTCATACCTGAAAGAAAATACAGTATGCTCTTATTTAAGTCTAAATAGAATATGCAAACTAACCATCCACATGGCTTGTGGTTTCTTCTATGTCTATCATCTCATAAACTAAGTAACTAGTAACCTAAAACATATCTACACACCTTTATGCAGATACACACATACCGCATATGCAATTACTTTAGAAGAAATTCACTGAAGGATGTCTGATATTAAAACTGATCTTTACTACTCAATCTCTCAAGAAATCTCCAAAATAAAACAAGTGAAACAAAAAGTAAATAAAACAATTCTCACATCCATTCACTCTTTGCTTCTCTGTAGAAAATATGTTCGGGAAATCAAACAGACCTTTAAAATTTAAAAGCGAAAAAGTTTCAGTGAAAAAAGGAACACACTTCTATGCTGTGGTCCTTTAACTGAAACTGTCCCTTGGGCTTAAACCCTAGGTTGCTGGCCTGAGCATCCCAGATGATTTCAGTGTATATAGTATCAAAAAGAAAAATGAGTAGTCCTTCATAATATAGAGGTTCAAACATGTTGTAAGTTAAAACAATACTTTAATTATACCCTTATGAAACTAGGAGATAGCTTATGTCGTAAGCCAGAACACATATGAAGGACAGGAAGTGTATGCATGTAAGGATATGTTGTACTACATAAAACTATTAAAATGGGCTATAAAAAAACTTGGGAAATTTTAATATTACAAAACAGCATTCCTCAGGATGAAAAGAACTTGAGGAAGCCATATGAAGTAACTTTGGTTGTATGCTTACTGCTTAAAAAAAAAAAAGCTACAAGCTGCAATGAGTTTGACGATTTGATCTTTGTTTGGAGGCAAATAGATACGGGAAGTGTCAAGCAATGTTTCTCCTTCAAAAACAGAAGAGTCACTTCTAAACTTACTCTTTCATAATTTAATAAAATACTAATAAATACTAAGGGAAATATCTGTATTTGTACAGTCATACTGTGAAGGATGCATTTAGATCCTAGACACATCGCAAGTATTAGTTAGTAATTTTGGGAAACCATGTTCCTAGAGTGCCACAGAGCACATCGTCTCATAAAATGTGCTATGTCTTTGTGATATATTAAAAGCCATTTAGTTTGATTCTCTTCTCACTTTTTTATTCCATTGATTCTTCAGCTGCTACCTTGATCTACATCAGCTCCACTTACAGTGAAATCAAGTCTACTTTTGGCAAGTACTCAAGTCAGTTTAGCATTCACTTTCTATCCACATTCAAGGAAGTAAAACTTACTTTTCAGAGCAAATTGAAAGTCAAATGAAAGGCCACTAGCCTGGCTGATGTGAATTCAATTTAGAATTCAATTGAATATTCACCAGCTCATTTTTTTTTATGATATTTATTCAGCTCTGGAAAACATTATACACAAAACGAACAGCTGATATGAATAGCCTGAATTTGTGGAGATCTAAAGAGGCAGATCATTCAGAGGTGTAAATCAGCTTGGTGGCTCTGCTGGAGCCAGTGGTCACACACTGAGGGGTGAAGGCACACAATTCTCATTCTTTCCATGTTAATATATAAGCACAGATGATTTTATGATTGTTATTATTGCTCTTCATATTATTAAACAAACAGTTCAAAATTACTGTATTCAATTTGAATTGCTTCTCACAAAATCACTAGCAGAAATCCTTTCTGAACATGCAAGAGGCACTTCAGTATTTCATGAAGTGTTAAATTGGCAAAACAACAACACGAGTTCATTACTGCAGATTCTTTCCAGATGGAACCATAAATGTACTGTACTTTACTGAGTGCCCATGGTACAAAGCAACTGAGTTGAATATTATGACCACTTTTTGAGGAACAATGTTTCACATAGTGACCATTTATTTTTGCAGGGAAGAAACTAATTTAAAAAAGAGCACAGAAAGGAAGATTCCAGAGCCTCTCTGATTTCTTTTTCATCTGTTTCTTTCTAGCCTCTGAAAATCAGGACAAGCTGTCACTGCAGCCTTTGTCTAGTTTTCAGCTCCAAAGCTGAACCTACACTCCACTACTCAGCTTCTAAACACAATGCAGAAAGGCTGGGCCAGAAGCCCTTCTCAACACACCTGAGCCAAGATACTGACAGGCCATGTAAGGGGACTACAGCACACAGCAACATTAAAACCAATCGTGCTCTTCCATATAGCAATTTCTAAATGGACTGAAATTTCCAAATAAACTGACAAAACCAAGGGAATAGAATTATTTGAAATTTAAACCGATGATTACATACGCAATGATAAAATGAAAGTGATTGTCAGTTTCACAGTTGACTTCACGAGAAACTACTAAAGGGTCTTAATTTTCTTTTTTCCCTTACTATGCTAGGTTCTAAGTTTTTTTTTTAATCTGCCCATCTTTTTATTTACAGATCCGTTTTAAAATTTAAAAACTGCGTATGTGTCTATTTTAAAACATCAGTCTAGTCCAGTCTCATCCCAATGTAAATCAAGAATAAATCCAATGGTGTAAAACAAACATGAACAACACATACATATAAATATTTAAAATACAATCAGTTCTATCTGTCCACTATTCTTTGCTTAAAGGAAAAATCACGCCAAATTTTTCAAATACATTTAAAGAAGAAGTCAATATCTTCTGTCCTCACTTACTTTGAATAGGTTTTGCCCCAAAGCAGTATCATTTCATTAATCCATATTGTTTCATTCAGTGGACTTGCTTTAAGTTTCCACTGTTGTGCTGGAGATTAGAATAAATCTTTTCATCCACTCCATCTGAGCTGTTGTTTAAACTAATACATTAGATCTACTCCCCTCGAATACATCTGCATTTTGACCACATTTGTTTCTAGTTAGAAATGATTTTTTAATAAAGCTTTCAAATGCCTGAAAGAGGTAGCTCCTTTTTCTTGGAATTTTAGGTATAAAAATAAATATGGAAGTAATGATAGAGTGGACAAACAGCAACACATTCATTTCCTTCTGCTTTGGAAAGGCTGTGATATCTTCACGGGAGCATCCAATACGAAATTATGCTCCCTGGTCCCCAGAGGTTTTTTGAACAATCAAATTCCCTTGTAAAATGTTAATACCACAGTCTTCTCCGTTCAGTTACATGGCAGGAAGCACATCTTACTTCTGCATGCAGTGAACTACCCATATTTCACAAACACATAAATCTCTCTTCTGTTAAATCTCTGCTTGTGTATTTCACAGCTCAAAGTTGAAACTTCCTTAAATTCCAATCAAGAAACTCACTGCAGTAAAATGATATTTCTCTCAATTAAAAAATAAACACTACTAACAATGTGATAAGATTAACTTGATGGGAAAAGAGACTTTTATAAATTTATTTTTACTTTAGCTTTTGTCTTGAAATTAAAAAAATAAGAGAAGCTCTTATCATTCTTTATTGTGAGTTAGAGGGTAACTTTCTTAGAAATGAAAATAAGCTCTGCGGTACTCTCTTGTACTACTACAGTGTAACTGCTACTGTTTTTCTCTCCCACTAACTACACTCACATAATTTTGAAATGGTCGTAATGGTACTATAAAAATTGGCTATATTGTTAGACACTCTGACAAGTCTTTCATCCCAAAGAAATGATGAAAACTTTATTGCTCTTGACAAAGTTGATAGACATAGAGTAAAATTCTACTTTTGTGACACCTTCAGGATAAATTCTGAAACCATAATCCTGTTGAGGAACCTGCATATTCCAACTCTCTGACATTAAATAGGGCAAGAAGAGCAGAAACAAACTCCACAGTAGTAATAAATTTCCATAAGTAACCACAGGGTCACATCTCTATTCTTTGCGCACCCCATCAAAATTCTTCTCAAACTCAGTGGAAATCAATCTGTCACTAGGTTCGCAGAAAAAGTTAATTTATATGAATGTATACATTTCCATAAGGCACAGTCCAGAGGTTACAGTTGAACTCTCCAAAACCAGAAGCACTCAGAGTCCTCAGACTCCTTTGAAAATACTGCTAGTAGCCAAGACCTACCTGGGTATCTGGAGAGCACAGATAGCGGTGTGAACAAATATTCCTTATATAAACATACTATCATGTTAAGAAGAAAAAGAAATACATTCCTTTGAAGACTTACTCTTCAGCAAATTCATACATTTAATATTAGTTCTTCAGAACATGAATGCATGAGGCTGAAAAAAAGGATTACTGTATCTTTGTTCAGTTTTATTTGGGTGGATGTTTGTACTTATCTCTATGTTCATTAAGTATCCACAGATAAAGCAATATACCTACATACTAAGGTAGAATGGTCTAGCAGCCTGAACATTTGGTTTAAAACTGTTGCCTCTGGTAGATCAACCACTTTATGGATTCTAGTGTCAGGTTTTATGCCAACTTCACTGGAGAAGTCCCCCATCTGCCTACATTTCTGTAATGACAATAATGTCAAACTACCTCTTTACTTCTGGAGTCTGATAAAGAGTAACGAGTTACCATTTTGAAAAGGCTCCAAGGAGAAAACTATTCCACAGTCATTAAATTGTGCTTTCAGAGATAATCAAACTCTAGAGGGAATAATGGCAAAATTACCTTTTTTTTCCCCGCTGTATACTTGTGTTAAGTCAGGTTTCTGCTTTTTTTATATCATGGAAAATTATCTCTTTTTAGCAGAGCCTGGCACAACTGGGCAGATTACCAAATAAAGGTGCACCAAATATTCACCGTCAGAGAGAAAAATCACCTCCATGATGCTACATTTTTGCAAGAGGTGGGAAAGAATGGCATATTCTTCAGACCTATATACCAAAGCAATACCTGCAACACCTGCCATTGGGTAAGTTCATGCCTATACCTTGGGAGCACGTATTCCACTGACACTGTTTCAGGAATTAATACTCTCCTGCAATATTAGCTATTGTATATTACATTCTCTTACGAACAACATTTCCATTCTGCCATCTTACAGCATATATAAGTGCGGCACGTTGTTCCTTTTGAAGATCTTAATCCTTTTGCTTTTAGGCCAAGGGCAAAATCATCCTCTTGCATTATGTGTGTTCCTATGCAAAGGAAGAGGATAAAACTAAGGGAAGATTTTGGAGATCCGCCATACACAATAACAGCTTAGAGAAGTTTCCAAAAGGCAAAAGTGCTTACGTTTGGGAACGCTTGGAAAGCCTCTCTGCACATGATGTTCAATGGAGATATATCTACTATTTTGAAGCACTAGTATATTCCATATTACTCTTACAATTGACAGGAGAGGCAGAAAGGGAAAAATGTGCAGTGATTTCTCTAGTGTTTCCTCCTTTCCTCCCACTGGTAGAACACAGGCATGCCCAAGTATCAAGGCGCGGTCCAGAAAAATGACAGCCTTGCATTCTCTCACACCTATCAAATATATAATACTTCCAAAAATATGCTTTATAGGTGAAAGTTTATAGTATCAAACATTATTATATTGCCTTAGAGTTACCAACATGTAAACGGGCTATTTTCAATAGTTCAATAATTTTATGTCAATAAACGGTGACATTTCTTACATATTCTTCAGTTTTATAGAATGTTATATTTAAAGTAGACCATAAAGACATCCAGTCTTTTAAATCAAGTACAACCTTTTGATAGGATTTGGCCTACTTGAAACCCATTCCCCAATCTCACATACTCAGCAAGAGTTCTCCTTATACAGATGAACTGCCTGCAGATACCCAGTGTGCATTAAGTCTTTTGTAAGTCATTTTGAAATGGTTACAGAGATTCGTGTCATAGAACGACCTTATTTTGCATACCAGTAAGTTATTAAATTCATATCTCAAATTTCATAGTAGACATATCTTACCATTGTATAGTTCTTGAACTGTTTGAAATTCCATTATGCTATTTCAGATTACTCTTTAAATAAGTTGACAAGCAAGAATGCTATCTAAACCACTGTAAAGAGACTGACAACCAACACAATCTGAGGTCAGATAAAAGGGGATTTTTGATGGGCCTGAAACTTATGAGCAAGGCAAAGAATAAATCTGTTTCTTGTAAGTTACTTTCTTAATGGAAAAATATCTGCAGTGTATTTCATCTAGGACCTGTCAAAATAATAGCTTGGTGATGTGAATTCAGAACATAAAAGTGTTCTATTAGCAACCAACAAGAGACAAGAGATACACCAACCTTTTCTAGTATAGTTTTCTTATCAGACATATTTGTTTTACTTCATGAGATTGTTCTAAATCCATAAAATTTACATACATATGGCTGCATTGTTAATTGTTACTATGAAACAATTCAGAAGTGTCCATTTTCTGCTTAGTAAAGGAACTTCACAGGCAAGAAATGTAAGGCAAGGATGGCAGGTAGTCCTCTGATTACATTGGTGCACTTAGACAAAATACTGTTTGAATAGCTCAGTTCCTATCATCACAATAATGAGAAATTATACGAATTGCAGACATTACATATTGTAACTACAAATAAGGAAAAGTAAACAACAGATACTGATAGCATGATTAAACTATTACAGAAGTAACCTAATTTTTTTTTTTTTTTAATTCCATCTTCAGATATCTGATTATGGACTTTGTTTTCAAACACAAAGCTTTTTTTCCTAACTCTTTTCTCCTTTCTTACATATTAGCATATTAGTGCTAGAAAGAATACTTCTTTGCAATTGTAGGTTAAAAAAATTAGGTTTCTACTGCTTATATGAACACAAGGAAATATAAACTCAGATGTGAGTTTCCTAAGAAAATCTATCTTGTCATACCTTCAAGATATCTGTCTTGAAGGAACAAAATTACAGTTAATAGTTATGTTTCTGTAAAGGTTCTGTGAAAGAGGTTGCAGAAAAATAGCATTTCCACTGAGCAAGACTTGTGAGAAAACATTCTTCGTTCCTTATCCAGGTGAAATTACATTGCTCTAAATTAAGTTCAGGATCAGAAGAATCCTAGAATTAGCAAAATCATGAGCTTCCCTTTATTTTCACAATGAAATTAATCCGAACTTATTTTCACAGTGACACTAAGCAGAGCAATTATTTTCATGCATTCAAGCAGAATTTGGCTTCTTATGAAAATGCCAAATTATGCCTCCTTGTCTTATGATCAAAAGCAGTAATTTTCATCAAGTAAATCTACATTTCAGACTTGTTCAAATATTGAATTGCATCTATATCTATATCGATTTTGGCTGACACACAGTGCTACAAATCAGCCTGCTTTAAATCAGCTGATTTTGTGCACCTGTCTACACCGCTAGGTTTTTATGAACTTTTACTGGAATCTGTCCTTGTAAGTGGTTAACATTTCTATTTCTCACATAAAATAAAGTAATAATTTCATTAAGATGATACCACAATGCTGCATTACATTGCTGAACAGTAGTTACTGATACTAACAAAGAATAGTTCAAACTGCTGTAGTAAATAAACTCAACCTTTACCTGTTACATCCCAAATACTTTTAAAGTATGTGGGATTGCATATGTACAACAAAGAACGTGATACACTCAAAACCACATACCTAAGGTCACAATCCTGCAAAAATGCATGTAATATATGAAAACTGCCGCATTACCAGCAGTCCCCAATGACATTTCCTGCTTTCAGACGCAAACCTCAGCTCAGGAAAGCATTTAAGAACATGACCAAATGTGGGAAAGTTCCATTATTATTCCATGAAAGCAAAAAAGACTTTTTACCACAACTTTAAATGTATTCAAGAAATCTCATGAATACACAAATGCTTAAAGTAAATAGTCCTTTTTTAGGACTGCAGTTAGAAGTTTGGTAAATGCATTTTCAGGAAGGCCAGTTATAATTTGGCCCCTTACTTTACACTGGAGTTGATTCACACAATTGCTTGTGCAGCACTGGAAGCTGCATTTGTTATTTTTGGTCTACTAACCAAATTGCAAATATTTTATCACAGTGTTACTTACTTTTAGCTCCCTATTTTAGGGAGAATATTTCATTTTTAGAAGGAATTAAAGTTTTGTTTCACCTAGGGAAAAAAGGTTGGCTGTACTTTAAGCAGGAGAGATGAAGCAGACATCATCAAAGACAACTGGGTATGAAAAAACTGTAAATAGAAATTTATGGGTTGTTTTTGAAACTTTTGGTGAAGTGAACATCAAACTAAAAATCAAATAAAAATCAAATGAATTCTGTCAACTGTACGTACCATGAAGAAAATATATTACAAGAGAAAGTACTAAGTTGTATCAGATAAACATTTAATAAGACACTAGTAATTAAATTTACTGATTCACCAATACTGTCAAAACATGAAACTCTCTTGAAAACAAAGGTACTTGTAATTTCACAGCACATCCTAACCAGTTCCTCAGATTCTGGAAAATTTTACTGAACTTTCTATTTCTGTACATATTTCTACAAGATACTTTTAGATGATTCATAGCAATTAATCCATCTTTCTAAAGACAGAAGCAGTGCCAAATTCTGATACTTTTGACCTGAATGTTTATAGCCACACCCCTTCTTTATTGTCCACGGTATTAAAACACTGGTTTACTATAAACATATAGGGCTGATTATAGTCCAACAAATAAGGCCCTGTACTCTTTTGCAGGAATAACAAGAAGACATTAAATTAATTTTATAACAGAGGATCACATTTAGAATCATAGAATGGTTTGGGTTGGAAGGGCCCTTAAAGATCACCTAGTTCCAACCCCCCTGCCATGGGCAGGGACACCTGCCACTAGACCAGGTTGCTCAAAGCCCCATCCAACCTGACTTTGAACACTTCCAATGATGGGGCATCCACAACTTCTCTCGGCAACCTGTTCCAGCGTCTTACCACCCTCATCATAAAAAATTTCTTCCTTATATCCGATCCTAATTTACCGTCTTTCACTTTAAAACTGTTGCCCCTTGTCCTGTCACTACAAGCCTTCACTAAAAGTCTTTCTCTGTCTTTCTTATAAGGCCCCTTTACATATTGAATGATAAGACTATGACAAATCAGTTGAACATTTATTTTCTGAGACATAAAAATGAATGAATGAGGCAACAGGAAAAGGTATGTATGAAGGGAAACTTTTAAGATATTCTAATGGTTCTAATTTTAAAAGCTGCCATCAAATCTTGATGGATTATGAAAGTGTGTCTAGTTAGATAAATTATAGACATGATACTTCGGAGACCAAGACGGGACCTTAATTTATTAAATAGTGACTAAGTACTATGGCTCAACACTGAAGTGTACTAATAAGTTCAGCTAACTGCATTCAGAGGGTGTGAAGATGTATTGAACAGTGGGAGTTCTATTTTGTAGGTTATTTGCAAAGATTTAGCATTTCTTTTAAGGACATTATCTATATGCCTAATTTCATGGGCCCATGGCGGCAAAACATATAGCAGAGACACAGAGAGATCAGCAACAAGGGGTTCTGTATTGATATATATTTAGGTATTCTACAGGGAAGATGTTGAATGATCCTGTAATGCATTTTGTATTGCATGCAGCATTTAACATTAATGTTCAACTCCCATTCTGTCAGTATTAAATGTTACGTATTTTGTCAGAATAAAGAAAAACTGAATTTATTCTATCCTTAACTCAATTTATTCATTCTTAGTGCTGGAGTTTAAAAGGAATTGTTTTGCTCTTCTGTGCAACTATAAATGAAGCAATTTTTTTTTTTAAAGTACATTACTTGGGTTTACAACTTACTATAAATCTCAAAATGACAATGTGTGTCAGAAGGCAAAGAAGTTTCCCAGTCTGTGAATCTTTTCACCACAAACTGAACTTACCAAGCTGCTGGATTCTCTGTTTCTCCTCTCTGCTGAGAATAGCGCTGATTTACTTGCACTGACCCTCGCACCACCTTGCATAAAGATGATATGTAGACTCTAGCAAAACTTACCAGGTTCTCCCCGAAGTTGAAGGGATAGATATGGTTGGTTACATAGCTTTATGTAACAATAATATTTACCATAATGCCTTCATTGGCAATGTAGGAAAGCACCTCAGTAGGATGCGTTCTAACATGGAACACAAATTGCCTTCCTTTGCTATGAGAAAGCAGAGAGCTTTCCAACTATTTTCCTGCGTGAAGCAGGCTAGTTTCCTTCCCATGCTGTTACTTTTCCATTGAGTAGTGAAATGAGTCATGAAGAAATCTGAAATGGAAGATGCAGAATTGCTTGGCAGAGGATTTTCAGGAAAGGCATATTCCAGATACACAGTGTACTACAACAGAAAAAACTTCTAATATAACTGAATAATTATGACTACACAACACATGAACTACACTGCAACCTAAAAACTGAGATTATATGTAATTGTGAAACCCAAGTCACAATGTCTCAGGAAATTTAAGTCTGGATTTGAGGAGCTATGTGAGCAAGTTAGTTACCTACTAAATTAAGGCACCTTGGATTACTATGCCTTTCTGTAAATCACTATTTACAGTCTATCTTACTTGAATACTTCTACTTTCGCTGTGAGAAATATACACTGTAGTCTACACATGCCAAATCAAGTAATTTCTTTTATTTCTATACAATTTAAAAGCTGAAAAAGGAGCTAGATTTAATCCGCTTTATAATCTCTTTAATAATGACATATTTAATTAAGATACCTGTTGAAAGCCTGTAACAGGAATTTAACAAATCAAAAATACAGTGTAAGAGTCCCACTGCAACCTGTTATTCAAATGAATTGTTTTACCATACCACGGGCATTTTAGTGAGACAATTCCATTCCAGGAAATATGGCACTGTATCCTTTCAAAAACAGAATGTCTACTGGCAGTCCTAAATTTGTTTGATTGTCAGCAACGATACACTCAGAGAGTAGTTAACCCTGACAGGAAATGCATACAATGTGCTAATATATAAAAAGCCTTTGCAACTCATGATCTGGCTGCGTCGTCTTTGTAACAGCCCAAGGGAGCCACAGACAATTTTTCCACATACTCTACCAAAGACTGAGAAGGTGGTGGTTTCTGCTCCCACTTTCATTCCACAAAACCAGAACTGGATAGCTCTGCTTCCTACAAAAGCAGTGGGATAACAGTGAGAATCGTCTCCCTGCCTTCCTCAGAGCTCAAAAAGGAATTCTGTCTCAGCAGCTCAGTGCTCTCAGTGAGAAGCCTGGCACAAAGACAAAGCACTGGGATTATTCAGGCAAAATCATTCAAGTAGTGTGAGATTTAGTTCTCCAAAAACATAGAGAATGTCACATTGTGGGGAGCTGTTCTTCCTTGTAAGCACTTCCCAGATCTTCTTATCTGAGTTATAGCTATGCACCTGTACTAAAAGCCTACAATAATATTTCTTTTTGCCTGTTGAGATTTCCACTGAAGAGGCTTAAAACTGCAATTACTCTCACCTATATAAAACCAGGTTAGAATCCAAAATCCGTATCATCTGCCAATGCAGATTTTTTTACCTTTCTAATTAACAGTAATTGTATCTAATTAAATAGCAATATACTTCCAATGTGAACAGGAACTGTTCATAGGTAGGCAGTAACAAGTAAGTGATAATCTTGTAATACCAAACCGAAAATTAATATTTTTCCACACGCATTCAGTGAGTATTTTTTGCATTTAAGATTTCTCCTTCTATGCCCTGATCGCAAACAATTCTTTGTAAATACCTGACATCCATACCTAGAGTTGAATCATCTGAAATTTTGGATACGTTTTTTTACATCATGTCTCACAGATCAGGTGGTGATATTTCCCCTTATAGATTGGATCAGACTAATATTTTTGGACAAGAGAAGCTTTGCAGAAGTCTACCTTTTCTTTCTAAGGAGAGAATGTAACTTAAAAAAGGCAGAAGATGTTCAGAAATATTTACAAGCAGGGTTGTGTAAAATTTCTAACTCTCTCTTCTGAATGAACCAAACTTTGCTTGAAGTAGCATGCCAACGAAAATCAGGACTGCAAATTGGGGATTTCTTTCATCCTATCTGCCGAGAGTAATTCTGTGAACAGAGCATCAGATATTTTCTGTTTAGTTTAAGCTCCCTTTCTCTTAGAAATTTGGTGAAGACTGTGGTAACCCTATTTCAGTTCTCTGTGCAGTCACACAGAGAAAACTGTCAACATATGAAACCAAACAATAAAAACAGCCAGGTCCACTCTTTGCAGGCTTAATAAACAAATCTCCTCAGCAATACTTATTACTAGGCAATAATTAATTCATATTTGGAAAATTATGAAGCCTGGAAATAGAAGGATTTGAAATTAATATATACGTCAATATATGCAAATACGTATTCTGGGGGGAAAAAAAAAAAGCTAATTTCTAAATTTTTATGACCTGTGCCTGGATCATATTTGAATACACTTACTACTTGCTTATTACTTATTACAGTATTTATGTAAAATATTTTTCTGATTTCTGAGAATAAATGTAGTAACATGCTTCAAAGTCAACCCACAAAACCAGCTGCTGCAAGGAATCTAAAGAAAGTACACAAATGCACTATGCTGAAAAGGACCGATACAGACATATTCAATGTATCTATCAAATTTCGATAATGCTCAGAACTAAATTAATCCAAATCACTTTGGCATAGTAGGAGTTCAGTATTACATAGCTTATGTTCCTTTACCTGCTTTTCAGGTTAGTAAGGTCTGACATATTCTTAATATTGTGTTTGAAATTCGCCTACAGAAATCTCTTTAGGCCATGGAAACTATGCTCTGAATCCAGCATTGATACAACTAGGGTCCGGAGATTCTTGTCCTGTGGTCTTTATTGATATATTTATTGTCCTTTTCACTCTTGCAACAAGAGCTGTTTTCAGATTTTCTTCACGAAATTAATTTCCTTGCAAATCTAAAATTGCCGCTCTATTACTGCCACAAATATCCACTCTATATTGAGCCTGCTGTTGTCATTACAGGCAAAAAACCTAGCAGTTCCAGAGATGGGTAAGAAAAAAGAGGGAAAGCACAAGAAATAATCCCTGGGTAGTGGTTATACATTAAATTTACAGTTACATTAAACTTAACTCCATTACCTAACAGGGATTTCCCCCACCACACTTGCTCTTCTATTCAAGGGAACAAAAACAGAATGGTATGAATTTGGATTCAGAGCAAATTATGGCAGGAACTCAACAATATAACCTAGAGAAAGAAATGGAAACTCCAGAAAGAAGACTATGATTGAGACTTTCAGAAACATTTTTTAAGGTTGTGTACGTACGTCCCATTAATTTCAAAGAGAGTAAGGAAAATACACAAAGCCAGACACTGCCCTAAACACTGATCTGAATTAACTGGTTATAAGCTGGCTGGAGGAATGATTTTTGCTTGTGATTGCCCTTAATTTCTATACAAAGAACACATTTTATTTTTGGATGGCTCCAGTTCAAATTCAGTATTGTAGTAAAAACAAAAAGAGGATGTCCAACCCTATTTGCAGGACACTACAAGCTAAGACAGAGGGTTAAGTCTCTTTCAAAAATAAATGCACAGTCAAGACACTTTTATTTTTATTTCACATATTATCCAGGAAGGCCAGATTCTGACCTGGACTGTTTAAGGCAGGCAGTACTCTATCCTTTTGTGTATGAGATAGGAACAATTTCTATCCACTCTTTCCTTGAAAATAGGTAAAGACAGAGCAGCAAGAGACAGAGAATGGCTGATATATTTGATAAGCCTTAGTCAGTTAGGCTAGACCAACTCCCAAAGGTGACAGCTGCATCCCTCAACAAAGTTTTAGCAGAAAGAAAAGACAAGATAGACACTTTGACAGCTCACACTCAAATGAGAACTCCCAACAAACATTAGCTCAGACAAAAAGGAAGTATCCACTTGAATGCAAGTTTAGACACAGCATCTGCTAGTTTTACAAGTAAGAGCCTTTCCTGCAATTATCCAACACATAAAAAACTGAAACACTAGTTTTGGTAGCAGTTTCATTCCTACTTTGTCCGAGGTACCCCAGATGGTCCTGATATGAATGACAGCCAGAAAGATCTGGACATCTTTTTCTGTTTTTTAAGCAGTAACTACAAAATAGTGGATTCAGGATCTAAATGTGGAAAGCATTCCCTGTCCTGCAGTTGACCTCAATGAAATGCAGCCAATAGGCTTGGCTTACTTTTCAGTAAAGAATGAAAATATACATTCTCTTTGAACATGTACCTTATTGAGCATTAGTTTTGGATTTGGGTCACAATTTTATTAATCCTAAAAGATCTAGAAAGATTTCCTCTGAAGTTCTGGAATTAGATAGTTCAGCCATTGTACAATTGTACAATGTACATCGTACAATTACATACAATTAGACAGCTACTAAAGCACATTCCCTAACCTCATCTACAGCATGTATCTGATGAAAATAAAACTCCTTTTCACTACAAATCCATAAAAGCACATAAAGGCTTTCACTATCATCAGTTTTTAAATGATGATGTCATTTTCTTATATGCTTTTCTTCGAATTGGTCAATTATCAATGTCAATTTGGTGACTTTTTTTTTTAACGTATTTGAATTACATTTCTACATACTTAATGCATCTATTCCAAATGGTACTTCCACAAAGACAGGGAAGTAGATTATACAAATACTGCCCATCTATCAACTGGAAATATTAAATAAGAATGTTTTTTAATTTAATGTGTCTCTCATGTACTGTCTAAAGAAACTGAGCCCATGAATCAATATTCATTTAAATCCTTATAAATTTTCCATTATAACATTTTGTAGAAGGGTAGTCAAACAAAGGAAAGTTATATTTTTTTAATTTAAAAAAAGTCATGTGTTTTATTTTTAAGAATCAGTACAGAATATGTGAATTGGCATTCAGAAGCTCAATTATACACCATAGAGGTTTTAGGGTTTTATAGGATGAACATTCTCTTGATTGGTCAAAATTTTATACATTTCATATATTCTAACACATATCAGGAGGCTAATAGCTACAGATTTTCTAACCCCAAACAAGCAAGAGAGCAAAATCACAAGATCTTTGTTTCCACCAAAGAAGCAGATTTGGGTCAACCTCTGTGACTTTCTAAAAACCCAGCTTAAATTCATAGGCAATTTAGATAGGAAAGATAGATATAAAAAAATCTTGCAGACAGAATGTAGAAAGAAATCTCTGCTTCTACGAGACACTTAAGCTCAACTGACAAAAAGATGTAACAGAAGTAACGCTACTGCAGCACTAATGGTCTATACAACAGGGGGATCACAGAGGGAAATATTCCCTATACATAAACTCCCTACAAAGCTTGAATCACTAAAAAAATGCATGTAGATGGTCCCTAGAAATGTGAAATATAAATATTTCCTTACTAAACAATGCATATGTGACATAGAAATTCATGCATTACCATTAGACAACAAAATATTTTTCAGGGCTATAACAGAAGCTGAAAAACTGTCACATATCAAGTTTGCTAGTAACAATGTTGACTCGATATTTCTCCAACACAGTTCTTTGTCTGTCACAAGGGATAGTAGAGTACTGTGTAACACTTTTATTCCTGACAGTTTTTCTTGCAGGTGCATATAGTCAATCTATTTGCCATTTCTTCTATTGCACTCCCAAAAGAATACACCTTTATTGGATCTAAAAGCAAGTGACATATTTCCCCCTAACTGAAGAGTCTCAGACACTTTCTTTATAAATAAGTTATTTTAGAAATGTTTCTGTATGTGATAAACTGGAAAAGGCTATCTAATCTGTGGCAAGCTAAGAACTATAGTCTCCAGGAGTTTTCCTTGAGGTAGCATTTGGGACCTGTATATTTTCCTATCAAATGAAAAGCTGTATGTTTGCTGTTATACAGGCAGGAGCAAGATGCACGAAGGCATACAAAAGTTACAGCAGAGGTGAGATATTTCCAGAAATAATCCAAAAGAGTAAACACCAATGAAAACGAAAATGCCTTCCTGCCCACTGTTAGAAAACATACTGATTTTATAACCAATTCCATATATGATCTAAGTTTATGTAACTGTATTCCCTGAATGCACTTCCTGGAATATACTGAATACAACAGATACTGATTACAAATCCCAAGATAATGCAAACATTTTCTGCAAAAAAAAGATATATTTCAAAACTTGGTAAAACTTGACACAGGAAAAGCTATTCAAGTTCGCTCCTAGTGTATCATTAACTTTTGGAGTGTAATGACAAAATTGCAGCACCAGACCCTCAGCTGGTATAAACTAAGGACTACACTGTAC
Source organism: Gymnogyps californianus (assembly GCF_018139145.2). Classification (NCBI taxonomy): domain Eukaryota; kingdom Metazoa; phylum Chordata; class Aves; order Accipitriformes; family Cathartidae; genus Gymnogyps; species Gymnogyps californianus. The sequence goes on from NC_059479.1 coordinate 4,856,631, forward strand.
AGTCTTAACACGTTAAGCTACAATGAGCAAACAAAATAAAGACATCACCAGCTGGAATCAAAAGCAGTATTATAACTGCTATAACTAACTGTAACTATTTAGATAAAAAATAGTTTATCAGTCCATATTGTTAAAAACTCAAATTAACATTCTTTACTACTGCTCTTCCCAAGAATAGGCTACCAGTTGCCTTGTGAATGTATTAGCAAAACAAGATTTCCTACGTATACTTTCCTACTAATTCTTTATTCAACAGAAAATCAAATTCTGAAAACAAAGGTATCCACCCCAAAATATTTTACAGAACAAATATTGTGCTAAAAATTAACAATTAAACTTCTCACTTCATTTGCCAAACATCTGTATATGTAAAACATACTCTAAAATACTGTTACTCTTGGTTAGATTAAATCAAACAAGTAAAAAGATAACCTACCATTCTTTGATCTGAAACATGCAGAACTATAAAATGTTTGGACAGGATAAAAATTTGACATCACAGATAAGCTTCACATCTTTTATTCTTTTTCACAAAGAAGTGTCAGACAACTATATAAAAATAATAGATCAAATAAACATAGACACTGTTGTACACAGAGCATAAAACCTTAAAAAAAACCACTGAATAATTTAAGGGAAATCTAGCACCACTTGTAATGTACAACACTTGCGATTTTTCATAAAGCAATACTTTCTTTAATTTTTATCTTTTTTCTATGGTGCCTCAGGAAAAAGAAAGGCAAAAATTGAAACTATAACTGCAAATATTAAAGTGTTTGCTTTTAGTATCAGTGTATTAAATATGCCATTACTCTTAGATGGTAATGCAACATGCAAACAATATTTGTCCCAGATCACTACAGTAAACAAATTTTTCAGAGACTATAGTATTTTTCCCTGTTGCTATTTGCAAGTTTACTTTGCAAAAAAATGACAATTTTTGAATAGCTTCACAATAGAAGATACTTTTCCTTTCTGAAACAACAGAATCACACACAGATTAAGTATCTTTTTCTGTTCTAGGGGAAGTGCTCAGCTTTTCAGCAATGTAATTAGCCTAGGTGTAGCAGGCTACATTAATTCTGATGTCTGCACTAACTTGAGTATATCTGCATTGCACTGCACGACATTCGTCATAAAGAAACCAAAGATCTAGTCTCAGTTTTACCTCTGATCTGCTCCCTGCATCTGCTGTGTCACTTTAAAATACACATTTTCTTCCATATCTTGCCCTCTAATTAATATTCCTATGCCCCAACAGTTTAAGTGCAGAGGATAGAACAGCTCACCAGGAAAAACAGACATTCAAACAGTGACTTAATATATAATTGGGAGTTATATAACTTGACTTGTAGAAGTAAACAACACGTCCACATTTCACTTTTACCTCCTATACCTGTGTTCTGTGTGATCATACTTGGACTACCGTTTGCTTGTTTTTAAGATTTTTTTTTTTCCAAACTTCTCAGTTTGAAAAATAGCATCCTAAAATGTTTTCCTGCCAGCCAACCCTGAAAACAATTCCCTTCTCTCTACCCCTTCTAGTCACACTGACACCATAATACTACTGTTTCCCTTTCTCTCCCAGACAGTTTCTCCAATCTGTGTTGCGTTTTCATTGTCACAGCACGAGGAGTTTTGTTAACACATGTCGCAAGGATCAGATGTGCTTATGTATTCTGAAGGAAATGTATATATTGTTGTTACTCATATGACCATTATGGCTGGCTTATTCCGTGGGAATCATTTGACTGTTTCAAAATCCAACATTTGACCAGCCCTCTCGACTTTAATTTCTTTAGACACTCCTAACTTATTGAAGTGAATTGGCTTGGGTTTACATATTTACAATCCATTGTTACAGAGTTTGATACTCTAACTAGGTACACTCAATTTCCATCTTGGCCACAACATATGCAGAATAAATGTTTTTCTTGTTTTTTCTCGCTGAATTTTCCTTTTCAGAAATTCTAATTATAAAGCACCAACTTACTGCTAAGTCTACTGTCTAAGCTTTAATGAAGTGAGGTGTTTTAGGGAGAGACGGTTGTATTTTCTTAAGAAATACGGGACATTACTATTGTTTTCTGATGTAAGAGTACTGACACAATTTAAAGCACTTATTTGCTGCAGTGGTTTTGTCAGCCTCACACTTAAAATATCATTAATTCCTTTAGTAACTGAACTCATAACAAACGGAAAGGAGTAAATTAAATGAATATATACATTTTCTATGCATTAGTGGCATATGAGTCACCTTGATGTCCTTTGGGATGGAACTCTAATTAACACTGGAACATATTTTGTCTATAAAAATTTCTGTTGATTGCCCAAGAGGTAACAGGAACTCATTTTGCCAGATGATGTTAACTTTTATGGGTTAAGGTGATGAGTTACCAGGAGTCGCAGCTGTGTGTTTTATGCTTAGGGCACTTTTTAAGCAACTCAATATTTTAAGAATCATGACATTCACAGCTGATGTAAAAAAAATTAACAAAAAGGAAGAGAAATGATAAATCATTATGTATTAATATATTAGAACTGAGAAAAGAACGATGTTAATATTCTGACATATCAGTTATGCATGTATTATATATAATAAGTTCAGGTAATTAGAATTACAGCAAAGAAATGAAGTTATTGACATGAGCTGACTGTAAAGTGTAAAGAAAGCTGCTGTTAAAGCAATGGCATGGCCTTTGCAACTCTAAGATCTGCTAACAGTTCTTGGTAAGATTATTTGCAAATTGAAAGAATATTAAAATCACTTCTATATAATGGCTTGGACACATAGTTACTAGCATTTTTATTTTATATCTGTTTTCAGAAGTTTTAATATGTAACAACTGCAACAGATTTCTTCAAGCTGAAATCTAGCTTGGAACACCGGAGTCTGCATAAAGCTATCTTGTGCATTTAAATAAAAAACCCCATCATTTAAAATGTTTTAGAACTTCTTGGGATTAGAAATTTTGAAAATATTTCCCACCTAAAAACCCCGTTTGCGGACTCAGTGCACAAAAATATACTGCTTTTCAACATGTTAAAATACGCCATGAGTTAACAAAGTAATTATATCATTCTAAAACAGCTTTGTTACTCAACCGGAAGTGCAGAATACACAGAATACTCATATTTTTGGTAAACGACCAAAAGAGAAGGCAAATAGTGAAACTGCAGATCTTCAAAACAAACCATACTTATTAGGTCAAAAACCTAAAATACATACCATAAGTGGAAGACTTAACTGAAGGTTCTCTTTCTCTTTCTTTCCAATTTACCTCCTTTATCTAAGGAAACACCAAAACCTTCTTTGACAGCATGTTAAGACTTTTGAAACTTTTCAAGTTGTTTTCACTCCTTTCTACTGTTCGTATGGACAAAATACAAATGTCATAAAAACAAAGGATAGATTAATCTTTGCATCCTCATTTCTCTCAATAAAGAAAGGTTTAATTAACGATACCAGTTTCTCCAAAGTATCTCCATTTTTTCTGAAAGAGATATGTTTTATGTAACACAAAACCTTAATTCCTATGAGGCACCATAACAGGAGATCCAATAAAATCCTTCGGTACTAAAAGCAGTCACTGGATGGGTTTAAACGCCCAAATCCAGAATCATTATCCAAAAAAACTTGCTAGTACCTTACCTACCAAACTAAGTTATTGCTTGTGGAAAGGATGCTAGATGAGAGTGCTAGTTCCTCTGTAACTGTCAGCTATCCTTGTTCTCCTGCCCGGGTAAAAGACAGGACGACCTCAGAGAAATTACAGCTGGGGGAACCTTCTCTAGTCTAGTAGTTCACATACTAGTAATGGAGGTAACCAAACTTACTTCCTGAGACTGCTTTTAATAGGCGTAGACACTTCCATTTGAACTGTAACTGTTCCTAGAAGTGAGCAGTATGGTTCAGTAAAACCTCTTCAAGTGTCCTCCATGTTATACCTGCATTGTTTTTTTTCTCATTGAATACTTCCCATCGAATTCTGAATTTTTGTATCAGTTGATGTACATTGAGCGACACAAAGTATGCAGAACAACAAAGATATATAAGAGCTCTGAACCACATATTAAAAAGCCTGATAAATGAAAAACGCTCCATATCCTCTCAGTGAAACCAGTTTTACACATTCTTTAGTTTCACTGCAATCAGTTTGAATTTGCACTGGAACAACCCTCTCAGCATGCAATTACTATGTTTGTTGGATTTTCAGTTATTTTTCAAAAGTCTGCCAAAGAACTATTAGTGTTTCACATGTCAGTGACACCTGGCATCCACAGTGACTCTGCAAAATTTAATGGCAGCAAGGGAATTGTTATTGTCTATTGCTTCACTGGTCCATGAACTGAAGAGTTCCTGAGCAAGTCTTGGCACAGTGCAGCAAAGCAGCTGTTAGGCCCTATTGTTGTCAAGAATACGCATTTTGACAACTACTAATCATGTATTTACTCTGAACAGTGAATAATCTTATACATTTATTATTCTCAGAATATATTTACCCAACAAGTAATGGCAGCTCTAAATGAGTTTCTTATGTCCTAGCAAGAAAACACAAACAGTAATTAATTACTTTATTGTTATTTAGCCACAATTTATTTATTTATTTCCCCAAGCCATTCATCAGATGCATCAAGTACGTAATGGCAGGTAGCTTTTTGTAGCTTTTATGGTTATCAAGTGTCTGGCAGAATTCCTTATGAACTATTCTAGGGAACCTCAATTGTCTTTAAGATTAGAGATCTAATTTTGTCCTGAATTGGAACAATTTAAAAAGACACAAAAATGGATCGTATAAGTATAACAAAATGCTTCAACAGTTGAACAGGTTCAAGTTGGTCGTTGTCTGTTCTCTGTTAAAAAAAAAAACAAAACAGAGTTGCTAAGCTAAATTGCACAACATTATTTAGGTTTGTCATGACAGGCGACAAATGTAAACCATTCCCTGAAAGCTAAAAAATCTTTCTGTAGTGATAGTACGATGGCAGATGAAACTAAGTTGTGATCTATATAGGGAAAGACAGAAAGTAAGGAGTCGTTTAACTTTTGCAGATTCTTTGGACTATAAGAACAATGATTCAGGAAAATGGGAATGGGTGTCATATACAAATCAGAAAGTTTAGGATCAAGTGCACGAGAACTGATACAGGTTATAGGGAAGGTTACATATGGGGAATACATGGCAATGGTAAGTCTGGGCACAACGTCGCCATGTTACTCAGACTCTTTATACATGCATTGCATTTTAGAATAATGCAGTTCTTCCTTCTTAACTTTTCCCTCTCTAACTGTAAAACAGCTGATCTTGCCAAAGACTTGTAAGCTCCAAGATGTTTCTAAAGTTGTAAAACACCTAAGTATTCCAGAGCTATTAATTTTAAATAAGGGATACTCAGTATGAAAGCTGGTAGTAGGTCAAAACCTAAGATAGGTTTAATCTACAACGGAAAGTATTACCAATTTTATACTTAGGAACTCTTATCTAGGATAAGTGTCTGAATAATGAATTGGACCTATATTTCTATATCAGTTTGTACTCACAAATTATTCACTTCTCAGAAATATCTCTCCTATATGAACTAGGTAATGGGTAGACAAACGGTGGTGAATTTACTAAAAATATCTATTCTAGGGACAACTAAATATTAGACCATGCAAAATGCATAAAAATATTACAAAGAATATTATAATTGAATGAATCATCTGTATGTCTTTTTTGTTGCACTACAGAAATACTGCAATAATTCCTTAGTACTATGAGATTGCTGAATGCATAGCACTATTTTTTTTCTATTTGCTTCTCCCTGAAGTAAAACAAATCATAATGAATGATAAACATATGAGAAAAGAGTGCTACATTTACAGTTATTTGGAAAAGATAATAATTAAAAACTGTATTCATCTGCACCACAATAACTCTCTTGAAGCAAATCCAGCAGCAAACAAAATTACATCATATCACAGAGTCTGGAGATCATGCCCACTTTCCTTCTGACCTCAGAGCACAGGTTAACCGATTTTGAAATACTTTATACATGAGATAAGCAACAACTGATTTGACTTAAAACTGGAAAAGACTGTGAGAATGACTTTAGAGCGTAAGAACACCATCAGTCTTCAACTGTGTATAAAGACCCTGAGAGCTTGCCCCCACCAGGTGGTCTGTTGCTGGGACTCAGGACCAACTTAGCAACAGTGTGGCTGCAGGCTGCCTCCTTCCCCCTTGGAGAGGAGCTCCCAGGCAGCGCGGCAGGGGGCCAGGGCTGAGTCCCTGCCCGTGGGAAGTGCTTTCAGCTGAGGCTCTTGCCCTTGGCCCCACCCAAGCTACAGCCTTGTATCGGGCCATGGACCCCATTAGTCCACACCCCAACCCACGGGCTGATGTCCTGGCCTGACCTCAGCCCTGTCCCATCACTATGGACATGGCTGGCAGTGATGGGGCTGTTTCACTCTGGTCATGGTCACCAGGCTCCTGATCCTCTCCTGAATCGACCTCAGCCCTGCCCCTTCCTCACAGGGGTGCCTGATGGCTGGGGGCTGCCCCTAGCTTTCCCCTGCTAGCTTGTCCTGTTACCTCGGTGGGAGGCAGTGGGACAGGCCCAGCCCTGTCAGTCCCTGTGGGGATCCCAGGTGGCCCCCAGCCCCCAGGGAGCAGCTGCCCTCTCTGCGCTATGCTGATGAGGGCCTATAGTTACTTGAAAAAAACAACTGATGAGAGTAATACAAGGTTTTAAAAAATTTCAGCTATATTTCTGCTCTGAACAAACTTTGCATTTTGTTTGTTCTACAGATCCTTCTGTATTGTTTCTCACTGTGAGCAAAACCATAAGCATTTAAAGTTCTCTTGAAGAGGGCTGATACAATCTCAGGTTCATTGTTTTCCGAAGTGGAAATCTTTGTCCAACAGTGAGAAGATTTTGCACTGGCTTGTGACTAGATCATTCCCAAATAGCACTGCTGCAGATGAAGTAGGATATATCATCAGACAGACATTAATCTTGAACAGGTTACCTATTGCCTGAGTAACAATTCTTTCTTTTTGCTACAGAAACCTACTTTACAGAAAATATAAGGTTCAGTGATGGTCTCTATGAGTGACCACATATAATCACCAAAAAAAAAATGTAACTGCACTGATGATGGTAATACAGCGTCATTAGTTATTAGACTAATTCATTAGAAGCACACAGGATACAGTCCTAATGTTAATTTAAACCCCAAATAGAGCATAAGGACATGCAGGCCATATTATCACCCGCACAAAAAACCACTGGTAAGTTCTTGGCAGGAAAGCATGTAAGTACTTAGCTGGGGCTACTGGTCTAACAGCAGGACTGCTGATAGCAAAAGTGGGATAAGTTATTTTAACAAGCTGTTAATATGAATCATTCCTTATTATACCATGGCTAAATGAGAGAAGTAATGAGGTACAAAACTTAACTGCCTTAGGATAAGCCTGGAGAGATATGAGTTAAAGGGAAGAGGAAAAGAATCTTTAAGCAGCTAAGCATAGTTAAAATCAAAAGACACATACAAAATACTACAATCCCTGACTGGCCTTGGAACACAAGCAAATATCACATTAAAGCACAGAATACAAGAACACTGATGTTTATGAGTAACTTCAAAATCTACTATTTTAAAATGTTGTGATGTAGCATCAAAATAATACATTTTGTTTGCTTATTTTTAGCCCCAAATCCTTTCTGTTTTCAGTCAGTCTGACATCACCTTCTGTCTTTAGCTGGAACGCTGCCCTCTCCCATAATCTAAACAGAGATGCACTTAATCTTCTTTTGGGGCTAACAAAAACATTCAAGGTCTATTATGTTGAAAAGGCTATAATGATTTGTGTTGAAATATTTGATTTAACTCATCATCAAAACATTTGGATTTGCGACTCATACTGAATTTTATTTTCCATTTTAATGCCCAGTCTCAGAAGCAGACTTATATTGTGATGGTAAGCTGTATGGATTCAGAATACTTCCTTTTTCTCTTAAAACTTTCTAGGATGCTTATTGCTATTCTTTCTCCTTTGCCTGCTTCTCCAGCCTCCAATTAAAGGCTGGAACAATTAGGTTTTATTGAATTGTAAGTTTGCTAATTGAATAGATATATAGACAGTTGAAAGCACCAGGATTCTCTACAGGGTCTTGTTTATCAGTGTCTAAATCTTGGTTAACAGCTTGCTACCATTCTAAATATACAACTATTCATTTAAGTATTTATGTACAATGTTTGTTTACCATGGTAACTGCTATATCAACTTGACATACACAGAAGTAATTTTATTCAGATACATTCACCTCTTTGTTAGAATTCATCCATATTTTATGGTATTTAAAGAGAAATAACAACAAATTCTGAATATATGTTTCAACTTATTTTATGTGTAAAAGGTACTTGTCAATTTTCTAGTATAATGTATATGACTAAAGGTATTTGCCAACCACAGAATTGGTCAAATAGCCAGTTAAATCAGTTGGGGGGAAAAATCATGGCAACCTTTGAATACTACTCAACCTGTGGTTCTTCCATTAACAAAGTTATTTATTATACTTTTTGAATTTAGACCCCGACTACAATTTTGAAAAAAGAAATACAAACAGGACAACATATGTATCCCAGTAAAAATACAGTTTCTCTAATTATCTTTTTCTTCCATCTTTTCTTACACTTCAGACTCCATAGACAATAGCTTCTACATTCTAACTTCCCTTAAAAACTAATCCTGCTCTGTTCCAGACCTCTGGAAGTACCTAGTCCACATCTGAATACATCTCGACAAGAGCAATCTACTACTGACTCCCGAGTTGCTCAGAGCTGAATACTCAAAACACCTTTTCTGATCTTTGTCCTAGGATCCAATGCTGTAAAAGAAAGAGGTTACACAACTGATTGGTTAAACTGTTGTAAATTCACAGTATGTTACCTAAGTGGACTGTGTTTTTGGTTCACTGAAGAGACAGGGCCCGCATGCTTCCTCATCTGCATCTCTGGAAATGGCCAGACTTGTTAAGTCACATGCTATGTTTGGATATATAGATCATGGCCAAAGTAAACAGCAGTACACACACACAGTTCACAGAAATATAAACCCACAGTTCAGAAACACAAAGGATAATTGGTGATCTATCTCTGCTTGACCTGTTACACTGAATTTCATTGCCATCTGATTTACTAGTGAAATCTGAAGATGAAGAATATACAGCCCTAGAACTGCCAAAATTAAGACAGACCCCAAAGGGAGTTTGCAGGGTTAAAGAGAATAATAACTACAGCAAGAATAATAACTACAGCATGACTGGAAAGGAAACTGGATATAATAGGATAGGTAATTACAGAAGGCAAGAAATAATTCAAGGCTGCAACACCATGAGAGTACAGCGCCAGGAGAGATTAGAGGGAGAAAGAAGTAAGACTGGTCATGAAGTATTGTATACACCGTTGAGTTTCCAACAGGGAATAATTCACTTATGTGATTCAACTCTTTCTCCCTTATCACAGCCAGAAACCGCCCTGAGTTAAACAGAGTACAAAATTAAGAGATACTGTGAATTCTGCAATATCTTCTGTACCAGCAGCCATGATCCAGTCCCTCCTGCAGTAAATGAGTAATACTTAATAATGATAATACTCATAATTAATATTAAAGTCTTAGTGAAGGTTTATTATCTTCAAGTCCCATTAAGTAATTAACCAATTCATTAAGATTGCTAGCGTAAAAGCAAGCAATAAAGTTAGAGACACACCCTGCAGGCCCAACATATAATAATCTATTTCAACAGTAAAAAAATTTAACATTTATTTCTTAATATAATAATGATCTAGTCCTACAGTTATGCAAAACAAATCTGAAGAACACATGTTTTTGAAGTTCTTATCTATTCAGAAGTTGCTGTTAGGTTGTACAATTTCAGCTGGGAAAGACTGCACAGGGATATGCGTGTGCTTGTTTGAGATAAAAGTCTACCCTGCAAATCCTACCAAACAATGGTAAAACCATAAATTTTGTAAACCAAAGCAGAGATGAACACTGATCTATTTATTATACACAGTTCTAGTAATCCTGATTAACTTTTTGAATTCAGAGGACAAAATCCTGCAGTTACACAGTTATAAAACCAGAGCAACTACATAGTTACTAAGAGGCCTCCAGTAAGGAAGAAAGTAACAAAACCAGCTGCAAAGTATACACATGCCCTAACTGGAACAGAAACTAGTTTCCAATGCCCAACATTTCATGTCAATATACTCTTTTGTGTTCTTAAATTCCCTTTCCTTTTTAGGGGGACCCAGATGGGTCACAATTTTCCCAGTAAAACAGGTGGATATATTATCAATGTTATTTGCTTTCAGGCAGGTGGGCAGTGGAAAAGAAAACCAAATAGAATTCTTATCTTTTCTGGGGAGACTGAAATGTATGCGAAGTTCAGAGTTCATATAGACTTGTTTTGCATAGTAGTAAATTACAATTATTCTAATGAGGCATGCTTCCCTTTTCTACTTTAGTCTGCCTGAAAACATTTTTCATATTTTGATTGGCAAGAAAGAATGCTTTAGATCAGACTTGAGAATTTTAATTTCCATTTTGTTACATGCAAGTTTCAAATACAACTCTTGCTTTCATTTCGTATCTTGATTTATGATGACAGTAAAAAACTAAGAGCTGCCCTTTCTCTTATTTTACCTTTAATTTTGTGTTTGCAAGGTCACTAGTTTCTCTTCTTCATGCTAGTGAAATGCAGAACTGTCTTAACTGAGTTCAGCAGGGCTGAATAAAACAAGTACTGCTGAAAAAGAGGAAGAAGTAAACATATCTTCTTCTACCCACAGCAAAACAAAATTTGGTGAAGTATTTTCTGAAAGTTACACCTTATTTCCTCCTTTCATTTATTCAGTTTCCCAAACGTAAGATACGAACAAAGTTTCACCTTACTTGCAACTTGCTTCTTTGCCTGAGAACCCCACCTCTTGAGAGACACAGTGCTTGTAGTACGCAGTATTTTAAGAACGTGTTTCTAATTAAGTGAACAGGTGGCTTCAGCCAGCAGGAACTACTGAGCAAACAAACCCAGTGAGAGCTGGGACTAGTTGTAACAGATGGTGTGGTCTTTGTACCACTTTAATGAAGGCTGTGCCTGAGCTCTCTGTTGGGTTTAATAGAACACTTTCCTTATCATTTGTGCAACTACATTTACACCAAAATAAAAAGAAATTATTTCTAGATTACAAAAGCAATACATTCTGTGCACCCTTCAAGCATGTTCAAACATACCCTTATCTGATAAGTATATATTATGCATAACAAAATTCAGTTAGAAGGTCAATTCATACCTAACGCTATTATCTATATCCATCCACCAGTGAAATACACTGTTGTAATATTTGTATCATGCTAGCAATCGTCTTGTGAAACTTTGCACAGATATTTACAGTCTTTAAGCAGCAGGTAGACATTTATAGATTTTTCACATTGCCTTTCTAAGCCCTGTTTCTAAATTAATCTATCAATGGTTTAAATACATTAAATTATAAGCTTCCCTTTATAGATTTATGTGAGCGTACTCCAAATCAGAGTTCACATCAGGAATGGGAAAATTTGTTCAAATGTTTTTAATGAGGATTAACATTCTATCTCGCATCCTCCCATTGACTTAGGTGGGGGGGTTAAGAAAGAAAAGCAGTAGTATAAAAACAATTTCAATATAAAAAAAGTACAATTCCAACTTGAGTAAGGATTGAAAAGAAAAATAGAGAACAGCATGGGAGAAGAGAAATTTCCAGTACAAATTCAGTAATCAAATTCAGAAATGCCAATAGATTACACTTTTGTACAGTCCAGTATTATCAGAGAGAGCTCATGAATTTATAAAGTATTCATACGTGAAGTCTTCCATTCAAACATTTCCTAAAATGTATCCATATGTAACACAGTTCATATACCTTACAAGAATGTACTGCAAACTGGTTTTCCAAAGTCAGAAACAGCTTACTTATCTCTGAGGTTCACTTGAGTACGTAAACTTCCCTCTTGCTACATGGCTGTTTCAGGCAAACAGTGTCAGTCTTCTAGAGTAAATGTTTGGTGATATTGCCAGTAAGTTACACAGCAGTGACGCAGGAAACATAAGCCAGTGGGGGGGGGCGAAGTGTGTTTCCTTTACCATAAGGTAAAGGAAACACAATGAGCATTACGGATGGAACCAGATAATTTCCTAATATGCATTCTGTGGTCCAATTTTTTTTTCTCTCATATGCACAGAAACATGTTATGAGAACAAATTTGAATCTGATCTATAAATCTGCACACTGTCAGAAAAGAGAGAAAATGATACAGTGATTTAAAAGTAATGTAGCTGTCTGGTCATTTTTTATTTTCACAAATTTCATTCTATCATTACGGCAATTAATATACATAGTGGTCAGCATATATGGCATCTGAAGTCCAGGACAGATGCCATTTATCCTAAATGCATGGAAAAATTATTTTGGTTTTATCAAATGGAATAGATATTTGGAAGGATGAGAGATTAAGATAGCAGCTAAGGGTGCCATGTATTTTGATTACATCTTTGTTCCTATTATTTTAATTATTATATTTGCTAATGTGCTACAGTATAGTCTGGCTATATGTCTTAGGTTTACATTCACGTGGGTTTGTGTTCAAAGTACATTTAAAAAAAAATTAACTGAATCATTTACTATGACAAAATCATTCATGAAAAAGAGTATACCCATTTCAAGTTGTCACACATTATATACATTTTTTTACAAGGCTTAAAAATATTATTGATGTGGAAAAGATGGACACTCATAGAAACAGATAAGGTGGATGGATCAGAAAATGAAAGTAGGAAAAGCACCCTTTTAACTTTAGCAGTTTTACCATGAGCAGCACTACTGCACGATTGCTGTATCACTTGACAATTCATTGAAAACCATATTCTACCCTATCTTTGTGCAAAAATTCAATTGATAAGGAAAAATAAAGACACAATATGGCCCCTTCTGCATATAAATACTCCAATATGTAATAATTTGGCTGGAATATTGCAAGAATCATAGTATACACAACTCATTATTCTTACTATTCATATCACTGAACTTGTCTTGCTAGTTCTATTTATTTTTCACTGGAGTAATTCTTTTGGGAACTTCAAAGCAATTAGTTCAGGAGCTCATGTTAAAGGGTGAAGAGTTTCAATGTTGCAGCAATGTAAGATAACTATAGATCACAAAATCTGTCATGGAATAATGCAATCAAGAACAAAGCAAATTGAAGCTTTGTTTTCAAAAGATAAGAATGCAATGGAATGCACTAGCTCCTCTTATTTCTTGTGCTGTCTACCTAAATGAGACTCCCTGCTTGCATATTTCAAAGTCATTGGTTAATTATCCTGTAGCAAAACCACATTTTGGGTACTGTGATTTGAACATAATGATGTGACTATAATTTGAACAAATTAGAAATATGCAAAGTTGAATACTTGATTTCAGATATAATCCAGTAATTAAAAACATAACAAATCATTTAGCAGGAATGTTGCCATTGTTGCTGAGAAAAACCGCTAATTGCAGTGCCTGCATCTCCCCCACATTTGCAGTGCTTTACTCCAACCCCAAATCAAGATCCAATGGCAAAAAATAATGAATTAAAAGGTGTATTTCTCAGACTTTTAAACCATACAGACAATACTAAGAAAGGAACAAGATGGACTAAACAGACATCATTTGCACTGTCAATTTAATGTTTGTTATGCACTCCTTGTGCAACAGAAAATAATAATATGCCAGTGTGTAAAGTTACATGGACAATATGAGAGTATAGTAAATACAAGGAGATCACCAAACACAAAATGAATGTAGAGGAATATTTCCTTTAAAAATATGCTGTTGGTGTTATCCTGATAATTTTTTATAATCCTGATGAAAGTCTTTTTGCTATCAATTCACCCAATTAAAACATATTTCTGGTATTTTTGATACTGTGTATGAATGATATTTTTCCTTAACAGAGTGTCATGATTCTGGATGGATTTTAGGCATCAGCTTTTACAAACCCTTCTAGGAGCTCTCCCTGTGGCAGCTGCTCTCAGGTACTCAAGGTTAATATCACTGAATGTTCTTTCACTGGGAGACCAAGCATCCCTGTGAAAAAAACCTGCTCAAACCCAGCAATACAAAGGGAAATAGCAGTGGCTATTCTACAGCCCCCTGAAATTACAGGCAGCCTTTTATTCCCTGCCTTCAGTGTGATTTCAAATCGTACAGTGACATTGGTTTTGCCATTCTCTGATGAAAAAATATAAGCATGCTTCAAGTGTATGGAAAATGCATGTTCAGCAGTACTGTTCAGCCATGAATATTGTTCAACAATGACCAAAAAGAGCGGATGAACGATATGAATGTTTCACAGGTCAAATCTGCTGAGAACTCAAATGAAAACTACCATTCCTAATTCCTTGTTCCCTTAGCAGTCTATTTGATCACAGAGGTAAACTTATGCTTTCACACATGCCAGTGTAAGCCTATGCTTTCACACATGTCAGTTTGCCTCCAGAAGTTGTTCCAGTGTTGTTTATTTTTTTCACCCCTCCTGCTATAGGGAATGTGTAACATCCACATTCCTTTGAAATGCAACGTTGTGCTTACATAGGAAAAATATTATTTCCTATTGACGATGCTCATCACTTCTGCGAGTATTTTTGTCTCCTAGCAGTCGGTTCAAAATCAGCAGCTCTGGTGAGTTTAGACTTAACATTCTAATAACAAGCACGGGCGTCTGCTCAGCTTTTAAGCAGAGACTGAAGTTACTTTAGAGGGATGAGTTGTTTTGTACAGATAATGATTCACAGACTTTGAGCGAATCACCGAAAGTCCACTGACATTGATTGACCCATGCCCATTTACCCTTCTTAAAAATCTGACTCGGTGTTTATTTCCTCGATATAGAGAACAAACCTCTCCTTAAAATCCCCAGCAACTTGCTTCAATTGGTGACATAAAAGCACTAAATAATTCTATTTAATCTATTCTGCTTGTCATATTTGCTGAGATAAATTCATCAGCCTCTATCTTATTTTATTTTTGTCACTGTGACACAATTTTGCAAAAGGGTGAAATGCCCATGATAATAACTTTTCTCAGGATATTTAAACATGCAGATTGGGAATTAGCTATTAACATCTATGTTTTGTTCAAACATTTGTCTCCTGCAAATGTTCTTTAAAAACTAGACCTTTGACTTTGTTAGAGAAGTGAGCAGGAGAGAGGATTATGAACTTGAGAATGTTAGATTTGGCTGGGAATTGGATTCAGTATTGCCCATCAGTTCTCCTTTCTTTTCTTAAAACAAAAAAGGCAATGTTGTGACACAATAGTTCAGTGTTACAGCGTTCCTCAAAAGGCAGTACTTGAAAATGACATAAATAATGCAAACAATACCAGTGCAAAAAAAAAAAAAGTCAGAAGAAACCCAGATATATTATCAACAAAAGATATATTCTTAGTGACTTCGTGTAATACACTGTCAGTAAGTGCAGTAGTAAGTAATACTTATAGCCTGTATACCAGGATGCTAACCAGAAAATTCAGAAGTCATGTTCCACATTCATCCACTCTGAAACAATCTAAATCTGCTAATCTTCAGGGACGTGGAATAACTCATCTCAATGCCGAGACTTGGAGAAAGAAGCATAAATGGAGGGCTGACACAGATGATTGCTTTCCCTCCTGTTTCTGTTGCAAAGACTGCATTGGGTTTAGTTCTGTTGTTCTAGTTAGTTCACATTATGTGGATCTTCAGAATGACAGACTGAAGTGCTTGGAGAACGTCTAAATACACCAGGGAATGAAGAAAAAACTAGTTCTAATATATGAATCTCAATTATTTAGCACTCACAGGCATTAATAATTTCATTAATTTCAGATTAAATATTGCTCATTTGACTTTACTACTGTCCATATAAGAAAATGAATTTGCATGTACTTGTGCAGAATCCTTAAAAGGTAAATATCATGCTGAGATAGAACAAGTAGCGGACACAAAGCAATGGAAAAACTACCCAAGTCAGATATCTGAAAAGAATTGTATCAATAAAAATCAGTCACAAGAACACCAATCAAAAAGGAAATCTGATGTTAAATTATCGTATGCATTGCACATAAAATGAAGATATCTGTGGTCAGGAACTGACTCAAAAATATGAAGGCTGACTGCTCAAACGAATTTTTGGAATGTCTCAGCCTCTCATTTTCTTGAGAAAGGAAAAAAAACCCAAAACATCTCTGGCTAAGCATTTTGATATTTTATTTGAGAGGATTCAAGATAAATTATTCTTAAATCTGTAGTAATATTGGTTTTTTCTAACATACGACTTGAACTATGGCAGCACACAGAAGTATCACGAGGACTGGCATGGAAGAATAACAGATACTTTCCTTGTGCAACCACTACCTTAACCTTCTGGGATCAAGACAGACCAAAGTAAGGATCACCTCTCAGTGTCACTTCCAAAAACTTTAACACCTGTATAACCATACTGACCTATAATGAAGTTTGTCTTGATTTACATGGAATTCAGTACTATCACTCTGGCATTGTTCCTAAGATGCATCTGCTTTAAACATTATCCTTTTACCTCACTTCAGTGTTTCTTTACACTTGAGCTGACTCAGAAGGTAAAACTGAAAGATGCTTGCACACAGGAATTTAGCAGCCTACTGACTGTGAAGACAGAGATGACGATGTCCAAGTATTGACAGCTCTCTAACGCTGTCCTACAGTACTTTCTTGTATTTGGAGAGAAGGACAAAAAAATTCTCCCACAGTTGTCTGGAAAAGGATCAGTGGTACAGCCTACTGAGGAACAAATAACCTTAGGGCACGCCCTCAGAAATTCTTATATCTTATGTACATAAATGCAAATCTAAATATGGCTTCAGTAACTCAAGTGTGGTTTTCATGCAGCTGCAAATACACACCAGAGAACAAATAATCAATATTCAGATTTAAGCCACTCACTCAAATTACTACTTACTTTCTGTTTTTCTTATTTAGGTAGCTAGTCGTATTGAACTACTAAACTCATACGCACTGAACTACTAAAAGCAGTTTTGAGCCCTGCTATTCTTAACACATCATGACATGTGGTAGTTCATTTTTCTTTTCTTTTCTTTGCCTTGCATTTCAACGTGATGCCACTTTGGAGGTTATTGAAATTATTGTCCATGCCCTGAATATCTGGTTAAACAGAAATGTGTGATTCAAATTATTAACTAAAATGAAAGGAGAAAAGATGACAACATAAAGGGTCTTATTTTTAATTCTCTTTGCAAATCTCAGCAGTTAAAAGCCAGATGAATAGAAATCAGTTAAGGTTCATTACAGTTACAATCCATCCAGAGAAAGAGAAAGATAGAACCTCTGGTACATTAACTTTTACGCTTCTGACCCAGTAAATAATGTTCTAGTTAGAGCTATGACTTCTTGCAACCCAAAGCTCATATAATTTCTATAATAATATATTAATTTTTTGCATTGTTAAGTGCTGCTAAATGCAGATCTGAAGGATGTCAAATTGAGAACAAAAATGAGACTATTTCTTTAAAAAATCACAGATGTATATTCAAAGTTTTTAACCATGATGATACTGTTTAAATAAATGAGAAAACAAGGCCGTCTGTCAAATCTACAGCAATCCAATTGAAAAATCAAATTTATGATGAGTCTAACGCAGATGACATGCTTCCATTTTCTCTTCACACATGGGAGAGACTAGATTTTCAGTTAGCTTGGATCATTTAACCAATGCCTCTGTAATTCAGATGCAAGCGCTGAGCGTGTTACCTGAACAGACAGCAGAGGCGGAGGTGCGGGTTGAGGGAGAGAGTTTGACATTGTATTTGTCCCCACAAAAGGATTTCTATCATATCATAATCCTGTTTCACTTGCAAGAAAGAATGAAGAAATGCATTCAAATACAGTAAATTACATCTAGAAAATAGATCCACTTTATATTATTATATTTATTGAATTATATTCTAATGATTAAATATTCATTCACTGTGGAAGTTGCATTAAAAGGATGCTCTTTTGAGGTATGGGCAGGTTGGTTTAGGACAAGCCTAAACTGGTGAATACAGTCAACTTGTTAAAAATACAGGGGACCTTTTACTCTTGTTTAACCAGTAGCATCTAAGTTGCACAGTTGGGGAGCCAGTAACTGCGATGTCGAATTAAAAAGGCAATTAATGAATTACAGATTAGCATTAGATAAGGCTGGATTCAGAGGTTAAAAGAACACTGTAAATCTTCTCGTCTGCTAAAGGTAGGTCTCTGATGTGGACAAAAATGAATGTCCATTGATAACAATGTCTGGCAAACTTCTCAGTTGCAGGACTTAAGATATTTTCAGTATATACAGTCAAGAACAGAATGATGGAGTTTTGTCTCTTCAGTTCAACATACAGTACTTCAGGTTCTGCAATGCTCTGTGATAAATTCAGGTTATAATTTAACCTCACTTTCTCACTGCTCTACAGGTTGTTTCTAAAGAAGACTTTCAGCAATGGTTAACATCTACTGTACTAATTAATTTTTCAACTAATAATAGAGACTGAAAATTCATAATAAGCAGTACTTTCTTCAAATTTAGATGAACACTATATGACATCCTGTATAAACAAATAAATTATGACCTTGCCACTTAGTAAACATCTTACCACAAATGCACTCTATTATCATTTTTTATATGCATAAGGGTAAGCACAATACCACATTCTTTTACTATACAAGAAGAAAATAGAGATGGGAAGGGAAGAAAGTAAATCTAGACATATGGTGTCATCCTCTTTGTAACATTTTTGCTTTCTGACTTTTTTTCCTTTCTTACACACCCACGAAGAGGACTCTTTGTCTATTAAAAATTCTCTTACATAAAAATGAAACAATCAAGAGAATGCAATGAATATTAGTAATGTCTTCTAGTTTTTTCTTCTTCATCTCATTTTAACATTTTAACAACACGAGTTAAAATTGTGGAATCATAGAAACACTGGTTGGAAGGAACCTCTGGGTGAAGCAGTACTAAATCAGGTCAGCCTTGTATGGCTAAGTCTTTAAAACCTCCAGGCTCTGCGAGTAACCCATTACAATACTCCTCTACCATCCTACTGAGTAAGTTGTCTCCAATGTGCACTATGAACCTCTCCAGTCTGATCTTGTAGCTCCTGGTCCTTGCTTTACTCTCTGCCTCTATGTAAAAGAGTTGGCTTCACTGTCTTTGCAACGCTTCTTCACATAGTTGCAAACTGCCTGATCCCCTGTAAGTCTCATCTTTGCCAGACTCAACAAGCCTAGCTCCCTCAACCTCTCCTCACAGGTCACATGCTCTAGTCGCCATATTTATGGTCTCTCCAGTTTGTCAATACCCTTCTTGAACTAAGGAGCCCAAACCTGAATGTAGTATTCCAGATATCACCAGCAAGATATTGCCCTGTTGTAAATAATTATCTGGCCCATCTCGTTTAATACAGGTTTTCAGATAACTGATACTTGTACTTGAGCGTAAAATCCTCACATACATACCTTATTCAGACCCAAAGTATAACCCAGGTAACCAATCTGCTCATGGATGATGTATTTTCATAGCAAAAGCATGAGCTTTTCTGAGTTCCTGAGGTGCTTTATGTGCCTCTCTCTGAATTGTTGAGACCAAAGCCTGAGAAACCTCTTTCCTGTTACAAAGGTCCAAAAAAGAAACATGTCAGAACAAAGACAGACTGCATCTAATCCTATTAATGCTGTGCAAAATCAATCTCCTGAAGCTTTATAGTGCTTGCAAACATGCAGTTAAGATGCCTCTGGCAATGGACAGAAATTGCAGGTTTTCCTCCCAATTTTTTAGCCATTTCTTATTTTCATTCTCTTTGCTTTTGCTGAAAACTGATTGACTGCAAAATATCTACTGCAATGTCAGTCTCCCGTTAACAGCTGGGAAGTCACTTTGTCTTACTTGCAGTCACAAAGAAACACAAGATAATCGTATTGTGACAGCCATACCCAGCAGAGAAGAAGAGAAGCAAATCTCTTTTCATTATTCTACTCTGCCCATTTCAGCCCTTACCGCACTTCCCAACACTGAAAGGAAGAACATTCCTTTTCAATTCCATTAATGGCTGGATAGCCAATAGGAAAGCTTATTTTCAGCTCATAAAGCATATTTTCAGGATAAAGGTAGATTTTTCCCTTCTGTGCTACTAGAAGTATATTCTACAGTTTTCATTAATCTCTCCCTTTTTAGGGGAAATAGTCTCTTAACTTTCCAATACTCCTCCCCATACTGCGTATCTCAAGGTACTGTTGAGCTAGACAAGAATATCCCAGACTGAGGAATTCAACAGGGAAAAATATACAAAGAGACAATCCTGTGCCACAAAAGCCTGGAACTGAACAGCATTAATGTCACGTAATTTAGTTGCCAATTTCTACAAGCACTTGAATGTAAATCACAATTTCTACTGAAACTGAATTTAGTAATTAGAAACACAGTGAAGGAAGCATAAAGAAGATAGTCTCTTTCTCTTCATTGCCTCTGAACTGCTCCTTGTTTCCATAGGTGCTGCTTCTCATTTAACAGAGACATTAGCATAGAAATAATCTGCATGAAGTCTGTTTCAAAGCTCTGCTCAGTCCCAGAAGTTTTGGCTGCCTAACTGCATTAGGATCAAAAATAAATTGAGTCATTATATTTTAGATTCGATTAGCTAAAGAAAATACAACTTTGGTTTTATTAACAGATAAACATTTACAAAAATATTATTCCCCTTATATTCACATAACATTAGAGAGCTTCCCTGTCATAGCAGTTCATTCAAAGAGCTAGAAAAAGGTAGAAAAAAGATCACTAACACCAGCAGATTTCTAACAAAACTATCATGTCCAAGTCAGATCAACTACCTACAATTTCACATTCCACATGGCATGTTCCCTGTGAAGAAACAGCTAAATGTTTTTTTCATGAAGTATGCCAATAAATCACAGGTCATTACTCAAAACTCTCTTAAAAAAAAAAAAGTTTTAAAAAAAAAAGTTCTGCACTAGAAGCACTACGTTGCACTAGCCTAACTCCCAAAGTCTTGGAATCTATCATGAAGTCATAGTTTTATCTACTAAAAAAATAAAGCTTGGCCAAGATCATCATGAAATTGGCAATAAATCTGACATTCTATATAAAGAAAGGGCAGGTTAAGGATACTTTGCCATTCATTTCTCTAGATTGGTAGTTATTTGTTGAAGCATTCAACGTTTATGAATTTCTGCAAACCTAAAAGTAATAACTCAGTCAGCCAGACATGGTGTCCCAGAGCCATGAGCCAGTCAGTAGAAAAATAACCAGTAATGAGTATGATGTATTGGTTAGAGCAGATACCCCTAGATTCTTTATTTAGCTCTGCCAGCAATTAGTATGTGACCTTGAACAAATCACTGAGCTAAAAAACAGTTTAAAGCACCAAGTTTATACTGGGCATAGATACAAATGTATTCTAAATCTCATAGATCTTCAAATGCAATTAGTTAATTCAGGTTCTCTTAAATTTGTATGTTATTTTTCAAGAAAGCTGCAACAAAGCAAGAAATTTAAGTTCCATGCCTACTTCCACTGAATGTTGTTTCTAGCTCCTTTGAAAAGATGTCAAACACAAACTTTTTATGCTACAATATCTATTTACATTGTGTATATTATCACAGTACTCTTACAGTGCTGTATAACAGTGAGGCTTTATTATGTAGTACTACTACAGTGCTGTATAACAATGAAGTACTGATCGGAGCCTGAGTGCCTTAAACTTATCTACACTTGCGTTATGTCCTCTGTCTGGACAACTAATGATAGAGAAATGAAGGCCCAGATTCATCCCACCTAACTTCAGGCACGTGAGGGAGCAGTGAGGGCCAGCTGCTCCACAAGGGGAGGTGAGCCTGGAGCAGAACGCAATAATAAGGCAGTGATCTTACCAACAAGTAGCCAGGATGCAGAGCTGCAAGTTGAGGTCAGGATCGGGGCCAGAGACAGTGGTCAGGATTGGACACAATCTAGTGATTACCCAGAAAGTCCATAGTAATAGGGCTGGGTGAGATGAAGCCAGGAAACTGAGCCAGCAGGTCTGGGTCAGGGTCAGAACGAGACCAGGCACAGACATACCTGCTACACAGCTTCTTTCTTTAACACAGCTCTTGTCAGTAAAGGAGCTGACCTTGGACTCAATCAGCTAAACTCTGACTCGGCCAACTAAACTCCTAGAAGGAGGATGCCCTCCAGGGCCTGACCAGTGCACTGAGGTGCAGACACAAGGAAGTTCAATGCTCCTCCCACATCAAAAAAGAAAGAGGTTCATATACAGGGCATTTCAGTACACCTAATATCTGACATACCTTCTGGAGGAGCTTCTCAATCTCATGAGTTAATCAACTTCTAAGCTGCCTCACAAAAGTGATGAAGTGGAATGAACCTGGGTCAACCAGTCTTTCCTAAGGCTACACATCTGTGAAGAGTAGGAGACTGAACCCAAACTACTGAAATCCCATGGCTATCAGCAAAGCCATTTGAACCCACTCCTCTCTTTCTGACTGTATCGGAGCTCCTTAGCTTCGGATTTCAGTTCTTTTATTCAGCTTTGGGAGGTTTATAAATCCTAGTCACGCTGGGTAGGCTCCTTAACAAGTGTTGCCCATGCCATTCAAAACATTGGATGAAGAGCACCATATAGACACAAAGTAGCATGTGTAAACTAGTATTTTTAAGTATTTTTATATTTACACTGTTATCAGAGCTTCAGAAATTCTGTCTGTGGCATCCAAGGAGAAGTCAGTAAGGTTACCATATGCAGATAAAATTAGTTAGCATCACTGGTATAATTAGTCCAGAGACAGCCCTCCCAGAGGCATAAAACAATCTCTCTTCCAGCTCCTACTCCTGATTTTCCCTTAAGCCCTTTATGACAACAGGTAAATCTATTTCTATGGCTTCATTTCCCCATCTACAA
This sequence comes from Gymnogyps californianus, assembly GCF_018139145.2. Classification (NCBI taxonomy): domain Eukaryota; kingdom Metazoa; phylum Chordata; class Aves; order Accipitriformes; family Cathartidae; genus Gymnogyps; species Gymnogyps californianus. The sequence continues at coordinate 4,879,684 of NC_059479.1, forward strand.
AATAGAAAAAAAAAAACCAAAACCCAAAACCACAACAGCTTTCTCAGAAGAACACCATCAATGAAGCACTTGGGGATCATAAGATACAGAGCATCAATAGCTGATACTGACTGCAAAATACAGAGAGCCTACTACTATAACAGCTCCTGCTCATTTAGCAAGGTTTTTGCCTGAGAACAGAATGCACTGTTAGTTCACTGATTATCTCACATATTCCAAGTCTATGTCTGCCACTGAATTCAGCTGAGTCATGAGTTGTGAAATAGTGAAAGCCTGTTTGCATCACTGTGACTAAATACCTTGTAAACAGAACTAGCTGGGGTGGAGTATTACTGTGTCTATGTTTGCATAATACTTTTTTCAGCAAAGCTCTATGAAGATGTATTAAACTGACATTGATTAAAAGTTACAGAATTCAGTTATATTTAGAACTTAATTTAAAATCTTAAAAACACCCTGAGGCCAGCTGTAGGAAGACAAAGCATCATTTTCTAATTAATTTTAATGGAAGCACTTTCAAATTTTATTTTACTGAAGAGCAACTGAATTCTGAATATTTTTGCAGCCTTTTAGAATGAAAAATCACTTTTGCAAATATAGTTAATCTGAACAAGTTCTTCTCTACACCACCACCAATTTTTATTTTTATACTATCCTCTATCTCATAATACTGGTAATTCCCTGTCAATCATTAGGTAAAATACATTTTCCCCAAGATTTTAGTTTAAAAAAAAACATTTCAAATCCCACGGAAAAAAGATGTGAAATCAAGCATAAGTAAGTATCAGATTTTTTGCTTTAAAACAATTACAGGAATTCCCAGATGCCTGTTATAGAAACAGAGAAAATAGAATTTTCTCAACTCAGCCACTCTGCCCTATCAATGAAAGGGACAAGAATGCTAAAAAACCCATTTAAGTTAAAATGACTACTAGTCTGTTTCAGATATTGCTTTCTTTTCAAACCATTTAAATCTATTTGTTCTGGTATTCTTATTAGTCTAATCTTGTACAATGAAGACTATCTTTTGAGATGTACCCAGCACCCTGTTTGTGTGTCAGTGGAAAGTGTACACAGTATTTCAAACAATCAGGCTAAACATTTGCTTATTACCCACTCCATTTATTTACTTACTTTTTTTTTTTAAACTTAGATATCTCAATACTTACCTATTATTAGAAATGAAAGGAATTTGCATAAGAATTAGTACTCCCTATGTATGTCTCACAGAGCTTAGACCTTGGTGTATTTTTACGTTTTGTTTCCTACTATCTTGGGTCAATACCTGCTATTACTTAGCAAAGATGAGAGAAAGAAAAAGATATTTAGCACCACATTCCTGTTCCTCCAGCCTTGACACTGTTTAAACAGCTACAGACACTGCCTTAAGTTTTAATAACATTAGAACAAATTCAAATTACACCTAGCAATTCACGGTCAAATCAGCAGTTTCAGCTCCTGAGTTAACTGAAGTGCAGAATAAAATAGCCGTAAGTCTTCTGAAGTGTATTATCTTAGCTGCAAGAGCAAAAGGGAAGTAAATTTAGAGGATAGTATGTGGGCTCTCTTTCAACTGAGGGCTCTGTAAGAGAACTTTTACATTTAGGGCAACAATATTTCCCTTGATATCAGTGAGTTTGTTTGCCTGTGTGTGTCCCAATGTGATAAGGGGTTGACTTGAAATAAACAAAAAATTTAAGTATACTATTGCAGAATCATAATGAGTTTTTCTATAAGCAATTTATTTACTCTTCAAAGTTCATTTTTATCATGAATGTTCATACAACTGTATGAATGATTTGTACATTAAAAAAACTATTATATTTCCACGTACAACAATTTTGCAGCTTTGTCCACATTCATCCATCCGTGTATAGATACAATACTGTGTGGCTTATTTGATCAATCATACAAAATTGAAAGTATTAAATAAAACCAGTTTTGATATATTCACTCATGCCTCTCCTGTGATGGCCATCCTTATTTTGAATCAAGCTAAATGTTGAGTAAAACGTGATCTTTTTACTTGTAAGTTATTATGCAAGCTTCACTTAGGGCTACACAAAACCCTTCCAGATACTTTGATACTGCTGCAGCATGGCCTCTGCTATCCAAGCACTCAAGCTTTCAGGTTCAAAATAAAATATTTAGGTTTGGTAACACAATCTGTGTGTGTAAAATGAGTGCCATATGTAAGAAGAATAAGAAGGAAATCAGCCAGTACTGTCTTCTTACAGAAACATTATGTAAATACTAATTTCAAACAGTTTACCCAAAATGGTAGAGGATTGCAGGTTGAACTTCCAAACACTTAAGAAGTTTTTAAAAACTCATGTAGTAGCTGTAGTAATGCTAAAGCATATTCCTATAATTCTTAGCTAGCTTTCACGATAATCATATACAGGCATCTCGCCATCAATAAAGCTTCGGGATAAAAGTTTTAAAAACATCTACATGTATTGGCCAACTAATTTACTCTGATAAACTCACTGTATCAACAGTATACAACCCATTTTGCTTATTACAGTACTCCCACATTATTTTTCAGAATTTCAGCGCTACTTCCTTTATCATGGTTAATTAAAATATTTAAGCTATCTAAACCTCATGAAATAGCTTACTGCTTTCACATCCTCATGGACAATGGATTTTTTCCAATAACCCAACTTTGAGAAGAAGGTATTTATAGCAATCTGACTTAAGCCTCACTTTCTTCAAACAATAAGGATGTCATGGAACATTATTGGTGTTTCCTTAATTTCTAATTATATGCACTCATAAAGAAGTTAATAAAACTTTACGCAACCTATTTTGGTAGGATCTCTTTTCAAGGTTCCAGTTTGACGTTGCCTTTCAGATCAAAAAGGAACAATTCAATCAAGTTCAAATACGTTTCAGAAATAGGATGTCAGCAATGTAAGTTAGAAGCATGACTGTAATGAACTGGAGGATAATCACAGCTGACTACCATTCACTAGTTCACACTGGAAACATTTATCATGAAACTTTCTCTTAAATGAAACTTTGCAATCCAACAGCAATATCTGTCAGCTAAAGGGAGAAATGACAGAATTGTTCAATGTAAGTCTTGTTCATTAGAACCTGGATTTTTTTTTCCAAGAAAGGATGTCTTATGATTAAAACATCATTATAGATGAGATGGTAGCCTGTCATGTGGAAAATCGAGATTCTCTGGTTATGGTGAACTGCCTTCCAGCCTGAGGGTTTTTAACTAACTTAAGTGACAGGCCTTCTTGTCTCACTACTTTACATATTTAATTTTGCATTAACTGTTTTCATGTAGACTTTTTATTGTTTAATGTGCTTCAAGATATAAAATACGCTTATTGTCTTCTTGCTTTTATTAATATGCAGTCATATATATGTATGATCATATAGAGAGTACCATATACAGTCACTTAATTTGGATGAAGACATTAAAATCTATAGACATTACCCCCACTGCAATAGGAGTTTATTTTTCTTGAATGACTAAAATGTAAAGGAGCTGCACAGGCATAAGATTTTTATTGTTGGAGGGTTTCTTGTTCTTGAATGTAAAAGTTTCACCAGCCACACTGAACAGTTTCACTAGTGCACCATTTTTTTCAGTTCTTTCATGATTTTAACATAGACTAGATTGACAGTAACCACATTTTTCCTTCAGGGCCAAAATACATGTTTTCCTATTAGATCTTGAAGGGATAACATTAATGGTTGACCTCAGTTTTTGTGGACTATTCTACTAAATGTACTCCTATTATATTTGCCAATCAGTTAAAGGACTTTTGTCAGACCTAAGTACTTTACCTCTATCAGCTATGGTCAAAGGAGATCAGGACCTCCAATTTTAGAGGATTTTTTTTTCTTCTTCTTCTTCTCCCAGGAAGATATCAAAAGACTACGTTTTAGTGGCTGATAGGCACAGGACAAATTCATACTCTAGTATGCAACCCAAAGGAATATCTCAGTGTAAAAAAGGGGAGAGAGCAGCAGCAGCAGTCACTTCTAGGATATTCATGCATCATAAAAGATAAAGAAGTCTCCTGAGTGTTTGTACCTTTTTCTATTTCCCATGTCATAACTGTTTAACGGCATAATGAGTCATGGTATCTAAGCTCTGTGTCAGCAGGCAGATGCAAATCTCACTGAAGCCAAAGAGAATGCCACCTATTAACGTCAGGGTAAATCAGGTCCTTTATGCCTTTTATTTACCCAATCTTTACTGAGATTGCTGATTAAGTGCATGTATGCGAGTATCTAGCTTTGTTTCAGAGAAATATAGTTGCGTGAAGATGGTATTTCTCCATTTAGAAATCACACTGATGTATGACGCGCAAAGGTTTGCTCACCCAAAAACCAGAACTGAGTAGGCTATCTTAATGATCATTTCACCTATGGAGGCTAGGTGGGACGCTTTTTGGGACTGCCGGGCTAACTCTGTCCTGTGATTTGCACTGAAACCCGGAGGCTGGGAGCAGCCTACCTTACGTACCTTCACAAGACAGGAGCAGGAACAGTGCAAGGTGCTGCCCACCACACACAGTTTTGGCACTGGGCACAGAAGGTCAGTATCTCTGGCGTGGTGCAATGATGTGGTGCAAGGCAATAATGCGGTGCAAGGCAATAATGCAGTAGGAACTACAGTGAGGTTAAACAGGGTACATCTGAAGGACTGCAAGTCAGCCTAATCAACATAATCTGGTTAGCATGTCTCTCTATGGCTCTCCTCTCTCACCCCTGTCCTCCCAGAATCTGCATTTCCTGTTCAGGGAGCTAGTTGGTGTACAGCAATATGAAGCTTGAGAGCACCTTAATAGTTAGGGAACAGAGAAAACTGGGAAATAAAAGGAGAGAGAAGAAATTAGATCCCTTATAGATTTGAATATAGCAACTATTAAGTTCTTTCTTGATGCAAGGACAGAGTTCTTTGCTACTGGAAAGCTTCATTTCAGCCACGTATTGAAGCATATCTCAAATCTGCCTATATTTAGCAAAATATTTAACTTAATAAATAGGTAGGCGTTAAAGACAATGAAGTGAACGATGCTATCATACAATTCATGTGAAGAAACAAAAGTAATCATCACAAGTCAAAAGACTAAGGAATCCACTTCTCACAGAGATGCTTGCAACTGATCCATAATTTAAAATAGAAAGAAAAAAATAAATTGTTGAATCCTGTTTGTATACTACTTAAGAGGATAAATTAATGGGATAAATTATTCATTCTGAAATATTCACTGTGCTTTACTAATTATCACAGCAAACATAATGCAGGAATTTAGTAAATTCCACTGTCACATACAGGCACACACAAATACAAAGACATGCTTGGAGATGCACTGCAGGCAAAAGTGAATGGTAAGAGATATAATTAAAGATGCTTTAATAGGTTTTCAAAGTTGCTAAGATACCGTCAGGTAGCGCAGCACATCTCGGACAGCGACAAATATCCAAGATGATGTCCTAAATATTCATTTCCTGTAGCTTTGCTTTGTTTTTGCCTTTCCTTTCTTTTGACTTTCCTTTCTTTTTTCTTTTTTTAACTTTCCTGGTAATTGTAAACCTCCTCAGATAAAACACCACCATCTGACAGGAAGAAATACTTGTGTTTGGGATTCACTATATTCACTCAGCAATGAATGAGTTTTTACAGCTTTTCTGAATAATAAAAAGCAACACAAATATAAAGACAAAGTTATCTGCAAAAACATGACTCGTAGCAAAGCAGGCAGCTGAGAAGATATATGTTTACCACCTCCGATACAGTAAGGAAAGTAACAGGAGATAGAGCCTTCTTTGACTATCATACCAGGATTTTTATAGTAGCGTAACACCTTACACAACTGTGTAACTGAAAAAGAAAATTGAGGGCATTTGCATTAGACACAAATATGATGATGGAATAATGTGAAATAAAATAGCTTTACAGATTTGACATAAAAACAATAATCTTGAATAAACGGTTCTGATCTTACTACCTGCCTGAAGCTTATGACAACAGAGCAATTTGAATAAGTGTTCATCAGCTAATACTAATTGGCTGAGAGATGGATATTGAATAATTTAGGTGTTACTTTAATCCATGTAATAATGTTCAGCCACCCATATACAAAGGCTTCACCATTTTTAACTACTACCACCTCATCAGCTAGTAAAGATCTTTCAGCAAATGTTCCTCATATTAAAATTAAAAGCTAAAATATCTATAAATTCTGAACAACAATCACTTCAGTTCTGATTGCCTCAACAAAGCAGGATGGAAAAATTCTCTTCAGCTTTGCTTTTGATGTCCATTTTTTGCCATCCAGATGATTGTACAGATGCATTCCAACCCCACACTTAGCAATGGCTGGTTCTTTGAAAACAGAATGGCAAATACCTACTGAACTTTTCTTTTAAAACTTAACACCCAAGATCAAAGACTAATTCAATTAATTCTAATCTCTAAAGTTATTAGATCTGGAGGCTTTATTATTAACATTTTTTAGGCTTTTAATCCTTTATACAATGACTTATGCAGGCACATAATATCCCAAATGATAATAACCACATTGTGAATTCTAATAAATTTTTATCTAGCACGAATCATATATAAAGCTGTCAGTTTAGCTCCTTCTCTGTAGAAAAGAAGCAGAGAATCCTGCACATGCTGGAAACAAGGGTGATAAAGACTACAGATATGAGTGCACTATTTGCAACTAATCATTTATTCAGAGATCAGAAATTGTTTCCAAGCAGACACTGGGGCAGTTCTTGGCACTTAACATGATCCTCTTTCAAGCAACTCTGTGTTAAAAAGGGATATAAAGCATCCCAAGGACTGTGAAATGTAAAAATAGCTTTCAGCTGCCTTTTCTCCCTGCATTATCCATAGTCATGAGAGGCAAGCCCTGACCCCACTGAAGTCAACAGAATTTCTGTCATTGCCAGTAGCAGGACCAAGCTTTATCACTGTTTTTATTAATAATTCATTCTTCAGAATGACATTATGTGTATTTTGGCAGTGGCTTTGCTTTTTCCATCGAAGTAAAAAATTGGTGCAAAAAAACCCCAGATTTGGAGAATGTTACCAGCTCTGATATTACGATCAGACTAATTGAGAAAAAGTTGTACCATGTTTATGTTATTCATCAATGAGTTCCTAATCTTGCTAGCTACCCTAAGCTCCAGTTCCACTTGAATTTTAATTAAAATACTGTTACAAAAAGAGGAAGACATAATGAAAACCTTTGTTTTTATGCAGAGAAAGGAAGCATTTACAAAAATGGCAGAGACTGGCCCAGAAGGATCGTAATTGAGGTTTATAATTAAAGCTTATGATACCATAACCCTTCTTTCCTGGAATACTCTTAGATAGCACTCTGAGATTAGTCAGTTAAATAAAATGGAATCTCATGATATTTACATGAAACACATTTGCATACTATATATGAATGTGATACTAATGCGATACTAATCACCTACCTATTGCTCAAGCTCTGCGCAGCCATTTTGCACCCTTTTAGTCAACAAAGACGTCCTCTCATATCCGCTAATCTGTTGCTAATCTGAAGGTACTTGTGCCCTTCCTCAGCCAAGTAAAGGCAGATCATAGCAATGTTGGGCACATCTGAGCTATTTTTAACCTAGCCTGCATGGATTACTTTTGTCAGCCTTGATTTTCTAGAATGAAATACAGTCTAGCATAGAATATATCTAATAGGTGTATCACGCTAAGATCTCTGCAGTCACACAATCAGCGTTGCTAGCCTTGGTAATTATTACACTACTACACATAACATGACATATGACAAATCATACCTTTGTGTATATTTATGTGTCAGGGCTCAGGCCTGAACTCTCGATAGCATGTCCTCCCTCTGTGACATTATATTGTTAGTTGCGAAACACAGTACTATTCTATTATCGAATGAAATGGACTGACCTGGGTAAGAAAAAACCTTCTTCTGTTGACAATGTCTCAATGCAATGAAAAATCTGTCAGGGGTCATTTCTTTTTAGTGAAACTGAAAGCCAATCAACTTCTAACCTTTCTAAATACAAGATCAACTCCTGCAACAAGTCCACTTAGTTCCTGGATTTGCAGAGAGAAGAAGAGCCCAAGTCTGAAAGTTGTATCTTGAGTTGCATGAATACATAACCAATGAAAAATTTCACAAAAATCTTCATTATTTCTTTGCATTGGAATACTTATTTACAAAGCATTACAAAGCACTTTTAAATCTTAGAATCTAAAATTAGTACAAGAATGAGTGAAGATTAGTACAAGAATTATTAGAACACTGGACTACAGAATGATCACATTTTAGACAAATTTATATATACTGAACATTTGTTAAAGAATAACCGACCCAAGTGTATTATTTTGGGTATTTTGTCAGTCATGTATCAGTCCGGCAGACAGCCGCTGTTAAACTGCATTTGGAATATTGCATATACTGTTAATGGATGTATGAATGAAGTTTTAGGAACTGCATGCTGTCGTGGTTTAACCCCAGTCAGCAACTCAGCACCACGCAGCTGTTTCCCCCCCCCCTCCCAGTGGGGTGAGGAGGAGGAAAGGAAAAAAAAAAGTAAAACTAGTGGGTTGAGATAAGAACAGTTTAATAACTAAAGTAAACTATAATACTAACAATTGTAATAATGAAATATAATAATAATAGTAATGAAAAGGAATACAACAAAAAAAGGAAGGCGGGGGGAAGAAAAAAAACCAGCGATGCACAATGCAATTGCTCACCACCCGCTGATCGATGCCCAGTTAGTTCCCGAGCTGCGATCCGCGCCTCCCGGCCAACTCCCCCCTGTTTATATACTGGGCATGATGTTCCATGGTATGGAATATCCCTCTGGTTAGGTCGGGTCAGCTGCCCCGGCTATGCTCCCTCCCAGCTTCTTGCACACCTGCTTGCTGGCAGAGCATGGGAAACCTAACAGTCCTTGACTTAGGATAAGCGCTACTTAGCAACAACTAAACCATCAGCATGTTAACATCATTCTCACACTAAATCCAAAACACAGCACCGTACCAGCTACTAAAAAGAAAGTTAACTCTGTCCCAGATGAAACCAGGACACATGCTTTCATTTAAACTTCACAGTTAATGCTTTAGATATATGCTGAAAAGGATTTCTCAAAAATGACAAGAAGCTGATGACAAGTTCTACACATTAGCATACTACTTACATTGTTATACACTTGTGTTTCTTATTTCCTAATCCAAATTCTCTAACAAAATACTATAGTATACACGAACTCTAGACTTGATGTGATGACACACTAACATTCTCATTCTCCTGGAAAGAATATAAGCTTAACAATTTTAAAACAGTCACTTGCTTCAACAACTTGTTCCTCCAGGAAAAAAAAATACCAGAAAGAAACACTCCACTTCCTTAGAAATTGGTGGATAAGGATGTAGAGAGCAGTTGCCTGTAGCTTAACATCTCTCAGTCCTACCAAATCACATCTAAGTGTTAGCTAAAGTTTAACAACTATTTCCCTATCATATAGGAATTGCTTATGAAGAATTTCAATAGTTCATACAAGTTGAAAAGCATAAGTTGTTCTGAAAACATCAGAAACTACATCAAACTCCTCTTAACTCTGCACAACCACTTAAGTCCCTACAAACCCAGTAAGGCTGAACTGTATCTCATCAAAGTCTCAGAAGTGTCTTTGCATGAAGTTTGGAGTATAGCTATGAATTGCTTCCCTACACACTTCTGACATGCATCCACCTCCAAACTGGAGCGTGCTACACTATGAAACAAAAAACCAGCTGATATTAAGATCTTTCAAAAAAGAATATTGAATCTATGTTAATAGCCATGGAGAATTTTACGAAAGCAGAATTAAATGCTACTGAGATTTAACAAAATTACAGCACAACTTATATGATATGGAGATATTATTGCTAATTCAAAGCTCTTTGAAACCTGAATCTTAATGTCCACAGCTTCAGTGAGTTGCTTAAACGTCACAGTCTATGAAGTAATTTTGGACAGATTGTTAATTCTTTTTTAATTATAGAAGTAATATAGTACAGATAAAATTAGGTAGATTTTATTTAGAATGTTAAATATCGATAATGCTGGTGAACAGAGGAAAGAATTATTGATTAACTGTCAAGTGTATTTGGTAAATGGTCTACATGTTTAATCAATGAGTTAGTACCCTGAATAGAGTGATCCTTAAAGTACTTATCCAAATTTAGAGATTGATAGCCTTCTGTTTTATTTTCAATTTACTAAGCATGTGCTGCGTGTAGTGCGAAGTATCTTTGTCGTTGGTCTAAAAATAAAACTTGTTTTCCTGGATATATTATGTACTTATAGCTGGCAACAACCATTTCACACTTGCAAATTAAACCAATTCCTGTCAACTGACTGAGAGTCATGCTGATTTCAGTAAATCCAGAGAGATGTGGTAAACTGTCAAGATGAGTTTGGTTAAATGTTAGCAGAGTTCAAAAGGAGAATAGAGAACATCAGTTCTAGTGAATTCCAAAAAGTAATTTGTGTCAAGTTTACTTGAAGCAAAAAGAAGTAACAGAATAGGTATTCAAACCCTAGAGAACCATGCTCAAACCCTCTCAACAGTTTTCGGCCTTTGTGCACTCTGGCATTTAAATAGATATATAGAAAGCTCCCTAAAGACCAATCACTGCCTACTTGTTTATTATATTTAATACAATAGGAAAATCATTCTACTCCACTGATTCATATGGAAATCATTTTGGAAGAGTCCAAAAACCAGAAAGCCAACCTACTACTGGAAGACAAACTAACAGAGACTGGTATTTCATGTTTACTTATATAGAAATATATGATACAGAATATGGACAGAAAGAAAGTACAAAATGTATATGGAAGGAAAGCATAAAGCTATTTGAAAAACAGCTGTAATGAATACAAAAGCTGACATCCCAGGCTGTCCTGCAGAAACGACCTGGGGTTTCAAGCTAGCGGTACAGAATGGTATACAACCAGCTGCCAACATAGCAACATTCAGAACACAGACATGGAAAAAAGACAATGTCTTCAAGAGCGCCTGCTATACTGACCCAACATGAGCAGTATTGTACATAGCTGACACTTTGGAGAATTGCGTAAGAACACTTGGGCCATGTTTGGCCAAAATTTCCGTAGAAAAACAGTTTAAAGTTCATTTCACCAGGACAATTGTATAGTTCTTGAATACAACCAAGGACAGTGTGAATTACTGCAGTGGAGTCTATCATAAAAGGCCCTGAGATACATCTGGAAGTATCTCAGACTACCCAGACTCTGTCCTATTCCACACATGTTTCTGTCAGTTTGAGAGTTGAAAATACACGAAAGTAAAACATTATTTTTGCTAAAGCCTTACATAAACATTCTTTCTGGATTTGTTCTTTATGACTGTTCCACTCAAAGCATTTAAATGCAACACAGTACACCACTTGTAAGAAAAGAAGTATTTCCTTTGTTAATTTTTCCTTTAACTCCAGCTCCTGCTATTGCTGTTATTTAATGAAAAGAAAAAAAAAAACCCAACATTTAATGAATCTGGCTTGACTCATGCTTATGAAAAAAGTGATGTCTATTCCTGTGACACTCTTTAAAATCCTACCATCTGAGCATCTTTATTTAAAGCAATACAGATATGTTGCAAGCGACTGCAAGGTTTATGACAGTTTGCAGTAAGTAAATAGGATACTGTAAGAATACCCTTAGAAAGGTACTGAACTCCCATTTTTAACCCTTTCGCTTCACATAAATGCTTTTTTCCCCTCATCCATCATCTCCACATAGAAGACTTGGACCGAAAAGACTTTTGTCAGATTGCTGCTTGGGAATTGAGTGGGCCTTATCAAGTACCAAATCGTAGCCAAATTGTTTGAACCCAGCTGTGTGTTGTTCCACTTCGTGCTTCTCCTTCATACTCACATCCATCTTGTCAGAGTCCCTACATCAGACAATATAAATGTTCTGGACTTTTTCCAAGGTAAAAATACTTAAAAGGAAAGGAAAAGAGATTAATCTGAGCACAAAACCAGGACAAAACACAACCTGACCTTTTCCTTACCTCTAAGCAAACACACAACATACAACTGCCTTAGTTTTGTAAAAACAAATTTTTTTCCAATTCCATGCATAGGTGACATCACTGTAGCAAACACCGCACTAAGGTGTATTGTTTAACTTAAGCTTTTGGCAACTAGTGGCTCTTTCAGAATTAGATGTGCTATTTACTTAAAATTTCTCTATAAATTTGAATTAAAAAAAAAAACATGAAGGAAGTTATTACATTTGCTGAAAACATCAGAAAAAGCAGATGTTCCTCATAATCCAAATCACAATACAAAACTTATCACGCATAGTATTGGGACATTTTGGAACTTACATTTTTCCTCTCCGTATACAAATTTACAAGCTGAATAACTACAGCTCTTTGAAGGCTGAATATTATCTGCTTCTAGTGAAGTTCTCCATCTTACAGTCCCACATTTAGCAAAACCTCAGTTCTGCCACACGGGATTTCCACGCAGGAAGTCCCATGACTTGCCTCCTCATATCTGTTTCCCCATTTCATTAGTTAATATTTGAGAAATATTCCACTGCACAGATGTACCAGAACTTCAGTACATTGTGCGGGAGAGTCAGCTCCTGCAATAACAGGATTGTCATTTGTCACCTTGAGTTTCTCAGTATTTCACTGTATCTCATTACAAGCTAGTGCCATTGTACACAAGGTATTAAAAGACAAGGTAAACGTAAAGCTTGCCTGACACAAGTAACTCAGTGATGAGTAGGACCCTTGAAGAAGATACAGAAATACGTAAGGAAAAACCTACTCAAATCATATTACATCTGAAAGCAGAAATCCAAAGGTTTTGTTTGTTTGGTTGTTTCTTTTTTGGCCTAACTATGGATTGACAAATGAGAATCACAAAACACTGACTTCACTCACTTCTTCCATGCATTAATGCTTAATTAGAATCTTCCATTAAGCCCAGCACTGGCTAGCATAACTTTGCCTGACTTTGCCTGTATTTTCAAAGCATGCTATATAGATTACAAGTTTCTCTTCAGTTTTCAACACCCACTTTGTGTCTACCCCATACAGCTGTAAACTGAACCCCTGCACACAGCAGGAAATTTCTGACCACTGAAAACAGTTTCACATCTATTTGATATGCGCAGTGGTAGCCTAAGCACAAACAATCACCAAAAAGCCAGGAAAAGGTCTCCACACTTATACTCTCAGTTTTCACCTTACTTCATGCAAATCATTCTGAGGGCTTTTTAGTAAATTTACATAATGTATACCCTTCCTTCCTTTTCCTTTTTACATGCATTATTTTTATATTATGTTTGCACAGTACTCCAGTGATATACAGATAACAGGGAGCCTGCAATGTCTCCAGCATGCATCTGTGTAGCTTACAAGTACAGAAAATTCCTTGTTCCCCTGGTTACTCTCACTATATTTGCATTTTAACATAAGAAGAAAGAATGACAACTTCCTGGTTGTCACCAGTGAACCCATCTATTAAGTGAAGATTTTGCAAATAGATATTGTTTAAAATTTTAATTTCTCCTTTGAAAACAAGTAGGTAAGAAGAGAACAGCTATCAGTAATCAAGCAGTCTAAAAGAATTAAAAGTCTCTGGAAGAGAAGCTAAGAATCTGGGATGTCACATGGCTGATGAAAGCAACTGGGGAAAAATGATGTTGGTGAAATAATTTGTTTAAATACACTTTGAGAAGTGATTGGAACACAACAAACTCAAATCTTAATCTTAGGACTTGACTGCTTTTGAGATCCAGACAGAGCCAAGCGCAGCGTCAGACATCTGGTCATATGTATCGAGCCGATAGTCCCTGGCAGTCAGAGTTCAGGATGTGAAATTCCAGTTTTCAATGAGCAAGAAACATTTACATACAAATGCAAAGCATAATAGAGCATGTTCTGAACTTCAAGAAAGGGCTGAGCTATCTATGGGAGACAGCATAATATGAAAGTTTGGTATATCTCAATTAATCCTTGCAACAAACATTCAACTTACCTGGTAAAGTAAATATCTGCTATCAGGCAGACTACTCACAATATAGATGTAAAGATTATCGGCCTGATCCAAAAGTAATGAAGCTACTCATTACAGCAATTCCCGCACAGGCCTTTTCCCATGATTTTTTGCCACATTTGCCATACCTGCACTTTTACTAACAGATTACTTACCACTCCAGATCAGTAAAATGGACATAAAGCTAAAGAACATTCAGGAACATTAAACATGTTTCTGACACACTGCATGAAGCATTATTCTACATCTCTTAATATATCTCAGATCACACTACATCGCGTCAAACATCTAGAAATTGAAAGAACAGTACATGACACAATACATTTGTTACATAATGTGATGTGACTGTTAAAATTTCACCAAAAATATTTTCCTGGTCCATAGACTACTATCAAATCAGACTGTAGTTAATAAATCCAAATTGAATTTGGCACAGAGAGCATGAAAGTAAAAACAGAACAATTTTGTGCATGCATTAGATACATAACATAACAATTATGTGCATGCATTATACATAATATAATCATGTTGAGGCGGAGATGAGGATTTTCTTGTTTGAAGCTGGCAGACTTGTGCAGCTGAAAAACTGCTTTTTTGTTTGCATATTGTCCTGGTTTCGGCTGGGACAGAGTTAACTTTCTTTTTAGTAGCTGGTACAGTGCTGTGTTTTGGATTTAGTGTGAGAATGATGTTGATAACACTCTGATGTTTTAGCTGTTGCTAAGTAGCGCTTATCTTAAGCCAAGGACTTTTCAGTTTCTCATGCTCTGCCAGCAAGCAGGTGGGCAAGGAGCTGGGAGGGAGCAGAGCCGGGGCAGCTGACCTGAACTAGCCAAAGAGGTATTCCATACCATGGAACGTCATGCCCAGTATATAAACAGGGGGAGCTGGCCGGGAGGGGCGGATCGCGGTTCGGGAACTAACTGAGCATCGGTCAGCGGGTGGTGAGCAATTGCATTGTGCATCACTGGTTTTTTTCTTCCCCCCCCCCTTCTTTTGTTGCATTCCTTTTCATTACTATTATTATTATATTTCATTATTACTATTGTTAGTATTATATTTTACTTTAGTTATTAAACTGTTCTTATCTCAACCCACGAGTTTTTTTTTTTTCCTTTGCTTTCCTCTCCTCACCCACTGGAGGGGAGGGGAAGCGGCTGCGTGGTGCTTAGTTGCTGACTGGGGTTAAACCACGACACATATATATATAAAAATAGAAATCTACAGTGGATGAAAAATTTTTTCAAGCACAGTACTGAAAAAAAACTTTTTCATCTTTTTAATCATCAAGTGTCCTTAAAACAAAACATTTGTAGATATGGCAAGTCTTTTAGCAAGAACAGTCTAATGGTTTTTAGAAAATTTTATATAGTGCCACCTGTCATTCTTGACACTTCCAAACTGTTTCCTAGGTGTACCACTTTATATCCTGTTCTGTTATGACTAAGTCTATTACAGTCAAACACAAACTCCAGTAAATATCTTAATCAGTGGTGCAAATTTCTAAACAGCAAGCCCAGCCAATTAGTATTACTGGCATGGCACATAGCTGAACTCAGCTAAATATTAAAGAGAGAGTTTTTTCTGAAAATGTCCAAATGTTCACAAAAAATAAAACCAAATAGCAGAGAGAAATATGTTAAATAATTTTATCTATTTAAATCATCAGTAAAGCCCAGAAACCATGGATAAGCCCAAAAAACAGTAAGAGTGACCATTTTTAAGTGGTGAAAATTTTCCCTTCCAACCGTTTAAGTCTAGTTCTGTTCTCAAAAAATACCTATTAGCATTAGTTCTATTAACTCTACTGCCTGAAAACATTTTGAAAAATTGTGGCATACTTTCAGACCTAAATGTTTTCTCGGTTGAAACACCAAAGGTGTGGCAACTGAGTAATCAAGGTAAAAATCAAGTTGAATTCAGGCAAGTTGATGCAGACAGCAACACCTTTGACACAGTGACAGTGATGCAACATGCCTGTGTCAGAGAAGAGTGAAAGATACCAAGAACTGTGCTTTCATCGAGCAAAAGACCCAGTGCATCACCCAAGCATACAAATGGAATAATTATGTTCTAAAGTAAAAGTTACTCAATCTGCCAAGATGTCTCCTTAGAGTACCTCCTCCTTAATTAACAAAAATTACATGCAATTTCTATCTTAAAACACAGTCAGACTGAACTATGTGTTCCGATAAAATTGTCAAAAGATTGCCATAAGCAAGTGATAGTGGAAAGAAGTAGTGACATTTTGAAGGCTCAGTATGGTCTGCTATTTTTAAAGGGGCATTCTTTTTACATGCTGTACTGGCATATGTTAAAGTAAGACTGCATGATTGCTACCTTAAGCTAGCATCAAAATAAAAAAAATCATCCATCTCATGACATTATTCTTCATAAATTAAGTAAGTCCAGTAAGGATCATAAAGTTTCATTTTTAATGCATTAGCCATTTATTCTAATGATCTCAATGAGTTAAATGTGATAGGTTATTCTCCTTGGTTTATCAAGGCATTTATATATATCCACAAGCACACAGTATGAACCTTGTAGTTCAACATCTTCACCAAATATATTTCAGTTGCGATTAAAACAAAGAGAAAAGCACACAAAGAAAATAAAGTGCTGTAATTTGTAGTCCGCAGCAACGAACTAGATAGCAAAAGAAAAATATTTTTCTGGAAGGAAAAGCCTTTCTATGACAGAGAACAACTGCTGGAAAGAAAACAAGATTAACCTCTCTTCTGTCTTCATCCTTGTAGTGGACAGGAGAGAGGTATCACTTGACTGTTGTCCTAAAGCAACCGATTCAAAAGCAAAATTATATCCATTTCACGATTTGAATCAACTTGCACCATGGAACAGAAAGGTGGACCTGGAGAACTGAACTAATTAATCTTCATAAGCCAAAGCAGGACCAACTCTGTGTAAATTATCCCTGGAAAATGCTTGTTTAGTCTGCTCTTAAGCACTGCAGTGACAGAGACTCCAGTATTTCCCCCAAGCAATATATGCTAGGACGCAACTATTTTTACAACTGGAATTTTCTTTCTGATGTCTAACTTAAATCTCCCTTGCTGCAGTTTAATTCCATTATTCTTTATCCTGTCCCCAGAAGCAATGGAAAACAAATTATTCCCTTTCTTTTTGAATTGGATACATTGGATACAATTTGGAGACATTTGGAGACTCATCATGCTCCCCCTTCTCCTCGCTCAAACTGAACAATTAAAACTCTTTCAGCCAGACAGGTTTCCTAAGCCTCCCATGATCCTTGCCCTCGCCTCTCAATTCCCTCCAGCAGTGTGAAGTATGCTGCACAATATCCTAAATTCCAGGTGAAACATAACCAAAACCAAGGAAAGTTTGTTTTGTGTGTCTTGCAAGCAAGGCTCCTGTTCACACATGGCAGCAGGCTGCCTTTTCACAATGTAACAACGTTGGCGATTAACACCCAAATTGCCACCTAAAACAACCTCCACATCCTCCATCCCACCTAGCCAGACATTCCCCGGCTGGTAATTACACAAATAAGATTTATCCCTACCTGTACTGGGCACAAACGGCAGGGTTTCGGTAGCCTGGGGCTGCAACAGTGCCAGTGTGGGAGGAGACCACGAACTGCCTGCTACCGGTCGCGGCCGGTTCCAGGCTGCTGCAGCCTGACAGGAGCAACCTGCTGTGTGCCAAAACTGCTGCCAGTCAGAGGGGTGCACGATGCCACCCCTCAAACATATTCGAGAAGGAGCCATGGCAGCTATGGGACGAGACATGTGAGGAAACGCGTAAGGAGAGACACAGGGAGGAGCCTGAGGAGAGGTGAGGAGGGAAGGAGGGAGGGAGGGCTGTGGAGACCTGTGGCTGGAGGTGCACTCCTGGAAGGAGGCACTCCGTGCCATCGCTGAGGGAATGCAGCCCATGGGTGGCCCACGCCAGGTGGGGACCCGCTGAGGGACCGTGGCCATGGGGGCTCACGCCAGCTTGGGGACAGTCAGAAGCATCGGTTTAGGAAGGCAGAGGATAGGTGATTGGGTTAAACTGAGCCTGAGAAAGGAGGAAGAAAGATGCTTATTTAAATGTTTATGGGGTTTTTTTTCTCCCTAATACCCAGATTACTGATCAGAAGCTGGTATTAATTGCCAATAAATAAAAGTCACTAAAAATTACCCAAGTCAAAGACTGTTCTACCCATGACACTACCCACGTGGAATACTTTTTACCTCTCCCCTCTGAGCTGCATCCTATTCTTTTGAAAACTACTTCTGCAAATTCTGAAGATCATTTTGCACTTTTATGCTACCGGAGGCCTAAAAGCACAATATCAGTCTTGGGAACAAACCCCAAAATTATCAGTTTATTTTCCAAATGAGTTGAAAGAAATAAGTGCAATGGACACCAAGAACAAAAGAGAGTACCTTTTAAATTTACACTGGCACATTGTGGTGTCCGAAATACTTCAAGTACTTGCATACAAAAGAGTGCTATACAGATTAGGTAAGGATGATATTTATACTCAACTCACCCAGCATTGTAATAATTTAAGTGTTATTCTGAAATGTTCTAGAGAGCCATTATTGAAGGTTATTTTTTCCACTTGATTTATCATACCATAGATGCTGCCACACTTAGGAACAAGAGTGCCACAGCCACAGCAGCATCCATCCTTCCACAACCCAGCCTGTTACACTTCATGAACACCATATTCACTCTGAACTGCCCAAGAAAATGAACTTAGAAAAGTCACTCAACGTGAGAGATTAAATACAATCTCAGCAACTTACCTTGTTGCATTGTGAAACCGAATACATAGAAATGAAGAAGTCATCAGGAAGTAAAGGTATGTTCATTAATATCAGCAACAACACACAAACTGGGTGCCCCTATCTTGTCATTGCAGAGTAGGGTGGGACCAAGCTGTTGCTGCACCCAGGAGCAGCACCCTTGCACACCACCAGCAGCTCAGGGGAGCACTGCACCATGCAAAACAGTAGTGACACCTTGTGTGCAAATAAGACATAAAAGTGCTTGATTTGGGAATCAAGGTTGAGGAAAGTATTTTTTTTCTGGTACGCTGAAACAAACAAACAAACAGTTTTCAGTAAGAAGAAAACCATAAAATATATTTATTAAAAAGGCACATGCACCACAACAGGTAAAACCCAACCACCACACTGGGCTGTACAAAAGGCCTGTTGTGATTTTCCTATGGTGTCCTTGTAGAAGGAAGTGCAGTATGTTTAAAGATACACTGCAGCAATAAAGACCATGATTTGTAGCTGATTTCTCACACTGGCCTTCTCTTTGACACTAGGCAAACTCCTCACCTTCAGCACTCCTGGTTTCTCAATGTAAACCTGAGAAGCATCTTCCCAGCCATCTGAGTAAATGTTCTGAATAATACCAGGCAATTTTTCATCAAACAATTATTTGTGGATACACATTTCAGCGGTTTTAATAATATTTACCTACCTCACAGGGGTGCTGCATGTATCAGTCAGTTAGCGTTTTAGCAATACTTTCAAAACACAAAAGCCTAGTATGATGACGCAGCCAAAGTTAATAAATGATGCTATTGTTCCTTAGATTAATAACAACTTCATAAAGGATGCCCTCTGAAAAAGTGCAGACTGCTTTTGTGCTGTATTTCAAATGGCAACAAAAACCATTATAATTAGACATTTTCCTGGTTTTCAATGCTCCTTATAAACAGTTTCTAGTATCATCTAAATTAATTTTCTTTCTCATTTAAAAGAACTGGGAAGAATACTCAAGAGAGAAAGAAAGTGAGAGAGAAAGAGAATTGCTTGTCACATCATTTCTCAGTACTCTGTAGCTCTGTACTGAAAATGTACTTCAATGATTCAGGAGCTGTGAAAATTCAGGCTGTGATCATACAGGCTGGAAGGGAGTGGGGGCTGACTTAAAGAGGGAGGTGTTGCTTTTGTTACATATTCTACTTTAACATAATACACAGTTGCCAATATGAAAAAAATATGCATATACTTCTCATTCTGTGTTAGAATGTGCCATGAAATATCAGTATGCCTCGTTACATAAAGTAATAAGTGATGCACCACCCACATTTTTTTTTGTTAACTTTTGTTTATGATTTAAACCAATAATCTCACTAAACACTTGGAAATAAATTAAGCCTTTTCAGACTGATTAAATTGGCTGAATGCTCTAAAAGTGTGACTTCGGTGGATCTAATCATCCCAGGATAGTCAGGGAGTTAATCATGCAAATGTCTTCAGATATTTCAATTTGCAAAGCTGTGTTTTGTAGCATGCACTCTTCCAAAGCACCTGTATTCTGCGGTGTGAACTGCAACTGTTCAGTGAGTGGGCAATAGAAAAACTTATTAACTAGCAAAACACTAAGCCAAATAAAGTAACATAATTAAAAAGTTTTAATCAGAAGAATATAAAATTTGCCAGAGACTTTACACCACTGTAGGAGGTATGAGCCCATTGGCTCCAATTAGGAGGGACTAAGGAATACAGAATAGCTCCAACACCAAACGTGTATTCTACAACTTCACTGCTCGTGCACAGATGTTCAAGCTTACTACATGTACTTTGTGGAATTACACTTTTCTGTGCCCACTGCACATGAGGAGAGTGATGGTGTTCCTCAATGATCCTTGCTCACTCTTTTTTGGAGACAAGCAGCTTCCACCAAATGTGAGACTCAATTACTACTCATAGTAATCCTTTTTTTCTACCTTCCTTTCTGTGTGAAGGAAAATTTTAGGATGAATAGGGTGAATCGTGGATTCCATCTTTCAGTGAAAACCCTATTTTATTTTGAGCAGAATCTGAACCTTTCCTACCATATCCTCTTCCTATCTCTGGGATAGTTGGAAAAGATTGTATCTAGATCGCATACTTCGATGTTACAACTGACCTTCTTTAAAGCTGTCATTTATTAGAGCTGTTGGAAAAGGACAGAATACAGTAGAAGAAACACCACAGTTCTAGAAAGTTAACCTAACCACTTAGATTTTTTATAAATTATCTGTTCTCTACTGAAGCAGATATTTTCATTTGCATTAAAATATGTTATGGCTATTAATAAGATTTAATATTTATGTCTAACTTTATGTACTGCCTACTGTCTGAGTTCTATTCCTTGATCAACCCACCTAGACACTGTTAAAACAAGTAAGGGTAATGAAAACACAGTAGCTCAGTCCAGAAAAGAAACTTTAGCAATAGTCTCAAAAAACCTTCAAAAAAAAGTTCCCTGAGTTTTAAATTCTGCCCTGTAATCAACTGGCAAAACCAGTTTTAGTTCAGCTGTATAAAATGTTCAGCTTTATAAAATGCATCCAACCAATCAGACTTAAAGACAGTAAATTAGTGAAGAAGATTAAAATCCATCTTATGAATAAGACAAGGAAGGATCAAAAGATAGCTGGAAGTTTGACAACTCCCGCATGCCACCAAAAGATGTCAGCGATATCTTGTCATTTTATAAATGGATAAAATTGATCTCGCTTGCCTAAGTAAGAAGAGTAGGGGTTATGAAGAGCATTCTACAAAACAGTGTACCATAACTGGCTAATAAGACTTTTGAGGGATGAACACATAAATCCCGAAAACAATAAGCAATAGAATTGACTGGAGTTATAACTGAGATACTACACAGTATTTATTTGTAAAATTTAAACCAGTTAGTTTGCTATAACTGGTAAGAAATGTAAGACAAATCTAGGTCTTAAAAATGAGAGTCCCAGCGCCACTTTGTTTCTTCCTATGCTTTCTTCCTACACTCAGGAAGAGCCTTCTTCAATGACATTAAGGTTATGATGGAAAAATGATTCCAATAGAAGTCTATAGAGATTTTGTTAATATGCCTTTATGATGTGATATTATGACGGCAATTCAATTTCATTGCAGGCCTAATGAGACCGTGTTACAATGTCAAAATGAAAGGAAACTATATCAATCAAGTTACAGTACCCTGAGAGAAAGAAAAACCTAAAGAAATTAACCCCATTAAAAACTATTTTAAAACAACATTAAGATTTAGTGAATTCAGAATTGCTTTGCTTTTGTTGGTTTACTGCTTCAGGTAGAAGCTAAATTTGGCACTGATTTACAACTCATTAAATATACTGACATCAGGGGAATCAGTGAAAGTTTTAAGGAAATACACACAGAACAAAATTCACAGCAAGTACTGTGTTTATGTAAAGCATTGGGCACAGCCTGTTTAGTTCTACAGCTAAAATCTTTTTTTCTCTTCAGCAGAACCAGAATTTCAATTTTTTCACTTAGAAAAGGTGGCAATTTGGCCAGTGTCTAAGAATTTAAGTTCTCGTATCTCAACTCTCTTGATACTGTACTTGAATTTGTACTAAACAGTGTAGAATTAGGTCCCCAAAACTGCAAAAGTAAACAGAATTCAAGTGGAAAATTCTTACTGAATTTATTAGAAACAAATATGCCATTGCCAACAACAAAGTAAGAGCTAATACATACTGTGAAGCCAAGAGGAGTCTTGGTTAGGTCCCAGGTCATCAAAATTGAGGCTAACGGAACGTGCCACAACTGATAAACAGCCTTTGCTAGCTATACCTTTGGAATCAGCTGTAAGGGAGGTTCAGTCAAAGTTATGAGAACAGACTTAAGCCTATTTTAAAATATTCAGATGCCTATATTAAAAAAGTAAAAAGAATAGTAAAAAATACAAAACCTGGACATAATGATTTTTTTTTAATTTTTACTTTTTGGCAACAGAGACCTTTTCATATATATTCTTTGAAGTTTTATCAACAATTTTTGTCCTTTCCAAGCTAATGTTTCCTATTAAGTGTAGAAGTTAGAGCTCTAATTTTAATGAGAATCCCATGAAGGCTAGCATGTGTATTCCATTTAAAATGCGCCACTGTCATTTTCCAAACCACGCGTTAGTGGCAATATAAAGTTCTGGTCTCTGTAAAAACTGCCACCCACCTGAACGGGTTACGGACTTTCTAGCGCAACAGGCAGGGCAACACTATTTTTACATAATAGGTACATTCTTATTTTCAGCAAGATACTTATAAGGATGGGAAATTAAGACTCAGCAAGACATTACCACCAAACATTTCGGATATGCACAAAAATATTGTAAAAAGACCATAGTTTTCACTGTGCCATTCTTCCTCTTCCAGCTCACGTATCGTTTGTAGCAAACACTGATATTTACATGGCACTATCAAGAAAGATTTGCAAACCCACAAAAATTCCACTGATTTTTGCTTCTGTTACTGTTGAACATGCAGACATGGCACTTTGTCATCACAGTATTAAGGAAAATGGACGGAAGGAAACTATGAGCCATTCCTAAACTCAAAATCCAGTTGTTTCTGTTTTTGCTTGTCCTTGATTGATATACGTAAACACACACACCACACACACAGAGAGAACCTTTTTGAAGATGGCTGACACATAATAGATTTTTTATTTTCAGTTGTTTACAGTAAAACTTGAATAAACTTTTTGCTTTCAACATCATTATTTATTATACGCAATACTGTATTGCCCAGAGGATATATCCCCACTGTAGGAGGCATTGTACAAATAAGCACAGAAATAGTCCCTGCACAAAGATCAGACCCTAGAGGTTTGCTATATTTTTGTTATTTTTCTCACAGAGCCTGTGCCCAAGGCCTATGAAAGTTTAGGCTTGTATAAGCATTTTCTTGCGTCAGGGTGGGCTTTAAAAAGAAAAATCAAATGCACCAAAAGCAGCTCTTGCCGTTTCAAGAAACATAAAATGTTCTTTCTGCAGACCTGATATTTACTCATATATCTCATTTACAGATATATTCTTAGATAACTCATTTACATCAGATGTAAATTTACTGTACTTTTTGTCAGTATAGCAAGTTTCTGTTGCTATTACTAGCCTTAGCAGAAATAAGCTTTAGTTACACCAGCATTATACTAATTGCACGTTATTTTTAAATTTTCACAAACCCATTTTTGTTGGTGCTATCTACTAGGGAGAGATTCACAATGGCTTGAGAATGGATTCACTGAAACCTTATCTATCTTGCAAAACAATGTTCACTATAGTATTAAGTTCTACTGCAAAAATATCAGGACTACTTCTGTCAACACTCTAATGACAGTAGTAAAGAGAAATGCAACACTGAAATTGTAAATAAAATTATAAAGGAAAAAACTGATATTCCATTCAGGCCATATAAAACATGACCTTTAATTGGCAAGGTGATTTGTATATATACACTCAGTTCAGACTGAACATTCAATGAAGAACATACAAACCAACACAGCATCAAGAGAATCTACTGGGGGAAACATTCAGCAGCATAGACATGCAAATTGTTCTTGCTGACCAGAAATCTAAATTCATTGCTCCCTAATCATTATGTAAAAGAAAATATTTTACCAAGGGTATGCATGTTTATTTCATTCATGAATTCTTGTGCACTAAACTTCCCAAGAGTAAGAAAGAAGGCTCATTAGAGAGAATTTTGTTCCTGTGACCTTGTCCATAATTACTTTAACTACATAATGGCTGACTGGAACAGTTTCCTTCAGAACATGCATTGTATCAGTATGAAGATACTTACTTATCACATAGGACAGTTAACATATTGACATAAAAATGCTTTTATTTTATTGCAGTCTAACTATTCACCATAGGGATTGCATCAATTTAAGTATTTAAATAGTAAAAATCATTGCTCTGACCAAAATACTTAGTACAAAAGTTGTTCATACACAAGGCCCATCATAAACATCACATCTCTTGCT
Source organism: Gymnogyps californianus (assembly GCF_018139145.2). Lineage (NCBI taxonomy): Eukaryota > Metazoa > Chordata > Aves > Accipitriformes > Cathartidae > Gymnogyps > Gymnogyps californianus. The sequence goes on from NC_059479.1 coordinate 4,904,530, forward strand.
GGCACCTTTCTTTGAATATTTGATGGATTTGCTTTGCAGTCGGCACGTTCAAATGGTTATAATCTGGCTTTAGGATAATGTATATGATATTACTCACACCCTTTTTCTGTGTGGGCGTAATCTGCTTTACAGCTGTGAAACAAAGCCATGAAGTTTTAAAACTAGACATAGTCTCACAGGTCTAACTTACAGAAGCTAAAGACAGCTGCACCTAATGCAATCTAGTTTTTATATTACAAACAAGATCTTGCTATTCAGTGTATTCATTTAATACATTTATTCATCTTTGGAAGTGCCTGAAGGCTCCTCTACATAATCTAGGGGGAAAAAGAGATATACAGCTTTGCAACTCATATAGAATTCCTTCACGTTTGTCAATTTTCTTGAAATATACTATTGTTTTTCTTTATAAATACTGATATCAAGATGTTGTCAAAAAACAGAAAAATAAGCCAACAGCACAAACCCGATATAGTTATGAGCTGGCCAATAGACTTTTACTCTTGTACAGAAGACTCAGATGACTTAACAGATTTGAAACAACTTGAAATTGTTGGATAGTGTTTATGGACTCACTCTTTGAATCTTCTCATCATTGAATTCTTCAGGATGACTTCAGGAAGTGATTAGCAAGAAATTAAGATTCTTAAGCAGTGCTTTTCCCATCTCATAAAGATGGCTGAAATGTTCAAAGTTTTTCCATTTCAAAGCAAACTAAATCAAGAATATGCCAAGCTTTTGTATTAATAGATCTTCACCAAATAAGAAACAGACCAATGACCATCAACAGCCAAGATTTAAACCTGACTTACCATATTAGACATTAAGTGTTGTAATTTTTAACCCATTGTTTATCCATATGAAAACTTCCCTGTTGTCTCAAGGCAGCTTACACTCTTTAACAGCTCTTGGTGGAATAGCTTTGAAAAAATCTAAGTATACAATGTGAGACAGGTATGTCCTGCAGTCCACCTATTTTTTTACTCCTTCAATAATTTGTGAGGCCTGACTTCCCTTTACTAAACCATGCTGATCTTCTCAATACAAACAATCTGTTTTAATTTTCATAACTGTGCATACAATTACAAATAGGAGATTTATATGTAATTCCAAAATTCCTTTTAAAAGAAGTTTGGGGCACATTTGCTACTTTGTGTTTTACTCATGCTGAAGATGGTCTAAAAGACAAGACTGCAGACTACAGATTTTTCAAAGATGAAATGCTTTAGAACTCAAGTTGCACCATCTGGTCCTGCCAATTAACTTTTTCTATTAATGCCTGAATTTGAGGTATTACCCGTAACGTTTCCCCTGCAAAGAAGGGTTCCAGCATTGAAACAACCTTGAGCTCTTAATTAGTAAATACACATGCAAAAATGTAACTTTCTGGCAAGACCTTAGGTTCATGTCATTTTGTACCTTGATCACCTCTATGACTGACCATCTACAGTGGCTTTGCAGCTCTCTGGTAATTTTTCCCTTATTGATATTTTGAAAAAGTATCGATTATAATTATGCAAGCTCTTTGAAAGTTGTTTATCTCTTTTTGCTCTGCTGCTCTGTAATGTCTTGGTTATGTCCTTTTATATTATTCTTTAGATGATACTCCAATTCCTTGAGGGAAAACATCTTACTTCTGTAGACTTCCTTATCCCACAAAGTCATGCTAGACTTTTTTTTTTTTTTTTTTAACACTTCCTAAAGTCTTTTTTGGTACATTATAATGCAACTACCCTAAACTTATCAATATAGTATTTAAAATATTCTACCCACCAGTTGCAAACTTTCTGCTTGTTGGCTGCCCCTCAACTCTCTTTTTAGCAGGACTTCTCACTTGTACGTAGTTCCCTTTTCTAAAACTATATGTGTGTTGACTTAAAAAAAAAAATGTTTCTGTAGGGAGATGAAATCTGAATATGCTACTATCAGTGTAAAAAGTGGCTCATTTTGCAGCATTTCTTGCGCAATGATCAACTAGGCCAAGATTTGTACCTCCTAGGGGTTACCAAACTATGCCATATGAAGCAGTTATTTATGAAATCTGAAAATTTAATCTGTGCACTGTACCTCCCATGACATTTCTTGTCTTACCTAATTGAACCTTATTATTATTATTGAGATTCCTTCTCTCACAGGCTGAGTTCCCTTAACACACTGAACTCACTATTGGTGTCCTGTTTCATAGCTGTATTACAAATACTGTTTTTCCTGAAATGTCAAAAAGTCTATGTTACTAACATACTTACATATCTGATTTTTCTCATTTTCCATTTGCATTCAACTTGAGTCTTTCCATCAGCAGTCTACTCAGTGTTTCTCTTCTTCCTTCTAGCATGTGTGTTTCTAGCATGCTAGTTTCTATCAGGTATATTATGTTCAGAAGATCATTTAAATCTAAGTTTTCCAATAGCTTTTCTTAGACCTATTTGCTTAAATATATATATATTTACTCCATTCAAAGGTGTGGTGGGTTGACCCTGGCTGGATGCCAGGTGCCCGCCAAAGCTGCTCTATCACTCCCCCTCCTCAACTGGACAGGGGAAAGAAAATACAATGAAAGGCTTGTGGGTTGAGATAAAGGCAGTTTAATAAAGCAAAAGCAAAGGTCGCGCACGAAAGCAAAGGAAAACAAAAGATTTTATTCTGTACTTCGCATCAGCAGGCCATGTATGGCTACTTTCCGAGAAGCAGGGCTTCAGTACGCGAAGTGGTTGCTCCGGAAGACAGGCGTAAATAAACGAATGCCCCCCCTTCCTCCTCCTCCTAGCTTTTATTGCTGAGCAGACGTCATATGGTATGGAATACCCCTTTGGTCGGTTTGGGTCAGCTGTCCTGGCTATGTCCCTTCCCAAGATCTTGCCCACCCCCAGCCTACTGGTGAGGGGGGGCAATGCTGGAGAGACAGCCTTGATGCTGGGCGAGCACTGCTCAGCAGTAGCCAAAACACTGGTGTCTTACCAACACCCTTCTAGCTACCAATCCAGAGCACAGCACTATGAGGGCTGTTATGGGGAAAATTAACTCCATCTCAGCCAGACCCAATACAAAAGGGTGCAGCAACCTTAGTAATGTGCTCTTACATGTACAACAGCTTTTCCTCGCTCTTTTGTCTATATTTAATTTTAATGCCAGCAACTCAATTTAATTTTGATTATTCGTCCTGTGCCTACTCCTTTATTTCAAAAGTTCTCCATTTCCTAATGAAGCTGATTCATTTCACACAGAGCATATTAATTTCCTCAGCTACATCTTCAAATGCTGCATCTCTATCTTTCTGTCTGGCCCTGACAATATTTCAAAGAACTAACTTCCTAACTGGATGTTTACATTTTAACTCCAGCACCTCTTCTACCTTTTCCTGTGTCACTGGCACAACAAACACAAATGCAAGTTGCTCCCTTGTATGTCTGTTCCAACAAGAATAGCCTAGGAATGTCTACATAAGTTTCAGTCAGACATTTCTTTGATAACTAACCTGCCAAATAATATCACCACTTAACAGCGTGAATGCTGAAGTGTTATTATTATTAGAGTTATTTTAATGAGTGGCATGCACTGTGTGTTTATATTTTTGTCAAATATTGGGAAATCAATTAAAACAATATAATGCCACTGGGAAAAACATCATTTGCAAAATAATTATAAGCAACTGGCACCAGATGTTCTATTTCTTCAAAATTTGCATTTTCAGTTTTATAATATTTATATTTTTCTTCTGGCAAAATGCTTAAGTAATCATACCTCAAAAGGCTGGATTTTTTCTTTTTCTGGCTTTGGTTTTATGACAATGTAATTCAAAGACAAAGCTCAGGTCGCATTTCCAAAGTCAGTTACACTTAGTGGTTTCATCCCCTACCATACAAATACAGCATCTTTTATTTTAACCATACTTAGTCTTATCTACTGATCTTCTAGAAGCAGAGATAAACAGCATATTTTAACAATACGGTTCAGCTAAACCTGAAGCCAAATGGAATCAAGGAACTGATAAGAAGCTTTTCCTAGATATAAGAAAACCTGAATATTCCTGACATGGCTGTTGGCTGTTTCTTGTTCATCTAGTTTCACCTAAAGAACTGAAGTTATTTCATCTAAAGAACTAAAGATTTTAATCTAAAATGGAAACTTTTTTATAGCCTAGATCAAAATTCAGCTAATCAAAGATTTATTTTGACTGCAGATTTATTTTGTATGCAGACATGCATGAGAGCTTGTTCTAAGTTTCAATAATTTTCTTTATAAAAGAAGAGCAAATGCTTTCTGAGGTCACAAAATGTTTAGAGGTCACTGGAATCCTACAGTATGAGCTCTCAAACAGAGAGTTTAATATTTTTTAATTCTTTGTGTGAGAAATACTAATCATTTAAAGAAAAATGAAAAGCATTTTGTTTAGATTCAAGTGTTTAGACTCATGTTCATTTAGAAAACTTTAGGAGCCTACATATTCTGATTTCTTGTTTCTTTTTTATTCTAAGAGTACATTCAGTCTATTTTTTAATTTATTTTAGGTTTAGAGTGAGCAGTAAACCTAGCTGTAGGCAAAGAAACACAACACAGCATGAGTTGGCAACGCCTTGAGAAACACCATATACCTTATTCTGCCACCACAGTTCATAAGAACCAGTCAATAAGAATCCTGTGCAATGAACTCCCAGAGCTAAGAGGTAGTCTCTGCTTATCTCCAGATTTTTAACTCACTCTAGAAAATAAAATTTCTTCAGAATTTTACTTATTCTTTAGCAAGATTCCCTAAATGTTCTTGTTTTACTATCTCAGATAAAATTAGATTATTTAGACTGAGGCTGTACAGTAGTTTCTGAGATCTGAGCTCATGCCTTGTACAAATTTTACTGACACCATCAAGTCACTGGATTGATGGCATCCTTAGACATCAGTTGTTAACAACTATGTATTCCTTGACAACAAATGAATAGGAAAATAAAGCTACACTTGGATAATCAGAAGAAGAGATGGTACTATACTTGAAACATACAGAGTTCTTTATTACTGTGTCTACTAGCATTGTAATGTTGGGTCGTAAAAAAGCAAAAACATTTAAAACAGATTTAAAGCTTTTATTTGGCGCTGAATCCATTCCTCTGTTTAAATAGCAAAAGGGTTTCATAAAAAAAGAGTATTTTTTCTCAAGATGATACTGATGCAATGCATCTTTAATTTTGAGGGTGGAAGACAGAAAAAGCAAGATTATTTATTATATTCAAAATATTAATTAATATTTTGCATGATGTAAAGCAATACAGAAACGGTGGTACTGCCTTCACCTTTTTCTAACATCAAGCATATAAGTCTACCAACAGGGTTTTATAAATTCCTTAGCAAGGTTTTATTATATATGTTATCCTCACATCTGTTCTGATGTGAGAACAATGACCATTGTCAATTAAAGAAAACAAAGGATATGATAGAAAAAATACAAAACTAAAAACTGATTACCATACCTTTTCAAGATGGGTCTTCTCCTTTAGGATGTCAATGAAATGGTTTTTCAGTGGCTTTCTGGCTGCAATACATTTTTTACAGTTCACTTAGAAGAACTGAAAAAAGTCTTACTTTCTATCAGTTCTGTGGACTGCCTTTGCATCTTCTCCATGCTCTCTGAGGTCCTGGCTGTTGTCAAAGCTCTCTTCTTGCTATATTTTCATGCAGACACTATTCCTGTTCCTCCTTTTTCTCCCACAAGTATTCTTTATTGAAAATAACATTTATCTCTCCCACTCCTGCGTTCCTCTGATCCAGTATGCTGCAGCCAGAATAATGCAAACAAGAAAACTTTCTCTTTGCTGCTGAGATTTATTGATTTTTTTTTAAAGTCCAGGTGTCTAGTAACACATCAGCACTTATCAACCACTAATAAGCAACACTGTGACATTCAAAAGCTAGTTTTCCTCATATTATTATTTAATCCCTTTTCTACCAATGCAAAAAAGTCTCCAAGAGGGAGCTTTGGAAGAAGTCAGAAATTATACTGTCCTCTTGACGGTAGGAGTCAGCAGAGACTCCATTAGAGATTCTCTTGTGATGGTTTCTTCCATTTCACAAGGAAGGAAGAAATTGAAACTCATAAAACTACCCTACAGTGCAGGGAAATAAACAGTCATATGGACACCACATTTTGAAATTATTTTTTTTTTTTACTAAAGGAAGCACGCCAAGAACTACAGTTAAATACTTTCCCAGATCACTCTTTAGTCACCTTCTACCATATAAATCAATTTATTACTGAGTCTACATAAAGTTAAAGAAGTACATGCAACTTGGGCTCAGGTGTGAGTGCAGATGGATTTTAATCCATTTCACAAATCTAGCCATAGCTATATTGGTTTCATAACTTAAAATATGACTTGGGAGAGGAACTGCTGAAAGACTACATTTACTGATTAGCTTCAGTTTCTTTAGTACAGTCCATACCATCTCTCAGGTATCTTTAGTTTACATCAGACTAATCAAGATGCAATAGAAAGACAAAAAAGCATTTGAGACCTGCTTCTGAAACCTGCAGGCCCAGCTGAGACACAGAAATGTCTACCCTCACTAAGCAAACTATTATTCATAACATCTGCCTATCTAGTGCAATGTGAGTTCCTGTCACTCATCACTGACATGTCTCTATACTAGGACTGATATCCTAACAGTACATTATTATCTTTCATGAGAATATGCTAATTCCTTTTGTATAACCATGTATGCTGATATACAGTATCCTTTGACATTGACAACATGTTCTAGTGTGATATATTAATTCAAGAGGAAAAAAAATAAAAGAATATGCAAAGGCACTGGTAAAGGCACCATATATCTGGGAAAAACTGATTGAAAGCATGAAATTATTCTCCCAATAAAATTATTCTCCCAAGATGACAATAGAACTTTTACCATTGAACTCAGCAGTACCAAGATTCTACCAGATGTCCTGATTTTGGGTTACTAATTAATAGCAAGGTACAATACTAGCTATGTTATTCTGTGTCAAGTAAAATTTTTAAAGGCTTCTATTTCCCTTTAATTTCCATAGAACACTTTTCGACTTATTAGCAAAATAACTTCTCTCTAATTCAGTTATTATGATTAAGTGTATATTATCAGATCACACTACACAGATATTTCTGCCAGTATTTTCAAGCAGCAAGTGACCATAATCATATATAGTTGACATGCTTAATTATGACACATTGTTTTTCAGCTAAGAATGAGTAGGTGGGACTCTCACAGTATGTCTTCTCATTATTTTCTACAATAGATTACTTCTTTTTTTTTAAATATTTGACTTCTCTGCCCTTCACTGATGTCCTCAATGATTTCCTCCACCAAGCATTTTACTACTTCACCCTACCCTAATTAATTCTTAACTTTAAATTCTCCATCGACCCTAATTTAACTCTCTGTAGATAAAAAAGCTTTGGAAAAAATCCTCAGTGAGAGAGTGTTTGCCAGATAGCTTTTCTTTAAGCTTTTGCAGCTTTAAATCTGATCACACAAAATACTGAACCAAATACTGCATTGAACAGCACTATATATTGTTGTATTACAATAGCAAGGTCACTTTTCCAAGTACTATTGGGCTCCAATAAAATCACAAAATTAGACTCTGAGTGTGGAGATGCTGGGTACTTGCAGTTTCACTTTCAGTAATGAAACTTTGCAAGTAGCTAGTCATCTGATGCACACCTCCTGGGATCAGGCACTGAGAGTCTACTGTAAATTCAGTTCTTTATTCTTTCACTTGCCAAAAGAATCCTCCTCCTACAGCATATGTGTAAGCAGAGAACACAGAAGGAATTTGATTCCAAAACTTTAGTGAACATATTTCTAGTTTTATTTAGTTATCCTTAAGAAAAAGGAAAAAAAAGAATCCCTCAGGTTAAGGGCCTTATGCAAGGCACTTAAGTCGAGAACAGCTGAGATAGACACAGTATGGTTAAAATTATAGCACAGACAAGAAAAAGACATCCTCCTCTTTCTTTCTCACATTATGACTTAGCTGAAAAAAGCTTTAACATCAATATTATAAAGTATTCTTCACTCTGCATTTAATATTTTTTTAACCACTGTATTCAACGCAAACAGCTGAACTCTTGTAAAGAGCTTGACCAGGAAGAATCAATGCATTTATTTGGACTAACCTCTCAGCAGAGCTAGCTTCAAACCTGCTGGACTGCTAACAGCTGTGGTCTTCTATGTGCTGAATTCCCATCACAAAATACACATTTGAACACCAAACGCAAGGAGTGTAAGTGAACAACAGTAAACTGACAGATCTTAAGTGATATCAGCAATTCTAGATTTATTTTGTGGTTAAATCAAAATCCCAGTAATAAGGACACTGATAGCATTTTTTGGCTCCAGCTCTATGTACCTTCAATGACCCTTAGTTCAACCTACACAATATTCACCGCTGATAGACTTACACATTATAAATCAATTTATTGATAAATGAGCAGTATTCACTAATGCTAAGCAAAATTTCAAGCCTTGCTCCATCTAGGCAAAGTCCGTTACTCAAAGTCTTTTAGTTTTCAAGCTATGAAGAGTCTTTAAATATTGTGCTTGATTATTCTAGTCTGGTTTGCAATGACAAGAATCAAAAAAGCATGTTGCCAGATTGTAACTTGCCTATTAATCAGCTTAGTCTGTATCAGAAAGACCATTTTAAATGGTTTCATGGCTTAAAGCAGACATTTAAAATTTATTAAGTTTCTTTAATGTGCATTAAGAATATTAAAGCAACAATGAGAAAAAGGGACAATCCCAGGTAGTGATAGAGACACAGGTCTGTGTTTACTGGAGACTAATTACAAAAAGCCTCCTTCTATGTTCTTACTGGCTTAAATAAAACCCAACCAAAACAAACAATGAAACAAAAAAGGAATAGCTGCCATACCAGGGGAAGAAAAAAAGTAGTATCACTGTAACTCAACCCCAGGTAGCAGTGACACACTGCCCTTTTAAAGAGATAAACAATAAAGCATCCACTTTTGGAACCATATAGGCTCTACTTTGGAGTTGCATGAGTCAATTATCAATGCTTTCCTCAGGGCAATACAGATATATATAAAATTAAAACATGGTGATACCAGCAGCATAAAGAAAGCTTTCTTTACATTAAACAAGACTTTGTCTCTGAGCTGGGACGCATACAATAACAGGCTATCTAGACTAGAGGAATCAATTCATTATTGAAGATATGTGTACTATAGAAAGGATTCAATCTAGACTGCTTTCAGCAAATGTTTTGCTTTCACTGAATGTACACCACTTGATATCCTCATTACAGTTGTAATATTATTACAATGATGTCTTTCTATTATGATTTAACCATCCTTTATAAATTTTAACACAAACAAGTACTTAGTTAAAAAAAAAAAAGGTAATTTACCATATGCCCGCAAGAAGCCACTTTTCAGAACATCTTTACTATCCTTTCTGCCACACTATAAATTATACACATTTACTATAATCCTGCTTGCTTTACAATCTCTGTCATTCCTGAATATAACCTGTTGTACAAAACCAGGCAGCTGAAATTGGAGATAGCTTTTGAATGGTATTTTAAGGACCTCAGAATCAATAAAAAAACAAAACAAAACAAAACCAAACAGAACCAACCAGCTATTAAGTCTACATAACTTAACCTATACCCAAAGTTAGAGTTCAACCCACACCTAAGGGAAAGACAGAAATGTTTTGCTCCCAGTTTGTTCACTGGGCACTGTCACATCTTGTAAAATATCTGATTCTTTCAGAAATGACATTTTCATGCCATAAAATCTAATTCATCAGCACTTTCAATTGCTATTTTTAGAGATAACATCCAAGACTAATGAATGCAATCCAAGACTAACTAATGAAGAAGTTAATATGACCAAGAAGTTAATATGAAGTTAAATCAAGCTGTCTTGTCTAAGTCATTCTTTTCTTGACAATAATGCACAATACCAGCAATATTCCTCATATGAAAGTTTATAACCCTTATCTTTGCCTGAAATGTACTTTCACTTAAAACAATATTTACCATTGACTTACAAACAAAGAGTTCTCCTGTGAAGGGTAGTGTGTATTTCTGTGTGGTTATCCTGAACCATCAGATCTGTGTGTTTATGTACCATTGTGCAGCTGATACAACCAACATCAGATCACTCACATTTGCTGTGACTTTAGAGTCAATCTTTTAATTCTTTTGGAGGAGAACACCAGGCTGAACAAAGAAAAATACTATTCTGGGCTCATTTCAGTCTTTCACCTTTCATAGTTTTGTCCTCACATTTTCTGTGAGATTTCACCTTTTCTCACATTCCACCAGAAACTTTCGTTACACATTTTTTATTTTTTATCCTCAAATGACTTCAAAAAACCTGAATACAAATACTCTTTTACTACAAGCCCCTTCTCTGCAATAAAAACAAAAAGTGAAGTAGCTCTGCCTCATTTACCTCCATATGGCTCAAGTGTCTTTAATGCTTTCTTTACCATTTATCTTGCAAGTCCTGCTGACTGCATGTGTAAGGAGTGTTAGTGTTTTTGTACACCTTCCCATAAAGATTCCTTACACAGACTGCAAAACATTTAACAGAAGCTGTTAAGCTTTTGATGTGTCAGATTTTAAGGAAAAGCATTTTCAATACTCTGAAAAATTAAATGAATAGCAAACAATACATTTCCCATGGATTATCTTCTAATGCATCTTGCACCAGTGTTTTCTACCCTCCTATGGCTTAACAAGCCATCCCTCTGAAATTGCCTTAAACTTGCATAAAAGAATTACAAGTATAAGCAGATAAACTCTTCAATGAACTTAATTTGGCTAAATTTAAGCACATTGACTTTGTTTAGTAAAGAATCAGTCAACATAATTATACTATGGAGTCAGGAAATAATGAATAAACTGATCCTTGTGGAATTTTTTTCCCCCTAAATATTTCTAGGACATTTCAAGTACATGAATATTCATAAGAGCATTGAAAGCGAACCTTACAATCTGAAAGCACTGATCATTTCAGTAAGGTAAACAAAATGCAGAGGGTTTTTTTTTGGTCTGACATTGGGAATTTTCTCATCCATTATCATCGCACAAAATAGACATCCTGTTGAATTCCATTAACTAATTCAGTGGCAAAAGATATTTATTTGCTCAATAGGCATGTCACTTTTCGGGGTGTAGTCATCTTTTCAGATGTAGATGCATGCAAGATCACCAACTTCACAGAGGACTATATCTCACACAGACCCACAAAGCAAATAGCATCAGCAGTGAGCCACCAATAGTACTCTTCCACTTCCTTCATTGTCAAGTTTGTTCAAGCATGTTATATCTGCATGATCTCTTCTCCATTTCAGCTATCCAAAACAAATGGTTAAAATGAAAAGCAGGCTTTCACCTCACTTAAAAATGCATACAGAACTAGAAGGGGCATCCCAGTGCCTCAGCTGGAGTCCTGAAGAGCAATTTCCATATGGAAATACAAGATACTGATGTTAGTGAAGCTCAAAATCCAAGTCTGTATTCCTTAGCTATTTAATAATTTCTCATAGACTTCATTAGAAACAGGATTGGGGAAAAAAAGGACTATTGAAATGTGACACACAAAACTGTTCTTAGAAGTACTAATCACACATCCGTAACAGGATATATGAAAATGATTTGGTAGGATGTCAGAAAAAAGAACATCACGGCTAACTTCCTGTTGACCTAGAATATGTTATTTTCCAACAGAAAACAGTATGAGCCGTAATTTTAAGTCAAGTTGACAGATCTAAGTCCAAATCATCACAAACTTAGAAAACAAGTATTTAAGGGTTCCATTAAATAGCCTCAAGAGCTCTTACGCACCTTCTTCCCTTTCCCACTCAGCAAATACACTAAGGGAAAATGCTCATAAAAAAGCCTTCAATCTGCACATTCTACTGGTAAAAGAAAAAAGTCATAAGGATAAAAGTGTCAAAACTAGCCTGAGGTCTGGCAGCTGACAATAACAACCTGTAGTGAAGTCAGTTGGGAAGCACTCCAGAATCATTCTGGGAGAGTACGCTCATTTTAAAATGGGAATTCACCCTAACTTTAGCCATCTAGCTAGTCATACCAGTAGCTGGAAATATTTATTGCACAACAAAAAATAAACAAGCTTTTACTTAAATCAACATAAATCATTGAGAACAGTAAAGCTACCATTCATGCACGTGATCTCACTATCAGATGTACGATTTTTCTGATGAAATGGGGCTTACCTTCCTAATGACTCATCAGGTGCTCCACGGTTCTGGCTTATCTCAAATTCCACCCTTGGGACTGGTTGCAAAAGCATCTAATAGATTCTAATAAAGTCAACCTTCTTTGGTGTTACAGCTCTTCCCTTCTAAAGGTCAGCACCTTTGCAGCATGCTTGTTATGATAGTAAGTTGTTAGCATTGCTATTCATAAATAAACCAATCTCTTTCACACAGCTGTGTAAACCACCACAAATAAAACAATAAACAGATGGTAGTGTGCAGTCTAAATGTTTTGGTTCAGCTATTATACATGTAGCTATCTCCATTCTACATCCCTAGCTTCAGATGTCCCATAAAATTAAAAGGGATTATTTCTAATTTAAAAAATACTGTGTCTGCAACTGCCCATAGTCTAGAAAGTTGAAGTGCAGTGCCCACATGCTCCCTGCACAACTGCTCATTCATCCCACGAGAAGAAAGTTCCCATGCCTTTGGTTGTTTACCCTCTTAAGAGGCAGGAAGGAGTAGTTTACATCGACATTCTGCAAGATTTATCTTATTTTATCTCTTTTTAACACCATGTTACTATACCTGTAAGAGAAAAGAAAGGCCCCCAAACACCAGGAGAAAATATGGGAAACACAAGTACTGCTCTCTACCTGGCAGTAAAGCCAAAGCAAAGGAAACCAAACCTGTATATCTTTTGCTTCATCTCTTAAGATAACATGTACGGATGTTGCCTTCTCTTCCTTGCTAATTCCCATATCCATGCAAAATCAACCAATCCAAACATGATTCAGCTAAATACAACAGAGAAACTGTACTCTCTCTCTCTTCTTCCTTTCCTTTCCGTGTAATGGAGACAGCTCTGTAGCAGAATAATTAACCATGTGTTAACCAGCTCCCATTACACTCCAGAATGCGAAATACGATTATTCACTCTAGAAATATAGAACTGTGCAAAGTTGACATGGAACACATACTTGAACTGGTAGCCTTTTTGTATGTAAAACATCCGAAGGGAACTTAGTGCCTTAGGAATAAGGTTCTGAAACAAGTGGGAGACAGCAACCTTAGAGTTCTCTAAGGAGCTCACCTTACTTCTTTGCAATAGCAGACACACCCTTCTAAATGAATGGACATAAAACTCAAGATCCACTCAAGATACTAAGTCTTCAGAGCCTTGCCATCTTCTTGCTGTGTTTTTCTAGTTTTATTATTTTTATTATTGTTTTTAGAAAGAAGTAAGGATGTAAGTAGGGGTGAGGGAGCCATTGTAATAAGAGCACATTAGTTTCAGATTACAAAGCTTGCCCATGATGATATAAGAGAAAACTCCATTTCAGCCAGATTTCTTTATGCTAACACAAAGCCCCCAAGACAAAGAGACTTAAGTATACACAATTAGAGAAAGAATATGATGCTATTATCCTAATTTGAAAATGAAGCTGTCAATAAAAAGGAAAAACAAATGGAATAAAATCAGAGTAAGAAACAATAAATGAGCTCTGCATCTATATTTTCATCTGCTCTCCTCTATGGTAAGAAGGGTGAGAATTTATTTTATTGCAGCTAGAAGACTTGGATAAAAGTGTTACACTTTATCACATTCTCCTTCTCTAACTAAGATATCCATTCTATTGTTGTAAATAACTCATTTTTCTCAGGTCTCCCCCTTCTACAAATTCCTTACCCTGTAAGCTCCTAACAGCTACAGATATAAATGGACATACAGGACTTTCTACCTGGATATGGATGACCAAGTCTTCACTGTGTTCTATGTCAACCTACTATGGGCAGCTTTTAGTTACGCATTACTTTACATAAAGTGAATCTACATAAAAGAGAACAGTGATAAGAGACATAAAACAAAAATGCAGCAATGGAGAATGTGAATTACAGATCTCTGTTCTCCCAGGTGCCACCTTATTGGCTTACTATTTTGTATTCAACAGCTTACCCATTAACCCCCTGAGAATAGAGTGTAATAAGGAATTAGCTTTGTGTTTGCCACCAATTACTGCAAGCTGGGAGCAGAAGCCAGTCAGCAAAATCTGTGGGTTTTTTGAAAGGACAAAGCAAAACTGCAATGGTCTTCTGCCTTCCTGAGATTAGCTGAATCAATTCAGCTATCTAAGACCTTTCACCAAGGTTATCTTAAAAAAAAACAAACAAACCAACAATATTGGCTCATACTGGATTTACAGCAGTTTGTCTGCAAAACCGAAGTTAAGTTTACATCAGGTTTTTGTGAGGAGGTATTTAGCATGCCTACTGGTCACCTGCACCATGCGTATGCATCAATATTGGGGAAGCTTGCCACAAGCAGACAATTAAAAACATAGCAAACTTGCAGGATCAGCTTACTGTCATCTTAACGTTTGAGAGAGATCTGGGTTTGTGCCTGGTCAGCGCTTTGCTAATTAACTGTATTCTGACTATTCTGCAGAAATGATATTTTAGCTTGTAAAGTATCAGATGAATATTATGGTCAAATAAACTTACACTGCAAAATTGTAAAGTCACTGTCAGTCTGCTGCATCTTACCCTTAAAGTGCTCAGAAAAGGCCAAAAAGTTGATTATATCAATATTATGCACATTCTCAATCTGAAGCATTTGCACATGTACTGGAGTTCACATGTATTTCAGTATTTGAACATCCAATGTAGTCTCAAATCAAGAATATTAAAATACAGCTGCCTATGAAGATACCTTTAATGAATATCTAAGGACTAAGATGGGATCAATCCAACTTTCTCCAGGTTTCTCTAAAAAACTTCTAGTCTCTTTACTTAAAAAGGAAGATGCCTTGTGCTTATAAGTCCATGTAATTTGCAAGCTAAAAAGCAATATTCATTGGACCAGTGCTTGAAGCACGCCCTTCAGGACGTTTCTTACTAAAGCCTGATGGGTTTTGCTTCTTATTCTAGTTTATTGACTCAGAACAGAGGTCAATAGATGAGGTATGGCTATTTTTCTCCTTTATCTGATACAGTCTCTTGACATACTGTAGTCTAATTGTAAAATAATTCTTTGTCACATTGAGAGTGTCTACTGGATTTGTCTATTAGGGTTTTGTGCTAAAAGTTTAGAATAGAAAAGGTGAAAAGAAAATTTCCCATGTTTTAAAGACAGCCAAAACAATCTTTGTGGCAAGCTTGTGCATTCACTAAAAGCAAAAACAAAACCCTGACACAACATAGGGGCTGGAAGCTGAAAGGTAAATTATGCTTGCTGTGTTTTTCTGAATTGAATCATGCCTGTATGATCAGCAGCATTCAGACTCCCGGCAGGGAGGTCTCCAAAAGAGAGGGAAAACTAGGCAGGTGGCTTTAAAGAAAGCACAGAGAAACGTACTAAATAAAAATTCCGGTTGAGAAGTGAAATTGGTTAAATTGCCTACAGCACGTCTGTGGAGGAAAAGGGTCTACACAGATTTCCCTACTTTGAGGGGTGGAGAGAAAAGCATTGCAGAGCATGAAAAGCACATGCATGTATGGAAGACTTCATTATAGACGATTTCTTTATAGATACTCTGTTTTGGAAACGGACAGAACGAGGGACACATTAAAGAAACCAGTGAGACAGAGTGAAGGGGTGTATTTGAAGGAATCAGTCAGCAAAAGATTTGGCTGATAGCCATGAACACAAGAAGAATAAACTGCATGGGGGCAGCAGATACAGCATCGTCTTGTCCTGAAAGCAAGGATTCAGAAATAGTCATAGGCCTTCACTGGCATAACACAGCTTTAAGATGCCCCCATCAGAGAGTTTACCCAAAAGACAGGAGTCATTCCTGCTTCACCATTACTAGTCAGCAGGAGCTTCAAAATATTCAAGATTGGATTAATTATGAATTTTTAAAAGGCAGTTCATAATTTGGGGGTGGGAGGAATAAGCAGAGTTCAAAAATAGCTACAGAAGAAAAAAGAACAGCTGCCCTTTACAATTACTCAAAAAAAAAAAAGGAAATGCATTCTGAAACACAGCTGTTTATCTGTGAATTAAACTCAGCATTCACTCAGACACTTATCTCAGATTGCTAGTCCAGGCTTTAACATGTCTCCATCTGAGAGTATTTGTTCCTATCAAAATAGATGGAACCAAGGAGCCCAAATTGCTTAAGCAGCTTGGAAGGTCTCAGTCTAACTGTCTTTTGAACAGGCAAACTCTTCCTTCCTCAGTAGCATAATATAGCCTTCCTTTTTCACAGAACTGTGGTTTGTTTCCCTCAGATATCAAGACAATTTTTCAAATACTAGAATTTTAAAACTCTATCTTCTGGGCACCACAAAAATGTCGATCTTGGGGTAAGGCATAAACTGACCAATTTGTCTCTAGGCAATTCAACAGTACAGAAAGGGTATAATAAATGCCTAGAACACAGTACATAAGACAAAATATAGTTACAAGCAGACCACTGAACTTCTCAGATTTGCTTTTTCTTCTGCCAAATTTCATTACAGATCATGTAGTAAAGATAATGCTTAAACATGTATTGGAAATCATATACTAATTTAATCTATGACACTCACAAAGGGTCGATCTCTTCAGAATGGAGACACTACTGTAGAGACAAGAAAAGCTTTAGGCTAGACCTGCAATTCCGGTGTAACCAGATGTATCCAGTTTCATTTTAAAAAGACGCAGAACCCTAACTTGTGTAGTTCACTGACATACCTTTCTTTATTAGCCTGACTTCTTCTGTACTCTTTTCTTATCTTTGGCCTGTAATATATTACATCATCACACTAAATATTTTAAAAATGCCTCTCAACAGATCACTCTGCAAAAACAAGCTTACGTGCTATACAGTAAGAATACAAAATTTGTATTCCTTAGCCACAGAGCTTTCACCTACCAAGAGACAAAGACAGAAAAAAAACCCCGATTCTACTCTTCTATACAGATATTACTGTTTGCAACTGACAAGAGAAAAGTGGTCATAAAGCCTGTTAAGTAACAAGTAACTATGGCTTTGGCTTTTCTGTTTCATTTCTCAGGAGACTCAGGAAGTTATAGTTCTGTACCTAGCTAAAGATAAGGGTTTTCTTTGTGGAATGAAAGAAAGAAAAAGATAGAGCCTAAAATCCCTAATTATTTGCTCAGATCATCCAGATAGGTAAGAAAACCAATTACATATCATCAGTGAAATACTGGGAAGCCCGCAAAGCTAAACAGACTGCAGGAATTAACTATAGTTGAGATACTCATAACAAATAGTATTTGATAGGATGAAACTTGCCCACATATAATATTACATGATTCTGAACACTGAAGAACTAACTAAAATTCTGTTGTGTTTGTGGACAACTCTTAAAATGAAGGAAACAAAGCTATTTTTCCAGAATGTAAGTTATTGGACACTATCCAATCAATGCCACTGAGCAATAAAGTTGGCCTTCAAAGAATTACTTTTTCTTCCTTAGCGCATACCACAATACTGAGAATCACTTATAACCTGTTTATACGCCTCTCCGTTTTGGTGACGAAAGAAAAGCATGAATAAAACCTTAAGAATGAATCACAACTAGGTTTGAATGCAAAGATGTCACCTTTTACAGAAAACATGCTTACTTTTAAAATCAGTTCCTTTGAGGCAAGATAATAGGTTTCTAATGACCTAATTAATTTTACACTAAGTGTATTTTGCAAATGTACAAAGTTAGACAGCAAATTGCTGTCTCTGCTTTGGTAAGAAATGGTTGTCTCCAAACAGATCTCTAAAACTAATGTACAGTAATTCATGCCGACAGTTTATTCTAATTACAGCTGAACATAATGGTTCAGCTGAGATACCAAATTTCACTGCAAATAACACTTTGCTAGATGGTAAATAAAATAAAATGAAAACAAATTATAAATCCAAGTTATTTTAGCTGAAACCTTGTTTTTTCTAAGCACATAATGCTACTGAAAGGTATAATGTAGCAGATAACATTGTCCAGTGCTGATTCAGAAAATTAGAAGATTTTTTTTTAAGTAAAACTAACAGATATATGTTTATTCGTATTAACACAGACCACATAATACTGATACTTTCTTTTCTTCCCAACTGTACCAGGATTCTCTGAAATTGCAACAGGAAAAATTATCATCAACTGAGAAAAACTGAGGTATGTATTCTTCTCTTTCTCTTTGAATACCTAGATTCTAATCTGTCAAGATAGACTTCAGAAAGTAGGTTAATTCCTGGTTCAATTAAAAGACAGAACCATGGTAAGTTGTCTTTATTCATAACTATATATCATAAGGTCCTCTTACCTATGTTTTAGAAATTTACCAGCACATCCTAGCAACACACAAATGTGAATGTAGCACAAGCAAGAAACATAGTGCCTCAGACAAGGTTTTTTTGTAAGCTATAACCTAATGTAGGAGTTTACAAGCAGGTGATATGTAAAAATTACCTAAGTAATTATAGCTTTAGGGCAAACAGCAGAGCTAAATGTTAAACAGATTTTATAACTTTTTTTTTCAATGCCTTGGCAGCCTTCTGCCCCATTAGAAATAGGTTTTGGAAAACACATAACAATAAGTATAAAGTGTATATATAACAAAGATGTGATGCACACTAAGAAAGGCAAAAAGTACAGTTTACATGTTAAAAGCTTTTATGGAAATAAACAAATTTCCTACAGGAACATGTTCATATATAAGGAAAAGCAAACAGCTGAACTGGGTTTTCTTTGTGCACTTTTAGGGAGAGTCAACAATCAACATCTGTATTTGAGATTTTTAAAGTTTTACAGGATTCAAAATACAAAGACTTTGAAATCAGCATTTAAACTTAGAGATAATCTTAAGTGTTTATGTTAGGAGATTTTTAAGGCAAGAAGTATTTGATTTTACGTAACACCACACACCTCCTACTCTTGTCAATCTGAACCTGGACAACTTTAAAGTATATAATTGCACATATACCAGCCATAAGCTCCAAACACAAACTCCAAACTGAACATGAAAGCTCAGGAATGCAATTTGTCAGTATAGTCCAGTTGATAGCATGGATATGAGACAGGTCTAAGAGGTTTGGCAACCATAAGCCAACAGTTTTGTCCAAACAGTACATGTGTGCATTAGAAAAATCAGTTTTCTGGATACAATACATGTGGCTAACAAACGCAAGCAGCAGAATGGCACCTTCTTGCCTTCACCTACCACATTAGTAAATAATGGAGCCCTGCTTGGAGATCCTGAGAGAGACCTCTGGCAAGCACAGCTACGTGGGACAGGAGCGACCCTTTCAACAAAGGAACTAGGACCTCTAAAGGTAAAAACTCTTAAGCGATGTCAAAAGGCAAACTAATAAGGCCATGCAAAAAAAGGGAAAATAAAAACCAATAAAATAAAAATTAATGTAAAAGTATAATTAACACCCACCCCCCCCCAAACAATGCAGAAAATGCAGGTGTTAGGATCAGTATCCAAAGCAACATGGGTTGTTTCTGCAGAAAGAAGAATAGGAACAGCACCAACATTAAAACAGAATCCACATTCATTTAACAGTGAACAAAATCACAAATTCTCTACATTAGAAGACCCCTCCTTTTTCATACTGGCGTCCTGCAAAAAGATTATTCATTATAACAAGGCAGAAAAAATCTGTAGGATAATAGGAATGAGGCATGTACTTAATCCACTAAGATTCCATTAAGAAGTGAGCCAATGTTCAGCCAACTAATTACCCATTCATTAAAACAGAACCATAAATGACATTTCCAACATATTACAAAACCCCTCTGTAGTAATATTTTCCCATCTACATCTACTCTGACATTTATATTCTATGTCTCTTTCATAATTATTTCAAATAATTCCTCTGACATATTGAGGGGAAAATAGCTTAAAAAGAGATTACTTATCACCTACCAGTTGCTCACAAAGAAAGGAGCAGGACAGAGTAATTATGTTGGTGTATTAACATAGAACTGACGTGCCTGTAGTCCCTAATAATCACTACTGTGGTTCAACCTTTCCATGGTGAAAATTTTCCAGTGCTTGAAATTATTTGCACATGCATATACTCAGGATACATCCTCCCCAAAATGAGCACACATAAAACTAACTCATTTGATTCACAGAAAGCAATACAGCACCCCAAAGCTGGCATTAAAAAAAAAAAAATAATCCAAAGCTGGAATTTTCATGTCCCACTTAGTTCTGCTATTGCTAGTGCAACAGCTGCTGCTGGATAAAACAGAAAAGGAAAGTGTAGAGAGGGTTGCACAGACATCTCCTTAGACAAAGAATAAACATGGTTTCAACCAAAAGAGAACTTGATACTCAGTACAAATTGCTATTTGTTGCATGTTCACTCAGGCATTCCCTGCACCTCTTTGGTAATTAACAAAGTCACAAAAGCTGACAGTTTGCAGGAAATAGTACAATCTCTGGGTTATTTAGACCAATACAGATCTGCAATTTGCTACAAGTGGCTTCTTTCAGCGCATCTTCCTATCAGTTTTTTTATATAAAGATTATTCCTTTGCTATAACACCACCACATGTTATTAATTTCTGCTTCCAAAAAAAAAAAATTTTCTCCTTCACACATTGGTCCATGTTCTGGTTTCCAGACCGCACATTCTTTGAGCAGTCTCTTCCATCCTTGCATTCTTGTTCTTACAGTTCCTGTCCCTACCCCTCTCCCATTATACACTATTTTGACCTAACTTCTTCTAATAATATTGATATTTAAAATCCATCAAAGTTTTTGCTGATCACAGATTTGGTTCCTATACTTCAAGAAAACTTACTCAAAGCCAGCAATGCATTATAGCGCATACCTGATGAGATAATGACATCTGAAATATAAAATAGATAAAATAGCCCCAGTGCAGATTGGCAACCCTGCAAATGTTCTCAGTACCATAAAGATAAAAAAGGTGGGATGCCACTATTTTATCATGTGCTGTTTAGGGATAAATGAAGCTACATCTCATACTGAACCTACATCTCATACTGCATCTACAAAAGGACTGACCTGCATAATCAAGAGAATAGCTATCCAGAGTTCAAAACTCATCTCTCCTAAATATTTCTTTCCTTTTAGTTTATGCCATTACCGAAGTCACATAAGTCAGAAAATAGATTGGTCAAGCAATTATAATAGCTGACACATCCCTAGATAGAAAAAGTAATCTTCCTGACACCACTTCACCTATGTTGGTCAATACCCAGATGATTTCGAGATGCTTTGGCAGAGCTGAGTGTGGTAACAAACAGTGATGTTACTACCATATGCCAAATATAGTCTGCAACCTTGAATAAAGCCAGCTTCCTATTTGAAGCACAATCAACAATGTATGATCAGGAGAAAAGAGCTGTAGAATACAAAAAGCTCTGGCAAGAATATGGAAAAGAAAAGAAAAAAGCTAACAAGGTCTTTAGATGCAAAGGCTGCTAAAAGTTTCACTTACCAAAAGGAGCAGTGACATAAGAAGGTGGGTTTTATTGGTATGTAGAACTACCTGACTACCTGCACAGTCGTACCGTCCACAATACAGCTGTTGTGAGATGAACACAGAACTGGACTAGATGGCATCATATATACACTGCACTTTTACCAATACTTAACAGCCAAATATAAAATCTTCCAGAATAAACACAAACCTCAAGAATGTTGTCGTGGTTTAACCCCAGCTGGCAGCTAAGCACCACGCAGCCGCTCGCTCACTGCCCCCCCACCCCTGGGATGGGGGAGAGAATCAGGAAAAAAAAACTCGTGAGTTGAGATAAAGACAGTTTAATAGGACAGAAAGGAATGAAAAACAATGATAATGATAATAATAATAATATGACAATAGCAATACTAAAAGAATTAAACTATACAAAGCAAGTGGTGCACAATGCAATTGCTCACCACTCGTTGACCGATGCCCAGTTAGTTCCCGAGCTGCGATCCGCGCCGCTCGGCCAACTCCCCCCTGTTTATATACTGGGCATGACGTTCCATGGTATGGAATACCCCTTTGGCTAGTTCAAGTCAGCTGCCCCGGCTGTGCTCCCTCCCAGCTTCTTGCACACCTGCTTGCTGGCAGAGCACGGGAAACTGGAAAGTCCTTGGCTGAAGATAAGTGCTACTTAGCAACAACTAAAACATCAGCGTGTTATCAACATCATTCTCACACTAAATCCAAAACCCAGCACTGTACCAGCTACTAAGAAGAAAATTAACTCTGTCCCAGCCGAAACCAGGACAAATGTATAAATTGGAATGAGTTCACTTACTGTCGATGTTTAAAATTTATTTTTAAGGAAACTTTCTTTAAGACATACGTGTTTAAGAAATCCACACTCCGGATAGCAGCATGGACACAGATCTTGAAAATACAAATAACATTTTCCTGAATTAAAGGAATCAGCTTTGTCAAAAAACAAACCTCAGAATTTTTAGTTTCCACCAAAAAAGGAGAGATACAAAGACTTTAATATAAAAGAGGTTTGTTTGTCCAGTTTCCATATTACATTAAATTAGATGTTACACTATTTGTAGCCAAGGACAATATATTGGTGGTAAGAGAGAACTTGTAATCATAGAATCATAGAATGGTTTGGGTTGGAAGGGACCTTAAAGATCACCTAGTTCCAACCCCCCTGCCATGGCAGGGACACCTGCCACTAGACCAGGTTGCTCAAAGCCCCATCCAACCTGGCCTTGAACACTTCCAGGGAGGGGGCATCCACAGCCTCTCTGGGCAGCCTGTTCCAGTGCCTCACCACCCTCACGGTGAAGAACTGCTTCCTTACATCTGATCTGAATCTACCCTCTTTCAGTTTAAAGCCATTACCCCTTGTCCTATCACTACATGCCCTTGTAAAAAGTCCCTCTCCGGCTTTCCTGTAGGCCCCTTTAGGTACTGGAAGGCCGCTATAAGGTCTCCCTGGAGCCTTCTCTTCTCCAGGCTAAACAACCCCAACTCTCTCAGCCTGTCCTCATAGGAGAGGTTCTCCAGCCTTCTGATCATCTTCATGGCCCTCCTCTGGACCTGCTCCAACAGGTCCATGTCCTTCTTATGCTGGGGGCCCCAGAGCTGAACGCAGTACTCCAGGGGGGGTCTCATGAGAGCAGAGTAGAGGGGAAGAATCACCTCCCTCGACCTGCTGGTCACGCTTCTTTTGATGCAGCTCAGGATAAGGTTGGCTTTCTGGGCTGCAAGTGCACATTGCCAGGTCATGTTGAGCTTCTCGTCAACCAACGCCCCCAAGTCCTTCTCCGCAGGGCTGCTCTCAATCCGCTGATCGCCCAGCCTGTATTTGTGCTTGGGATTGCCCTGACCCATGTGCAGGACCTTGCACTTGGCCTTGTTCACGAGGTTTGCACAGACCCACCCCTCAAGCCTGTCAAGGTCCCTCTGGATGGCGTCCCTTCCCTCCAGCGTGTCGACCGCACCACACAGCTTGGTGTCATCAGCAAACTTGCTGAGGGTGCACTCAATCCCACTGTCCGCATCGCTCGCATCGCTGACAAAGATGTTAAACAGCACTGGTCCCAATACTGACCCCTGAGGAACGCCACTCATCACTGCCCTCCACTCAGACATCCAGCCATTGACTGCAACTCTTTGAGTGCAACCATCCAGCCAATTCCTTATCCACTGAGTGGTCCATCTGTCAAACCCACGTCTCTCCAATTTAGAGACAAGAATGTCGTGTGGGACAGTGCCAAACGCTTTGCACAAGTCCAGGCAGATGACATCAGTTGCTCTTCCCTTACCCACCAATGCTGTAACCCCATCATAGAAGGCCACCAAATTTGTCAGGCACGACTTGCCCTTACTGAAGCCATGTTGGCTGTCACCAATCACCTCCTTATTTTCCAGGTGCCTTAGCATAGTTTCCAGGAGGATGTGCTCCATGATCTTGCCATGCACGAAGGTGAGACTGACTGGCCTGTAGTTCCCCAGGTCTTCCTTTTTTCCCTTTTTAAAAATGGGGGTTATGTTTCCCCTTTTCCAGTCAGTGGGAACTTCCCCGGACTGCCACGACTTCTCAAATATGATGGATAGTGGCTTAGCCACTTCATCCGCCAGTTCCCCCAGGACCCACAGATGCATCTCATCAGGTCCCATGGACTCGTGCACCTTCAGGTTCCTTAGATGGTCTCAAATGTGATCTTCTCCTACGGTGGGCGGTTCTTCATTCTCCCAGTCCCTGCCTTTGCCTTCTGTGTCTTGGGCAGTGTGGCTGGAGCACTTGCCAGTGAAGACTGAGGCAAAACAGTCATTGAGTACCTCAGCCTTCTCCATGTCCCAGGTAACCAGGTCTCCTGTTTCCTTCTGAGAGGGCCCACATTTTCCCTAGTCTTCCTTTTATTACTGACGTACCTATAGAAGCTTTTCTTGTTGCCCTTGACGTCTCTGGCCAGATTTAATTCTATCAAGGCTTTGGCTTTCCTAACCTGATCCCTGGCTTCTTGGACAATTTCTCTGTAGTCCTCCCAGGCTGTCTGTCCTTGCTTCCACCCTCTGTAGGCTTCCTTTTTGTGTTTGAGTTTGTCCAGGAGCTCCTTGTTCACCCACGCAGGCCTCCTGGCCTTTTTGCCTGACTTCCTCTTTGTTGGGATGCATCGCTCCTGAGCTTGGAGGAGGTGACCCTTGAGTACTAACCAGCTTTCTTGGGCCCCTCTTCCCTCCAGGGCTTTATCCCATGGTACTCTACCAAGCAGATCCCTGAAGAGGCCAAAGTCTGCTCTCCTGAAGTCCAGGGCAGCCAGCTTGCTGTGTGCCCTCCTCGCTGCCCTAAGGATCTTGAACTCCACCATTTCATGGTCACTGCAGCCAAGGCTGCCCTTGAGCTTCACATTCCCCACCAGCCCCTCCTTGTTGGTGAGAACAAGGTCCAGCATAGCACCTCTCCTCGTCGGCTCCTCCATCACTTGGAGAAGGAAGTTGTCATCAACGCATTCCAGGAACCTCCTGGATTGCTTATGCCCTGCTGTGTTGTCCCTCTAACATATATCAGGGTGGTTGAAGTCCCCCATGAGGACCAGGGCTTGTGAACATGAGGCTGCTCCTATCTGTCTACAGAAGGCCTCATCCACTCAGTCTTCTTGGTTGGGTGGCCTGTAGCAGACCCCCACTTTAATGTCACCTGTCCCTGTCCTCCCTTTAATGCTGACCCATAAGTTCTCGGTCGGCTCCTCATCCATCCCCAGGCAGAGCTCCATGCACTCCAGCTGGTCATTGACATAGAGGGTGACACCCCCTCCTTGTCTGCCCTGCCTGTCCTTCCTAAAGAGCCTGTATCCTTCCATTCCAACACTCCAGTCACAGGAGCCATCCCACCACGTCTCCGCCATGCCAATAAGATCATAGCCCTGCAGGCGTGCGCACGTCTCTAACTCCTCTTGTTTATTCCCCATGCTACGTGTGTTTGCATAGAGGCATTTAACTTGGGCCCCCAATGAAGCTCACTTACTGGCTGGAGTAATGCTCCTTGATTTCCTAACTCTCTGAAAAATCGGAAAAACAAGTAATCAGCCAAAGCCTATTCCAGTTCCCTCACCTAGCCCAGTGGATGGAGACCCAGCACTGAAAAGAGCATTCTGGCTTAACCTGCACAGATCTGAGAAAGACTACACAGCTCAGCACAATCCCTGAAAATTCTTCTTCCTGTTCAGAATCATCCAATAGATTCATGACTATAGACAGTTACAGATAATTTAACACACATAAAGAGAAAAATACACAGTCAAGTCTCAAAAAACTTCATGAAGAAACCACAGCTTTAAGCAATGCCTCACAAATACTTGTAATGTAATTAGTCTCACCAACATAGAATTTTTTTTCCCCAAATTGTACTTTTACATACATGTACTTTTGGTTTTAACATATTTATAGGTCACCACATACAGGAATAATTTATTGCAACCTGTTAGGGGAGTTTTTCCTGTGAAAATGGGGTGATTAGATGTTTATTGTATGGGTCGTGATCGTCCACTGGTGTACTTCCATTTACTCAGTGGGAATTCTCAGTAAGAATTTCAGAAAGAAACCTTTCTGTGAGAAACACACGAATATGAAAAATGGTCACAGTGTCCTCTTTAAAGCACACAGTGTTTAGTTTACATTTTAATTACATAAAATTCTATTACAGTAATTGAAAGGAAAAATACTATTTTTTCACATTGTGAACAATTTTTTTACTGAATCCCACATTTTAACATAGTCTCACTAAGAATTTAGGAAAGGTTCACTTCAGAATAAATTGGTACTAAACAAAATGTGTTTACTATCTGTGTATGAAAGTGCATTGTTAAAAACAGAATGTGAGTGACTTGGAACAAATTTTAGAGCAGATGCACTGGCTAGTACTATTAAATAGCAATGCTTTTAAGACTCTTCAAAGCAACAGTCCGCAGGCAGTGGGAATGCAGCACTAAGATAAAATACCTATCAGTGGCACTACATTTTGCAGCAAAAATAATTGATGAGGAGCTGCGTAGAGTGGATTATAAATTGCAGGGTGCATGCAGTAATTTCTGCTCTGGTCAATGTAGATATTAAGACATATAGGATAAAGGCTGTCACTGATACAACAAAGGGCAGAATAACCCACTAACGAGAAGGATTATATTTTATTGATTGATAAGGGATAAAACACCTATATTATGCAAAATTAGTTTTTACTGTCTTAAAAAAAACCCAAACAACTCTTTCTGCAAACCCTGCATCAAATATTAATCAAGCAAAAATTAAATGGGATAAAGAAAACTGTCTTGATATCTCACTTGCAGTCATTTTCTTGGTGTATAAAATAAGCCAAGCATGACTGAATCAAACTGTAATACTCTAATACTGGGTTTTTAAATTTTAATGTTCTGTTTTATTCCTAAGCCCTTGTTGGAAATACTATTCTTAACTGGCTTTTGGTAGCCTATCTAATGATACTGTTGCTGATCCACAATGCAGCAAGATTGGAAAGCAGAACCAATATAGAATCATAGAATGGTTTGGGTTGGAAGGGACCTTAAGGATCACCTAGTTCCAACCCCCCTGCCATGGGCAGGGACACCTGCCACTAGACCAGGTTGCTCAAAGCCCCATCCAACCTGGCCTTGAACACTTCCAGGGAGGGGGCATCCACAGCCTCTCTGGGCAGCCTGTTCCAGTGCCTCACCACCCTCACGGTGAAGAACTGCTTCCTTACATCTGATCTGAATCTACCCTCTTTCAGTTTAAAGCCATTACCCCTTGTCCTATCACCACATGCCCTTGTAAAATGTCCCTCTCCGGCTTTCCTGTAGGCCCCTTTAGCTACTGGAAGGCTGCTATAAGGTCTCCCCAGAGCCTTCTCTTCTCCAGGCTGAACAACCCCAAATCTCTCAGCCTGTCTTCATAGGAGAGGTTCTCCAGCCTTCTGATCATCTTCATGGCCCTCCTCTGGACCTGCTCCAACAGGTCCATGTCCTGGACCATGTCCATATACAGCAAGATAATGCTTCAGAGTCTTCTTCTGTGTTACTTGAACTATTTCACTTCAACTGCATGCTTTTTTTACTACATTTCTATGACAGAGTACCAAGGTCAGAGAGACCTAGATAGAACAGTCCATCTACCTCTCTACTCAGCAAGTGGTTACACATATGCTTAAGTACTTTTTAAAGGAAATAAAGTTTTAACTAGACGCTTAAATGATTTCTGACCTACTGAGGGGTGCACAATTAAGCAGTCAAGATACAATTATGAATTCAGGATCTATGGCTTCTGTGCTGGACTTTGCCAATGACTACTTCACTAACTGTTGATAAGTCGTTCCAGGTATAATATGATGTTAGACTAACTGTAGTTAATGAGAAATTTATGTCTGATGTCACAACAAAGAGGGATCTTTAACATACAATAGATAAGATAATAAATACTAGAAAAGAATCTTTTAAGAGATACTCTCTTAAATACCTCACTTCCTTTGATTACAGTACACCTCCGCAACCCAGCTAGACTACTACTTTTAATGTTCACGGAACCCTTGCAGATAAGCCATCCTAGTGGTGCCTCATTTCACCAGCAGACTTTCAAATCACTGTACCTAAACTCCTTGTTACGGATCCACAGTTGCACACACAAACTTTACACACCTATAGACTGACTTTTCCAGATCATATTATCAGAACAAACCCAAAGTATTCATGGTTTCAATTGCAAATTTTTTGAAATACTTCAAAATGGAGAAGCTATAGCCTATTTCAAGTAGTTTGACAGAGTGGAGCACTCAGCCTGGTAAAGAAGTCATGGTCAGCTTTCCATTTGTACCAACTATCTGATTTTAGAACTAATGGTATGAGCTACTATTTATGCACTTAAGCCTCTGCAGAATCAGGCCCTTAATGTGAAAAATACTTTTAAAATAATTTTCAAAATTACTGGTACTGAAGAAAAAACATGCCACAAATCCGCCTGTTCAATAAGTCGTTCACAATTTGTGTTGCTTTCAGAGATTACAATTAGAACAGCATAAATTATATCCTGTCAAAGAGATCCTCTAGATTTTATTTACAATCAATGACTTTTTAAAATATAACGAAGCATTTAATAGGAAAAGTTGTATTTTTTCCTGCATGCTGGGAACACTTTGTTTTTACACAAATTACAGTAGTAATAATAAAAAAATAAAACATAACTGCTTCACATTCAGCACTATTAAATCTATCGGGCCTTCACCTCCTACTGTGACAATATTACTGTCCTTGCCTTATAAAAAAATAAAAGATTTTTTTTTCTTCGTAAATAAAATGCTTGAGATATTTGGAATGATTAAAATACATGAAAATCAGAGAGTCTTTTATGTATCTACTCTGTTTTTACTTACAACTTCATAGGATTTTTCTTCCCCAGGGGGGCAAAAAAATTAGACAGTATTTGAAAGGCCTCCATTGTTATAAAGAACAATGTATAATAGCAAGGTGGGAAGAGAAGAGAAATTCATGAATATACAGAAGAAAAGGAAAAAGAAAGTCTGCACAGGAGTAAATAATGGTCACATTTAACAAACTTTAAATTGAAAAGTATCACAAAGAAAAGGCGAAAGCCCTCTGCAAGTTTCTGAGATACCACGCTTCCCTAACGAATACTCCATCTAGTTACAAGCATGGAAGATAGCAAAGTACTTGCCTTCAACTTCTGCCCAAGTATAATATACTCTGCTGGAAAACATGCTGCCAGAAACTCCTTCCTTCTTTTTCATTTGTTCTTTTTGTTGACTTTACAGCAGGATTTGCATTTCCTGCAACGGGACATACAGAAACTTTAAAGCAGATTGTCCTTTATGTAAGACAAGTATATATAGGTGACAGGAATCAATGTAGGTATCTAAACCCCAGCTGGCAGATTTGAAAGTCTCCTACGCAGTAAAGAGAGATTAGGATCAGGCTAGTGCAGCTCCTCAGGGTGTATAATAGGGGGAGCTGCTCTTCCAGATGATATGAAAGGGTGGCTGTCCGATGTGAAGGCAGGTATTTATTTTGGTGGACTTGCATCAGTTTTTTTCCTTGATCAGAAAGAAGACTGATTCTAAAATGTTACACCTGAATGACTATGGAGTATTATGTTCTGACTGGAAAGACATAACAACTATCCTGTAAACCCTATTTTACAAAGCATGTAAAAACCCCATATTTCTCGGAATTCACCTTCTGGAGGTTAATTATTTCTGTTTTGCTACTCAGAAGAAAGCATAGTCAACTAGCATGTCTCATTCTCAAATAATCACAAGCATGAAATATATCAGGTCTTTTCAAATTTTACAGTGTTTCAGAATAAAATCAGTTAAGGCCTCTAGTAGACACAATTGTTTACTCAATTAACATTATTCCAAAATAATAAATTAATGAAACTCTATTGAACATCCATCAGATTTCTAGTTAGCATGCTTACAATTTTGAAAATATCAAATCAATTTAAAAATACCAAGCCAATTCCATTCCTTTGGTCTCTGTCTTCTACAGAAAAAGCTAAGGTTAATTGCGCGCTCTCTCTCTCTTCCCCTTATATGAACTTTCGTAGCTCTGTACAAAATTCCTAATTGGAACACATGGTCTGTTTTCATACACTTCAATGTGCACGATTTGAAAGCGGTTACACTAATTTCAATCAAAACCTTTAAAGAAAAGAGAGTTAACTTATTTGAGAAGACAAAAAATTGAAATAGCTAGTTCCCCAAAAATTGTTTTCTTAATGTTATCTGCAAATGAAAAAGGAATGTCCAAACAAATGCATATTGTCCAAACAAAGAGACAGGAGTATACCTGGGGGGCGAGGGTGGACTATCCCTTCAAACAGCAAGGAAATTTACATCTCAGGACTGGATTTTCTCATCTGAAATAGACAGGAAAATGGATGGGATTGTCTTCGACTCATCTCAAACCCAAGAAAACAAACAAGCATTAGTTTAGATCAGCTAAGAAACCATGTAGTGTACACAATGCAGCATTTCTCCAGCTAATAAACTGGGATATAACATTCAAAGCTGCTTTTGCAAATCAAGAATGGTCATCTTCTTCAAGCTGGAGACGAATACGTTCTTCAGGGTTTGCTTTTGTGAAAAACATGGTCCCAGACACCTTCCAAGCTTTAGGGAGTAATTGTAGACTCAGATAACTTGGATAATTGTGAGAACTACTGAGAATTCTCTCTGAATTGAAATCACTTTAAAACCACAATGCAATATGCTTTCTTTCGGTTTATCAAGGCAGTAGCAAGAAAGGAGCTTACCATTTCTACCCTACATAGCGAGCTAATTGCGGTCTCCTTTGTAAAACAGAATGCTCCACATTTTTTGTCATCTCAGTGAAAGAACTAAGGGCTTCCACACATATGTCTCGATGTTGATAAGGCTGCCAAAGTGCCTGATAAAGTGTTAATAAAGCAGTTAGGGGAAATATCAAGTACAGGTGTTACTTGCAATGCCTCACTGAAAGTGGCTCTGAAAGTATCTGAACTCTCACATTAGAACTAGGTGAGAATTATACACCTCTGTTACCCCAGCAAAACTGTGCTTACAGAATGACAAAGTGTGACAGTCGCACAAAAAAGTTTCTGCCCATTCAACAGGAAAGGTTTGACCATATGAAATTCCAAGTATTGTCTTGACGATTGAAGGCTTATTACAATATTGATGATAAATATGTACATAATCGTATTCATGGACAAAGACTGCAAATAACATTTTAATATGCTTTATCTGATTACTAATACTTGCTGAGGTACAGAAGTAGTGCAACAGAAGCTGGTGCAGCTAGCACTGAAATAACAGCAAGTGAATGCAGACCCAGAACTCCAAAGAGAAAAACTCTAAAACTGTGGTATTAGATGTGGATGTTACCTGTAATATGATAACATCTTTTATATATATGTTGACAGCGATTGTGTTGTCAGCTGTTCAACTAAATGAAATTAAAATAATTATTTGTAACTTACCAAGAAAGCTATATCTGCAACTAGATATTTAACTTTCAGTACTAGAAAGATGGTGAGTAGGCAGATTCTACGCTATGTGGAACCTCATTTATTTCAGAGGCAGTTTGTACTGGTGACTATTCAAGTTTCCAAAAGAAAAAGCAGAGGTGAAATCATATTTCTACAGATGGCCATCACAATGTGTCCTGGCTAATCTGTACTTCAAAGGCGAAGTAGGTGTCATCTATTTTGAATCTCTACCTCTCACTATACTAAATTGAAATGTTTGGCTTGTAACCTGAGACGGGATCAGAAACTGAGATTAAGGTAGGTATTGAAAATATAGCTTTGTGGTACATAAAACCTATAGCTCTGAGAAAATGCAGGAATGAGGCAGTAGTCTGCCTATGATAAGTGACATAAGGATCAATGCTCGAGGAATATGGGACTCTGCTGGCTCAGAAGCTATCGAGACCTACATGGCTCCCCGCAAGGTTATGAGCTTGGCTCATTAGCAGCCAAACTGGCAGCCTGCCACAACACTGCATTTCCCAGGTCTGCAGTTCTCCGCTAGCCAGTGTGGAACTTGCTTGCCCAGAGAATTTGTGCAATTTGGGTTCCAATCACTCTCACTGTGAAACATCAAAATCCTCTGAAACAAAGAAATTGTTTTCCTACATACTGTTACAGCTCTAAATCTTTCCTTGCATTACGCTTCGTTCCCATCTCTGAGATTAGACAATATTGTGTTTTGGAAAGATTCTTTACAAAATAGTATTATGGCTGCAAACAGATGATGAACATGAAGCTGAACAAAGCTGCACCTGCTAAAGAGACACACCTGCACTACAGAGGGATTTGGCTTGGGGATCCAGTCAAACCAGGACAATTCTATTATTTCACCCTGTGGTCAGCCAAAGGCAAGCTGCCCAAACCAGGAAAGTTCTCTTAAAAAGAGCACGAAAAGAAGCAGATGGCCTTGAATGAGGATATCTTACTTGAAGAAAATGAAAATTATTAAAAATGGAAACCATACAGTTAAACCCAAGGAAATAAAATACTTTAACTTTGCACAGATGTAATTTAAAGGCTCCATAAAAGACCTGAAATAAACTTGGAGCGGATAGATAGAAAAATAGGCTCTAACCTAGTGACCGTAAGCATTCTCAATCTACTTTCAGAGCACTTAGTTCATAGCACATAAAATATTGAGCTAAAAGAGAACTATTGATGTAGATGTAATGGATGTGTAAGCAAACTTGCTTTTTGTGTACATCTTAAAAGTAATTTAAAGCCTCATACGTTGGGAATTGCTGAGTCTAATTTTTAGCCTGGAGCAAATTTTTGTAGCTAAATAACAAACTCTAATGATAAGGGTTTCTAATGGTCAGACTTATCTACTCTTCTGCTGCTAGGTATTCTAATGGCACACCCTAGCTTTACTAGACCTGGTTCCACCAAACAGTCCATTCACCTGCTTTACACAAACTCTAAATTTCTACAGCTTGAAATTAGGCACTATTTGGATACATTTAAATCTCATCTGTTTTAATGGAGAGCATGTGTTCATTTTCTTTCAAACTACCTTTGAAAGGATCATGAGCAAGTAATTAAAACTATTAGTTGACATTTCAGTTCTCAATAGCTCTAACTAGCCTAAAATTGTTCTCTTTAGAAATGGTAAACATATTCAAAACAAATAATTGCGAGTTATTAAGAAAATCGAAACTGAGTGCTCTGCATTTCATTCACATAAAACTAACTTCTCTTGACCTCTAAGTTTAAAACAACACTTTTTTGCAGTTGTTGTAAAACGAAGTACGAAAGTGCCTGTGCTTTTAACCAAATGAAGGCCGAAGTTCAAATACAATTTCCTGTGCCTAACAGACTCCAGTATTCATATCTTCTGGTGACCAACTTAGAAGGGAAATACTGCTATTCTATAGTGTCATTAATTCAAGGAACGGAGTAATTCAGAAATCACTCTATGAAAATGTTATTAAAAACTTGTTGCTTATTCCACATGGAACTGTATTCTTCTAATCTTGGACAGGTCAAAAGAACTGGTAATAAATCAGAGACAACCCAGAAGGAGTGTTCTGCTGTACTGGTTTTGGCTGGCATAGAGTTAATTTTCTTCTTAGCAGCTGGTACAGTGCTGGGTTTTGGATTTAGTGTGAGAATGATGTTGATAACACGCTGATGTTTCAGTTGTTGCTAAGTAGCGCTTATCTGAAGCCAAGGACTTTTCAGTTTCCCATGCTCTGCCAGCAAGCAGGTGTGCAAGGAGCTGGGAGGGAGCACAGCCGGGGCAGCTGACCCGAACTAGCCAAAGGGGTATTCCATACCATGGAATGTCATGCCCAGTATATAAACAGGGGGGAGTTGGCCGGGAGGCGCGGATCGCTGCTCGGGCATTGGTCAGTGGGTGGTGAGCAATTGTATTGTGCATCACTTGTCTTTCCTGTTGTTTTGGGGTTTTTTTTTGTGTTCGGGGTTTTTTAAAATATTCCTTTTCATTACTATTATTATTATTACATTTTATTATTATTATTGTTAGCATTATATTTTATTTTACTGTAGTTATTAAACTGTTCTTATCTCAACACGAGTTTTACTTCTTTTTAATTCTCCTCCCCATCCCATTGGGAGGGGGGGAGGAGTGAGCGAGTGGCTGGAATTAAACCACGACATGCAGGGACAAAAAAAAAAACAAAGCAAAAGGGAGACACACATGTTGCAGGATGGAAGGTTTCCACGGATAGTGAATCACGGTTCTTCCTCATCTATAGCTCAGCTAGTGTCTCAGATCAGGGGCAGAACAGGAAATAAATTCAAGATTTCCTAACTTTCAATTGTGTCACACACACAGAACATTCAAAGTGTTGCCAGCTGCTTAAGATATTCTCTGAAAGATGCCCCAAGACACCCATAAATTGATTAAAAACATCATACCAGTCCAAATAATCAGCCGGCATAAACGCGAATAGAAGCCTTGGACTTGCATTTTTAATACCTTTAAATCTAATCCAATACATTGAGCACACAGAAAATATTCCTCCCTCAATTTTTCCATTAACTGCTGTTGACTAATTGCACTGTTATGGTTTATAATCAGCAGAATATACCATGCTTTAACAACAGTATGACAGAGTACAGCATTACATCTCCTTAACACTTGAAAAGGAATGAAAAATAACAAAACCTAATCTCCCTATAAATTGTAAAAGGACTGAAAGAATTACATATTTTTTATTTAAATGGTTAAAACGATAAAGAGAACTGAAATCCAGTATTAACTAAACAAATAGAATTATTTCAGTGAAGTAAGTCTGATGATTGCAGAATTAATTGTATTTGCATAGTAATGTTTAAGTACTAGAAACTGCAAAAGGAAAAATTCTGAATATCAATTATGGTAATTATGATTACAGACTATTGGGAGAAAGGAAAAGATCAGTCTTTTTTCCCTTTTTTTTCTTTAGTATGTGCTTTTCTGTGCACAGTGGTAAGATGAGAGCTCCAGTTGCTATAACAACTCTATTATAATCAACAATCATCTAAGTTTAATTGCCATTCTGCCCTTCTCAACCAATATATTCAACAGCAGTTGTATGAATTCCATAAATGGTGTTACTAAAACCTATTCAAAAATCTCAAAACAGGTGGAAGTATACTTACACATCAGAGTTAGTCTGAAGTTGTCCTTCAATTCCTTATTGTAGCTATGTACCATTCAAAATGCTTTACTTTATCCATGAGAACATTTGTCTTGGGACAGCTATCCTCTGATGAAATCCAAAACTAACTATAAAACAGAATTGAAACTGAATGTATGAAACAAAATTAATTAAAATAGCTATTTTAAACTTAAAATATATTAAACATTAAAATATTTTTCTGATAGTATAAGCTTCCCTACATTGTACAAAAGAAATTCCAGTTAGGTTAGCAACAAGAGTTAAGCTGGTCATAAAAAATAAAGCAATGAGCAGAGAGTATAGAACACCCAATGCACTTCAAAATCTAGTGATACAGACAGACTAGCTACAAAGATTATTACAAACTATATCACGAACTGTAAACATTTCTATTGCTGGCCTCAGTAATGTTTTCTTTCAGTAATCAACAAAATCGTATTTGAAAATGGGAAAGCTGTTAGCATTCTTCACAAATTCTCTAATTCAGGCCCTGTGGGCTCAGAATAAAATTAAGCCTTATCATTTACCCATTAATTATGATGTCGATCTGTAATAACATGCCTTGTATGTGACATCGGAAACAGACAATCAGAGGAGAAGAAAAAAATGGAATCAGTATCAAATATGTCACGGTTAAACAGAAACTATAAAAGGTCTTTTACCTAAGGTACAAAAGATAAACAAGTGATGCAGTATTAACTAAGATAATTGATTCTTTCTGAACAGAAAGAATGTCGGCCCAAAATGTACTTAAGCTTATATACTTTTACAATCACCTGCTCCTGCCTCATGCCCTACACCTTTTTTATATTCCAGAAACTTGCAAATAATGCAACAAAAGCTCATACCAACGCTGAGAACAGAGACTGACACCTAACTGTCACGTTAGGTGCATGACCTCACTTTTATTTATAGCATAGTGCAGAGATCCCAGAAAACTACTTAAATGCAATACTGGAAGCTAAACCCACAAACGAGCAAGCCAGAGCATAAAACTGGACAGTACAAATAATACAGCCACAGCCAAAACTTTTGGCAAACTATGAACTTGTTAACTACACCTCTATTAATATTTTACAGTAAAGATGCAGCAGATGCGTAAGAAAAATCATGGAGGCGGAATTAGCTTGAAAACGTGGTTGCGGTTGCAGCTGAGCCCTAACGCAGAAGTGACCAGTCTGTGGTCTGCGGATCAGCTTCCCTGTCCGTGACTTTTTTGCTGCTGCTTTCTTAGCGGCAGAGCAAGTGGGCGAAGGTGGCCTGCGGGGGAGATCGCAGGCTTGCGCCAGCCGTCCCGCTGTCGCCCGCTCTCCTTTGACTGCCGCTCTGCCTATAACGCCATAACGCGTGGGACATGCTTTTCAGTGCCTCGATGTGAAGGTACTGGAACCACCCTGGTTAAATGCTCGTCATTACTGCCCTAGTGGAACGATACCCTTTGTTATCAGTTAACCATTAGGAAAAGTAACTGCAATTTCAACAACACTATAAAATTAATCCCATGCGTTAAACCTAGAACAATCATAAATATTAATTCCACCGAGTCATGTTGTTTCCTGTTTTAATATGCCTGGTTTTAGATTTAACCCACTAATTCATTATATGTTGTTTGTCTATCTGTTATTTACTGATTAATAAATACAGTACACAAAAACCCATAGGAAATACAAAAAAAATACCAGCTCAGTATAAGTATTAGGTCAGAAAAGAGAAAAAAATGGTCAGGAAAAACCCCACCCTACGATCCTATCAGACTGTACAACAATCAAAAGTATACTGGCATTTCACATCTATTCAAGCCTTTTTATCTATCATATTTTTCTGTTTCATTTAATTATAATCAAGATTTACATAAAATATATGTATGTAAAGACATGAGGACTTAGCCAGGAAGTCAGAGCACTCTAAAAACAAATTGTGCGGAATTTTTTGACAGCAACTGCTTAGTACTTTTATCAGCAATCAATAATTCTAAAGCATAGTCATGAAATAAGAACAACTGATAAGTCTTTGATAAGGTCCAGTTTTGCAGAACTGCAGCACTGAAGAAACAGAATAAGCTTCGACTTCTGTTCCAAAAGTAGCATTTCATAACATAGCAAAAAAAGGCTTGTTTTTGATCTTAGTTTATTAGATCCAGATGAGAGAATAGAATGAACTATTTACCTTTAAAAAGTAATATCTTTTTGATTATATGTCATAGCAAAAATCTTATCTTTGTCTTGGAAGTTTGAGACTAATGACGACAACATTAGGAGTCTTGTGAACCTTGACAGTAGTTCAGCCAATTATGTGATGAACGATGGAGTGTTCTTTACTCCTCTGCGACATTTCTAGAAACCATAATTCTGAAAATCTAAATGGAGTCATTGCTTTTCACCCCTGTGGGCAGAGCCATAATTCTTCAGATATACATTCTAACTGGGTTTTCTAATGGCTCCATTCATTTCTCAATCTTTCTAATACGATTGCCAGAGAGGACAGCTTGTCTCTGGCATATTTCTCTTCCAAAAGGACAAAACCATCTGAGCTATTATTCAAGCCTTTCAGCATCACATTTTGGCCATCAGAACTTGTCAAATTAAACAAACTAATATTGCAATTTAAAAAGAAAAATGAAAAAGACAAAAGAAGACTCTGTGGTTCCTATAGTTTCCACAGCACACTTTGTAAAGTCAAACATGTTTTATAAGTAACTCCTCATCTCTGAAATACAGAGGGATATATACTAAGCTGAGGCCAATAACTGGCATTCACTATGTGGTGTGAAAACTTTCACAACAATTTAGAACCTAAAATTGTAACTAAATAATGAAGTACCACTGCACATAGAAGTACTGAAATGTAGAAAATATTCTATTGAATTAGCAAAGGCAATTTTTGAGGTCAGCAATTTGTTCATGCAAAACATAAGTCAAAATGGTTTAGCAAATTCTTCGTTTTACAGTCTGTTAAAAAAAAAAAAAAAAAAAGAAAAAGCTTTTAATATCCCCAAGAAGACTACAGGGAAAAGAAAAGCAGCATGGAAATAAACGGACTTTTCAATCAAGTTAAGAGAAAACTCTTCTTGATTACACCAATGACATATCATTACAATACATAAAATTGTTGCTCAGAGTAGCAACAAGAAATTGCTATAAAACTTCAGTTTTAAAAAAATGGCGAGTGAGAAGTTTAACTTTGTTTGTATATATGTGAAATATGTATGTCATGTGAAAGGTGTATATGAGAGTTCTTATGCGATGAGGAAATGATGAGTTTACTCCTAGCACAACTTGGATTACAGAGTAACCAGTGAATTACAAAAAGACTCCTCAGAAAAAGGAGGAGTCAGTTTAAGAAGAACTATAAAGGAAGCCTGAAAATTTGTAAGGGAGGAATGCCCTGGAATAAAAGAGCATGGTTAAAACCTGGTCTGGCACTTCCAGAAGCTGCCTTGTCAGCAACTACAGGACTTGTTAAACTTTGTGACCTGCATGCTAACAAGTGTTTTGATGAAAAGCTGGGGCTTTGTGTTCAAATGGCTTCATTTATATTGAAAAATGAACACTATAATGTCCTATGCCTCACAGAATTCTAAGTTCAACTCTGAGTGCTGGTGTAGGATTCACGTTTCACTTAATTATTCTGCATTAATAGACATGAACCATCAAAACACATTGGTATAAAAACTACATCTCTTCACAGGAGTAAAAAAAGCTATTAGAAATCTAAAGCCCTACAACCACATTAATTCAGAGGCTAACAAACAGACCTTAAGTGGGAAGGATCGGTATGTAATTTTTCTGCTACTCAGTCAATATATACATTTCCCTCTATGAATTAAGATATTCCCAGCCATTTTATTTTATCTTAATTCCACCCAATGTGAAAGTTATTAAAGCCAAAGTAATATATATTTTTGCTGTAGTGGCTTCGTCTTAAAGTTCTCATTTCTCAGCGTGTCCAGAGCGCCTCTGTTTCAACAAACTCTTGAGAAAACAGAATACTATTATATGTGTAATCTGCTACCTGCTCCTACCACGGAAAATTTAATTGCCTCATAGTTCAAAGATTCAGAAGAAAAGAAATCTTCTGATTCGTTGTTCATTTGTAAAGAGCAAATGGAAACGGAAACTGAAGAGAGGGCTTAGATTTTGATAGAGTTGACTTTCTTTGAAAGAGAGAAAATATCAGAAAGTGAAAATATTGCAGTGAGTGAAAATAGGGTCGACATCACAAAGAATGTTTGTTGTCTGATAGAAAATGTTCCTTTGAAAATGTAGCAAACAAAATCAAAAGCTTAGGTTTTGTCTACAGATACGACTGGTACAATCCAAACCATCCCATTCTTCTAATACAGTAAACTCCAATTAATTGGACTCAGATGCAGTTGACTGCAGTTCATTTGCATGACATTTTCTGGCAAGTTTTAAAATGAGAACAAATCCCATTTACCAACACTCAACAATGTCCACAATCCGACCGAACAATAGCATCTATCTGTAACTGAGTGTATGGCTGTAAAACAGCTACATGCCAAATACTGTTCTTCTCTACAGTCACGGACTATCAGACAAAGCCAAGGAACCAGACAGTAATGAGAGCAGAGTAAACAAACAGGTCACATGCCCTTTACTAATTTATTTCACATACTGTCTTGATTTCAATGGAATGTTTTGTCTTAATGTGGATTTCTTATTTAGGGGAATACTGATTATAAAAATTCCAAAACACTGACCCATTACTTCTTGAGGAAGAAATATGTATTCCCCAAAATGGCAAAAAAATTTTAAAAATGGTGTTTAAAACAGAACAGAATCTTTCATGGGACTTACAGAATAAATCTGAATGTACTTTTTTCTTTCCTGTGCTGTTTGCATACTTCTGAACACTCCACACGTGTACTTTTTGGACAGACACTCAAGAGGCGGGAGGGGGCACAGCCGGGACAGCTGACCCAAGCCGGCCCAAGGGATATTCCATGTCGTATAACGTCACGCTCAGCAGTAACACTGGGGGGTAGTCTTTCCAAAGTAGCCGTTGCTCAGAGCCTGGCTGGGCATCGCTCTGCTTGTGGGCCATGGCGATTACCTACGCAACACTTGGTTTGGGTTTTTTTTTTACTTCCTCTTTCCTTAACTTATTAAGCTGTCTTTAACTTGACACCTGAGTTTTCTTGCTTTTGCTCTTCTATTCTCTCTGCCACCCGGCTGGGGACAGGGCGGGTGAGTGAGCGGCTCTGCAAGTCCTTATCTGCTGGCAGGGGTCAACCAAACACAACCTCTTTCAGTTCAGAACTCGTGCTGAGTAGGAGATGGCACTGTTCATGTTCTTTCGTTGGGAACCTCATAAAACTGGCCCACCCAGGCCAATTGTCTTGGCCAAAGTTTTCATGATTTGAGATTCAATATTCATTTTACAAAATTCATCCTAGTAAAACAGAACCCAGGATTAAGTAGTGAAAGTCAATATATGCAGAATCATAAGGAGAGCCAGATCAAATTTTTCTTGTATGTTCAAATGCATTTTTGTAGGGAAAACGCACTGATTAAATCTGGAGCTATGAAATAACACCCCCTTTTAGTTTGCTTCACTATATGTATTTCAGTGCTTTTGTATAGCTACTTCACAGCTTGACAGCTACCTTTATGATATTTTTAATTAAAATACATTAAATACTTCAAAGAAAAGCTAGCCACACTTCAACTTTGCAGTTTCCTTTGTTCTCCTTAAGTAATGCCAGAAACTGTACACCACTGACAACACCTTTCCTGGGATGCAAATGAGTGGTTGTTTGAAAGCCTCTACCATCTGCAGCGTTCTCCTCAAATGACTAAATTTAAGCTTTTGGTAACTTTTGGCTCTTCTACTGGCTTGTGTCGGCACCAAAAAGGAGCATGTTCAGAAAGAACTGCTGGGACAACAAATGCAACTGCATCAGCACAGGCAGCGCATGTTGTAACTCTCCTTTCAGTTTTAGTCTTCAAAGATAAAGGTTGATTCTCTCTTACATTGAATACATCTCTTCAGCTATAAACCAGTTTCTCTCTTAAAATGAAGATACATTTGATACATTTCTCTTAAAACTATCTTAATTTTAAAATCTTTTTCGCAATGTACCACAGTCACCATGAATTTAAGAGTTTTATAGGGCAAACTCAGCAAACAGCACATCGATTATAGACTCAAAGCCCAGACTGCCCAGATCTTTGGTCCCTTCCTGCCAGTCAGCCAACAGTACCAAAAAAAGCCATTTATAACAGAACATTCACCATCACCATGGGAATAGTAATACCCTAATACCCTGTGCCCAAAGGTGAAGCAGGCAGTTAACATAAACCCTGCTGAACTGCTTTGATTCTTGCACTTTGTGTTTTGTGCCACGTTTGGCAAGAAAAGCGAAGTCTGTATTTCACCTACTGCACCACTCTTTTCTGTGTGATGTATATTTTCACCAATAATAGTTTATTGAAGTATAGGAATCAATTACTGCCTTCCCATTCCCACTGCAAAATCTCATAATTCTTAAATTACATTGTTTCTGCCCAACGCATACTAAAACCAGGTTAAGTGAGATTAGTACTGAAAACGGGTTAAAAATAGATTTATTCACCAGAGAGAGATGGATTTAAATGTTATATATTCTGAAGGAGGGGCAGGGGGAGAGGGGACTAAGAGGTCTCACAAGGGGGATTAGACTTTGCTACTTAATAAAAAATTAAGTGACAATCAATCAAACAGGAATGTGTGGGAAGCACAGTTTTGCAGTCCTGCTCTTTTAGGATTTGTTTTCTTTAAAATTTGCATTCCTTTCTGCATGCATTTGAGTATATGTTTGTTGGCTTTTTAATGATTAGAAATGGCTTTGATCTTGGCTACTTGAAGGAACATAAAGACATAAATAGTGTGAGTGGATATGATTAATCCTAGTAATGACAAACATAAAAATCCAACACAAGCTTTTCTGAATTTTTCAAACACACCTTAGGAAGTTCAGTCTTCAGCTCATGTCATTCATACAAGAATGATCTACAGAAGAAGTCAGAAATCCACCAGTGTTCAAGGTCCCCAAATACCACTAGTGCCAGTTTATCAAAGAGAAGCAGCTAGGAAATCAGAAACATCAGCTTTCTGCTTGAGTAGCTGCCACTCTCCTTTCAGATGGAACAGAGAGTACGACAACACCATTCCTGCTGCAACGTAACTGTCAAAATAATGAAATAATATGCGATGACCAGGTATTGATAAAGAAAATAGTCAACTGTTCTAAGAAAATGTCACCAGTAGATAACAAGTGCCTAATGGCCAGGATTTGATGGCTATTTATAAGGTGTGAAAATAAAACTCTTTATTAGAGGAATTTTTAACCAGACACCTTAAAAAAGTGGCCCTAAATCATCATTAAGATGATGTAATTTTCTGCATCTGTGTGAAGAGGGCAGTAAAGTGAGATGAGAGGAAGAGCTGTTATGATTAAAAGAGGAAATTTATAAAGGCAAAAGGCAAAAAACCCCGAAAAAACCCACAAGACATCACCAATATTGTATCTTTAGATCTCAACTCCTCAATGCAAAGGCCCAGCAACTCCAAAAGATACCTGTAACACAAAATGGTAGCTTTCAAAGTCCTTAGTATCCTAGGACAGCATTGCTGAAACCTGAGCTCTTGTTTCCTCATGGGCATAAAATACATCATACAGGTATATATATATGTAATCTGACCTAAATCCTTAACCTCCTTCTTTTCAACAGCAGCTTTAATGTATGAAGTTGATTACTTCTGGTGAAACTACAGAAAATTAAATGGAATATCAGAATAAAAAGGACAAAGTATGGACCAATTGCTCCAACAAATTAAGAAAAAATTTTAGAGAATTCTGCAGCATTTTTCAGTATTCAATTGACTGGAAGACAAATCCTCCTTCCTTCCATTACCAGCCGCCCAATACTTTTTCATAGATTCTTTGCATTCATTGGCTATTCAACTAAAAGAAAATTAACT
Organism: Gymnogyps californianus; assembly: GCF_018139145.2. Classification (NCBI taxonomy): domain Eukaryota; kingdom Metazoa; phylum Chordata; class Aves; order Accipitriformes; family Cathartidae; genus Gymnogyps; species Gymnogyps californianus. Next base: position 4,947,833 of record NC_059479.1, read on the forward strand.
TACAGAATAAAAAAGACAGTATGGCCACAGAGAATAATTCACTCATCAGTGAAACACATGTACCCTTTTTTCAATAAAAATGGCAAAGTCATGGAAGCAAGACCATATGTCATAGTGAACATTGTTTTCAAAATTAGTTCAGTAGTTTCACAGCAAAACACATGAACACAAAGCAGTTCATTAGTCACTTCAGTTTCCCCCCTTTCCACTTGTTTCTTTTTATGTATTCCCCCCACCCATGTCTTGAATTTTCAACAGAAATACAAAACCAGAAAACCTACACCCCACCCTTCATAACTTAATGTGTAGACTGAAATAATTTCATTGCTTCGAAAGCCCAGTTTGTTATTTTGACCAGCCCTATACAAGCTATTCATGAGAAAAGTACTTTCACTAATTGCATTTTGAAAGGAATATTGCACAAAACAGCTATACTAAGTCTTGTTACTCAGTGAAGCCTGTATTTCAGTAATAATCTTTCAATACTAATGATGTTTGTACTCAATGGAGGAGCAAAACCACTTCATTAAGTTAACCATGTAACTCTTAGATATTTCCAACAAATTATAAAGCTTTGATCTTCTGAAAAGCACAACAGATAAATGAATAAGATACTAATATTATATGATTGTTATTTTCAAAGCATTTGAGAAAACTTTTACCCACCCAGAGTGCATATATATTAGAAAAATGATGCATATATAAAATTATGTAGTTCAGCATCCCATTGTGATTGAGACAATGCTAGAATATTAGTACCAATGTTTCACTCCTAGGTAACTCAAAAGTAAGGTTAAGTAGTACTCTAAAGTTTTGCTGTAAAAGCTGCTTTTATTTGGGAAAATGGGAGGAAGGTTTGTACTTAGCATGATTTATCGTCAGCTATCTCTCTGTTACCTAAGTGTAATTATTTTGCCAATTAGCTCCCTGACTATGATATTTTGAACGGAAGACACATTTGATAATAAAACTTAGAAGAACACAAACCACACCAACCTCCAAGCTCCAAACCAAACAAGTATGGAAAAAAATACAAAACTGAAGAGTCAGCAAAACAAACAAACAAAACACTCTAAGAGTTTCTTAGTTTTATTTTAGCAGCTCTTTACTTGGGTCAACACCTGGAGACCATCTGGAAACGTCAGACAGTGGGGTAACACAGGCAGCAATTGGCCCAGTAATCTCTAACACTGGAAGAAACCTGTCTGTCTTTCAGTCTGTTTACACCACCAGTATTTCTAACTCTCATCTCAGCTCTTGAGCTGATAATTTTTCCTGCCTTCCACGTAAGATTCCTTCTCTGTCTGTAACTGTCTCTACAAAGCCCAAAGGAAGTTTTGCAACATTATAAAGAGTAATTAAAAATGTTCCTCTAAACAGAGATACCTTCAGGGACCAGGATGAAGGAGAAACTTTCCTATATGACATGCTTGTAGGCAGAATCATCACCAGCACTAAGCTCTCCAAGCTTCAACCAGCAGAGGCACTAACAGTGCCCAACAGTAATAATAAAAAAACCTTCTAAATGAAGCATACACCATTTACCAGAGGAATACATAAATTTCCCGACCCGCAGATGGACCTGATTAATTCTGTAGACCTATCTATTTAAGGGAGTAAACAGGAGCGTAGCTGAATGGTGTTTGAACATACTGTGCCAGTACGATAAAAACAAACAAAAAAAGCCCACACCCTGCATTTAAGTAAGATGACGACATATATATGCAATTTGTCTGCTGGAAAAGTTGAGTAAATCTGAAAGAATTACTGAAATAAATGTATTTATAAAGCAAGCCTAACAAAGGGCAAAAAAGCCACCACCACCCCCCCCCCGCAAAACCCCAAAACAACAGATGATATAAACTCAGAATTTTTTGCTCTGAAGAAATGTGTTATAGCCCTGTTCAGGACGTAGCAGAGCGATTTTAGCTTGACAGCTGACAACACGTGGTACTTACACGGAGTGCTATCAGCCTTCATATTGGCAGACAAAAAAGCCCTGTGTGGCTCCTGCGGTTACATGGTTGGCCTGAGGCTTATGAATTCCCCCACTCATATCCTTTTCATACGTGCATTTTAAAGCTTGCAAGGTACAAAAATATAGGCTTTGAAAATTAGAGATTAACTCGGTCACTTGTGGAAGGAGGGGTCACAGCATGAATGATACAAACAAGGCACATACTATGCACATGGTGGCTCTCTAACATTAAAAGAAAGCTTCAAAACTATACACATTCTTGTTTGTACTCACTGGGCTCAGGACTTCAACTATCTTTCGCAATTAAATCTATCAAACTTCAAGCTCCCAATTAAAAATTTTCAAATGCATCATGCTCCAGGGTGTCTGAAATTAAAAACCACTTTACATGTTTGTCAAGTCCTCTTTTGTGATTTTTACAGTGTTGCTCTTTCTACTGTGATAAGTGCTGCCAACCCCTTTCCATTTATGCGCCACAACAGAAGAAAAAATAAACAAAATTCCCTCAGACAGCTCATTCCGAACCACGGCATTTTGTTTCAGCAGTGGTTGCTCTTACCTTTCTCAGACATCTACTCTCAAGAGGGGGACAAGGGGGAGTCGGAGAACGTCTCCGTGTTGCCATTCTTGAAGAAGGCTATAGCTCTGGCAGAGAAGCTGGAGACAGCACAGCTGGTGCCTTGAAGGCCGCCCTTCGTCGTGCTCCCGGAGGAGCTGTGCTCAGCGCAGGAGCTCTGCTGCCATAGGAGCCCCTAGGTTTAAGCATGTGCGTTTGGTTTTCTTTTTGGCTCTTACCCAGTTACTCTTCTGCCTACATAAAGCCTTGGTCCCCAGCACGCCAGTGAATTGTTGTAAAATACACAAAATGTTCTGAAACCTCGTAAAAAGAGAGAAAAGCAGCAACAATTAAAACACACGTATTGAGCTATCTTCTGTATGACTGCTTCTCATAAAAGTCAGTTTTATTTCACTTCTAAAAATGACTCAGTCGAGCACAAAATGACTGATCATTGCATTAAATGTTGTTCATAGCATATATTTAAGCCAGCTAATCAAAGGCAACCCATTCTACATTTTTATCAATATTCTATTTCATGATTAGCAAACAAGCTGTCAGCCTTGCTGTTTTCTCACAGAAGTTAGGTTAATCTATGTAATTTTGATGAGAACAACAAAATTCTTAAGTGTAGTATTATACTCTGTAAAACAAAGCTACATAAAGCAGCAGGGCATTTTTAACTTTGAACTGCCTGTTACAGGAGACAGTACACTTCAGACTGGAAAGCAATGAAGTGTACGTATCAGTCGGCACTGGGTGGCTGTGAGTCAAGTCACAGCATGCAATACGACCGCACCTAACACGGTATAGAGCAAAGTCATGTGTGTACCTTACTCAGCTCAACTTAGTTAAAGGATGTTTTCAGGTTTTGGTATCTTTCCCTTTCCTTTTCTACATGGCACATTACCAGAGATCTGAACTGGAACCCAGAAGACGATGACATGCTCCCCCAGCACACCTCCACTTCCTCATGAAAGCTAGAGAAAAAAACCAGCAACACATATCTAGTGGTCTACACATGCTGTCTATCAAGAAACACAAAGGAACAAACACTTCCCTCTCCCTCTCTCTTTCTCTCCTTAAAAGGATCCAAACAAATTCTTTTTATTCCAGGCAGTTGAGGATTGTTAGAAATAAAACAACAGCTTTTTAAAACTCTAAACATACTAGAGAACACTGGGGAACGGAAAAGCACCATATCCTTGAAGAATGAAAATACAACACAAATCCAAAGCTTAGGAGGAAGGGAACATCATCAAGATGAAGCTGTCTATTTTAACCTAGGTACAAGTAGCTTCTCTCACTTCTAACACAGAAACACTGAAATTCAGTTTTTGAAATGCTGATTTAATTCAAACTGTATCCACAGTTTTTAAATCTCACCTTTTCAGCTGCTGATTTGGGATTTTAGCACTGCAGAGCAGCCAAGTTTAGACGAGCAAGAGAACAAATGCTTTCAAGACTTCCTGTTCTGCTTGACTTACTCACTTGGAGAAAATTCAAACCAATAAAAGAGAACAAAAGGGTACTTTTTTTCCCAGGCTATAGTTTCTCTGTTTGACTGATTCCTGACCATCCTATTAAGAAAACTTCCAAGCTTACCAGCAAATGCAATAAACATTAGACACACTACTACTACAAGAAGTTGTTCTACGAACTTTCTGCCTTAGAAGTGTATCAATAGTCTCTGTGTTGGGGAAAGACTTTTTATTTTCTTTTATTTCACACTCATTGGTGGAGAATTGCTAAAAAAAGGTAATTGGCCTGCAATTATTGCTTGTTACAACTTCATGTTTGTATTTGTGGTTTCCTTGAATGTCAAGCTCACTCCTTAGCAGGCTACTAGATCCTCCCTTTCAAACCTTCCACTAAAGGCATTAACCCTTTCCTGGTGCAAAAATCAGAATCATAGCCTATTTCAGCCAGGTCTTCGGAGTTGTCCATGCTTTAAGGAACAAACCACAGCTGTTCCAGTCAGGTGCACTAACTGATTTGATCACGTACAATATTATGCATGCAACTTATTTTAAAAATTCCTTCTGTTACAGTTACAGTAAGATCTCTCTGCAAGAGCACACTCTTCCGTTAGGCTACTAGAATTTAGGAAGAGTAACAACAGTCTAGTGGCTAACCTGCAAGCAGAGGCAATTTCCATATACTACTTGATATGCATGGAGTTTTGTAGATACATTGTTAGGAATGAGGTGTTAATGGTCCTCCTCTATGGGAGCTGGAGGCAAATATGTGTCGTGGTTTAACCCCAGCCAGCAACTAAGCACCAGGCAGCCGCTCGCTCACTCCTCCCCCCCTCCCAGTGGGATGGGCAGGAGAATCGAAAAAAAGTAAAACTCGTGGGTTGAGATAAGAACAGTTTAATAATTACAGTAAAATAAAATATAATAATAACAATAATAGTAATGAAAAGGAATATAACAAAAATAGAGAGAGAAATAAAACTGAAGAAAAGACAAGTGATGCACAATGCAATTGCTCACCACCCGCTGACCGATGCCAGAGCAGCGATCCGCCCCTCCCGGCCAACTCCCCCGCGTTTATATACTGAGCATGACATTCCATGGTATGGAATATCCCTGTGGCTAGTTGGGGTCAGCTGCCCCGGCTGTGCTCCCTCCCAGCTCCTTGCACACCTGCTTGCTGGCAGAGCATGGGAAACTGGAAAGTCCTTGGCTTAAGATAAGCGCTACTTAGCAACAACTAAACCATCAGAGTGTTATCAACATCATTCTCACACTAAATCCAAAACCCAGCACTGTACCAGCTACTAAGAAGAAAATTAAGTTTATCCCAGCCAAAACCAGGACAATATGTTAACTGATCTCATGTAAATAAATTAACAGTAAGCATTCAGATTAAATTCCTCTGTATAGTAAAATCACAAAAGAGGATGCCTGATGCTACCACCCGAGACAAAGTGGTCAGAGAGAAGCATGGAGCTAACAGGTGTAATTCCTACATTATTTCAAAGATGCACAGTGGAGACAAAACTATCGCACAGACCTGAGAAGGATAGCTCTGTACCTCCTAAAGCAGCACAGACTCCGAGACCAGTGTAAAGTCCTTCCAAAAAAGTGGGAGGAGGAATGCTGCTTATTTTATTCCTGCCACTCTTCAAGGAAAGAGAAAACATTCATTTGTCTTATAAATAAATTAATCGCAGAAAGAAAATCCCCCAACTTGCCGTCACTATTTCTCAGCCAAACAACGACCACCTGACACTTGAATTCGGCTGCTGTTGGGCCAAGCAGACAGGAATATCCCTATTTGACGACTGATTTGAGCCCTAAGAGCCTTCTAAAACCCAATAACCTTGTGGTTGTGACTTTCAGCAGGTTCTTTAAGGAAACAAATCTCCTTGCAGCAGCTACCCCTCTTAAAGAGCATTCAGGAATTCTAGTTTTCAGGCTAAAAAGTGACATTTGACAAGTTACTTCTCAGTGAAGCATAACTGGCAGGCTTAGTCGGTCAGTGGTGAGCGTGTTCCCTAATTGCACAGGGGAGAAGGTTTATGCTTTTTGAATGACAACCTTGCTAGTCTGTCCAAGATGATCCCTTTCTTTAGGATATAGTTCTACCCTAAAGAAAGTACCAGTAAAATACAGTACCTGATACACAAAAATCTTGAGACACTGGGCAGATTAAACTGACCTAGAACCACATGGTTTTGAAACCCTGTGTAATTCTTTAACACTATAAGTGAAACATGTGAAAGCTAAATTCCTTCCATGTAAAATTATTTCATTCATTCTTCTGATAAAAATAAATTCTTTTAGCATAACAGAGTTTTACTAAATAAGCTGTAAGGAGAGGGCTAATTTGATTTTTGCAGAGGTTTTTTTTTTTTTCTGGTACAGAAAAGTATCGCAGGCTGTCCTCATCATACTTTGCAATATTTTCTCTCATTTTTTAATGGAAACCCACCACAGACACAGTCCCTCCTAGGGACACAGTATATACTGCTATTCCAGGCTAATGACATAGCTAGCAGAGTGGATCAGAATATTGCAACATCAAATGGAAATGAGTAGGAAGAAGGACACAACTGAGGTAACAATAACCTGTTGTGTATTAAACCAGCCATTGAAATTAATAGGTAGGTAGCATTTATTTGTACTATTTTATCTGTTCCTGACTATCATTAGCCTGAAAACTAAGATGCTTGTCGTTGCATTAAAAGCCATCATTAAATATCAGCTTGCTTTTTTTAAACTAACAATGTCATATTAAACAAACAAGTTTTCCAAGTTTTAAGAACAAATGTAACATTTAACTTTGTAAGGACATAAAATGCTTTCAATTCATAAAATGCAATTTCAATTTCATAAAATGCATACTATTCATTAGGTTGAATTTAAATGGCCATTTTGGATGCTAGGTCAACTGTGGCTACCTTTGAAGTTCTCCACGAAGAATAACAATTTCAGTTTTTGTCTGACTACCAGATAGACTTTTCACAACAGCTATGTCAAGAAACAGACCTCGCAGTGTATCAGTGCTCTTGAGAGCAACGAGCATGCATTCATAGAGCAGACTTAGAATAGATTCGTTTCTTAGAATAATTCAGAGATGCTGCACCAGGAGTTGCTCACAGATCTGCCAGAAGAACACTGGCAGATTTGTCAGCAACATTTTAAGATGGCCCCAACTGTCCACCACCTCCTCGACCAGGCTGGCAGAATGTGACTCTGCAGGACAGCTTCCCCAGCTCAGTCTACAGAGCTAAGCCCCAACAGCTGATCATGGCAGGTCTGCACTACGGTATCGGCGAATAATGCGAGAAGGTGAGCTGCAGTTAGATTCCGCCCTCCACCTCACACGTGCAATGCTGGCTGAGCCAGGAAGCTGGGGACAAGGATGTGAGATCTGAGCACTGGGCCTACTTCAGCTGGTAACACAACTAGCTTTCCTGCAGCTCCTGCCTGCTCTTTATGAGCCTGATAAGTATTCTTCACCAAGTGATGAAGTGCCAAGATCCACAGGAGGAAAACTGGGGGAAAACAAAAACTAATCTATCTACAAAGCTGAAGCTATTGCCATCAGAAAGCATTAAACATTAGTAAGTTTACAGGGTGATTTACAAGCTGTTCCGAGAAGAGAGGATATCTGAAATCCTTCATGTTCTTCCTTCCTTCCAACAAACAAATGCCTAAAGCTGAACAAACGAGAGAAAAGAAAATCTTGTGTGAATTTTTAATTAAAATTAGGGCAAGAAACACTCAATGCAAAGCGACCTTTTCTTTGAACATTGTAACATAAAAGCTTTCTAGCAGCATATCTATTTGGATCACGATAAGAAGTGATGCACTCAGCACTGAATAACGCCGATACTGACAAAACCAGAAAGCCTGTACTCAAAGAAAAAGCCCCCCCAGAAATGTATTTTGCCCAAGCATCACTTCTACAATATGCCTCTGCGGAGAAATTTCTCACCAGTTTCAGAATGCTGCAATTTTCTAGCAAACCTGTTGCCAAAAAACATTTATATACCTAAGATGTATTTAGTCTCTTGTATACCCTCCTGATGAGCTAAAGGATATGCAGAAGTGATCCTCTTCATTGAGGATACGAGATTTGCTTGCAGTTAAAAATGAATTGGTGTGTGCAAGGTTGATGAAGGGTTATTAGGTGAAGTACTATGTGACACTGCACTGACTTACAGTAGCAAGGACAAGAACCATACTACAAAAGTTTTTTAAAAAGGAGAAAAACTCATTTTTCTGGCTTTAATAACCTTATGTTGCAGTTAAACTCTGCACAGATCAGGAGAGTTCCTTGTGTTATCAAAAAAATAGCAATATAGAGGGAACAGGGACTCTGTTAAGAAGCTAAGATGAGAAGGGAACAGCTACCATGCACAGTCCTTAGCTAAACAAATGCATGGTAAGAGAAAACAGTCATCCTCTCTCCTATCCATATAATCATGCAAAAGCCTTTTTGCATCCTTCTTTATCCATCTGTGATACTACAGAGCTATCTCAGACTTGAATGCATAGTCCTTGGCTAAAGCCTGTGATCTAGCAGTAGAAGATCATCTCCTTTCATTAATATATCATATCAAAATGCCGTATCATTCTTAACTCACATACAGGAAGGATATAACAAAAAAGAAAATACCGCTTGTTGTTTGTGCACCTCGTGGTGACCTCACCTAGTACCCACATTTTGCACAAAGCATAAGAACTGCATGAAAGTCTATGCTAAGAAAATAAATCACGGAACTGAAAAAAGACTCATTTTTATAATAAGCAACGTTTGATTTTCCTAATTACATTCTTGGTTAGTCTGGTCTTTCTGTTACATATAAAGTTTCAAAGGTCCTTGAATGACCATCAGAGACAAAACTTTTAAAGAGAAAAAATATCTGCACATTTCCATCCAGTACCAGAAAGGAAGGGACACCAAATAAAAACTTCCATCATGGTTTTTAGAGAAGTTTATTCTAAATGTACCAAGGGCACCTAAATGTCACAGCTGTCACAAACTGTTCAGGGTTTATAATACTCCTAAATTTCACAAGTAAGCTGGATTACAAGAGCAGTAACCCCTTTTTAACTTTGTACTTCATGTAATAAGAGTATTATCTGCAATCTATTTTTGACTGAATTCCAAGTTTTCTGTTATAAGAGCCTTACATAGCCGAGTCATGTATTATCAGCATTCTTCTGACCCTTATTGCCCTTTTATGCTCAAGAACATTCACTAGAAAGTCACAAATAATTTTATGACATTTAGTAAGTCATCTCAGCACTGAAGTGAAAGTTTTTTTAAGAGAGCAGTTGAAAGAAAGTGATAATGGAAGGGATATCATAAAAGAAAGAAAAGTTATTTCAATATCCAAGAGTAACAAACAATTCAGTCCTAATATCCTAAAATATTGAGACATAAGATATCAGGTTTCATATTAAAGGAAATTGGAAGAAAAAATTTGGATGAAATGGATGAAGAAATTCTAATAAATAAGGCATTTCTGGGGAAATTGGTGGTGGAAGGAGGAAGACAGCATACTTCTTATGCTAAGAAATAAATTACTTTTTGTGAGGGACTTTCCCAGTGGAGTTTGTGAAGTTACCGTGTTGCAAGACCGAGTAAAGCAGCCATCTGCAAAACCTGTTTCTCTTGCACTCACCTTCCTTAGAGGCAGGTAGGTCTGGGTCTCCAGCCTGTGCCGACACCCCCCTGCACCCCTAATGCCCCCTCCTCTTTTTCCAGACCTCCACCTTGCCTGGCTGACAAGGAAAAGAGACAGGAGTTCACACATAAACAGCAGATAATTCTTAGTTCATGAGAAAGAGTGATGCAATGCTGCAGCAGAGAGAGATGGAGATTTGTACTTAAATACTGGGTTTCCTGGGTTACGGAGGTATAAGTGGGCCACCTGATTCTCTGTTTCATTTGCATCCCTTTAAATAATGCTGTCCCATGTTCCCTGCTTCAACACAGGACTAAAAATCTACTAAAAAAGAATGGTTCCTGCCTTCTCTGTCATGTTGATCTTGTATTAGTTCCTTATTCATTTATTCCCCTTTCTCTCCTTCAATCTGAAATAAAAGCAACTCGGAGAGGAAAAGTGTTTGCTCAGAGTACACCTTGTATCAGAAACCTGGGATGTTCAAGGGCTGAAAAGAAACGAGGGCTCATAGGAAGTGAAAACAATAATAATTCATTTAATATGTGCTCCAGATCCTCTGCACAGTGCATTAATATGAGCCTTTTAAAATTCAAGCAATAATTTTGTATGTCTTTTCCTTTCTAGCCTGTGTGAATCATCACCCTCTCTTGGACTAAGAAAAGGCGGCAATATTATCCACACTTTATGGATGAAGTACAGAAGATTAAGTGTCATGCGCAAATCAAACAAAAGTCTTCAGAAGAGCTCCCGAACCAAAGTCTGGTACTTTAACCGTATGATAGTTTTCCTCTGCCAGGTATTTAAATTTTACCCCAGTAGTTCAGGAGTTCCCATTAGCACAGAATTCATTCCAGCACCTGTCACCAATGAAAGAGATTAGAGTTCATGAAGAGGATCCCATCTGTCTCCTCTATCATATTTTCCCCTTACTGAAGATGGGACGTGGCCACAGAGTGCTGCTGAAGGAACGGAGAGTGCTAGTGGAAGGGAAAGAGCAAACAACACATTGCAGAGGCCACAGCAATTTTCAGAAAACAATAGAGGAAGTCTTTGTAGTTTTGTTTGGCTCTGCTGACGTAGACACCAGTCTGGACCTTGGAGATAATAAATATGAAAGACTTGAGGGTGGAGACATCACAGGACGGGTTTCTGGAGAATTGCCATTTTGTCTTGGCATATATTCATTAGATTTTAAACCAGGGTGACAGAAAGAATTAATCTGTATCTCTAATATTTTTGTAAATAATGCTTCATTACTATTCTCATGCATTGAGTTTTATACTTTACAACTGATTTGCAGCTGCTGACTTTGCTTTCCACGCTTGCATTGACACTGCACATCTTTTAAGCTAACACACTTGCCCTCTCCTTAGCCCTTAAGGGGACACGGGCTTACAGGGACATGGGCTGATCTTACCCAGATAACAATCTCTCACATATCAGAAAGCAGCAGCATAAAATGTAATTGAGAGGAATCATGATAAAGCCATAGAGGGGAACCACGGGTCCCAGAATACATTGCTTCATGTTGCTCAGAGGCTTTTCTCTGTATAGGCATAATAATATCCCAGCAATGAGGATTATATAGCCCATTTGCAATGCTTGATACAATGGTAAAGGCTGTCAAGGTGTGACATATGAATCTTAAGATATCCACTCTCTGTGCATACACCTCGGAATTAAATGAAAACCAAGTTAATAGATTTTCTTCCAATATTACCTTGTTATTAGTATGATATTGTTACCTACTACTCAAATAATGCTTAGCATATTACATGTGGATGGAGGAGATGGTGCTTCTGCATTTTCCAAAGCTAAATACAGGAAGCGGGGATGTACACTATACACGTATGGGTGTACACAGATGTATTTACACACCTTTCTACACACAGTACAGAACTACTAGAACTACAGAGTTGGTACTTCGCCTTCTTCCAAGTCTTGTTCCCAATTTTAACTTGTGGATATTCATGGTATCTGCCCAGTAAACCCTATTAAAAATCAAAATAGCTTTTTGAGTCAGTACAGGTAAGATTGTTACTATACAAACAGATAGCTTGTGTTTCTGCCGGAAAGGAATGTTCATTCCATTACGTTCAGTTTTTGTCGATTTACATTAATTATTAACATGTTTCTAATGAGATCCTTGGAACGCTTGGGAGTCCATGAAAAACAAAATCTCCATAACCTTTGTTTGGAAACAGCTTTATCTGTCCTGGGTTTATGCTCCTTGGGTATTAAGTCCAAGTCTTGGCATCCTGAAGACTCCTGTACTCTGATCTTTTGCTGGCCAGTCCAGCAGGGAGATGCTCCCATGTGGAAGACGTGACAAACTAAATTTAATCTCCTAAACCAGAAGATGACCTAGTCCCAAATAAATGTTGAGGAGATTCTGATTACTGAAAGCAATCTTTTGGGCAGCTAAAAACTGTATTTTCTGTCTCATATGGGCCTGGATATTTCATCTTTATATTAGAGCAATAGAATGAGGACATTGAATACCAAGGATTTTGGAAATGGAAAGCCTATATGAACACACAACTCCATTGAAGTTAATTTCAAAACTCCTGCTGACTTCACTGTGCCAAAAATTTCATCCTTCATCCTGCAATATTCAACAACTGCATGTGATAACTCATCCCAGCTTATCCCAACAAAGGCTTTCCTGAACATGACCGAGCTGTGCCCGAAGCATGTTAGCAACAGCTTAGCTTCTTAGTGTAGGAAGCATGTGATCTATTTCAATCAATCAATGAGCTATAGATCAATATGACAGGAAGGCTCAGTGTTAAAAAACTAAATAATGACTGCTTTCTGAAAAGTCTGTTTCAACTTTAAGTCTCAGTTGCCCATCTCTGCTGAATCTGCAAGACGGAGCACAAAGTTAAGCAATGAGAAGGAAAAAATAGAGAATAAATCATTGGTAGCAAGACTAAAAGCAAACAGAAGATCTTACACCTTATGCTCAGGAAAAAGCAGTAATGCAGTAAGTAAAGTAAATGCAGAAAAAGAATGTTTTTATTTCACAACTTAGTTTTAGTATTTGAAAATGCATTTAATAATTCTCACCTGATTTAAATGTTATGATAGAAAATTAATGTCGTGATTATGTAGGTGGTCACCCCAATGATCACTTCCATGATGAAGAAATAACATCAGTTAGGCACGGGAGTTAGTTTTGCATTGTAAGCAAAAGTTATTTTTAAGTGCTGATTTATAGATGTCATATAAAAAGGTGACCAAAATAATACTCAGAACTTCAAAATCGCAGTGGTATAAGCTATGCTGTTAAAGTCTAGGATTCAGAAAAGTTTCATGTTGTCTTCATAACCTGTAAGACTGTACTGCAATCCTTTGCATATTATGAATTATCAAAGTAAGCTTTTAAAACTTAACAGCAGTGTAGCAAGTGGCAGGCAAAGTAAATTTTATTCTTATGTAATATTCAGGCTTGAAATTTTGAGGTATTTTGATTTATTGTTGTTATTTTTATTGCAAGATTTTAAGGTCAGAAAAGACTATTATCTCATCTGATCTAGCTTCCTGTCTATCACCAGTCATTAGCTCTCACATCTCGGCCAGGCCTCTCTATGAAGAGCTCTAAGAGGGAGCATTACAGTTCTCATGAAAATGTCAGTGACTGAGCTGCCAGATATGCCAGAAGCTCCTACAGTGGAAGAAGCCTGATCAAGTGATGTGCCTGCAGATGAACTCACAAATGCCAAATATGCCTTGCTATTACAGGGAGAGATTAAAGTTTAAATTTGCTATTAATCTGGAAAAATGCTTCACTGGCCTTACCTTTCTTTCTTTGATTTTTGGGTATGTTCACAAATGTTCCAAATACAAGTAACATTTATATGCAGAACTACATAAGTTGTCTGTTTAAAGAGCAGATTCATGTTTTAGCAGACAGACACACACATGCCCCCCCAATCCATTAAAATTTAACACAATATCTCAGGAATCTAGCACAGTTGTACAAAACCCTTATTTTGATTACACCAGTCTGATAATAAAAGCAAGTGAAGTTCCTGTTGGCAACAGGGAGCCTAGGAAAAAGTCAGGTAGAAATCTCAAGTCTACTTCTAGTGAGGTCATGAGATTACAGCACGCTAGGAGACTGAAGGCTCCGACTCACGCTCACTAAGCAAACAGCTGTGGCAATGTAAAGCTGTACTTCCCCCAGCTGTTCATTATCACTTGGCCAGATGTTACCATCCCTGTAGCAGAAAATGAAACACGTGACATCACCTTCTCTCTTTCAGCACTATCTGGTATTTCAGCACAAAGTTACTCTGCCAACTTGCAGGAACTACGAATGAAACACAGACCCCAATTTCCCACGCTAATTCACATTACCAGAACTAGAGTTGCTGTAGCTCCACTGTCAGGTCACCAAATCCAGTTGCATTTACAGTAGCCGAGTCTCTTCTGTTCAAAGTTCAGCCACACACAGGTAACTGAGTAGCGATTTTCTACCTGCAACAGAGCTAAGTGCTAACTGTATTAAAACCAGAACTCAGAAACGCAATTTTGGTAGATTTCTCTGAAAATCCCAGTCTGTCTGGCTGTACTTAAACTGGTGTGCGCTACGTGTCTTCCCTGCATAGAGTCAGCCTCACTGCTGAGTTAACCTGTTTCAATCCATGTTTATGTCTATGCTAGGGTTTAAGTGAGGTGAGCAGACAACTGAAGCCCTTCTGTAGCATAATACTGTGTTGCTACTTGTTTGACCTCTGAGGTCTTTGGGCTCTGAACTACAACAATACAATTTCGCTCTGCTCCACCTAATAAAAGGGCCTATGTAAAGATAAGACAAGACTGACGTTATGTGAACTTTTGCAGAAGTTAGTTGTTTTAATATCAGTCTCCATGGACAGCAGGCATTAGATATTCCAAGATCAAAGAGTTCTTTTTAATCTAGCAATTAATCATCTTCTCAGCATATTCACAAATAACAAGCGTAGTTAAAATCTTAATGCCAAGGTATTACAAAATAGGCCTGCATATATCCCTTACTGCTCTCCCAACACAATCTCAGTCTTTGAAATTGCATGATCCAAAGACTTAGTGATACTGATACTGGTATTACTGTGATACGTCCTCCAGCCTCATTAATGCAGACTTCTGGTCCACAATATTCTACCTTTTTCTTGACTATTTGTAGTCAATAGCAGCAGCACAATCAGAATCTTATCATGCTATTAGCTGAAAGAAGACAAGCAGACAGATCTTACTGGCTATTTATTTCACTGTTTGTGGCAGTAAAGTCTGCCTCCTCTTAAGGAGTTCGTTACAACCTCAGTAAAAGTTTAGACGACCTCTAAAAGGATTCAACAGAGAACTAAATGCCAAAGCCAAGCATTAGGGTACAATATGTCAACAACTATCCAAGGCTGAGAGGAAACTTTAGTCTTCTACTCCTGCCCATGCACAATAAGAAAGTACTGCCAATTTGGAAGTGTGTTACAGAACAAGCTGCAGGACAGATTAGTATCCGGAGTTAATCCATGACCAACAGACAAATGCTGGTAGAAGGGGGCTTGGCGAAAGTAACACCAGGAAGTGCAACAAGAGATATAGGAACAAAGAAGTTACATGCTTGTGTATGAAAAGTAAGGACAACCAAACAAACTGTATTAACAGCGCAGTTTAGTAGATGGGACTGGGGCAGCCAGTAATGGCTTCTGTTCCAAGAGAATACATTTCAGATTTATTCATACTTAGAAAGGGTACCGTGCCATAAGTGTTTGGGACTTCGGCTGCATTTACCAGCTTGCTTTACCAAACATTAATGAAGATTCTCCTCTCTCAGAAGGCATGAGGCTTTCCGTGGATACGATGGTACAAGAGAAGAATAAACGTTATATATTATCTAAACAATCACAGCTGGAGCTGTTACAAATTCAGAGTAAAAATAATTGCTTTTAGTTATAACTAGCCAAGACATCTTCATCTGCAGTGTTTGGCGAATACAAATACATACCAACATGCAGAGCATACTCATCAGTGAATGACACGGCACGTAAGACATGGATAGGAAGGCTGAGAGTGGAGAAAAAAAGAAAAGTACTATCTGCTCCAGGCATATTAGAAGATGAAACCAGAAGAGGACTGCAAGAAATATATTGCTATATACACCCACAGGCAATTGTTCCAGTATATCACTTTAACACAGAAAATGTCAGCAACATCTGAAGTTTTCTAGATCACCACAGAAAATTGCTTAAAAGATAGGCTGATATACTGTAACGAAGAACGACAACATCTTCATTGCTGGCTGAAGTGGTGCTGAATATTTGTTTTGAGTGGAAATATTAGAATCCCATTTTTCACCTGATCTTAATTTTTGCCGTCGCTGAAAGTATTTTTAATATACAAATAAAGAAATAATAAGAAAAATTTCCAGTCACTTAGCATTATTTTTTAATTCTTTTTGCTATGTACAATCTTGCCCAATGCATTTCACTGTGAGAAGGACTTCAGGATTCTGAGGCAAGGGGTTCTCAAGCAAGACAAAGGACGTAATTTTCTGACAGAAGAACTAGGCTATACCATAGATAAAGCTGAGATTCCTGCCACGGCAAACAAGCTTGCAGTAACTGATCATGCACTAGTTCCTCAACAATCCTCTAAATATGTCCATAATTCTATTCAGTCAAAATTATAGGATTCACTAAACAATTTTAGACTTTTTTAGAGTCCCATCAACAACAAGATTTTCAGGACATGTAAGAGTTATTTAACTTTTTGTAGCCTTTCAGTCATTTTTATCCCACCTGCTATCCATGCAACTGCTGTGCTGTTGGACACATGTATAAAAACACTACACTCCTGGGAATGGCTGCCACAGAAAAGGTTCCACACACATAGACCCAATGGCTACACATACAGTATTAAATTTAACAGCACAAAGGAATAAACAATTACTGGGACTGAAATTCAATTGCCTATACTATGAAATTGCTAAAATAGTTCTGGTAGAGTTATAAATAAATCCTATATCAGAATTTAGCTCAGACTATGGACTATTCCCAGTAGATATTCTGACTTTTTTGAATCTGTTCTGGAAGCTCAGTTAACTTGATAGTATGAACGCCGTCTGTTCCATGCCTCTGATTTATTAGTATTGCTACAGCCTATCAGTCTATAAATTAGGGTAGCAAGGGTGGGGTAGTCAATCATAGTAAATGAACATTCAGAATGCTAGACGTGCATGGATACATTTCACTTTACTATGCACAGACTTGCTGAATGGGACACGGAATATTCAAAGTTAGCACGTACCAACCATCAACTGTCCCAGGATGAAGAGCTGTTGTACTGTTCAAAGGAGAAGCAAAGTCGATTTAACGGAACAAGGAAATGTGAGGCTATCACAGAGGAACAATATTTTGCAACAGCAAGAGAGCTGGACAAACGGCACCCAGCCTTGGACGCACTGAAATGGTCAGCACGGATAGGTCTGGTTAATGCGAACTATTAATACAATGTAGTCATATGCCATCCTCCATTACTTTCTGGTTTTTAAGGGAAAAAATCTCCCAACTCTGGAATAAAGTGGTAATTTCCTGACTAGAAGTTTTAAGAACACAAAGCTCACATTTGCTGAGCCAAGTAGTCTCTTTACAAAACGAATCACACTTCAACATTCTGCAGTACCTCTGCAGCATATTCTTCTAATCAACCTTTCACTGCAGCACACTCATCTTCTCTTAACCCCACATACAGAGAAATAACTACTGCGTACCTTTTGGCTCAGATTGCTTTTTCTTCCCACCTTCACCATTGTTTGCCAGGGTCAAACATAATTGGGTGAGGAAGAAGCCCTTGCAACCACGAACGGAATAAGAAGTCAATAAGAAGCATTATTCCTACACATACAGCATCTCTTATACTCCAGAAAAAAAATCAGGAAACAAACTAACCATCATATTTTTAGTTCAAAATGTACGTGAAGTAGGGGCATATGCTTGGAAACCTTTTGAAAAACTTAATTAAAACTGTCACATAAAAATATACTTGACAACTAGATCAGCATTAAAATAGTTTCTAGGAGATAAATAATTTACAGATTTTCACAGTTAACATTCTGCTTTCTGGAAATAAACTTCACAGTTTACTAGAAAATGATCAAAGAGGGATTAGGTAGCTATTCAATTTACTGGAAAAATGTTACACCATATCAATGAGATTGAGAAAATGACTAAGGAGCTGAATATGTTAGAGAAGAGGTAATGAATCTAAACAGTGATAGAAATTCACTGGGTATGGAGTCATTAATGTTAATTTTATGAATATTAAAATCACCAAGGGGAACAAATTTGCTGGCACTAAAGCTGATAATGGCTAAACAGTCCAAAAGATTTAATTTCTAAAAAGTTTAACAGATACATTTTCAACTCTGAATTTGGAGATTCTTTGCAACATATGATATAGAACGCATAAAATACACAAGGTTCTTTCTCCTTCTGCAGATTTGTCTACACGCTAGAAATAACTTCAGTGGCCACCCAGTATCCTTTGACAGTTACGTAATGCAGTGACAAGAGGCTAAAATATAGACTAACGTCTTTCAACTGGATGGCCTACTGAGATCCCATGGCTTGGTGCTTGTTGAAAGCAAAGGGGGTTCCAAAACCTGCAGTGGAAAATTCATCTGTCAGTGGAAATGTCTTTCTGGCATTTTGGGATTTTTCTCTAACCCTGTGCCAGTTGCTGGCATTACAGCTCTCCCGATTCTTTGGGCAGAGGACATGGTAGGATCATTTTATGAGATAATGGTCTTCACCTTTACATAGAATGTCTGAAATGCCGTGTACGGCACACAAATTAAAAAAAAAAAAAGCAGCTTTGAATAAAAGAAAGCCTTTGCAGTGGAAGTGAGGTTACACAGAATGATAATGTTCGGTTTTACATGATTGTAGTTTATTACAAAAAAATCTGTGTGGTCTCTAATGTTGCCTCAGGACATGATCTTATTACTAACCTTATTTGATCCCCCTTGGCCATTCCAGGAAGAAGTTAAACAGCAAAATAGTGCGTGTGAATATGCTACATGTACAGAAACACAAAATGAGATTTGAGATAACACGGCTAACTCCGCCCTGAAACAGCTGAGTGAAGTTCACATTTGAAAGAATTAGGAATCTCTTTCCTTTTTATTCCAGAAAACTTAGTGTTATTCTCTGAAGCAACAAATAATTAGCAAACAGGAATCCTCTCGCTCTTCTGCCTGCTTTATTCTTCACCATTTTCTGCATCTTGAAACATAGTAAGAGCAGGAGATTTTGTGTGCGCACAGTTCGTAATAGGTCTTTTACATCTTAGGTTTCAATACTACTTTGGAAGCTCTTTTTAATATGAGTCTTCTTTTCTTTTTAAATGTGGATCTCAACAATAATTTATCACAGTTACAATGTCTCGCATTTGGAAAAGTATGTTTTTATCTCCAATTGTCTCTAGTTTCTTTAGGAAGGATGTAATTTCTAGGTGAACACCAAAATCTTGCTTGTCATGGTAAGGGAAATTTGCTTCTTGATTATGAAAGTAGAAAGGAAGCTATATCAAATTTATTAATATATATTCAAGGTGTACTTGGCAACCCACCTTACACTGAGAAAATGATTACTTTAGAATCTCAGAAGTCATAAAAAACAAGTTTGCAACTCTAAGCTGCAAGCTGAAAATGAAATAAGCACAACCTAAAAATACAGAACCAGAAAATATTACATATCCACACCAATACATATTTAAGAATGTGTGAATTGTGAAGCTTTTCTGCCTAACTTTGGAAGGATGACTAGGAAACAATATGATTAGGACCAGACTCAGCAACAGCAAATTTACACCTAGTAATGAAAATGGACATTCCAAAGAATGCTGCTCACCTCTCCTGCTATTTCATGCTGGACACTACAGTGACATTTCCAGGCAATTTACTGACTCCGTTTCTGTTACAACACCTGCCATCATCTGTGATCTGAAAACACCACAAGATTGAAGTATCTGATGTCTCATCGCAAGTCAAAACTTCTAAATACAGTTTGCAAATGAATGGTTGTGAACCAGTTCCCTAATATTTGCCTGACATTCTGATTTATGAAACCGATTCTCTGGAGAAATGTATTTCCAGCTTCCATATCCATTTCTCCCCATCAGCTCTAATCACCCTTTTTCTCTCTTCCCAAAGAATTCTTTGGTATCTCCATTTACTATCATTAGCAAGCAAGCAAGAAAATTATTACTATTATTACTTCCCGAATTGAGATATTTGGAAATTGTTTTTGAAGTTCTGTTTCATGCTTTAAGTTATCACCACTTAGAAACAGTAAGAAACATAGTGAAATTGAAAAGAACACCCACTGAAGTATACTGTAACACCCTGAAAGTTTCTTGTTAAAACTTAAATATCCTAAATTTATGCCACTAAAGTGTCTGCCTGCTTTCATTTTCCCACATCTTCTACTTGAAGACAAATGTGGGAACAGAATAATTAGTTTCTATTGTAATGAACTGTAAAATTTATAGTAATTATTAAATTCAGAAGCATAGAACAATATTATCATTAAGGATTTATAGGTTCTAAAATTCAAATTATATATATTTCATAAATTCTCTCTGATCTTCATAGCTATTACGACTTTCCCAAATATCCTTCCTGTTTCTTATTTCCATCTGGCATACTCTCACAGTTTAAGAGAATCTTAAAAAAGTTGCGCAGAGTTAAGGAAATGGAAGAGTTTTTACATAGTTCACCAGTAACAGCTATGCTCTTTTGGGTTAATCAGCATGTTTTCCTGTGGTGTTCTGTGTGGTTGCATGTGAGAACTACAACTCGGAAATAAACACCTGTCCTGGCTACTGTCTGTGGTTAGAACACCCGACTTAAAATATGTTCTTTACAGTAATCAGAAGAACAATAACCTTTTAGCATAGTGCAGCATATTATTTTATCCTAGAGAGAACTAAGCCCATGTTTTAGAGCACTATTAGTTCATGCTCTCTCTCCTGCATCAGCTTGCTGACAGGTACACTTTAGAAGTGGAATTTAGCTTAGTCCCCGTTACAACCCTAACCCTTCCCCACTTTTTGTCCTCTTGTAACACAGACAGCATAATGGTTCCTTCCCAAAAGCTTTGTAGCTGGCAATACTGACACCCTGCTGAGAGCAGGCAGCAAGTATCGTTATCTAGTGATCTTCCAAATTGCCATTTTTCTTTTTCAACTATCTCTACTATATATCTTCTTGATAGAAAACTACCATATGAAGTGCTTCTGAAGTAAAGAAATTCACTTCAGAGGTTTTGGAGATTTTTTTTCCCCATTTTTTCTTAAATTCATGGCTCTAAAAAACACTGACAGTTTTGATGGAAGAGGTTGCTGCCAGCAAGAAAACAGATGCAAAATTGAGGAAAACGTGTGAAATGTGGGGAAGAGTAAATCAGCGCTTCAGTGTCAGAGTCACTATTTCATTATTCAGATGCAGTAGGCTGAGCAAAAAAGATGAAACATGTCAAAAGTAAGAACGAGGTTAGTATTGAAGTTCACTGAGAAAGCTCAGCATCCAAGGCTTCTGCTTTGTAATATTTATAATTACTCTCCAAAATCCCTGTGCTTCGCTGACTCATATCATTTTTGATCAACATACCTAAGCATATTACTGCAGTATTTGTTTCACTTCACTGTAATTTCACCAAACTCAACTGAATTTCACCACTGTAAAGCTAAAGCTATACTGTAATGAATCAAGCCCAACACAATTGCTTACTTAAACGTACAGAAAAGATAATACTGAGAGAATGTAACATGTTTGGGAAAGTTGGAGGAAATTAAATTCCTTTTAGAAAACCATCTAAAATATCTTAACCGCAGCAGGACTGGATTTACTGCCATTAAATTAGACCCCATAGGGCTGCATGTGGATACCGACATCCGAGTCTCAGTTTTGGAGGAGAGGACATGTCCTCCTACATTTATTCCCGTTCATCTTTTTAAATTAACAGCATTATCATTAGTTTTGCCTCTTGACAGAAATAATCTGCGGAAGACCAAATAATGGCTAACCTGAAGACCAAACTGCTACCAACAATACCACACTATACCAGAAATTGAAGCCAAACCCTAATTCCGGGATATATCATTGCTGCCTGAACTCAACACCACCAACGCTATATAAGAGCTAGGTTCATTTTAATCTAATTCATTTTAATCTAATATTCTTCACTTTACTGTTTCCAGCAAGTAATTCTTCAGAGGGAAACAATGACAGAGTAGACCATAATCTACCTGATGTTACTTTAGTTGTTTGTTGTCTTATTTTGTGCAACTCGGTCTTAAAAATGGATAAACCTTCATCACTGTAACCTTCATCACTGTAACCCCCTAAAGAAGGAGGCTAATTCTGTTTTGAGAGGGTGGCAACAAAGTTAGTTCAAAAGCCTTTGCAAGTTCACCTCAGTTTTTCTAAGTGTTTACACTGGAATGCTAACACGAACTCTTTTACAAAAATGATGAAACATTTCATTTTAATCTTTTCAAATTACTTTGTTACTACATCTTATCCAAATAATCTTTTCATGTCCAACTTCACTGTTGTTTTAAAAAACCCTAATAAAAATATTTAAAAAGCAAAATTGGTTTGATAACAAACTTCAAGATTTTTGTTTTAACTTGCCAGAAAACAGAAAAAATAAGAATTAGTTATTTACCTGTTCAACAGCCTTAACCTTTCTTATACGTTGTAGACAACTTGCAGAAACACCTCAATCAACTGAGTCTGTCCCACATCTTCAAGAAAAGCTTCAGATTCGGCAATTTGCTTTTACAGCCCTGCTTGGGATTCTCACAAATATTTGTCAGTATCCAACCTCAGATAAGAAGCAGACACTTAAAAAAGCAATATTCTCTCTGCCTGGCTACTTCAGTTTCGTATGATCAAGAGGAACCGCAGGATTATAAAGAGCTAGCCTGGAGATGATCTTGCTACTTACTAAACATAATAGCCATTAATGACTCATTTCTACCCACACATTTTTCTTAAATAAGGCTTCTCATTAGTGTCAAGTACCATCATTTGTAATTTTTGTAACATTTTTATATGTTTTGCTTGTTATCCAACCAACACATTGAAGGAGAAAGCCTGTTGCATCATTTTTGAATGATGTCGTCTCTAGGCCTTAGTGGCAAGTCTTCACTAATCAATAAATTTCACCTATAAAACTAAATGCATTTCCAAGTATCTGTCACGTGAAGAGTTGAGACAGCAACTAGAATGCACATTCTGAAAGTCCTTTTAACTACTTCTCCTTTCCAAATAAGCCTTGGTTATCCTGCAAGACTTTCAGCTTGATAGTAATCTCTCAATCTCCCAGGGGACCACACTGCTTGTTTCTTGTGAATTAATATTTTATAGTTTATTTTGTGCATTACAATTTTCCAATCCTCACTCTAGACGAAAGAGGTACATTTATCATTTCCAAGAACAATAGTTTTTATTCAGATTGTGCAGGGAAGGACCAGAGCCATCCTAAAACGAGCAAATGACTAGTGCACAGAGGAAGGGAAGATGAAGGCAGGCTTGCAAGAAATATAAAAAAGACACTTTTAAAACTTTTTCTCTTTCCCCTTGATCAATTTCTTTTCTCAAGCTGCTTTTTGACAACGAGGCAGGGCAGCGTACTTGGCTCTGTCAAACCCAACATTCCCTCTACGTCATTTGAAGAAATAACGATTTTCTACAGGAGAAAATCCTGTAGAAAGGATTCGACAGATAGCCCAGCAGATACATTTTTCAAATGGGACAGAGAGTCCTGCAGTTTTATACCAATTTTTGGAAAGCAGTTTTATACCATGAAAACCAGAGATACTACAACTCAGCTTAAAATTCGACCTCCTGTCCTGGGCAGATGAAAGTAGCAAGGTTTTGGAAAGAAAAACAAAAAGCAAAAAATCTAGTAATGAGCAAAATCCAGGCTGGAAAGCTTTAACACAAATGATAACAACCAAAAAGATGTTAGAAAACCTTCATACACAGAATATATCCTGTTCTATTCAAAGCCTTTCTGCTGCCTAGGAGTCCCAGACGATGCCCCTTATTTCACCTGATGCCCTTGCTAGCACAGTGGAAGGAGGCAAGTGCTTCAACAGCAGTACCTGCCTCCCCAGAGCTCCCTACCAGGGACGAAAACACCTCCCTTCCTCCTAACCCTCTGTGCAGCTCTCCTCCTGGCGTCTTTTCTTCCAAGGCATCATCACAAGAGAAGGCAGACTACCGCCCTGCACTCTCTCCTTGGCAGCTCTTGGAGGGCATGGGTGAATTTACTCAGGATGAAATTCAAAGGCAAGCAGTTTACTTTGTTAGTGCTACTAACAAAGGAAGTGGTTCAACAGCTTTAAACAGTAATATTCCCTTCTACCAAAATCAAAAGCACAAATGAATTAAACAGAATTCCTCACTCAAGCAAGGCAGATTGTCAAAGCTATATTTCATATTACCCCTTTTAAGGCCAGTGAAGGTGTTTCACACTCTTGTATCAGCTCTGGCAACGCGCACAGCTGTGTGAAACACAGCTTGTCCCCAAAGGTGAGGAGAAGCCACAGTGCTGTGCAGCAGCAAAGGCCGGGCAAGTTTTTGATGCCGCCCACAAAGTGACACCATTCCCTGCCTGCAGGCAGAGCTCAGCCCATCCCTCAGGCCGAGGGAGACGGAGGGAAATGAGGGCAAATAACAAGCACCGCTTTGCAGAAGCAGAGAGCTCCAAGTGCTCTCTTCTCTGCGGTTGTCCTCCTCACCCCAACTCATGACATTGTATCTCCCACCAAACAGAGCAGACTTCCAGAAAGTCAAACTGTAACTATACATTACCATACACAAAGACTGGCTTTGGGGCTAAGTCTGTGTAAGATGTGTGTGCAAAAATACTTCTAGCAGATTTCTTTGCAGTAGATAGTAAACATCATCTCAAAGTTTTTATTTACGTCAAATTTAAGGTATATTAAAATACGCAAAGCTTCAAGGGTTAGTAGCGCTGGCATAAACTGATACCAGCACACATACCTGCAGAAAACACAAAAGGGTTAAGGAACATTTTTTTCCCCTGACCAAGCAGTTCTGAAAGCTGTTCTAGAGGTGGTGTATCCCTATGTTTACATAAAGATGTTGACAAATCTGTCCTATATTTTAGCTTATTCTTGGAGTGATTTTTCTTTAATATATGACCAGAATAAACATTGCGTGGAAAGCTGTAGTCTGTTTTGATTGTCTATAGATGCTGCAAATAATTTAACAACCACCCTCATGATGTTTCTTGCTGTAGGCAAAACATTCATTTTCTTCTGCTTAAAAGTAATGATTTTTTTATTATTTCCTTTTTACAACAATTTAGAAAAATACTAAAAAGAATGCTTCTAGTATAATCTTTTATGAAACAGACAATGCCACAAAATTCACTCCAGATCTCATTCTATTAAAATCAAGCTATGCCAGACATTTGGCCACCATGGATTGCAAGTTCTAATAAACGTTAAAAAAATCTATTGAGATTTTGACTATTACAAAAGTCTTCACTGTGCAAAATTCCCTACACAGAAATATGTAAAAGATTCCAATTTACACTACGCTGTCTTAATACTTAATTAATATTTTTGCTCTAATTAACAGTTACTGAGTACCCTATTTATGATTCTTTTCTTTCATCTGATATCCCCTTTCCCTCCCTGTGTTTGCAGTATCAAACACAGATTTGGAATATTAGCTTTCTGAACACTTTGATAAAAAAATATTATAAGCTACATTTTGCCCAAAATAACTCCCCAAAAGTCACAGTTTCATAGTGCAATTAGCCATCTATATTTTCAACGTAATAAAGAGCTTCTGTGCTCTGAAGCTCTAAAGCATTAGCAACCCAAAGAAGGCTCAAAGAGCAGCTTACCTATGCAAGCTGGAATATACAGAAATCTGTTAAGGGACAACCCACAGTATCCCCAGGAGTTGTTTGTCTTCTTGGACACAACAAAATTAAAATATTTTTGGAAACATAGCTTTACACACACTCCTGTCCTTATTAAAACAAACATATATTCACAGTATTGGGAACGCTGTAATTGCAAGTCATGGTCTGACTGTTCCAGAGGTGTAAATCAGTAAACCCATTGAACTGATAGAACTATTCAGCACTAAAGGAAAATCCTGATGGCAAATGTACCAATGTAAATCTGTGATAATAACAGTGATTTATATGGCTTATATTTATTCTTATTATTTTCACTTTAAAAATATATTTTGTTTTCACTGACATCTGTTTATATCTGTTTACATTCTTTTTATTGACAATCGATATCTAAAGTTTTGGAATCATCTATAGCATGGGGAGAATACTGGTTATACAGGGGAATGGAATTAAACAGTTTGGACTTTGAGTTCTGCTCCAGATCCAGCACTTCTCCACAGCCTGTGCCCTGATGCCCATGCACAGTGTTTCTGAGGTCATATTCCTTCACTGGGGCCAGATTGTTTTCTAGAGCAAGAGAATAGTAGTTTGGTCCAAGACAACTAGTTCCCAGTGACCCTCACCAGTACAGAATGAGCACATTAAAGGAAAGACAGTCCAAGTAAACGAATTCAGCTGGACCAGTGCCATCTTTGTGGAAGGACAGCAAGGCAGCAAGAACATTGCAGTCCAAGCAAACGGCCAATAATTTTGTTGTTAGTAGCAGAATAAAACACAAACAAGGAGTTTTACTGTAGTTCCCAAGTTATTTGTGGCTGAGATGCACCTGAAAAGTTGGCAATTAGTAAGAAAATGTGCTCTTTACAAGGCTCTTGCAAGTCCCATTAAGTCTGTATTTACTTAGCATTTTCTCTAACTCCCTTATTGGAAACCAAGCAGCAGTAGTTTCAGAAAAAGTAGTAACAGAATAAATGCCTATTTTCCATTGTAGTGCAACAAGAAGTGGCTGAATTCCAGAGTGCCCATATTAAAACTGGACAAACCTAGTGACATGCATTCCAGGTTCAACCACAGAATACATCTCCAAAATAAATTCATCACCACATTCACTCCAAATAGAGATATTAACCGCAGACAGTACAATCTGGGAACACCTGAATTGCTTCATAATTTTGAGACTATGAAAGAACCAATAGACTTCAACGCCCTATTCTGTGTGGCTCACTACAGGGATGCAGAAGCAATAGATTTAAGCCTGTACAATTTCAAAAAAGCATGCATAGATTCAGCCATACAGCTCTCATTGATGTAAAACCATGAAGTCACCTAGAAGTATTAAAAAATGCAGGACTATAACTTCAGACTAAAGCAGAGTAATCCTGTTTTCAAAGTTCCCTGATAAGAGCTTCAGTCTTTTGAATTTGCCTTGAGTTTCAGTTTGAAGATCTACAAAAAGATATCTATCTCTAAAGGACTCCGCTCAAGAAATGTCAAATGTAAACAGACTTTGAAGGAGTTAAACAACTGTTTCCAGAACAGCAATGATCAATTTTAAGCTCATTTGTTGTTTTAGTTTGATTTAACAGCACAGAAAGGAGACCTCAACACAAAGCAATAACATGCAGTGATGTGGTAGGTTGCAGTGTGATTAGATATCGCTGGGTACCAATATTAATTCTGGGGTAATGTATGTACATACACCACTTTGCAGCTGACTTCATTTTAATATGTATGGAGTGTATTTTCTGACAGCTGCGTGTCATAACAGGATCCCATCTCTGTCTGACATGATTGATGTGCAACCCTTGAGACTGCTATCTTTCACCACAAACAGGTATTATACAGGTAGTTAGTGTGAAAGAGGCATCTTCTGTTAGAGGGAACCAAAAGGAAAAAAACAATAAACTAAAAAGAGTCGCTTTTATTTAAAAAGCAGCAGGACAGGGAAAAATAGTTCTTTGAAGAACCTTTCATCTCACAGTGCAGGCTTAGAAGATAAAAATGCTTCCCAATTTTCATATATGAATATCTAAATTCAATCTACAGACAGAAATTGAAACAAGAGCGGCCTTGTTTCCAAATATACCAAACACTTTCAATTCTTATGGTCTCTCTTATTTTTTATATCATGCTGGCTTTTAAGGTATCTCTGTATTGCATATTGCAAGCTCATGCAAGTTTGCTGTACGCAATGTCCAAACCAGCCAAATGTGAGCCAGCTGCAGGCAGGCTGCTGGCTAAACAATGGCTGCTACACCCGAAATGTTAAACAGGACTCAGTGTTGTACTAACTGCACGGAGAACGGAATTGTCTCTTTCAGGTCAGCTCAGTCATAAAATTCAGAATGGTGCCCTATATACTCCTGTATGTTGCTCACAGCTTCACTGATTAAAGATGAGATTGTACCATTTTATTTAAATAATGGATTCAGATGAAAAAATTCAGGAATCTACAATGGGAAATTGTCGTCCTTAAATGCCACCTGATGTGAACTGATGGCTATTTAATAACTAAGTGAATATTTTATGTTGAATTTTTTTTTAAGAAGACAAAACACATTCTACCCCCCCACATGCGTGTACCACACATTGTCAGATTTAAGTGTCTGAAGTATAATTTGATACAAATTTTGACCTCTTAACCCAAACACCGTGAAAGCCACAAGCCTTTGAACACAGTTAAATCATCCGGGAATTTTCTGAAATTGCCTATGTTCTGATCACACTCACATCTGACATGTTGATAAGAAGACTCCACATACGCTACAGGAAAAAACCACAGGAAAGGTTCTACCACCTCTTTCTCTATCCCTCCCACTGAAACTGTTTCTTTCACTGAAAGGAGGAGAGAGAGAAGGAGGGAGACCAGATACAGAATGATTATACAGATATTCATGTAGGAAGGGAGTTACGGGTCTGTGTGTTTAGCACAGCAAGACCTGGATAAAAAGTACCACCAAAGAGGGATCCAGGACTAGAGGCTAGGACAACCCCTACCAAGCAAGCACTGTAATCACAGCACTATAAAAATACAGCTTCTGTACCTGGTAACAACCCCTTTGGGCACATGGCTACCAGATACCCAAAACCCCTTCCTACTACGAGATGGCCTACCTCTGCTTTTGTTCACCAAAAAGGATGTCTGGGGAAATGAGGAGATCCTGTAGCCTAAGTGGCATCACTGTTGTCCCCACTTCTCTTGGGTCCAGTGACCAACTGTCTACACAAGAGGAAGACATCAGGGTGAAAAACCCTGTCTAGTGGGTAGCACGTACCCCATAGGGAAAGTAAACTGAAACACCTTTATCTTCTGCCTAGCAGGATTCATATCCTGGTGAAACTTCTAAATTACAAAGGTGTTGCAACTAAAGTGCAAGGGTAATAGTAAACACCAGGGGACACATTTTACACACACTTAACTGATCTAGTTCGGAGGAAATAATGAACATGTACTTCATGAATCCCATTAACACTTAAGTGTGAGATATGCTAAGCAACTTAGCACTGTCAGAGTAGAGATACTGTTAAGACTGTCCTGAAGCCAAGCTTTTAACACTAGGATACGTTAATTTAGAAAATTATTTATTAACACACGGATTCTAGCCATCCAGTGGGTTAGGCTGAATGCAAACTGACTCAGAATGAGCGATTGCTGAGAAGTATAGACTTTTTTCTCATTTTCCCATTTGAAGCAGCCATATGGCATCCTAAATATTTCCCAAGTGTCCTGAAACCATTACATTCTGCTAACAGGTTGACACCCATGAGCACTGCCAGAATTGCTCTCCTCCATCCCTCATTATTCCTCCTTCTAACCTACCAACCATAAGTACTTGTTCTCTAGGATAATTGCTTCACCATAATTCACTATTAACTGTGGCCACACTGGAATGAATGGATCTAATACTAACAGAAATGAGAAAATAAAACCCCCAGAGTGGGTACGGAGGATCACTTGGAAATCTCTCATGCTTCAAACTCAAGTTAAGGAATCATGATTGAACTACTATCACTCACATCACTGCAGAAAAAGAACTTTAAAAACCCTCTGAACTTCTATTTGCCAACCTCTGTTTGGCATCTGCATCACTAGTGACCTAAGAAATGGAAATACCCATCTCCAACTGTTAGCAACTTTTTCTCCCCCCCAAAATAATATCTGTCCTGAAGCTGAGCCTTAGATAATCAAGACAATTAGACAATCAAGTTTGGTATTTCTATATTGTTAAGCTAACTCAAAATCAAGAATTAAGAAAATCCACAATATGTGCTGCTTAAAAAAAACTTAAAATGCTCCACATGATAACTGCTATCAAAAGAAAATCACTGTGTAGTAAATCAGAAATATTGTTACAGAATGTTCATCTCAAATAGGAAGTAAAAGCTTCCCTTCTTAAAAAAAAAAAAATTAAAGAAATTGATCTCATTTCCAAAACAAGATTTTTTGTGCATGTATTATTTCAAACAATTCAGTTCTCAATTCCTTTTCCTCCATTACAATATGTCAAAGGGCTCTTTCCTCTGGACTAATCCAATTCCTCCTTGCAAGCAGATCTTCAAGAAGAAGAAAAAAACCACCAACCTTTTTTTGTTGTTATTGCTGTCTTAAAAAAAAAAGCACACCGACCTAAGGGTGAAGATCAGTGTTAAGCTGGCTATTTTGCAAGAAGCCCAGTGTGCAGATGAAAACCTCCTGCTCCATTGCCTGAACCTGCTGTCTCGGAGATATTGCCTCAAAGCAGCCCTAGCAACGCCCATCTCCTGTTCCCCATCCAGAACAGGACACAGCCTGCAGCAAGCCAGGACGTCCTGCTCACACAGATGTTTTCTGAATGCTTTATCAGCTCCTGTGTCATCACCCTTCCTTTCCAGCCCAACACACCTTGCTAGTTACCACATATTATTCCCAATTATTCAGTTAAACTGTAGTTATGGGTCAAATTAACGCTAAAACCTTTATCCAGCAGAGGGGGCTCAACTGGCCACCAACAGGACTTCTAACTTAGACCCAATGTCAGTAAAATTTACTGATCTCATCAAAAGGCTGACCAACACTCTTCCCAAGCATTAAAAATACAGTCAATGTCAGAAAACCTACAAGTTCACTATATATTAACAAAGTCAGCCATGGTTATTATGGCATTACTGTATTCTTTATACTCAATGAAGAACAGCAAGTACAATTCTTTCAAATTAAATCTTCCAAGCTCATACAAAAGACTACCGCCAAAGCAAAAAGCAGATTTGTTTTTCAGCTGACAAATGACTGATTATTATTAGACATTTTGTGCTAGATCTATAACATCAAACCTTCCCTTTGAGAAATTTTAAAGATCTTTCCCAATGTTTCTGAGACACATTTATGGATAGTATATGACTTTTCAAAGAAATTGCACCTCAGAATTTTGTTTCTATGACAAGAAATAAGATTTCAACTCTCTGTTTAGTTTCAGTAGACATACTGAAGGTCAATATGGTCTGCATATTTAGACCTCTAGAGTAGGCAAAAAATGAAAAGGCAAGTAAATCACCTTAAAAATACAAGAGCCCAACCATAAAAATCTATTGTTTATCTTTTGCAGTGATGGTATGTTACTTTCCAAATAAAAATCCCAGTTCGCCAATGAACAGAATTACTGAAGTACCACTGTACTACACTGTTTTAATTTCAGGTATTTGAAACAATGATACCATAAAATGATCTGAAGTATTGTTGTCGCATAAATCTCCAAGCACTTTCCGTGTCCTTAATGTTCAAGCCTAAAATTGTTTCATTCTTTAGCTGACAGTGCACGTTGTAAAAGTTGCAGTTTATCACTTTTCTTTCATTCTTCTCCAGCAGTTACATTACCACATCCTTTTTTATTACTATCGCAGGATGTCACTATATAAGTGACATCATAAGGGGAGAACAAGGATTTGCAGGAATAGTCAGAATTGCTCTGCAGTGCTACAGAGCTCTGCATTTCAGAGAAAACTGGACAGTCTTGCATTTTAGCATGCTGAACATGTGCACTATCAAATCTATTGCCTGTCACCATAGTCCCTTGGACTGGATAAATTATATCCCACAGTTGGGTAGTACAAAGGTAATTCTGTTGCCATATGTTGAGCCAAAAAGCTCATGCCGTGACAAGGTGCATTACAGATTATGCTTTCCCATGTGACGCCGATTTTCTCCTTCATCTGTGAGTGATAAACTTTGTCTCCTTTAAGATTTTAAACTATCCAAAATAAACCAGTACCTCCAACCAGCTGAAGATGCAAATTTTGCTTACAAAAAAAAAGAAAAAAAAAAAGAGGCAGAAAAAGCCCAACAATTTTTCAGATTTTGGAAATTACTTATATTGTCCCAGTATACACCCAGAATTCATTATGCATCTATACCATGAGAATTCCAGTCCCAGCTCTAAGTTAATAAGTCAGAAAAAATGGAGTCAAGAACACTGTGATCAGCTTCACACATTTTCTTTACCGGACGCTCTGCAGTATTTTTGAGTTTCTTTGGTTGGTTGATTTCAAATGCTGGCATTGGCAGCAACTCACACATAGAGAAAAGAAATATCATGAGAGTAGAAAGAAAATAGGTAGAGCCCCCCAGAGCATGTTTAAGAGATTTTGCTTGTCTGTTCAATTTATTACTGGGTTTCATTATTTAGCAGAAGTGAATTGAAGTGGTTGATAACATGCCACAAATGATTTCACCCATCAGCATCCAGCTCAGCTCAGGAATAATCAAAAGCCATTGCTACATGACTGGAGTTGGGCATCGTAGAGAAAGGAGGTCTGTTTGAAATCTTGCTCCTGGTAAGAAAATGACCACATCATGTAAGTCAACTCAGTGAACACATGGGCTTCATCTCATAGGGCATAAATGAAGATAACTACATTTTAGGCATAATTACAAAATATAATATGTAAGAGGAAAGAATGGACAGAAAGTACCTAACATCTCACATGAGAAAAACTGCTCCTCAAAGTCAAAGGTTGAGGCAACGAATGCACATACAATCAAACATTTCTCATATTCTTCAAGAATTAAACAAGATACACTCCCTAATACATACAGTCATGTGCTCATAGCTCTTTTGCTTCAGTAATTTTTTTTTTTAAATTCTTGGAAGAGAAAGAGACATTCAGAAAGGGTTTTGCATAACAACAGCCTTTGGAATGCAAAGGCTTGCTATACATGAACATCTGGGGTCAAAGGGTAAGAAAAGTCTTTACTGGAAATTCGTTCAGGTATGTATAGTCATAGTCACATCAGCTCCTCTTCCACCCATACATCAAGAAAGAGACTGAGATATGATTTCAAGGAATCATGCAGGAGTATGAGCCCCAGCCCACACTACAACCATCAGAAATGCCCCTTGCAGAACCAGGAGTCAAGGAATACACATCTTGCCCACAAAAAGTAAGCCTGGGCCTGACAGAACCTGACTCCCATGGTGATTTTCTTCTGTTACTTTTTTCAACAATGAGTTTAGATATTTGTTATGCCAGCAGGCAGTCTGTAATCCTCACCCCAATTTCAAGGTTACTAGAACATACTCCTTTTGATTTTAGGCCTTTTGCCTTCAGCTAAAATAGAGCTTACTCTAATTACCTTCATTATAACATCCATAATTCGGAGCTCCCATGGGCACTAAGGGTGTAACGAGGATGGCATAAATTTTTACATCCACTGACCTCTAAATTAGTACGAGCTTATTTCGCTGGAAGAGGGTACAAAGTAAAATAAATTCTTTGCTTTCCACTCACTTTACAAATGTGTGGATGAAACTCTGTGGTTAGGTACGTGAGTCTATGTCATCTGCATTCCTGTTTCTCAGTGCTACATACAGCTCATGGTCCAGATGCTGCACACATTCAAGGCTGTTTTATGTGCTACTTTCATGGCCAAGTTGCCATAAAGCCCAGAAAGGTTTATGGCCACATTAAAGAACATTCTCACATCAAGTCATCCAACTGCTTAGTCACTATATAATAGCTCCTGGACACCACCTCCCTCTGTAAACTTTATAGGAGGTACTCATATACAACCAGAAGGACCAAAAGCATCAAGTGGTCTTTTGCCATAAGAAAACATTGTGAAACCTTCCTCAGCTTTGTGGGTCTCCATTTGCCCTAGGGTTCCCAAGACAAAAGAGTAATGTGAGAATGGGAAGAGTATTCAAGGTGGGGGGAATAGAGAGGAATTATTGTTTCTCTTCAGCTGTGAGAACACTGTCCCTAGACATGCGGTCTTTTCTAATAAAGACACCCCAAGTTGTATGGATTCAGTTACCACAGTGAATAGTGATGGTAATGGCAGTATGGAGAATATCTCGAGATGAAAAAGAAGAACAACTCACATTATGTTCAGTGAACACTAAATCTATGATAGATCAACATATACATATCAGCTAACCTCCTGTTCAGTTATTGAATAGGAATATTTACTGTCTAGAACCTGGACAGAGGTTATTACATTTATTTCACGTATTCCATCAAGACCTGTCAGACCACCTAGTGGTAAGAAAATGCTGTAAGTGATATCTGATCGGATTTGTTATTTCAGTATTTCTCCTTCTCGTTTTAGCATGCCCCACTAGTTGGCAATTACTTCTTACTGTACAATCTGTTAAATATTCATGTCAGATATTATTTGCATAGAGCAGCTTTTCTCTGATAAAAAATACGTTATTCGTTCACTGCTTAGAAGATTGACCTAAGGTCCCTACTTTAAACACACAGTTATATTGATTGTGAAAACACACTAGGAAAATTATGTAGTTTATATGCATGCATTATTTCT
The DNA here is from genome assembly GCF_018139145.2 of Gymnogyps californianus. Classification (NCBI taxonomy): domain Eukaryota; kingdom Metazoa; phylum Chordata; class Aves; order Accipitriformes; family Cathartidae; genus Gymnogyps; species Gymnogyps californianus. The sequence goes on from NC_059479.1 coordinate 4,982,267, forward strand.
ACTGAGTCATCCTGAAGCTTATAATTTAAGCCTCAGTGTTTCAAGTAAAATGAAATTGCTTCACTAAGTAAGGCTGCTTTGATTTCAGCTTTGCTCCAAGCTTTGCCAGGCAAGCAGAAAATCTTCATAGTATGAAAGGTCTTGTTCATATAGAATGTATAGTCATGCATTGATAAAATCGTATGCATTCAAAACACACCATGTCTTTGTCCAAAGATTGTTTTACCAAACCCTTTTTGTCTTATGTAAATAATCCTATATCCTGTATTAATGGAAGATCATCATAAATGAACAATGAATTTAGACTTCCAAAGCACTGCTGCGACTACTGCATTATACATAGCATCCAGAGGACAAAGAAAACTAAGGAGCTTCCTTCAAACAGGAATAAAATCCCCAAACCGAACCAAAAGAACCCCAAGCAACAACAGAAAGATAAGCTAACTGGATTTAAACTAAAAAGAAATTTACTTCTCATGAGTACGTCCCCTTGAGGAAAAAACTCTGAAATACCCCACTTTTTAAAACCTTATCTGCATTTTACTTTTCTGTCCCTCTCACTAGACAGGAACAGTTTAAGAGCATAAACAAGGGGGGAAATAAAAAAGGAAAAGAAAAAGAGAGAAAGAAAAAAGAGTGGACACATTCTTTGCCTTCCTTCCTCTTTTGTCAGCATTCTGTTATTTTCTTACATCCAGCCACCCGCTAGTCTTTCCCAGGTCCTCTCCACCCTTTATATCTCTTGCTTCCTTGCCTCTCACTCAAGTCTCTTCTGTTTTCTCCCCATTTCAGTCCTCCGTTTCAAGAGAACATCATCTCTAGTACGGTTATTCATCATAAAAAAATCAGAACAATGAGGAAAATTACAGTTCAACACTTAGAGGAATGACATTATCCTGGCAGCGTTGCTTGCTATTGCAGGAAATCCATGTCACAATGAAGCCCGTTCACCTTCTAAGTCCCACAACTCAAAGTAGATTTCAGGTTGTTTATAGGCCTTTTGTTGCTGTCTATGTGCAGATAACTGCAATTACTCTGCAATGCCATTTCATTTCAGGACTTACAGATCACACTACTGCAGATGCAATAAAAATGCTGAGCTAAACAATGTGTTCGAAGAACGGACTCCCTTTTAAAACTTTGGAATAGGCCTAACAGGATTCATGCTTGTCCAGAATAAAACGGCTGAGATATGGTACTCTCCTAAATTGTAAAGTCAAGAAAAAAGTTCTCTGAAGACAGCTGAAGTTGGTATCCCGTGGTATACAATATTCTACACGTTAGCCTGATGAGTATCCTTCTGTATTTTACCTGATGTCCTCATTTAGTTCTGTACAGAAAGTGAAAACTTTAACCTCAGTGGAAACACTGGCAAATTCCTGCTGAGTTCTATTACCTGAGAAACTCACCCACGGTACTACAGGTTAGGGAGGTGGCCTGGCTTACTTTGCTTTCATTTATCAACTGCAAAGGTTTTTTTGGCCAACAATAAAGTTCAGAGGCAGATATTAAGTAGTTTTTTTTCCTTTCCAAATCCAACTCTTTTCAGTTCTGTGTTCCCATACATGCATATACCCTTGTTTTCCTTAACCCCTAGTGATTATTCCATTTCATTAAAAAGCTGAATAACCTAGGGAATACACAGCCAAATTTCAATCTATCTTTATAAATGCAAGCAATACAGTAAAGATTTGCCAGCATTTGTACTGTGACATCGTAGAAAGCTAAGCACAATCAACTGGGCTGGAAAACAGATGCAGAGGCTCTTAAAGGACTGTATAACATACTGGATGTAAGAATAACAGGTAATAAGATCCTTTATCTATTGACATATTGCAACATATGTGTTAAAAGCCTATACTATTGGCTTTTAAATTTTGTTTCAAGACTTCCTTTCTTCTTAACATGAGAGGAGAGAGAATTAAACCAGCATTTACTTTCAGCTTGCAAAATGATGAAAATTAATAAAAAAATAAGACCATATACAGCGACATGGTGAACTTAACAAGTCTGGGCTACAGACAACTGTAAACCCAGCAAACAGAAGGATGGTGTGGGACCACTTTGAAGACCTAAACTACGTGCTCTGCATGCTACTGTTTTTCTATAATTTCCTTATATTTCAACAGGAAGACAAACATAGTGTCTCAAAGATAAAGGGTCTATCTAGGTTTACTAAATCTGTAGCAATAGGCAAGACGCAAGTTCCTCATGTGGTACCTTACTCATTTGAAGATTTAGACTAACGTATTGTGTTTCAGTATATTTGACAGGACTAGTTTCTCATATATTAACTTTGGTGTCCCAACAAAGCAAAGTATATACTTTAGTGAATACTCGCCTAATGAATAATATTCTTTTCAGTGTGGAAAAAATCATCCTAACCTGTCCCGTATCATGGGTATTGCATTTTCAAGACACGAAGTATTCTACACAAACAAATCAATTTTTATTATATCTTTGTATTTTTTCCACAACACCCAGAAACAGTCAAGAGCGAAACTAATCTTTTGTTACTTTGTGTATAGATTTTTACTTTCAGCCAGTAAAGGCTCTTTATCAAATTGTTTATTAAAATGATTCAGTAGAAATGTTTCCTGAACGTGGTCATTCAACAGAACACTACACTACACTAGAACTAGAATACTCTTTCTAAAATGCTTCTCCTAAATGGATGTGAGGTTTTTCCCCTCACATTTTTATGTAAGCACATTTTATAGTGAGAATGGATGTTTCCTACACTGTTTTTGCAATATAGAAAGGCATCCCAAGAAATAAATCTGTACGAACAATTCGCATCTCATGCCAGTGAAATCTGAAATAATTCCACTGACGTTTCTGAAATTATCCTAGTGTACAGAAGAATTAAGTAAAAGAAAATACAGAGCCTTTTGTCTCCAAGGTCTATTGCTATACAAATAATTAATTAGTGTAGCTTGTGTGCTGTGGGCCTGCCTGTCTGACCACTGAGCAATTAAATAAAGTGATTCTAGGAGCTGTAAGTGGTTGCTTCTGGAAAACCACCATCCTTCAAAACAGGAGAAAAAGCATTCTTTACTAATTCAATTTTTACATAATTATAACCTAATCAATCTTATATAGACTTTTTGGCATCACTATTCTCTCATTATTATAACAATTCAAGATTTCATCTAGCAGTAACAATCTTAACAACAAAGTTTGGACACATTCCAGGCACAAGGGCAAGGGACAGTTTCTACCAGAAACATTATACATACATTTTACCATTACTCAGTATTGCATGTAAGAGATACACATATATAGACAGATTTAGATTTTCCTGGGAGAAAACTCATAGGGACCATAATCATTAGCTAAATGTCCACCAACTGCATTAGGGGATACATCACCATTTGATTTCCCCAAAAAAGCCTAAAAATCACAAAAATAGGAATACAGGATTCTTATTTTATGCTCTGCTAAGAGAATAAACTGGAATTGTAACACAACAGTTAGCAGCACACAAATAGAAAACATGACAACACAGTATGTCATCAGCTACTTGGAGGCTTACCCAAAAAATCGTCTTCAGAATTAGATGAGAAAACTCTAACAGATGATGGGAGGTTACAGAAAACTGAATGTAATTCAGACACCTGGAAGCCTCTCTAACCTTCTCTGGGGATTCAACAGGGCAGAGATGACTCGAAGCTATCATTAGCACATCCTATTGATGATCTTATCCTTGTATCCTTGTCTCAAGCACACAAAAAGGACTGTTTTCACAAAGTGTATGGTAGTAACTTAAAAAAAAAAAAAAAAATCTCAGCAGTTGGACAGACATTATGTATTTGCTTGAAACTGATGTCCAAAAGGATTTTTTTTTTGTACTTCAATTGAAAAATTATGTTTAAGATTAAATGTGCTTATTGCAAATCCTATGATACTATATAAATCAAGGACTTTTTAAAATTTTCCATAAGCAGTGATATTACTGACCAATGCTGATAATTCAGAAAAGTTACAATTTATAAAGTTTCTGTTACATATTGCACTTTAATTCGATTTGATCTTTCAGCCACAATTCCCTGCAATCAGTTCCACAGTAGAAACATACAGGTAGATACCAGGAGAGAGAATTTTTACCAAGGAGCATCATCAAAACTGCTCCTTTTGTACAGTTTTCACGTGCAAGTATGTGGGGGGAGGCCTCATGTGAGGACTGCCGTGCTCTCAGGGAGTCCACATGACGAGATTTCTTGCCTACATCCGCCAAAAGTGCCCTTCCAGTTAGTATCTGGAAACATTACCATCTCTAGTAGCTGAAATACTGACTGGCAGTAGGAACTCACATGCAGGCCTTGCAATGCTAGTGAAAAGTTGCGTCTTTTTGTAAGAAGCTTTGGGGCTGGTCTGAGGTATAAAACCAAGGTGACTGTTAATCATTGTGAAGGGTTTGTTTTGCAATCACTGTTCAAGCAGGGGTTCATCAATTTTGTGCATATTAGGTTCACAAACTACCCTCCTCACTGGGGAGTATTTAGCGCAACTAGATAAACACAGATGTTTCCCAGAAATCCCTAAACACTCTTGTGTTCAAAGATTCACAACATTTTTCAAATCGACTATGCTGATCTTCGCTGTCCAACAGGTTATATCTTGTCTTCAGCAGGATCAGTTCTGTTTAGATGTAATTGAAAATTATGGTCATCTCTAATATTTTCTCTGCCACTGAACTGGTCCAGTCACTGCTTCTAAATACAAGGCTGGAAAACTTTAAAGGAGCAGTGCAGATTGAAAAAAAAGTCTGAAAATGTTAGAGAGAGAGGCCTATTTGTTCAGTTTGATAACTATTACCCAAATTGCTCCTGCTATGTAATCCTTACAGGTTGTAATTATCATTCCTTGCCTTCACTAAGGCATTTTGATCAAAATTTACGTTGTAAGTTCTATTCTTCTCCCTATGTATGCCTAAATTCCATTCTTCTCCCTATTTATGGCCTGGGGATTTTCAAAGGTGCTTGACATGCCAAGGAAATAAAAACTTGTCCATTTTTTTCTTTGACCAGCTGAAGCTCAAAAGAAACTGTATGCCAACATTGAGGAGCTGCCATTCTTTGCCTATGCAGACTCAAAAGACTCCACTGAGATTTATTTTCTAGGTCAGATTTTTCTCATCAAAATGTAATCATCTGAACTTAACATTAAGTATAAACAGATGAAATGATTCTTAGGTCAGGTTTTAAAAAAAAACTCTTTCTTGATGAAAGTGTGCATTAGTTATTACCTATACCTTGAAGTATACCTAGAGATTTCAAACTTACGAGTTCATTCACAGCCATGCACTACCCGATACAATGTGGATGCCTGAGTCTGTAACCTATTTACCCCATCCTGTTAGAAGATAAGAATTGTGTCTGTACTGATTTTTCTCCCCTTTTAACAGCCCTGTCTTTTTTCTCTTTACTCTCTTGGTTTGAGTAAAACAGTTCAAGCAAGCGATTTGGAGCATGCCATAGCCATTGCACTGAGAAGCACATCCCAGCTCATGCACTAGCAAAAGAAGAACAGGAGGCCAAATAACCAATGTTACGTACTGAAGACAAGATGTGCAGGTATCACTGGAGGAGAGAGAATGATCTGGTAACAAAATTGTTTCCTGGAACTATCTCAAAAGGTGATACTGGTGGCTACTGTTTGTACCTGGTGGAGCTTCCCTTCAGGAGCCAGAGCAGCATGTTTGACTTCACAGTGGAGCAGAGCCCACGAGGAGACTCACACAATTGTCACTGGTGTAACCAAGTAAGCTGCAATTCACAGCAAGAGAGGAGCTTTACTAAGTACCAGGTTGTGTTGTAACGTAAATACAATTAAATCATTAGAGGAAGCTCACCAGGCTGATGTCCAGACCGATACTAACTGAACTACTCTTGGTCTGTTTAATGATGGAGACATGCTGAGAATTAACAGTCACCTGTGACGTACCACCCTGGATCTGAGTGGGAGTGGAGCCTGAGATAGTACTATTCCAAGTAGTACTGCATACTGAAAGAGGTGTAGAAATTCTGAATTGTTGAATACCAGGTACTTTGAATCCCAACAAGCACAGTGTACTGTGAAAGAATTTGGAGTGGGTCTGAAAAGAAGGCTGTGATTCTGGAAAAAAACAGCAGACGACTCATTTATTACTGGCTGCTCTCTAATCATGCCTCGTATAAACAAAGGAATGGCCCAGTATTACTTGTAAGGATCACAGAATCCGCCGTGGTATATTTTGGCTTGAGGCATGTGTTTGTGGTTTCAAGCTAATACCTTAATCACTGATGTGAAAATTGCTAGGGATACATACAGACAGGACAGCTAGGATCCGCAACACAGCATCGTCGTCTTTTATTTCAAAGAACAAGCACAGTTTGAAGACTAAACAACTAACATCTGATGTTATATACTTAATTTAATTTAGGATAACAAAGTGATATCTTTATAAGATACTTAATGAAAATGTAAAAAAAAAAAGAATGAGAAACAGAACAGGATTTGTTCAACTTAGCACAGAAAACATAGTCACTATACTGAGGCTAAAAAGAGGATTTTTTAAAAGAACCTGTAGAATGAATAGCAGAACAGCCACTAACAGAAGGACCATAACAACTACAGAGCAATCTGCTCTCCCATACTGGTGTAAAATAGGAGTACCTTCACAGAAGCTAATTGTTTGGGCTGCATCAGAATAATGTCAGAATGAATGAAATTAAAAATCAGGGTAAAATCAGAGAAAATAGCATATGCAGTACAAGAGGCACGCATGAAAGATGAGAACACCTTAACCTGGCAACAGAGAAGAACTATATAATGAATTTTTGGCAACATGCCATGCTGAGAATGGTGCCAACCCAAACATTCCCCAAATTCCACAAATACTGGAATCCAGATAACTTAAAATGCAACTTGATAAAGAGAATTTCCATAAATCTCCTATCTAGCCAAATAAACCTGCTTTGATTATGTAGGGATTTGGGTTATTGAATATATACAATGTATAGTGCCTTGATCTTCTGCATTTATCTCTTCCTGGGCACCTGTGGGACATTTTCACAAGCACAGGGGGAAACCTTTTCATGTATGAAATCACCCATGTTCACAAGACAAAGAGAAAATGAAAAGTAGTATGTGTATCTTGACTTCTCTAGGAAGAAAGCGTGCTCACTGCTCAACACAGGGTCAGCTAGAGATCGCCCAGGACCATGTCTGGGCAGGTTTTGAGTACGTTGAAAGGATGGGGACTCTGCAGACTCTCTGGGCAACTTATTCTAGTGTCCGATCACACTCACAGTAAAAGTTTTTTTCTTATGTTTAAGTAACCACAGCTTCAGTAACCACAACACCACCTGGCTGATTAAATGCAGCTCACTTCTTAAGCTTAGTTTCTTTCTCTGAAATCTTTCTTGCCTCCAATACACTTAGTAAATGTGGAAACCATTTCAAAGCACCATATGCTGGTGTTTTCTAAACTATCATTTTCTGCAAATTGCCATTTCATAGACGTTTAGGTGAAAATGCTTTTGTTCTTATCTGGACAAAAACTCATTTAGAAAGACGAAGAATCTCCCTCAACATGCAATTCCTGACTTTTGGTTATCTCTAGCATGAGATAAAACTAGGAAGTCAAGCTAACCATTCTCTACTAATATACTGCATGTACGGCTTATTTTTGAACATCTACGCTTAAAAAATTAATGTACCTTTGAGATTCATCGTTTACGTTATACCATAAACAAGTCCTTTTGTTGGAAATGGTAATCTTCAGAATATCTCTCCTAAGAAAATGAACTGTAAAGCCAAATTTGCTGGAAAAAAATTTGTTTCACTGTGCTCCCATCATAGGGCCTTTAGATCAAGCAGCCCCAGATTAATTAAACCAGTTCATAACTTCTGGTGCTCTGATTTCTGCATTGAATGAATTAATTGACTTAATCGAAGTTCTACAAGTTCTTTGAAATGCAAGCTTCAATTTTACAGTAACGTGTGACCAGTATTCAGAGCCTGATTTTCAGCTGGACCTATCCACCCCACTGAAGCGTCCCTTTCACTGCAAGTGGATCTGCAAGGGCTCAGCACTTCAGAAAGTCAGGTCCATTCTGTATGAGCAATAGCAGGGTGGCAACTAAGCAGCAAGAAGTGAACACGAAAAGTAGGAAAACAGTAAAAGGTAAAAGGATCAAAAAGGCACACCACGTGGAAGCCTCAAATAAGCCATGACAGCACTTGGCTAGAGATTCTGTAATGCATTTAATAAATTATGTCTATGAACATCAGACATTGTTTTTTCCTCAAAGGCAACGACGTTCTGATTTACAAAGAAAGAACATCTCCCAAGAGTTACTGTCTTTCTTTGTTCCAAAAAGATACGTTATTGTGTTCTTTCCTTAATGTAGGATAATATTCTGGGCCACAGTGTTGTTATGGTGAAACTTTCTTCCCCCAAAGTGCAGATGAATCCTTTAGCTCTCCTTCACATATATATCAGCAAAGAACAAAAGAGCACGAGGTAAATCATGTTCAAAAATCAGATGAAACCTGGTGAGACCATGCTATCACTGTTAAAACAGTCTGGCAGTTCTATTTTCAGGTCTACAATTATGCTATAGCTTTAATTCCTAAAACTTTGCTGGATTTCAAACTACCCAGAAAAAGCATTTTTCATTAAATGACTTCATACTCCAAACTAAATTAGAATTCATTAAATTAAAGCCAAATTGATCTCTAAAAAGACAGCTTTCAGAGGTAGAGAGACACATTTTCTGTTGAATATTAGCTATGTAGGAAGAAGCCCGGGCTAACTTGGCTCACAGAGAATCAAAGTTTCCTTTTTGCTCCTCATCACAAGTCTGGGCACACCTTTTTTGCTCAGCCTTTTTTTAGTTGCTGAGTAACAGTGATAGCATTTCCCTGCCTCACAGGGATGTTGTGCTCATGACTGCACTAACCATTTTAAGGAGTTCCATACTACTGTGAGAGTAGGTGCAAGCACATCAGATATTTAGATATGAAAGGCCATGCAAACACAAAAGTTCACAGGTGCACAAGGACTATTAATATTTGTATTAATGTTATTCATGCGTTCACATGAAAGATCAAGACTTAAATTGTTATATGATAGATAGCAAAAGTAGCAAAAAGCTACTTAAAATACCTAAAATAATTACTGCGCCCTTTATTCCTTCAAAGTTCTAATGACAAATCAACCACTCAGGTGTCATATAGGGGGAAAAAACAAAAAAACCCAAAACCAAAACGCAACCCTGCCTTAAAAATGCCTTAAATCTTATTGCATATTATAGTTTTTTAAATTGACCTAGTAGGGGTTTTCTTCTGCTTGTCCTTACGATTTCATTTACTGTCTCTGGTCTTCTATAGTGATTTCTGTTCTATTGTTGCATTTTCTTTAAATGCCATGAGAATACTACAAATTCTCCATCAGAATGTTAAATGTTCAATTGCTAAAGTGCCTTTTCAAACTCAAGCTTGCTAATTTTTTTTTTTTTTTTTTTTTTTTTCATTTTGGTCTTTAATTGCTGGATTAATCTATGTGGGCATGCTTAAGTTTTTACCATGAAATGAATTAAAATATTCTCAGTAGCAAACTCAAAGTTTTTCTCCTGTGGACAACTGATTGCAGACAGGATAGCTGTTACTGTTCCAGGAAGGACTGAACGTTGTGGGTACGGGGAGGAGGAATTCCTAGCATAGCAATTTCCTTCTGTTTGTGCCTATTTTACTCATGACACTTCCCATAGTATTTTAGCACTGAAGTACGCCTTCATTCCTAAGAGATTTATGTCAAGGTGGAGGGTTTTTTTTCTTTCATATAAAACCAATTCACTTTGATCAGATTAATTTTGCTCTCTATACATAATTGAAATCTCTTCACAAGTAATTCTTTATCATTACATACTTAGACTTTTTCAAATTTACCCCTTTTCGTCCTTTCTGGGTGTGCTGGTTTTGGCTGGGTAGAGTTAATCTTCTTCATAGTAGCTGGTATGGGGCTATGTTTTGGATTTGTGCTGGAAACAGTGTTCAGAATTCAGGGATGTTTTTGTTACTGCTGAGCAGTGCCTACACAGAGTCAAGGCCTCTTCTGCTTCTCACCCCACCCCACCAGCGAGGAGGCTGGGGGTGCACAAGGAGCTGGGAGGGGACACAGCCGGGACAGCTGACCCCACTGACCAAAGGGACATTCCAGACCATAGGACGTCATGCTCAGCTGGGGGAAGAAGAGGGAAGGGGGGGACGTTTGGAGCGATGGAGTTTGTCTTCCCAAGTAGTGGGTGGGATGGAGCCCTGCTTTCCTGGAGATGGCTGAACACCTGCCTGCCGATGGGAAGCGGTGAATGAATTCCTTGTTTTGCTTTGCTTGCGCATGTGGCTTTTACTTTACCTATTAAACTGTCTTTATCTCAAGCCACAAGTGTTATCACTTTTATTCTTCTGATTCTCTCCCCATGCCACCAGGGGGGAGTGAGCGAGCGGCTGTGTGGGGCTGAGTTGCCAGCTGGGGTTAAACTACAACACTGGGTTTCTGTTACTGTTAGCCCTGATTCTTCAGATTTTCTGGAATTAATTTAAAGCTTCAATCTCTCAAGTATATTCTAGCAGCATAATTCTTTTGTCAATTTGTTTCTTTTCACTCAATAACTTCCATTCTTTTATATGGTTTATTGACTCTGTTAAAAAACGATGGTAAGATCTGAATGAATCTTTAGAAGAGATGATCAAGACTTTCGTGTTAACATTTACAGGACAACTGAAGCACACCTTCAGAAGCATTTTAAACCAGCATTTTGCTAGTCCTTCACTATGAGTAAACAGGATAACGTTTTGCTCCAATCCTGTATTAACATTTACAAAATCTTCTTAATATTACAAACCGGAGCAACCAGTTTTTCTTCAATACATATGGATGTGAGCACCAATTAACCAATCTCACTTTGTCACAGCCTATAGCAGCAACAGGCAATATTGCCGAGCAGTAGCAGACAATCCCAAAATCACTACCTTACTGAAACTAGGACAGCTTATAATTTCTAACCATCACTTTACCTGTATCTGTTAAAAAAAAAAGATAAACTATCCAATCAGTGTTCAAGATTTGGTTTTGGTTTTTATTTTTCGTATCTCGTGTGTTTTCTGAGTAATATTAAAACCTGAAAAAGCAATTGCTGCCCTGAATTTTGGTTTGCAACTCAGCTAATTGTAGAGAAGACATCAAGGAGAAAAGAGGCTTGAACAGCAACTAACTCTACTTATTCACCACTTACATGAATTCTGTTTCAGAGTTTTATCCCTTAATAAACCTCAAGAAAAGGACTTGGACAAAAGGTCAAATACACATTTAATGGTAATGTATTCTTGTAGTATTTCCTATCCTTCTCTTAACATTTTATAAAGTTAGAAAATTATTAGAAATAAAACTAGGCAGTGTTTTACAAGCTCTGTTATGTTTTACTGGTGTCAAATTGGCAATAGATCATATAAGCACCACATCTGATATGACTAACAAATCCTAATATGATAAACTGATAATTTAATGTCAGAACTAAAGTGGTCATATTTGTATTCATTAACACATAGCTTCTGAGTATTTGTCTTTCATTTGGTTGATGTCTCAAGGGTTTGGAAGTTTCTTAAAACAAACCCCTTTCATTCTTTCATGACAGAGGACTCTATGATAGGTGCTTCTCTTATTTTACTTTTGCAGTTTTGGAAATGCAACTTGTTTTAACTTAATCCAATACTTTCATTCTATATAATCCTCATGATTAATCTGCTGTATTCTTCTGTTACAGTCAGTAGCTATAAAAGCTTAACACAGTTTATCTATTCATCTACGCAGAAGAGATACTTGTGATCTCTGGCTTCCATTTGTTCATCTCTGGGGCACAGTGATACTAAAGAATTGTCTCCTAAATAATCTGAAGAAATAATTTCTAGAACGTGTAAATTAGCGGATTAAGAATCCACAGAACAGGATCGAAGCTACACTGTACTCATGAGCAATAATTTCATTGATTTCAGTGCCCTTTGGATCAGGCCTCGAACCCTAAAACCTCATTTGCTCCAAATATAGCCTGGGAGATACTCAAACTGCAACTGAGTACAGATTTTTAGAGTACCTTAGTTGCACTCCAGTTTATTATTTAAACCTTTATTACTGACTACCTAATCTATTTGAAAATCAAATCCAAACATGAAAATTTCACTCCTTCATGACAGAATAGAAATGATGAAGAATTAAGCAGTTGTCTAAGACAAGACAATCAGTGATTCTGTGTGGCTACCATAGCTGAAACAATGAACTTCAGATCCACAACAAAACAACAAGAATATCCGGTGCTGTCTTTTGCCATATATTCTGATATTCCATAAATTTTGAATCAGGCTCCATAATGGATATATATATTCTTGGCTCTCAGTCTCTAGCTCTGAAGCTTCTTCCTTGAAAGGTAGCCAGTCTCTAGCTCTGAAGCTTCTTCCTTGAAAGGTAGCCTGAAACATTTTGTTTACGGATAATATGAAGAACCACTAGAATGACTGTCCCTTTAACGACCTTCTGGTAAGTTACAATTTTTCAGGAAATAGCACTGTATAGAAAAATCTACTACAACATTCAACATAACAGGAGATACATTTAATTCAGAAAGACTGAATTATATGTTGAGACAACACTTGATAGATTGAAACAACCCACTGATTTTCACTTCTCTATCCTTAGCACATATACTTAGAATTTGGGAATGGTTTTCACCTGAGAGGAGCCTTTGAAGACTAATTTAAATGTTTGGTGGATGGTGATGTAATTTGATAGCAGAAGTTTTTGTTTGCTTTCTTAATCACTTTTTAATTGCACTGCTTTCCTCTCTTTGATAGATAAATTTGCATTACGGAACACAGTAGAACAAGAAACCTGAATGTTATTAGTTTTCTATGAATTAACATACTTTACTTCTAATTCCACTCAACTGCTCAGTTTCTCAAAAATTGTAGTCAGTTTCTGCTTACTCACCCTACTCGCAGAAGTAGACCCAGTGAGGTACGTAAGACGAACAGGATTCAGACCTGCACTAAAATACATGTTTATTAATTTTACTATTTAAACAGTTTGACATAATAGAAAGCATCCTTCATTGCTCTCAATTAATAAGAAAATTGCAGTACACACTTCTGTGTGTACTCTACCAGAGCATCAAACAGATATTAATTTCAATATTTGCTAGCTTTGGATTATTCCAGATTTTTCTCTTTCGTTGTTAGTCATTTACCAAACCCATAAAATCAACAGTTATTTTAGGTGGTAAGTATGGAATATTCAAAGTTTAAGGTTTTCATCACTGAGTCAGTTGCCTTAAGGCAAATATTTTTTTAATGAAAAAAATGTTATTTTCTTCAAACTGTGACTGTTTCAAATACCTTGCTGTTTTTCATATAACAGGATTTCTTTAGTCTGAAAAAAAACCACATGTGCAGGAAGTGCAATGGCATTGAGAGGTTGAGTCATTAAGAATGCCAAGTACATTAGATATTCAAATCTCTGCAGACCCATCACTGGAAGCATAACTTGCTTCATTCATTATAAAGAGATACATCTTGCCACGGCTGAGAAGTTCCCTCCACCCCCTTAGAGGAGATAACCCCATCAGATAACAAGGTAAATCAGCCTTTGTGACTTTTTTCTCAGCAGCTACCCTGGTTGTGTTAAGGGCCATGATGATGCCACTAAATTTCCAGGCTTCAGGCTATGTATATTCACCTTATGGAGGGATACCTGGGATATCAGATGCAGAGTGTCTGAAATCACTCAAGGGCAGTCTCCTACAGAGTATTCTGTATAGACTGGTCATATCCACACTGCATAGCATTGGCCTAGTATTCCTTGTGCACTGCATCACACCCAAGCCTCTAAGACACATTATTATTTTTTGTGATGTGGGGGTTTTTTTCTGTTCAAAGTGAGGACTGGGTCATAATCTGCCACAATGGCATTTTATTGTATGATGCTGAGAGGATAGCCTCATGACAGGTAAGGGTTTTTGCAGGTGCAAAGCTTGCTGGACTAGCATTGAGGGATCCTGCAGGACAGAGGCGGGCAAATGAGGCTCAGATAAACTATTCTCCAAAATTCATCTGAGATTTGCGTCTGAGGGAAGTAGTTGTCTCATTCCAAGAGGAGCTCAGCAACACACTAATAAACATGCAGTGTAGCTAACCAGCAGAAGGGGACAGGGAACAAACCAGGCAGTTAAAGTAGACATGAACTCAATATTGACAGTTCTGTTCAGTTAGCACCTGAGAAGAGTTATCCAGGAAAATGGGACTTTTTTGCTGAATACCATTGAACTTGTAAACACTTTGCCTCCATATTAATGGCAAAAATGCTATTTCCATTGCAAATATGAACTCTGTTCCACTGACTGTGCTCTTATAGAATGCTTTTTGTATCTGAGAATGCCTCATATCTCCTGGTAGAAGACTACAAAATGCCATCTATGATGATTTCATGAATAATGAAAGCCTACATTATAAACTTTTCCTACAATATTTGCATTCACACAATTCTTTTGTTCTGAGGTATTGTCTTTTGATACTGTAAAAAGTCTTATTTTAACTCACCTGAATGTCTTTCAGAGGATAGATGAAGGTCAGTGCTTTTATAAGCTTTCTTCCTCTGTAAGCCTATAATACTCTTATGACATTAAGGTATGTACTTAAAGACTTGATTGTTGGCTTTCATTTACTTAATATCTTGGCAAGTTTGCAGTACTGCCACAAAATCTGTTTAGTAGCAAAGCACGCAACTGTTCTGCTTTTTAAGCTAGGCTTATTTATATAAATTTATTCCATAGTCTGCTCATCTTGTTTTAACGGCCAGATGTTCTTTTCTCTTCACTTCTTAATAAACAAATACCCTTAACTAACCAGACATTCTCAAAGTTCTTCATCCTAATGGCTTTGATAGTTCCACCATTTTTTTTTTCTTCCTTTTTGGCTACTTTCTTCTATGAACAGTTAAGGGCACCAAAGGCATTTCCAACATTAAAATATTCATTTGAAAGAGATGGACAGAAGTATATCAAAACCCTGCTCTCAGAAGTACTTCACTTAAATTTCTAACTGCAAGCTCACCACTTTTTCTAAAGTGAGCCTGACATCTGTTTTTGTTTACCATTTGGTAATGACATGAATTCATACTAAGAGGATGAAACAAAATTTAAATATAAGTACTCCTTTAGATGCACTGGATGGAGAATATAGCATTTTCAAGACTCTGTTCATCTCCTTACAGTTTACGTGGAGGCTAGATGATGTTTAGTTATATTAAAAACAACATTTGGGTTTGCCGCTTGGTTTACAAAAACAATTCTGCTGAAAACATTTCATACAAAAAAACAAACCAAAACACAAAACAAACACAAAGCAAAACCTTTGCACTTCAAATGCAGCATTTTCGACCAGTTTTAGTGCTGAATGTAAGCATTCTTTTAAAGATAAGCAAATGGCTATGTTCTTTACCAAAGTTAGGCTAAAACCCACTGTAAAACAGGAAAAGAGATAATGTAAAAGTAAAACATGATGAAAAGAGCACGGACTCATGGCAGCAATCTAACTTCATGAACCTGTTAACACAAAAGTAGATTTGCCAAAATCCTGAATAAAATATATTCAGAAATATTTCAATTTAGGACTGTATTAGATCCTACATTACCTGTTTGTATAACCCAGGATGTATTCTCCCTTCCTCTAAATTATTTGGTACTGACACGATGCTGGAGTAGGTAGGGGACTGAGGCCGATGTAGTTTTGCAAAGACCATCCTCCTAGCATTGTCATTCTGCCTCTGAAAAGCCTACAGCCATTAATACTCATGGTCAGATTTAAAAATATCTATAAGAGTAAGATGAAAGTACTACAGTTCTGTCTAAATGGCATTGTCAGAAATAGTCTGTACTTAGTAAAGTGTTTTGCCGAATTATGGAAATTTACTGCTGACAACGCATTTGTAAAGTTCATTAAGACAACTCTATTGTATTCTATTTTATGTAAAATTAAAATGGAAACTGAAGCAGCAATACAAAATCATTTTATTTAGCATGATCGCTCCTGTCCTATTTTACTTGTGCATATATGCTGGATATTTTTAAAAATAGTCGACGATGACATCTAGACAGAGCTGTGCTCATCTGTTCCAATCTTGCAAGACCACAACTCATTTCAAGCTTGTAAAGTGTGGCTTATACAAATTACTCATGCGCATGACTGGCCCAGAGGCAGCAGCAGCACGAAGTGCCAACTGAAAGTCCCAGATTTAACAGTTCAGGCAAAATCCCAGACACAATGGTAGCTGAGGCTGCTCAGCCTATTATACTGAATTGCTCAGTCTTTGAGGTGGGAGACTGCCAACTGTTAGGGCACTAACATTCCTAATGCTTCGCTCATTCATGTGGTAAAGCTGAGAGCCACAAGATGCCACTCACCATTCGTTTCATCCCTTTGGAAAGGTTTTGGCTGCAATGAGAAATAAAAGGGAGGGAAGCACAGAAATAATGAACCATATGCAAAAACAGCAAGAGCAATTTACTCCCATTCTAACACTTTTTACATCAGAAATAGAAGGCATTATGCACTGTTCTCAAAGGTGCTAATCACAGAGCCCTGGGAATCAAAGTCACTGACATGCTTGAAAGGTGTTAAACACCCAGTTAAAATAGAGTTTCCAAGTATCTTTTGGTGTCTGGGCATCAGATAGCATGGACTGAAGTATGGAGTGGTACCCCTGAAACTAATAACATTCCCTAACCATAAAATCTCAGTATTGTATATCCTGATTAATGACTTTGGAACTGACAATTCAGAAAGTTGTTCAGTTCAAAATCAGCTTAGATTCAGTTTAACTCAAGCTCAGGAAGTGAGGAGGGTTTGTATTGCCTAACAACTAGCAAAGGGGCTATCATGATATCACTTAACAATGAGGATAGCAGAACTTCCAGTTTGGGGCTCTCTGTAGTAAGTTACTTCCTTGTAGTCTCTTACGGGTGGTATGCAGTCCATTCATTTTTACATGAGATATACTATTATTAATTAGCATATCATAAGCTAATCCTGGGAGCTCACAATTAGAGAAGCCTGCTGAAGTATGCTTTCATAAAAAATTGATTCATCACGAGAGTAAAACTGAAGGACAAGACAGGAGAGCAATATGCTCAAAGTTAGCAATCATCCAGAACGCATTATTCCACTTCCTACCTCTTGCTCCAGGTTCTTCCAGTCACGTTTCTAACTAGCAGACTCTCTATACAAAATAGATCTTTAAAAATATTAAATAGTTGATACGTAAACCCATATTATTTTGCAGCTTACTAATTCTCCCCTTTATAATCACTCTTTAAACTTCAAACAGAGAGAAGACAATTACCAAGGCCCCTAATTTTACAGGAATATGAAGAGGAAAGTATCAGGGAAGACAGAAAGAAGAATTAATCTACTAGATTTTTTTCTCTCTTTTCAACAGCCATATTTAAGGAAAGAAAGGAGTAATTTGAATATTATGCAAAAATGTAAGAGAAGGATAACGCAATCATAGAAGACCTCAAGCACTGATTTAATCCTCAACATTTTAATTACAGATTTTGTAAATTAATTTTGATTCTTCCTGAAAAGTTCTTCATGGACTGTGTTCTGAGGTAATATATCTGATATAATTTATAGTGTTAGGGAAATTCTATTACAACTCTCATATGATTGCCTTCAGTGATAGTAATTATTCCCTTCTTAAATTTTGATCTACAGGTCTCATTTCAAATAGGGCTAAAAGGCTAAAGCCAGGGCTAAGATGGTTCTGTCCATCTTGGACACTAGGGAAATGCTCCTTTAACCCTACTGAAGCAACCTTGAAATCTCACAGGGAAGAAAGCCATTTCCAAGTTAGCTTTTAGAATTTCCTGGCTTTGATTCAGGAGAAACAACTTTTCACAATTTGATTGTTCTCTCAAGCCTTGAATTGCTAAAACCAATAGTTAGATTGTGATTCTAAGAAGGGGAGGACAAAAATGTTTCATGCTTGAGCCTTAAGAAAATACTTAGGAGTCCTTGGTAAGATGACCACATTATTAAGGTCACTAAAGACCTTTCCTCCCTTGACACTGGTAGACACCCTACAGCTTGCTTAAATTTTAGCCTCTTCCTGGATCTTGCAGTACTCACCAGCCTGCCACATTTTGTATGTTCTTTCTGAAAAGTGAGAGTTCAGTAGTATAGACGATTTGGCCCTTTATCTTCAAATTGCTGATGTTACTCAGAAAATACCAGAGCTAATTCTCTGCTTACACAAATTGTCCTTTTCATTCCTCTGCGTCTAACTGATGTGAATGTAACTAACTGCATTAACTTTCACAGTCATACTCCCTCTCCCTCTTTTTCTTTTTATTAATACAAATCAAAAAAGATTTGGACCTCTACTTTCTGAAGTCAGTGCTGCAGAGAAAGAGGCTAGGGAAGCCAGCTACTCTAGAAATATGGCTTGCTAATTATGACATTAACCGTACCACAAGAGTTTGAGACACTCTCACATTAGACAATGTTTTTGGAAGAACACTTTTTTTTGGAAGGATTTAGACTATCTCAATGACTGCTGACTGACATAAAATTAAAAGGGAGAAAGAGTGGCTTTGAAAGTGGTTGTGCATATATTTAACTTGGTGATGTACTGAGGGAATGAACGGACTGCCTCTCATGACCTGTGTGGAAAGGCAGTAGAATAAAAATGTGGTTCAGCACTTAGCCTTTCCTTTTTAATACCTGTCACATCTCAGATTTGCCACCTTTAGATGAATTGCTGCTCCTCCCATGCATAGTGCGAATTGTTTGATGTATCCTTCAAGCAGCTGTTAAATCTGGGATACAATAAAGTCTTGTAATTTATCCTGAGTCAGGGGTGGCATTCCTCTCTACTGCACCCAGCAGCAGAACAGAACAACTCAGGATTTTCAGTTTTGCTTACTATTAGGAAGAAGCAAGTTATTTCACCTCTTTAGTTAGAAAAAATTATTTCCTATCATATGCCCAACCATTTATTGTGGCCAGCAAAAAATGAAAGGTGAGGTCACAACACCTACCAACTTACTGGCTCTTAAAGGGAAATATATAATCCCTCTTTTCTTCCCATATTTAGCTGGATTCGGTCTCCACACAGAGATACGCAAGAATGTACTAGAATGCAGCTGTCCATGAGAAATGTTTCTCTACAGGGCAGCAAACTTACTGCCTTTATAACAAATTCAATTTTTGCGTTGGCGGGAAATCCGAAGAGAAAAGACACCGTAACATCTGAGACCACGACATTCTCCTATAGAAGGAGAAATGTATGTTCCAATCCAAATAGTCACTTCCATGGTAATTTTATTTTAATCTGCATTTCAGAAACCGTAGCTTCTGAAATGACAATCCTTGTATAAATGTTTGAGAATAGAATCTATTGTACTGAGTTACCAATTTATTCTCTGACATCTGTTAATACCTGTATTTGATGAGGGAAAACCCTTCTGATATTAGGGGTAGATTGGATATTGCACATATCTAGTCTTATTTTTCAGAGATGAAGTATTATATTTTAGTATACTATAAGTCAAAATGAAATAAGGCTAGAAATTTCACAATAGACCATAACAAATATGTAAAGTTTATAAACAGATGAAGTTGACTGACACCTGGTTGAATTCTTTTTAACTGACTCATCTATTTTTTCTTTATATGAAAACAGCCAAAGCACAACAGAAGAGGGTTTTTTTTCAAATTCAAAACACTGATATATATGACAGACAGGTGCTGTATGAGACTTTCTTTGACTGTTATCAAATCCTGCAGAAAAAGCCAAAAATTCAGCCAAGAAAGGCCATCCAGTCATTTCAACGGGAAGAGAGAGGGATGTACCAGTTCCTGTTTCAAGAAATGTTGTTCAGTCCTCTCCTAATTCTATCTCCTAACAGATGGGACATGATATTTACAGACGGAAAAGACAGTAACAGCCATCCACAGGATCCCCCCACCCCATCAGCCCTATGTGACTGGCAGGATCACGGGAAGCTGCCCAGTACCGGCACAGCTGTACTGCTGCGGACTAGGTATGAAGTACATTGGAAGTGATTTGCACAGCACACATTTAAACCCTGACTAATTGCTTAAACAATACTGTCACTTTCTCAGTATAACTTGCTAGATATGCCCTCTGACACAGTTAGTTTTTCTAAAAACCTCAAAGTAAAAAATGCAGGATGTAGCAATCCCTTCAATGTTAAAAGCTTTAGTTCTGAGCCTTTCATTAGTATACAGAAGGTGAGCCTCTAATTACTAATCTTTCACAGTCTGTAGCACCCTAGGGCTTCCAAACATCCTGGTGAAGGCAGGAAGGATATTTCAGACTTCATTTCAATTCCCTTAAACTTTTGTCAACAGCCTCATTTCAAATGGAAACTGCTCAGTGCTGCTCAGCTGCGCTGTCTCAGCTTCTAAGCTAGCCCAGCCCTGAAAAAAATGCCCTCATTAAAAGAGACTGGCATGAAATACGACTCAGCTTCAAAAACCTCTAAACTACTGCAACACTGAAAGATGAATATAAACTTTTGGGGCTTTTCTATATCATGAAGACATTTGGCCATAAAAATATTTTATATACACTGAGGATGGCAAACAGGAGGAAAACACTGATCTGGTGGATATGTATGAGGCTCGTACCACTGCTTTCTTCTAGTCGTTTGCAGTGCTGCTATACACACACACGCCCCAGGGACACGCTTTGGGGCTTGCTAAGACCTGCAGGGAGCCTTTCTGAAGGCTTCTCCTTGCAGATTTCTGTCACCAGAAGGAAATGCTTCTCAAAATTCAACAAATCACAACACAATGGCCTATTTTGCAGACTGGCGGAAAGTATTTCCAAGCTCTTTACCCCTGTGATGTGGGCACTTTCACCTTCTTCCTCCTACATTCTTTACAAGTTGGTTTTTGGACACCATTACAAATGCCCTGATATTTCAGTCTAGACTCAGGCATACTTAAAGGTAATCCTCCATAAACCAGGGCAAATTTCATTGGCCAAGTGATAGATGAACTACGTAGGTATAATTGATGGCTATTCCTAGGAAAGACACCTTGGATGATTAAATGATATTTCTACTTCTTTCTTAATTCAAAACTGATTACTACATGTGCAGTTACTCATGTTATACTTCCCAATGTGAAAAATGAAGGTAACGAGCCTGAAAACCTCTTTAATAATGCCAAGGAAGAGACACACAGATATTGCACCGAAACCATGGAAAAGGCACCTGTTCTGATCTTCATGTTTTAAACTGAACATTCAAAACATCTTTTGTCGTTCCTGTCGGCTTCCAATGCGAATTCTCAAAATCTAATAGTATTGTAGCCATTAGGAGAGACAAATCGCTGTCTTGAGAAAGTTATGATATGGTGTGGCTTGTTCAGCTACATCAGAAATGCATCACACCTTGTATGGCTGGTATACCATTTTCTGACATTTTCTGAAGATATGTTAATTAACACTGCATAATATTGCAAAATCTGCAAGTAGAATTATTTTGAACTTTTAAATTTTTTCCTTTCAAAGCCAGTTAAATATTCCACAGGTGTCTACCATTGTTGTTTAAAAAAAAAAAAAGGCGGAGCAATTTTTTATTTTAATTTAATAGGAAAAACAGTTTTATGTTAGAATGGATAGTCTCTGATGTCAATGATCTGGCTGTTAAAGCACCATTGACACTGATAACACAAACGAACCATAGTGTACTATGCTTCATACCTAGCATTCAGGGAAAACATGATCTGTAGCAGCTCTAAAGAGTAATTCTCATCTCTAGAGAGGAGTCTCAATGATCCCATTAACATTGATCACGTTTGAAGAAGTCTCAGGCATAATACATTATTAATATCACCCCCTTCTGGTTTTTTTTAATGGTCTGAAAAGAAACAAAGGAAATTAGATAGAAATGTCTCCATTAAAATATCATGAGTGGTCAGGCTAAAACCCACCAAAGACAGGAAATCCAGAATTAAAAGTTGCTACTCCCACTGAGTGTCTCCAGACATTAGCTGAACTTGTGTGCTATACTTTCCAATATTGAATCCTGGCATAAGTTCAAAACAAGGTGACTAAAGGATGAGTCACCTCCTTCCTGCAGGTTTATGTCCAAACCTTAATGCATTTTTTGTGTATCATACCAGTAACTGTCTTCTAGTTCTCACTCCTTTAACACATTTGATTGTTCACAGGAATTTCATCTTCCATGAAAAACAAAATCAGGCTAAGAGTAAAAAAATAGAAATTCTCAAGGGATTTGATGGAACAACCTTACTTAGAATACTTGTCTCCCAGGCTAGATATAACGTAAAAAAAAAAAAAAAAAAAAATCAAAAATCTGAAACCCAGAATATATTACCTGACCAGCCCTTATTTTTTTTAAGTAGTAGAAAAGAACTGTAAAGGAACATGTCTGCTATTACTATGTTTAAAGCTAGCTTCAGGATCCAGAGCTAATGTTAATCTCAAATTATGCCAGTTCCAAATTTTCCAACAAAATATTTCTTAAATATTTCAAAAGAAGATGGAATTACCCATCTCCATATATAGACGCCTTACACCATGCAGAAATATGAGCTTGAGGTGAAACCATGAGGTAGAGGGCAGATCACCAGCTAGCACTGAGGTATGTTGAACTGTCAGAGGGAGTGTCCTGTTGCCCTGTGTCTATGAAGCCTGTCTAATCTGGACCAGAGGGACAGGGACCTTGACTGCTCTGAGTGTAAAGTATGTGAGTATAATAGAATAGAAACCTTAGAACAGCAAGAATAGAAATTGCTATCTACCCACTCAACCCATGCCACTTACCAAATAAATTTCAGATTTCATGCCCAAGTGGCATGGTTCCCTTCTTGCTCATTCCACCCCACATTCCCTCATGGCACCACTTCCTTATCCACCGACTTATATGGAAAAGTACCTTGTCACCCTGTAAACATAGTTATGAGCTTTGGCCACTTCTCTAAGAACAATACATGTCACCTAGTACGTGTGGTTTTAAAAGGAAGTTGCATATTTCTATCACACAGAAACTTAAGAACAAATCAGCAGAAAGCTCTTACGTCCACAAAACAAGAATACATAATCAATCGTATCTGACATAATATCTGACAAATAATTATTCATAAATTCCTCTTCTAGGTATACAATAACAGAATTTCATAAGTCATGAAGTTATTTGCAAAAACTTCACAGACCTGTTCCATGTGCTCGCATGAGAACAGCCGTGGACTCTTGTCAACGGAGCTCTCAGGGCTCTATATAGGAATTCAAGCGCCAGCACGGAAGAGCAGCATTGGGAATCCTGCACTGAGGCTGAACGCAACTGCACAGAGCAAGACTGCTTTTACAAACACCCATCTCCAAAAGCTGATTTTGAAACAGATACATATTGTATTAGTTTCTTCAGAACAAAGATGCATGATGTGCCATTAGTGAACTGACTAGTATTATTCAAGAGATAATATTCTCACAGTAGGGCATCAAAACTCCTTATGGAAAGGAAAAGGCTAAGGAAATCCTACATGGTCCTCTCTGAATGCTTTTTTCTCTCCAAAACTGAAAATATCTAGGGAGTTGCAGCCAATGGACAAACCTATTTATTCTACCCACGTTGCCCTAGATATGATACTTTTATGACCTAAGAAGGATAGAGCCCATAGTATTACAACGAAGATTTGTAGGCTGGGGTCACAAACTGGAACTGCAAAACTGACTGCAAATTTTAGCCAGTAGTCCAAAGTAGAAGATCACTCTGGCATTGCTAATAGGTTTACTAAAACGGTTTACTTAGCTGCCAAATCAATACAAAACCACAGCAAAAATACCTTTTTCTTTTTCTTTACCAATACCAAATCTTCCTAGTGGGAATGCCACTAGTCACAGAACTATATCTCTGCAGTTTTTTGAGCACAGCATAGTCTTCACTTCTCTTAAAAAATGATACTATAGGGAAAAGCATTCCCACTTTGTTGTAACAGATTTCCTTCTTTTTTAATGTGAACCTTCAAAAGATTACCGCATAGCACTTCTGTACTAATGCATTCAGGTTAATCTAGTTGGTTTATGGTTCCTTGTTACATTAAGTACAGGAAAATCTTATTTAATTTCAAACCAAGCATCAATGATTTTCCATTCATTTTTCACCGTACCCTTTGTCAAATGAAAAGAAGCTTACATATGAAATTATTTACGTATACACTTTGACTTCATATATCTATACACAGGCACATGTGTACCTCCATGTATCTCTCTCTCTCTAAAATCAAAGAAATGTGGTTGCTAAAGTTTTCTTTCAGAGAACAATAGCAAAAACAGCAGGGGGCAAGCAGCAGCAAAGAAACAGGAAGAGCTGTAGAGTGAATAGCATGAAAAGATTCCAAACACATTAGAAACAGATTTGCGTAATAGTATTTCAGCATTAGGGAAATATCTAGTTATGTTGCCTTTTTAAAGTACATCCCCAAGCAGTTAATATCAATTACCATAAGCAGGTAAAATTCCAGTTCTGTGTTTGTACTTTTGCAAAGCAAATTTCATTCTTTAGGGAAGATGTTTTCTATTTGCACCCACAAAAAAAAGTAAGAGAGAGGAACTTCATATCATTTTTGAAGATGTAATTCAAAACCAAATGCTTTTATTGATAAGTAGTTTTATGTTTGTTCCACGTATATTAAACTAAATACTACAAATAGTAGGTATTTCCTTTAAGAAAAACAAAACCTACTAGCCAGCTGAACCCCACCAGGCATTATAAAAGTATACAAAGCCACTGAAATCCAGCTACCAGAGAAGATTACAAAGTGATTTTTACTGGTGTTCACGTCAAAGAACTTGATTTTTTCAAAAAACACATTTGTCTCAAAACAGGGCTAGTTGCCTCCTATGAAATCTTAAATCTTTTTGCTATGCTCTCCTCAAGCTGTTGCCAAGGCTGACTAGTTTATAGTATAGTTGGTTACGGTATACGACAATCTGTTGCTAGTCAGTCAGGTATAGAGGCAGAGCCATAGGCTCAGCTGTATGTAAAACCTATTGGCAGCTGTGGACACAGCTCAGGGAAAGCAGCATTACACCTCTCATGATAAGAGAAAGGACAAATAGGGGGACAGGTGGCACAGACTTCAGGTGTCTAAGTGTCTTCTTCTGGCTCTGGAAATATGTATCAATTCAAAGAAAGGTAACTATTCCGCCCGAGGCAGCTAAACTCTGAACAGGAGTTCACACATTAATATGGAAAGTTATCACGCTTTGCTGCTCTTATTTCTCTACCAGCCAACCACAGAATCTTGAATAACCATTTCTGTTCGTATTAGAGTTGAGGGACAGCTCTGCTAATAAGTTGTAAACCCCTTTCTGTTTAAAGGTAGACTAATTTAAGTACTCAAAGTCCACACATCTATTTGGATTTTCCTGACATTTGATATTTGCTCTGGAGTTCAGCAAGATTAACATTTCGAGGTCAAAGTCATTCAAGTCCTCAGAAAGTAATGCTTGTAATAAAATCCATGCCTGCCTTCATGCTGGCAGATGTTAATTACCTCTCTTCTACAACCTCAGATATCAGAACAGAGCTATAGCCTTTTGTAAAATGGTCTTGATCATTCAACGCTTACTTACTCAATTAATTTTAAATATTGAAAATAATGCTTTAAAAGGAATTCAGTTCCCTAGATAGCTTCTATGGTCTAGGTAAACACTGCTTCCCCACCTTCCTACTGCCAAACTGGTTCTTCTTTCTTTACGAGGAAGAAAATAATCTGAGTATTGAAGAAGAAACCCTACTTACTTTAGCATTGAAAGCACTCCTTTTACTCGGTAGCAGACTGGGTGGGAGGTATGTTTCCCCTCTGCTGAATTTGCCTCAGGACATAACAGGGGGAAAAGCTGGAGAAATAGAAGATAGCAAACATCCACATCAAGACTTTTCAAAAACTCTAAATCACACATGCACATGCTAGAGTGGAAGATTGAAAGGTGCTGCTCTACAGAAGCTTAAAATAACCCAAGTCAGAGACGGTCTTTTCTTTTTCCTTCATCCTTATCCATGAAGCCTGTCCCTGTCCTGACACCGATATGTATATGAATGGGCCATTAACTGGTTCAGAGAGCTGAATAGCTAAATATCTCCCAAAACAAGTGATGGGAGGAGGCAGTTAGCTGTCTGAGCCAGTTCAAGGTTAACAGAGGAAAAGGAACAGGACCGCAGCATCCCTAAAAAGCCCTGAGCTGAGCTGGGTTTCTGTCTTTTTTAGAGCCTCCCTCCAGTCCTAACAACAATTACAAGAGTGCTGGAGCCTGGAACAGATTGTTGACCTTTGCCTAGACATTTGGTGGATACGCAGCTTGTGCTACTTTAATTAAATATAGGGCTGATAGCCTGGACCAGTGGTCAGAAACTCATTAAAGTAATGAGAATGCCTTTGCAGCTACCTTCCAGGCTATCTTTGTAAACTCTTCAGGCAATATTAGAGATTGCAGGGTTGAGAACAGGTCCAAAAATCTACTAGAGGAATAAAGGATGATGGGGGCTCATTATCAGATGAGAGAAATTAATCCAGATGGCTGAGAACAGGGATAAGGCAAGTTCAACCTAGTACTGTTTATTTCAACTAAAATTCTTCCATCCCCACCATATCAGTGAATTGGGAAAATGTCTGCATAAAATTCATATTTGTAGTATAGTTCTGAAATGTCCAGGGAAAGCATCTGATGCTCAGATATTGAGATTTAATTAAATCTAAAATTCAGTTAATAAGATGGACAAGTGTGAAAGATTAAATACAAATCTACATCTGAACTTCCCCCAAATCTCTTTTCCTAAAGTGCCTGTAACCAGAGGTTCCCCCAGGATTAACTTCTTGAGTATCCCTTCCCTCACATTCTCTGTCAAATCTCTATTCAAAACCTCCAAAAGCAAAGCAAACCCACAGAGCCATAGCTATGAGATTCCTGCCATCAAAATCTAAGAAGATGTCTCTACAGTATTGCTACATAACACACAGTACAAGCACTTGTTAAACTCACAACGGAACTGGTTTTATTACAGTAAATTGTGAGCAATCTCACAAAAGCCTTTGCATTATCATTTAAAACTATGCATTGGCAAAAAGGCTTCTGAGCTTGTAGTGCCTTAAATTTTCCAAACAAGGGCATACAGCTCATCAGTCCAAATGTACAAAGTTTGTCTGGTTGATTTTATTTCCCTTGGCATTTTTCCCTTTTTCTTGATAGAAGACAGCTCCATTGCTACGCTGATAAAAGAGCAGAAAAGCTATATGATACTGCCACCTCCATCAAAAATCACTTCCTTGTCAAAAATCTATATATTAGTGTTGTAGCTGAAAGTGGCTTTGGTGTAGATTCAAGGAAATGCTACTGGGACACACTATCTGTGTTTGCATTAGGGCTTTGGTCTGGCTAGTAATTGTTTCAGTCAGAGAACCTTTTTTTGTCTGCGCTGTACTTGTCAACTGCTTAGTGGGCAGGCTGTTGGGAAAACTGAAGCTTTGAGAAGCCTGTTTTCAAGGTAATTAAAAGGAAAGATTTTTCCTCTTGTTTTTTTGCTGCCCCAGGATTTTTGCTCTTGAGCAGAAACTCCCTGTTGAAGTGAACAGCGCTTTCAGGAATGACATCTTTGGTCAGTACAACTGCACTTGTGCAGCAGTGATTTTCTTATGCAGTGCTGTGTTTAGCCAACTGAGAATGACATGACAATTGAAATAAAGCTTTTGTAGAGTACCTGCATTCAGGCAGACATATTATGCGCTTATAAGAGATAATACGCCTCAGAGAATGAGATGGCAAAATTCAGCTAAGATGTAAGCTCTTTTGAAAAATACCCGTCACCAGTTAAACTATGCCTGTGTATGCCAGAGCTGTTGTCATCTGAATAATTCCACAGTGAGTCATGACAATAAAGCAGAATTCCTATGGCAGAAGAACAGAGAAAGGAGAGAATTTCATGATTCTTTCTTTGGAAAGACCATTTTAAATAGGCCTGTTTTCTATGACGTTACCATTCCTAGCTGGACCTACAAGTTATTACCAAGATATACCTTGCTAAGATAGTGGGACCTGAATTTAAAATGTTAATAAAGGAGGAAAACAGAAGTTTTTATCCTTACCCTGCACAGCTCTTTCCAGCTTTTCCTTGGATCTATTATCTTCTTTTCTTTCCTATCCTTTCCACTTTATTTTATTCAGTGAAAAACTGAAAAAAGAAAAGTAGGTGTTAAAAGAGAAAAAAAAAAGGGGGAAAAAATGACATTAGACAAATCAGTATGTTTCTGTCCATATGCTCTCTCCAGAAGTCAGAAGATATGGTGAAAATCACTGATACCAGACAAGTAAAATAAAGGCTCTAGCAAAGACCTTAATAGGACATAATAGCTGCCAGCATAATCCATCACTGTTCAGGGCCTAACTTTACACTGGTGAAAAAAAGGAAAAACTCCACTGAAAAGAGCTGCACCTCTTTAAGAGGAAGACGATTCAGCTCCATGAAGTATGACTGCAAATCTTCTCATACCCTAGCCTTCCACCCTTCTATCAAAACACACTGAGGTAACAGTGACAATCCAGTGGTTAAGGCAATTAATAGTCAGCTCCAAAATTTCTTCATTTGTAACTTTGGGAAATGAGGCCAAGAACACATTTTTCAAATTCAGAAATTAATTTTCAAACATAGATCTCAAAATTGTAGTGAGCTCCAACTATGACACTTAGAGGTCAGTTAACAGGCTTAATGATCACTGATCATACGCTGAAATGCTAGACTGAAAACCGTCCTTGGCTCCGTTTTGGGTTCTGAGTAGATTTGTATGAAATTTAGAATTTATGGATTATGGGAAACATTGACATATTCATCTTTGCTTTGAAAACCGAGGAAAGGTACGTTTAGTATTTTCAGCTATACTTCAGTCACATAAAATGGCTGCAGAAAAGTTTTATTTTTAAATTTCATGCCTTAATTTCAGCTATTTTTTAAGTATCAAGTCATTTCACACCAACACAAATAGGAACACTCTGAATCAAAGGTCAAGCTATCTCATTACAGCCATCCATTCAGAACAGCAAGAAGGGAATATCTTTCAAACATCTTTCAAAATATCTTTCAAGCCATTCTGTATTGCAGCTGCCCTTTGTTGAACTTGCTCAGGTTTTGCTAGGCTTATAGAAGTAGCAGGCAATTTTTGGAGTTGGCCTGACATAAATGAAGTTTGTTATTAGTATGTAGATCTACAGAAATTTATTACTTAGAAAAGCTGGAGTTATATTATTTAGTGGTTAGAGAAAAATGACAAACATATTATTTGTTAAATTCTAGCATTTGCCTGTTAAACTTTGTTTTGGTGAATAAGCCATCTATTATGCAAGTAAAATTAGTAAAACATATACATAGTGATACAATATAAAGTTCCAATGTAAATTCAATGTATATGTATTGTGTATATGAAATATATGCACTTAGAATTAGACATATTAATGTTTTAAAGACGTTAACAAACATAAATAGCAAATGCTTAGAAGACGAATATATAAAGTAAATAATGTACGAAAGCATACTTATGGAGGTGATTTCTGGAACTACTTTCCTCAGGAATCATATTGACAGCAGGCCTTCTGACAGAGCCAGGCTAATGCAAAGGAGCAGGCTGGTGTACCCATGGATGTCTATGAGTAAATATACATTTATATGAGTAAAAAATAAAATTTATGTTGGAGTTCTTCCTGAAATAAAGTTGTTATTTCTAATATATTCAGAGTGACTGGGTAGAAATAAACCTAACCAAAATAAAAGCATTAACAGACCAGATTTAATTCCAAACTAATCTGATAACGAAGTGTCGTAATGACTTCTAAGATAAAAGTTAAATATAAAATTAATTACTACAATATGTATACTATTGTGCTATGGCATATTATGCATGTATTTCATATGATAAATATATAAGAACTCATGAAATGGCTTAGAAAATTTTTAAAGTATGTTTTTAAAGCACATATAAATCAATATACTAAAACTTACAAAAACATAGGAAAATGATGACATTCAGAAAATGAAGTTTTGAAATATTTAGAAAGTTCCAGATATTGTTCACAAGAATTCTCACTGAACTTCGAGCATTTTTAAAAAATTTTAATTTTGACAATTTTTCTTCATTAAAAAATGGACATACTTTTGTAACCAATTCAAATGCTAAATCCGTCTAAAATGTTAGCTTTCATCTCTTAATCATTCCACTGTCATAAGGCTTCTGATTCACAGGAACATATAATATATGCTTGGAAAACATTCAGAGACTGGAGTGATGATGATAAGAAGAGAACCAGGTAAATGATATCCAGTGTTTCAGCACCACTGTAAAAGAAAATGTGTACTTTCAGCAAGACAGTCATTTAACGGTTGAGTTGATCTTAGTTAATGCTTTAAGAACAAAACTGTATAACTTAATTACTGACAAAAATCATAATAAGGAATTTAACGCTCAAAGCATCTCACAGTTATTTTAGTATTAGTAATTTTGATTGCATATTGTATTTGTAGCAATTTGGACTATATCCTCAGGTACTCAAAATTCTTGTAGTTTCATGGAAATATCCTCATACCAACCTGTCCTTATAGGTGAGCCTAAAATTTCAGCATGTACGCCTGTATTAAACATCAGCAGGTTGACTTTCAAAGACACTGAATACTGAAGCAACTCATACTGCAGTAATAAAGATCAGTTACTTGCCTATATCAGTATACAAACTTTAATACTCCATTGTAAGATATCATATGCCATCTCTAACTCCATGTTAAAGTTGACCTGAATCTGATGCTGAGTGACATTGTAATATAACATTACAGAGTTCAAGTTGTCTCACTGAGGGACTTGCACAACACATCATTTCAGATGTTCTGCCCCTACTCTTTACCAAACATACTGTTAATCTTTGTCTTAGGACCAGATGTTAAACTTGCAGTTAACTCTCTAATTAATGACACTTTCTCTAAGATGACTACTCTATGTTTCCATGTGGTGCCAGTCTTACTTGATCTGGCTAAGAAACAGTATGGCAATCTGTAATTAAGGGCTCTGTCGGAGGAGGCAAAAACTTAGAATTCCCAAATCCACATTTTTACTTCAGTCCAAATCGGAATAAGAATTCTGAGCTATGCTAACATTTTTAATCAAAAAAATTTCCAGTGGTATCTTTTCATGGAATCTAGGAAAAAATGTATTCTCAGTCCTAAGCTTCAATGTTCAACCTCTTTCTACCCAGCTTCCAAATCCAATCCTTCACTACAGGTCCATTTAACCCTAACTCATCCCAATCTGTGACACACTCTGCGAGATACTTCCATTCCTTTAAAATTCAATTCAAGCTGCCTTGGTCAAACATGACAGTCACTGCCCAAAGCTCAGATATTTCTATATATCCATTTTAATTCCCACACAATGAAGTATGGGTGTCTGTAGACAAGGTGTCTACAGAGCTCATGCAGTTCTAGAGTGTGAGTAGCCTGACTGATCAGTCTTTGAGAATGGTACAACATGCCCAGATATTGTACATATCCATAAATCCAAGTATGTTTCAAGGGCTTGGAGCAGGCTGAGGCTGGAGGACATAATTCAGGATTTAGTGGCCACATGCTAAGAAGTCTGCACAGAACATCTAATAAATGAACATTTTCAAAAGTCTAAAAATGTCAAGAGTTTAAGGAAACAACAAAGAGAGGCAAATGGCTGTCTCTGCCAAATATCAACTCCCTACTGCAAAAACTAGCAGTGCCAAGCCTTCTTAAAAGTAAGTACCCAGTGGGTTCTTTCTGTTTTAACCACAGCAAAGAATACTTTATTTCCTTCCCTTGTTCTTGTACACATGCAGAGCATTTTAGATGATATTCTGAAAATAAAATAAAAAGGAAATATTTTCTTGACCTTGATGCTTGGTACAGAGAATTGTAATCCAGATTGTTAGGTTTTTGCAAAGTTAGGATACATGTAAGTTGACATAAATAATGAACTGGCAATTGCCAGTTCTCCTTACAGTAACACAGTTCATATAGTTCAATGTAAACTTTTCATACACTAATAACTGTTAAGCAAGATCATGTTTTGATATTTAAATCAATATTCATTTTGGTTTTCAGTTCATCATTTTTAGTTTTGCAAGGGCCTAAATATAACTGGGATCTGCAGACAAAAGCAGCTGTACGTCAAGAGGCATGTGCTGCAACCTAGGCAGAAATATACGTGGAGTTCTGAGCCTCATTTTAAACTCCCTATTCAAGCAATATTCCTAATGCCATCTGTTGTTGCATTTGAATGTTGTTAGTCTTCTAACATTAGCTGATTAGTCTTTCCTTGTGCATCTGAAATAATGAAAATGTCTCAAAATACATTTTCACAGTAGAGACTGTAGTAAATGGAGAAAAAAATGGCACAGGATCAGTTCATTCTAACAAATGGCAAAGAAGAGAAAATAGCTTTTTTGGATTTCTTAATTAAAAAGAATGTTATTAAATATTTGTACTTCAAATATTTAATACATCTCATTTAAATCTTTACAGTATAATCTTATAAGTATATATCCATCATATTTTAATGTATATGTTTTATAGATATACATATACACACACACTCTTCTGGGGACAAATCAGGTATTTCTAAGTAGAGACAAACATAAAATGACTCAGTATCTAGAAATATACTGACAGAGAGAACATGGTAGTAACTTGCTCCAAGGCAGCTACATTTAGCTTTGCCTGATACCATAGTCAAGCAGGACTCGGCCGGCAGGAAAGCATGCCCTTCTCCAGCCACAGAGCCTAGTGTATACATCTCTGTGGGTATATCACATGGCGTGAGGCTCTAGCTGGGCTTGCTGTAATTATCCCTCCTGAGGAACAGGACATATTAGCCCAAGAAAAATACAGTATTAATGTTTTTTGCTGTAATACTACTATGCCCCTTTGAGAAAGGCTAAAGGGCTCCAGAAGCTGAGGGTGGGGAACTTGTGTCCCTGTTCTTCTATGACAGTCACGTTGTCTGTCAGGGAAACTCGCCAGATTAATCCCTTCCAGGAGCTGGGTTATGCCTGGAGCTCACACACTGGTAGTGACAGAAGTACTGAGAAGCTAGTCATGTGCCCAGGAGCTAGAAGTGGGCCCAGAGGAAAAAAAGTATATATACATACATACCATAAGAGAAACAGTAAGGAAAACACAGACATAATATTGGCCCGAGTTTCCTTGAAAAGGAGAACAGCAACATTTGGGAGATGTGAGCCTGGCACAAAGAGACTGGAAATGGAGTAGGAAAGACCTGAGTAAAAGAAAAAAAAAAAAAAAAAAGAAAAAAAGAAGGAAAAAGAAGGAAAAAAAAAAGAAAAAAGAAGTCCTACAGGAAAACTAAAAAGGTACAAAGGTACAGACAGAAGTTACTAATTCTAGTAGAGCCAATATCTCAGCAGTTTTTACCCAGATGTACTCTGATAAGCATTTGGTCTGGTGTTTTGATCCAGTTCTACATACGTTAAAGCCTTCTACGCCAGTAGAAACAACCCAGCAAATAAAAAATTAATACCTTTCTGCTGGGTGTAGCAAACAGAATTGGCTACAAAATGGTCCAACAAGCCACACAGCCAGCATGAAGGAAGGGGTGGGAGGAGATGGATTTCCCCTTTCAGCAGGCTCAGCTGTAAAGTGCAGCTTTACTCACACAGTACCAATTTTTTTCTCTAAAAATTAGTTCAGAGACAGGTTCCTGATATCCAGTCATCAGAGCAGTATATTCAGCAGCACTAGGCAAAAGTTGATAATGAGAATACCTACTCACCGACTGAAATTGAAAGGAAAGAACAATTGTGTTTGGAATTTGGCAAGAACACCAAGCTTAAAATACTGATTTTACAAAAACATTGGGTAACATGGGATCAGCCCAAGTGTTGTTCTGTCTCATCTGAAACATAGAAAGCAGAGACAGTGTCCTTTAATACTATAGTATCAATAACAATGGAAGAAAAAGAGCTGCTGTGGTAGCATCCTCATCAAAGTCCTGATGCTATTCCAATACTGGCACTAAGAGTGCTCTGAATTTTTCTAACAATGGTTATCCGCAACTTCATACACTCCTGAACCTCCATTAACCTCTGTAGACTAAAGTATCAGCTCTTCCTCTGGAATTCCTGCTTCTTGTAAGTCTTTGGCATTGCTGATAATTACAAGTAAATAGGAAACTCTGGAAGATTTTTCTTTCCCCACAATATTTTGAAAGTTTGAATTTGATGGTAGCATCTCTCTGCTGCAGAAATCTCAACTTTTGACTATCTCTAATTATGGATGATTCATATTATAACAACACTGAGGCTTTGGTAAGAGCTGCTGCGCTACCAATCTCAGCATATGGCTACAGTGTTAGGCATCTCCACCTGTGGATCACTTCTAATAAACATAAATATCCAACCTTATCACCTGAAGGTAAATTAGATAGGAAGAGACAGACTAACTTGGATGACCAAACATTGCATCTTCGCCAACTGTGCATAACCTACATATAGTATATGGGATAATATGAAATACATACAGGTTTTTAAAATTTCTGTCCAAGATTTAAAGAAAGTATATTTAAACCTATTATTCGTAAGCATTATGATTTTTTTAAAAATAAAACATTACCTTATCAGCAAGATTATCATTATTTTCCAGCAACATAAGTCAGATGTGGAATTCCTTTAAATATAATCGTCCTGTATGTGTCTTCCTGTTTTAAAAGAACCTAAAATGTATTCACATGGTAAAGCTTATTCAGGGATAATGCAAAATAAATGCATTTTCATAAAAGACCCATTTCAGTCTACTGCATACAGGTGTACTGAAGACAGGCTATGCATACTAAACCTCCACGTAAAAAACATCTGAAAAAATATTGCTATCCAAGCACTTTCTCCTATTTCCAAAACTAACTGAATCTGCAGATGCACAGGATACTTAACTAGAAGCAGGGATAATGTATGCATTATTCCTTTTACTCACTACTTCCTCTCATAGCTCTCAGCATACAGGTCTGATACTATACGTAAGAATGAGAGAGAAGAAAGAACTTTACAAATTGTGCCAAATAACATTAATCCATCGAAAAGGACATAAATTAATCCTCTCTTTTCTGGGACTGAAAGCTGTGAGCAAGTATTCTAGAAGCTCTTATTTCATTCCTGAATTGAGAAACCTTCATTAATTTGGGCCATTAATTGTGGAGATTCATTACTGGCATATTTTCATCACTTTAGTTTCCTTTTAATGTATTCTTAATGAAATGTTTCTATTTTCACACAGGCCTTCCATATCAGAATTAACTTGGGCAGCTTTGCAAAAGCTGCACTATAAAAAAGGCAGATGAATGAGCCATGTGCTTATCATAAAACACTATGATTTACTAATAATGCTAAGCACACTTCAGTATCAGGCACTACATAATACAGGCTCTGTATGTTTATTGTTTTCTATACAGTGATGATTCTGTCCTTTAAAATATGTGCATCTGTGAAATCCTGTCTTAGAAGCAAGATTTGTCTATTTGGTGGTAAATATTAGTTTCAGGTGCTCTTTCCCTCGCTCTATTTTCCTTCCAAACTCACATATAACTCCCAATGACATTAATGGGACACAAAATGTGTGCAATACGGAGAGGTAAAAGGACTCCTGCAGTGTTAAGGTAAGATACCTAGGAAAATCTGGATGAGCTACATGTTCATTATCTACCAGGTACAACCATTCATAAAATATGAAATAAATAATAGGAAAATAATGCTGACAAACATATACATTTGGCTAAAACACACACACTCAAAAGGTGCACAGCTTCTTCAGGATTCTGAGACATAAACCTAATGTAGTTAATTGGACTGAAAATCCTGTGGCCAAATGATCTACAACAACTTCTTTCCTACTCCCTGGACCTTTCCCTGTATGCCTTTGTTAGGGTGATAAGCAAAAAGGCATTCAGATTCTACTGACAGACATTTCATATAAAATTCATGATTGCAGGTATATAACATTACTCACCCGTTGTTGTAGTATATTCACCTTCAGTGATATCTATCTGTTGGTTTCCCTTTCACAATTTTAATGATAAATCCAGTTTTCAAGTAACAGAAAATACTTTTAAAATTAACTTTGTTTCATTTATGTACCATCCATCAACTTATTTTCAAATTTAATTTCAAATTCTTAGTTTTATATTTAAATTAGAGAAATATATAGATTCTCATTGAAAATACCTTTGACACTTCACTGTGATATATTTTACAGGTTTTTGTTTCCTTTTATAGATACTGTAATGATTTGTAGCATCAGTTTATTAATTGAATAAAATTAAATATGTTTTTCAAACCTAATTCTCTGCAGAGTTACTCTCAATTCACATTGGTGAAAGTCCATTGAAACTAGCTGCAGCTATGCAAATGCTCCAATAGTTAGTATTTGCAGTTGCATTCAGCAGTCCATTTCTAATCAGTACAGTTTTTAAGCATATTGCTAAAGGTTCACTTGTATCAATGACTTAATCACAACCTTAACATTAATTATACCTTAAATAGTTAGTTGAGCAGCCTGCACTTCAGTTTTGATCAAATACTCTCCCAGAATGAAAGGACAGACCAAAGAGGGAGACTGCTTGCGTTGACCCAACTTTTAATTTCATTTCACAGCCAGAAATATGCAGTTTGCTCTTACTGTAACCCAGATTGCATGCAACAATTTGTCTTGCAACAATTTGTCTTGCAACAAACAAGACTGGCAGAAAAATCACAGTATCAAATACAATCTTTTTCACTACAGAAAAGCATTTTAAGAGTTTTGTTGTGTTTCACCTTTGTGACATAATGTTTCATAATGCTGTACTCCTTTTAGCACAAATGTCCTTAAATGTCACTGGCTCATTAGTGCAAGCATACTTACTTCTGCTTATAATTACAGGTTACTTATGATTAATGTGCATTTTTAAATGGTACCTGTTCCACTGAGGATTATTAAAAATGGATAATTAGAAGCATCTCCTCAAGGATTTAATTTCTAAAACTTAACCTACACAAGTATTTGCACATAATAATCACAGAGTTTAAATGAACAATTCCAAATTATTTGTAATGCAACTTAAGATAAGTCTAGTTTTCCTAATCCTTCCTACTACCTTATGGCAAAAAAACAAAAAAAGACGCAAAACCGAACAATATACAATGCAACAAGATACAATATAGGAACTGCTGTATTGTAATGCTATCAAGCTTCTGATCAAAGCCCAGGTCTCAATCCTGGAAGATGAGCACTTTGGTCTCACAAAGCCATGCACTGCTATGGGACATCCCTGTGGTCCCTATTCAGTGAGATGTGTTCTGTGTCCTTATATAGGCAAAGAACACACGCCCTGACAGGATGAAAGGCTTGTATTTCAATGGAAAAGAGAAGACCATAACTCTCCCAAGACAGAAGATGATGTGTGTGACTTGATCTGCAACCACAGTCACCTTGTGGTCACTTGTGACCACAGTCACAGGTCAGCTTGTGCCACCTTACAGAAAGTATGAAACTCAGGAATACTTATTGTGAAAAGGGCATTTCCAAAGATTTTATCTGAGACCTGGATGAGACCCATCAATAGTGATCTTAAGTTCTTGTTTTCTGAAGTTCTTATTTAACCTGTTTATTTGATACACACAACCCATCTGAACTGGTAGAATTCCCTACAGCTAATGAAACTACTGGCAGCTTCCCAGACCATCGGGCTACACTTGCAACATTTTAATTCTGATAGCACATTCATTCCACCCACAATATGATTTCAGTGATCTATATTTTTCCCTGTATTGACAGAGTTGTTTATGGCACTCCTCAGGTATAAGCCTTGGGTCCCATTCCACATTTATCTGTTCCCATTAAGTGGTGTCATTAAAGACATTTCGACAGCTCTCTCGGCACTCTATGAATGTTTGTGACGTTAAAGCTTGAATGTCTTCAAATTTCCTACAGCTAAATGTTGACAAGTTTGAATTCTTATTTATTG
Source organism: Gymnogyps californianus (assembly GCF_018139145.2). Lineage (NCBI taxonomy): Eukaryota > Metazoa > Chordata > Aves > Accipitriformes > Cathartidae > Gymnogyps > Gymnogyps californianus. The sequence goes on from NC_059479.1 coordinate 5,020,421, forward strand.
GTTCCCTGCAGTAACAAACTGCATGTTCATCTTTGACAGTTCCTTTCATGATGAGCTCTGTCCACAAAAGGCTGATGTTCTGCAACTACATTTGAGCAAACCCACACGTTTTAAGGGCCAAATTTATTGCAGCACTAAAAAAAAAATATATAAATATGAAAGGATGTAAGATGTTTAAATGTTATACTGAATCACATGTACTTATTTCAAGCAAGCAAGTTCCATCAGAAAAAAACTCTAGCTTTTGTTCCAATATGGGACAAAGAGAGAAGTATCCTCGTTCCCAGCTCCACTAAAAGACAAGGCTCCCACAATCATAAATTAGCAAATGCAGATCAGGATTTTATATCACTGTCCAAATTCTACATACAGCACATCTAGAAAACTCAGAACTTTCAAATTAGACTAATTTGCTTGTTACTTCCTTTTAGATACATTCCACTAAACAAGCTTAGCCAAGAAGCTGACCTCATGTAGGTGTTTTCCCCATTTTCTATTAAGCTGAACATCTTAAACAATACAGAAGGGAGCGGAGTAGTAATTTATTTTGTTCATCTGAAGGAGAGAAAAAAGGTTCATCTAAGGCATTAGGCTCAACTAATAATTATTAAAAAAACCCCAAACCAACAAAGGCAAAGTGATCACAAATTCAGAATCTCAGTGTCAAGTTAAACCAATATATAAAGTCAGCATATACAAAACCACAAATGTTCCCTAAGCAGGTCTTCAAGAAATATCATAGAGACTTTTAATATAGACTGTATACTGGGAATATTTGTTTACACAGAGCCTACAAATTCGGTATATACCAGAAGATAAAAATTTAATGATATTATAGTCTCTACTGTATACTAGAAATGTCCAAACATGGACTAAAAGAGAAAGATAATCAAAGGACAATGCAAAAACTTTGTTCTATATTCATTCACCCTTGAACATGGTTGACATGAAGATCTTCATTTCCTGTGCCTACCCATCTTCTTACGTCTTGTGCTGTTGTACTCTATATTCAATCCTGGGTAACGTTCTGCAGTGGAAATATAAATCATTAAATCTACAGATGGCAAGGGCAAGAAACAAGCCACCCAGAACCCAGAATAAATAATTCACAAAAGCCATAAGGCCAAGATAGGAATGTGTTCTCTTTACTTTCTGTGCTGAAATATTTTTCCAAAGGTTTAGAAATAGGTATTTACAAACAAGAGTCAAGTGACTTGACTCTAGAAGTCATTTTTTCCTGTGGTATCAGCAGGATAACATTGATTTATTTGGGGACAAGTTCAAGCCCAGCATTTGTTCTTTGTAGACTGCCTCTCTAAAGGTGAAACTCATAGTTCAAATCTTATACACCAAATAAATTCCACTTAAATCTACTCTGATGGCTTAATTGGGGTGTATGACTTGTGTTGGCCTCCTGCAGAGTGTTGGATTTCACTCCATATTATTTGACCTTATTGTGAGAACAGCGTTGCATCCTTTACTGTTTGTTTTATTCATGATCCTGAGATGAATACAATAAATAAAAGCTTGAAAAAGCATTCTTGAGGCAATTCCACTGTTAGAGGAAAACACTGTTTACCTTACTCCTGGGTAAGCAATGGGACTACAAGCACCAGCAGTGCTCAGGTTAACATGAAACCATGTTCATTCTAGATACATGGTTTGACTTCATTTATGATTTTACAATGACCCCAAAATCCCAGTCTCAGTTGTTAAAGCGGCATGAGCTGCATACAATACAGAATACTCATAAAAGGGTTTTTCCTCTTTACCAAACTGTTCTGCCTATGTTATGGGAAATGGTCACATCTAAATCAAGCATGGGGAACAATTTCCTTGCTGATGACTGAGTAGGATTTTCAGATACAGATACAAAGTGCATATTTGCACTACATATGTTCCATCAGCATATAAACTACCTTTTGCTTGCTCTGCTGATGCTCCAATAAATTGCCAAGTGAACCAATGTGCATCTAGAAACCACACTGCTTCATTAGAATACTACTGTGCTCAGATTAATAAAGACCAGTATTACTAACAGAGCTTGTTTTCTGGAGCCACTGTCAAATTAACAGGTTTACATGTCTTTCAGATATGGCTCACTCGGCTGCATCTTGGAGTGTTTTTAACTTGTCCACCCCTAAGCTTATAAGCTTATAAGCGTGCCCAGTGAGAGGAGGTAAGTAAAGGGACACTGGAGCGTGGTGATGGAAAAAGCACCCACCTCCTGTTGGCACAAACCCCACACCTGGATGGCTCCAGGCCATCAAGTTCCTCCCTCTGCAATTCACCATTTCCCCCGGCAGCGCAGAATTCCACGTTGCTTCTCTGCACAGAACCTGCAGCTCTGGCAATGCCTGCTGCCTCCATGGCAGCCACAACTGCAGCCATGCCACACAGGCAGAATCAGGCAGGCTTTAGAGAGCAGAGCAAGGATGCTGGGCAAAGAAGGCAGGGGCCCTTGGGTGTCCCTGGTCCAGAGTAGAGAAAAGCAGTGCCCTGGGAGTGCAGACGTGTGAGGTATTTAAACACAGGAAAGATTTATTACTGAAATACCACCATGGCTTTTGAACAGAAGGAAATGATTCAAAACCTCAACTCAAGAGAAAGCTTGAGCTTAGAAACAGTCATAAAAATTGCTGTATTAATCTATGAAGTCCATGCTTCCAACATGTCTTCCACTGTGCAGAAAGAAGCAATTGTACTGAGCCATACTGCAGATGTACCAGGCAGATTTGAAACAAATCTCTCCTACTATCCCAACATTACCCTCAACTCCACTGACGATGGATTCAGGGTCCTTCAACACCAAACCAAATACAGCAAAGAAACAAGGATGCTTTTGGAAAACAACCGTGACATACTCTTTATGTAAGTAATGCAGCAAATGGTTGTCAAAACTAAAAGTGAAACTACTTCCCTTGGTACTACCTATCACCTGCAGGCCCTTACAAACACTCTGTAGGGAAAACATAACCTTGAAGGAGGAGTAAGAAAGGCTGTGATAAAAACTATCCTCATAAAACGAACACACTGCTGCCCTTTAAAGCAAATGACAGCCCATGACCTCATGTTCCAGGAGCTTTTTGTGTCTGTTACATTTTTTAAGATACAGATACTAAGTCTAGAGCAAAATGTCAGCCATACATACACTTTAACAGTTTAAGGAGAAGAATTAGTCGAAGAAGAAGAAAAATCCCCTAACCTTGCAATTTTTCTCTATTTCTAGATATTGATTGTACTGAAGCTCATAATATCCACTTTACCAAGAGGAGAGGGGCAATAGCAGCAATTATCTGCTCACAAAGAGAAATATAAAAGCTCTACAAGGAGCAATGCCTGAAATTAATGTAGGAATAGATTTAGGTGAATTTTTTAGTCTGAAATTTTTAAGGGACTTGTAAGTTAAATATCAGTTTCACTAACTATTCAGTATTTCACAATATATAACAAGCTCCATAAAAAATTGTTAAAATAAAAAAATAAATTTCATCTTGACGATGCTGACAAATTCTCTTCAACTATGCTTTAATACAAATACTCAGAAGTCAAAGAGTCTTCAAATGAGATTTCAAGCATTAAGGTAATTTTCAGAGATCCCCCAGGTTTCCTTTCTGATCTCTTTTTTCTTCGGAGGTGCAAACAGAATTGGATCCAGAAAGTACAAAATATTTGTGTAGTATAATGGGGGGGGGGGGGGGGAGCTTTCTTACCAGTATTTGGAGTTTTTCATATGAATGTTTTTTAATGAACTATCAGTCTGGTCTGGAAAACATCTCCTCTTTGCAGAAATCCTAGAGAGTATATGTATGCCCTTGCTCCATCATGCTTGTCCCAAAGGTACATAAGGAGAAAAATATCCAGGACGATTTAAAATTTCCTTTGGCTACAGACATTGAATTTCAAATCCTGAAAAACGCTGTAGGAAAGAGGAGGACATAAATACACATCTTGAAGAATTCCAGTTTAATTCAATCTTCCAGTCTTTGAAAGTTAATCCTGTTTACATTCACATCGCAGATAGCTCCAAAGAGCTTCCTTCCTTCCTGGACATTATGTGACAAACTGTTTTGGCGCTATCTGATGTCCCAACAGCAAGTGAGGAGCTCTACCACATGCCAAACCATTGCCCAAGGCCTCTGAGATGATATAGTGCACAGTGAAGGTATGAATGTAACCCCTGTTGCTGCATAACAGATGTCAGATGCGAAGATGTTTCTCAACTGAGCAGTAAAGCACATTTCATTTTAGGCCTAATAATTCATGAGTTTAAAGATTCTAATATATCATGGTTAACACCCAGCAGTCACCTATTCCCTGGAAACTCTACTGTGAAGTGTCAGAGTAAGTCATATGTAAACACATTAAATTCTAACAAGTAGATACAGAACCACTGAAATCACTGTACCTCAAAATCACTTATTAGTCATACTAATTTAAGGTAACACTCTAAAAATAAACCCCTGCTTCATAAGGCTAAGCTATGAATCACCATAATATATGAATCATAACTTCAAATGCAGTAATGAAAAGACATGGGAAAATAATACGGTTTGTTCAGGAGAGTGCTGATTATTCCATTTCACAGAAGACTGAAAAAAACCAAGTTTCATTATTTTTATATAATCATTCTAAATTGCAAAGCCCTCCACACATCCAGCCTATTTAAATACCATTTTAACAATGTAATTGCTAGAGATATTTCTCTCCATCTTCTTTTAAAAAAACTACACCAGTAACAACACCTTAATTTATTTTCCTATTCATTATTCTAAGGGGCTGACACCTGGCGGAAGCTATTTTGTTTATATTCATTCATATCAGGGTACTCAGCTGGAGAAGGCCCAAGTGAATAATTAGCTAATCAGCGGAAGAACAGTGCACTTCCCAGCACAGAGGAGATCCTGGAATTCCCACTCTGTGACAAAGATAAATTCACATGCAAACATGAAAGTCTCAAAATTTGAGATCTTTAAAGATGAAACAATAAAATATTTGTTCAAAATTTTGACTGTGGTTGTCAATCTTTTATCCATCTAATAGCTGTGAATCAGCCAATAGACTATGCTCATCTGAACATGTTTTGAAGCAGGGGCACATTGGCACAGGGAATTTAATAACAAATTCTATCTAACATCGGGTACCACTCCCAACCCTATACCAGTGCCAGCTCGTGAACATACATTATGCTCTTCACAGAGGAGTTAGTGGAATTAACCTTACGCGAGGGAGGCTACATACTTAAGATGTAATCTTATCCACATTTTCATCATGTTCCTTTGAAGTTTGAAAAGCTTTGTGCACATTCTTGATTCAAACTCTGATTCCTACACAGAGGAACAGAATACAAAATCTCCTGAATTCCAATCTCTCTTTTCAGGGATAAAGTGTCCAGTGACTGCAATCAAAAGTATTGAACTTAATTTGCTTAGACATAACCTAACCCTCCCCATGTACTACACAGATACCTTAGGCCTTAATATACAGGATATTAGGCTTTCACTCTAGGGCCAAGCACTTAGATGTTAGGCACCGAACTAAATTTTCAGGTTTCCAAATCTTTAACTGATCCAGTCATCATTTTCATAAAGAGGTCCTATGTTTATACGTATTTCAATAATTGTAGGGTAAGAAAGTACAGCACGAGGCTCTGCATTTGCAGCTGCTCTTGAGCAATGAATCCCTCCAACACAAAGAACTTCTTTGCACATGTTACATTTGTACCCCCCTGACATTTTGATTAAAAATGTAACTAACCTTACAAGAAGTCTTGCCCAAATGCAATCACTTACACTTTGTCCAAAATGAAGCTGTAGCACCTCTGTGGAAGAAAAATGAGAGGACATGCTGGTTTGTGGAGGTTCTCTGTTGATGAATGGACAGAGAACTGTGAACACACCAACTCCATTACCACTACAGACAAATTAAAACTAATGCACTTCTTTGCATTTCACAAATTATACTTTTTTACCCCAGAGACTAAATTGGACTTTAAGTCTTCTGAATCATGCCAAAGATGGACTAATGAGCCAGAAAATTTCCATCATGTGTTTTCTCACCCTTTTATAATATGTTAAAAATATAAAAATTGGAATACTTTGAATAACACATAAATATGGAACTTGGTCAACATTTACTAGGTGCCAATAACCAAGGCTTTTAGTTTTTCATAGTATCATAATACATGAAGTTGAAGCTGATGAAACTACTTCAAGCTAGATAAAAATAATTGATTCACAAATCAAAGTTGTAAAGCACAGTCAGGCTTTTTGCCTCTCAGAAATCATGTTGAACAGGTAGTAACAGGTTGCATCTGAAATTTGTGCTCATTTCTTCAAAAGATATATAGAAACTCCAAATCCCCCAAAGCTATACTCTGCAACATCTAGAGAAAGAAATACTAGAAAAGAATAAAAAATAACACAGCAGACTAGAGGTAGTGGCCTAATTTTCTGCTCTGGTCTGGTGTAAATGTAATGTTATTTTTAAAGGTACATCAATATATAAAGAGGCAGATCCCAAACCTGTGTAGTCCTATTGACATTGCTGGAGTCCTGGTTACTTATAATAATTAAATTAATAGCCTTCTAAAAGTGTAATAGTAGAAAATTACAAACTTAGATATTCATGAACACAGTGATAAAAAGAACTATTCTAGACTAAACAATGAAAATACACAGTGAATTCACTGATCTGGAGAACCCTTACGTTCTAACAGTGCTGAGAGAAGCATTGACTAATTTGAAATCATAAAAAATGTGTGGAATAATTTTGAAAGACATTAATTACACTCTTCTTTCTTATATTAGATTCTGGGACACAACACTGCATTAAATATCTATCTATTATTGTAATACTATGCTACATAGACTGAAGGTTTAATACATTTACTTTAACAGTACACCTTTTAGGTTTGTCTGTCTGGTTGGATATTTAAAAACAGACTACTGAAAGATCTGACTATTCTGAGAGGGTATTTTATTAGCTAGATTTGCTTATGAATAAAAGTATAGATATTAATTAGCTTCAGATGAAAGTACCACAGATGAAGTATTACAAAAACATCACAAATCTAGTTCCCTAAATTAGAATACTATATTACAAAGCTTCAAGAAGCCTGCTTATTTTTCACATACAGGTATATATATAAGCATCCAGCAGACACGCTTATTTAACATAGCTACCTTCCCCTTTACTGGCTTATGTACCTAAGTACTTCTTTGCTGTTCTGAAACATCTTCTTAGACAAAGCATCTTGTTAGACAAAGTTGCAGACACAGAAAAAGTGAAGCTTAAAAGCTGGTTTCATCTGTAACTGTTCATTTTTTTCCCCTCGTAAGGCAGATAATGATTGATGGCTCAACCATGAGACACTCCAGACCAACTCCATCCCTGCTGCAACTGCAGTGACTCTGATCAACTTGGCCCTTTTAGCCTGATAAATAATAATAAGGACAAACCATCAATTATGCTCTTACATGTCCTTGTCTGTAATAAAAGACGTATTATTTAGATGTTTTGAAAGCTTTATAAAAATATGGATTGTTCTGTAAATTGGCACTGTTATTGAGGAGTCCCAAAGTGGTGAGAATATCTTCAGAAATACCTTCCTTCCTATTCTGACTTGTACAGATTAAATTATTGCCAGCATTTCTAACATGGAAGACACTGAGAGCCTAGGTCCCACAAATGTCAGTGGTTCTCTTTTAAAGTCTATTTGCAATTGCATTGTTTTTGCTAAATTATTTGTGTAAAGTTAAAAAGAGATTCATTTCCCCTTTAAAACTTACAGCACTCATGGGAGGGAGTTGCTGTCAAGACACCTAGTTCAATCTAATGGCATTTAAAATTGATATTAAAAGATTATTCTAACACAACTTTTTGAAATTCATGAGCAGTCTCTACACCACACAACTGGGAAAGGGCAAGAAAACAACATATGAAGTGGACATTTTATCAGCATGAATTCAACAGAGATCATCTATGAACCAAAAATGAAATAATTTTCTGTTAATTTGTAGAAGGAGTTCCTTTGAACCCTGAAAAATTTTAACTCTCTTAAATTGGAAGATTCCTGGAAAATTAATATTGTTATACTTGGGTCAGGCTTTGGTTTTAATTAGTGAAAGATAAAATAACAGGTACTACTTACTAGCCTACAATACATTTTCCATATTGTTTAAGGCTAATCTATTCTTTATTTTAAAATGCGTACGAATCCTGAATTTATGAGGAACTTTCAGCTAGAGCAACTTTGCATTGCACATGTAATATACCAGTATTTTGGAACTGGAATGTATTCATCAAATATCTCTGGTGCCTACAGTTGTCATCTGTCAGTCCTCAGTACATGGTATTTCCAGGGATGTCACGTCACTGGGGTACTGACTAGAATCCCTGAGAACAGAGTTCCAGAAATAAGGCTGCAACTTTCAGGAATGATGCTAAAGCATAACTTGTTGATAGTTTTATAGGTTTTTATAATACTCAAGGTGATGCACACACTGAGTGCATGAAGCATGACTCACTTTATTGGCAGGGTGTATCCTTTGCCTAGCACATTCGATATTTTCTTTTTAGATGAAAGCCAGTGTATTAATACAAAATGAGATATGGCCATTATATATTTAACCATAAATTCTATTACATTTGTGATAACGAATACAGTGCTAGTTACAGCTCTTTGGATCTTTCTTTTTTTGAGAGTACATATAAAAACAATATATTAAAAATTGAAGGACTTACGATCACTTCTCCGCTATGCTGGGAGCTCCTTACGCCCTTCTAGAAATGCTGCTGTTCTTTAAGATCAGCAACCCATCACTTTTTGTCTTTGCTAAATTTACCCAAGTGGAGAGTAGCAGAGAAATCGTACAGGGCAAAAAAAAAAGGTATGTTCTGGATACTTTTAAACTATAGCTAATATCAGAATAGCCTATGCAATATGTAGATGATATTAATTTTTTTCCTCTATCTTACGATAATCATTGAAATGAATTCTAACTAGAGATCTGAAAAGCTGGCATAAAGCTAGTTTTTCCTCTTGACTCTTTCGTATTCTATACTGAGCTCAACTGAACTACAGAGAAGAGTTATGAATATTACAGTTGAAAAAGTTGAGGACACAAAATGCAGATGTTTCAGAGAACGAACATGATTGCTCTCTAAATGCAGAATATGAATTTGTCTCCATTTGGCATTCTTCTGCATATTGGGACTCTTGAAGTTTAAACTTTTTTTTTTCCTATTCATAGCAAGATAACCAAGTTAAGCTTCACTTCAAAAATAATAAAACCCCCTACACTTGTAAGTAGTTTGAGGACAATTTAACTCATGTCCAAAAGGTTAATTTGGCAAATGATTCGTTTCTGGACACAATTTGATCACCTTGGACAAATTTTGGATGTTTGTAGGTCATCGGTGTTATGTTTGCTATCTCTACAACTGACATGCAGAAAATAAATACTACAAATACATCAACCTGAACTGTAAGAGAAGTACAGGATCTGAGAAGGCTTCAAAGTTTCCGGTTATTTTAAAGAAAGGTACATGAGTTATCACAAATACAGTACACAGCAGACAATATACCCAAACCTACGGATGCTCAAGTTTGGGCTCCAGTAACTATAGAAATTCTGATAGATCACAACAGTGTATACTCCTAAACATTGTAATTGCATACAAAATCTAATACTTAATGGCTCAAACTACAAAAGAAGTAGCTTTGTACTTGCAACAAGTTCAGAAAGTGGAATTTTAAAAAACTAAATAAAAATGTTCCCTGGATCTTCTATGAGTATATTTACATATGTACGTCTTATTAATGTATCATTAGAATATGCTAATGATTGAGAACTAATACATTACTTGGAATTATTCTTTATTATTTTAGGTTTTTTTCCAAATTCGTTTCATCAAAATGATCAGGAATACAATCAGGGAAATTCAAAGTAGGTATTTACACATCAAAAATGCTCCTTTGATGCTTTACTTTTGCCTAATATCAGTTAGCTAAGCTATATACCATATGTGTTTTGTTATTTATACAGCCAGGAGTGTTCTATGACAATAATTGGCTCATGGTTGAAGCTATAAAAGATGATGAGCAGAAGACCCCACTATAAAAGCACTTTACAGACACTTCTAGCCAAGGAGTGGCTGATATAGTTTGTCCATACCCTGCAGTTATACTGCTTTAAGGAATGCAATGAAATACAAAACATACAGAAACATTTTTGGACCCTACATCAACATTTGCTACAATTTTTGAAGTTGCGGGTGTAAAGGGACATTCTTTGCTACAAAAGCAAGGACATTTTGGTTTGTCTGGATAGAAATGACGGAGAGGTCAAACTCTACAGCTGAATTTTCTATTACACAAGGAAACAGCTGCTCTGGAGAAGGCAGCTGTGACAGTTTCTAAGTCATAAGGAAGAGGTATGCGAAGTATTGAATAATGTGTTTTATTTTGGAGACTATGTTTAAATTGCAGCATGTGGGACTCACTTCCAGATGAACATCCCTCTGCATGCTAATGCCAAACATAGATGAAAACTGTATTTACTTGTCATTTTACATGGAAAGTATTCTGTGCACATGAGCTGGAAGGGAACCATGGTGTGGCCTGGTGAAATGCTCAATCTCAGCAATCAGAACAAGGATCCAAGAGCACAGCAAGCAATTCAACGACTTTGGAGTTTAGTTATAGCCTGAATCATACTCTGTGCACCTATCCTTCTCTGTTTACTGCAAAGAGAGTTTAAGCTTAAAATTAAAAATTACGTGCTCTGTACTGTACCTTTGCTGTACATTGGCCCAAATGAGCCAAAACAAGCAGTGCGAATAACACCAAAATAGTATGTGTACATATGTATACATGCATGTGTACACATATAAAAATAATATCAAGGTATCTAAATGACATAAGCATGTTAAGTTTAGAAAGGAGTTTAAGTATCTTATATATGGATACATGCTGCAACTTTATTACCTAAGCAGGAATCCTAACTCTGACTGAAGACATACACAAGCTTTTTGTAAAAAGTAAAAGCTGTGATTCAGAAAATACAGGATACTTACCTTCTAATATATTTGTATTCAAGAAAGATAATGCTCCATGTTTTATCTACCTCAGAGGAATCTCATGAAGCTTAAACAGCACACAGAGGTGGTCATAGTCGGCTGATAGAAAACAGGCAGTAAGAGGAAGTATGAAGAATTCCAAAACTAGTATATAGTTGATATATATATCTGATATATAAAACTGATAAATATCAGCTTGTCCTTCGTAGTGGTCTCTAGTTAATATTTAACAAAAACTTAACAGATGTAGTATAATTAAGATGCTCTTCCCTGAAAAGTTCTTCCACAGGCTTATGAAACTACCTATGACCCCCGCCCCCACCCAAAAGCTGGAAGTCTTCAGATTTACAAAGCTGCAGTTACTTGAGCCAGTGAGCAAACTGTTCAATATCTGTCAAGCACATCGGGCTTATTCTTTCTGACATCTGTTGTTAGCTCTCCTCCCAACAAATCTGGTGAGAAAGCATGTAGCAACATGTAAGAATAGAGGAAAAAAGGATATATAGAAAACGACCTACCAAAGGAGCTGAACTACACACTTAGAGCAAAGCTCACCGGATGTCTCCCTCTTTTACTTCCACAAAAAGAGGAGAGAACAAATAAGGAAAAAAAGCGCCAACTTACGAAAGAAAAAACATTTTTACCGAAATTTTAACTCTAATTCTTTTTTTGAAAAGAAGAAAAAGGGGAAGAAATGGGTAAATGGGGAACTTCTTCAGAACTTTTCCAATTTTCTATAACTTCTGTATTTTTTTCCCTTTTAATTCTAATCAGCAACATCCCTTGTGAAGTTATTTACAGTTCCTTACCAGTTATGAATAAAAAGTAAAAATAAAAGACTACACTCTGAAATATCTTTCTATTTACATCAGTATCTCTGCAGACAACATTGTTATTCTTTACTTGAGCTATTTCCAATTCAGATTAAAGTGAAAGTATATCCAGTCCTCACTAGTAATTTAAAAATCCTCCACTCATGTGTGCCAGGTTTTATATATTTTGGAACATATGCCAAAAAGTGGCTGCTTAAGACAGGGTGTTTTAGGAGAGGGAATTGTGTGAGAGAGAAAAAAGAATAAAACAATCACAAAAATATTTTATTCTTCTGATTGAATTTTTATCTCATCTCATTATCATGCATTGCTTATTTTTTTTCTAAAGCCAGTGATACTGAATACTGATAAGATTATGTTGGTGCAGCTCCAGCCCATCACATAATTTAAGAAACTTGCAGAGATACATTTTAAATAAATAAATCTGTCTTGAGAGTCTTTCAGAACTGGGCTAAAGAACTAATCTGAATACCATAAAATAGTATAGAAAAAGGTGATTGGTGGCAGATGATAAATTACCTAAATGATTCACTGTTGCTCTTGCAGAGCTCTACCTTAATCTGCTGCCATACCTGGATATTTGTTGGCCATGCTCCTATGGCAATGGCCAGCGAAGTCAAAACCAGCACCTTAAAGGAGGTCACTGAAAATAAGTTTACTGTAACAGTGGAACAGTGATAAGAGAACTAGTGCAAGAAAAGGTTTTCTTATCACTCGATGACAAAACCTATCACGCACATAGTTAAGGTTATTGACAGTGTTCTGTGCTTCTAGAAAGTGAAGTTCACTGTCACTCAAGCATCTGAAAAACAAGGAGTGAAGAACTAGAGTACTTCAGATTTATATGTCTGAAAAACTAGAAGATGTACCAGCAGGATAAAAACTGCAGCAACCTTAACTCCGGCCCTTCAAGTGGCCACTTGAAAGAGTCACTGCATTCATTATTGCAGCTCTGGGTCATGGAGGAATCTGCTGGAGCAGCTTCCCAGGGCTGCACTGAGAAATGAGATCCAAGGACCAATGTGAGGACTCTTAACTGTGATAGGAAGAATTCATCTAAAAACTCTGGTCACCATTTTCCCTCACTAAAGTTGTCTGTGCCAAACGAAACATAAATATTTAAATTAAATAAATGTAGTTGTATTTTGACATAGATATGTCAAATTCACTGCTTTTATAAACATTATGAAAGTGTAAATACTTTATAAATATTTTTGGACTTACTACTATCCTGGGAAACATGTTAATCTATATATAAACACAAAAAGACATTACTAGAACTATATAGAAATATCTACCAAGACATCATATGATCTTTCATACTGCTGATAGCAGAAATCAACAGTGACATTAAATGAATTGTATTGTTTCTGTTGGTGAACTGTAGTATCGAACATAGTAATCTGTTTTCAAAAACTTGTCTTAATGTAAATCACCAATTCAACCAGAAGTACAGCTATTAAAGCTAATACTATCGGGAATCCTCTGTAAGTAAATATAGGGAGACACTCATTCAAATAAACATGCTTACACCAAAACTTTGCACACAATTGCTCAAAATGGCTGAAAACACAGACAAGTCATGTATTCTTTTATTTAATAAGAACAGAAAAGAGTTTACTTCTTCAACTAAAACATTGTCCTGCAATTAAAGCAAATCACTAAGTGATATGGAAGCTACTTTATTTTCCACTGACTCCATATTTTCTGCATTTAATTTTCATGAGCCTTACAAAGCTCCTTTAAAATCATACAGTTTCTGTGTTTGAAAGGATTATAAATTTCATGGGTGAAGAATCCCTAACAAACATGCTGGGACGTGTTATTGTCATGTCACTTCTCCTTATATTGACAAGCCAGTGATGAAAGCTGGACGTACTTTCTCCAATTCTGATCCACTGCAGTTTGTAAATCAGATACATGAAAGACAGCTCGATAGGAGATATAAGTCAAGGTGTGCCAATACCTCTGAGAATTCAATGAACAAAGACTTCCTCTGATTCTTAGGTATTAGTATTTGCGAGACATTCCTGCTTTATGTTGAAACACATACTATATCACTTGATAGCTGTATTAAGCTAAATCTTGAAGTTTTTTCTGAATAAAATTGATGAGAACTTTGTTTAGAATAACTTGAGGGTACTATATGGTTTAGTTGAATTATGCTTGTCACAAAAATCAAGAGTTGCTCAAAAGACTAGATCCACATCTATTGGAAGATGGGCCAATTTCCATCACAAATAAAAGTGGTCCAACGGCTTCTCTATTTACAACTGTCTGCTCCTGGCTCGGGGCTATTCCATGAGACTGAGATCACAGGGATGTTGAAATACAATCTCTTTTCACTGGTCACAAGTTCCTGGACTGAGAGGTGCAGGAAATCACAATGGCTTTCACTTCAGGACCACTGGGATCAGCAAGGATTAGTAGAGAGCCATAACAAAGATTAAAGAACTGGGAAACCAGCCTGAATGAAAGATTTAACAGCTCGGACTGTTTATCCCAACAAGGAAAGTTTAAAAGAGACTCAACTAGAGTCTAAGTATCTAAAATATATCTGAGACCAAAGAGGACAAATGCAGAGCTGTACATGTATGCAGAAATATCTAGCTGAAAAAATATAGCCTACAGGAGCAACCACAGTTCTTCAGAACCAAAACTCCATTTTATATTATGTACAACTGGTTCAAAAAGGCAACAAGTCAGACTAGGCATAAACAAGAATATGTCTATACATAATGTGGAGCAATCCTGCCCTTTTTCTACTAGCTGATAAATCTCAGATAGAACACCACACACCAAGAAAAATGATGGGATTCCTGAAGAGACTAATGCAAGAATGAAGACCGTTAACATGACTTTTCAATAGGCATGATAGTGGAAAGCATTTTCAAGTCTAATCCATTAAGCTTGTAAGTAATTTAAAAGGATACTTAATACAAGCAATATACTCAGTTGTAGGACTGCTGCCACAAACAAACATGAGCTTTCAAAGAACTAAGGGACCTATGTCTGCAATTGCATCACTCAGTGACCCATGGTCCGCCACGCTTCTCCTTTCCCCTATCCCACCTGACACCTGCAGCCTACATGGTTATGGGATACATTCAGGATTCCTAATAGGATGAGAGTCAACAGTGCTGGAAAATGATATTCACATGGTATTAATAAATCTTTAACTGGAATTCTTCCCTTCAGAGCAACTCAGAAGAAATGCCACCAAATGATAGCTTCTGCAGCAGGAAGATCTGTATTTCTGGATGACTCCCATTACTAGGGTCTAACCGCTTATGATCATTACAGGTTTCATTTTTCATAAATTTCATTTTTAGTTTGGCAGGAGATAATAACATCCAGTGAGCTGACCCAACCTCAGATAATTACTATCAAAATTGGTCCTACAGCTTCAATTGGAAAAAAGTTTTCTTCTTCACTGCCTGCCTTAAACTACTGTGTTGCATGGGTGCATTTCAGCAGGGACTGAAATAATTGCAAAAAAGTCTAAGTCGAAGGCTGAAGAATTAATTCTTTCCAAAGATCTCAATTTTTTCTCGTAGTGAAATATTCAGTGATTATGCTGTGTTTGTACTTTTACTTGCATTCACTTTGATGACTAATAAGATGTAATTCTCATCATTCAGAATGTAAATTACAGTGCTTAGCTGCAAGTGGACGTAACTCACATGGTACGGTATACTTCCACTGTTAGGGACTGGTCATCATGCCAAAGTTAATGAATATTTTGCTACTGACTTAAGTTGATACTGAAACAAGATAACTAAGTTGAAAGAGGTTCATATCTACATAGATTTAGGGCATTTAAAAGAGATTTTAAAACATCTTTCTGGGCTTTACCCCACTGGACTGCCTGAGGCAGGATTTCCAGAAAAAAAAGGTGAAAAATTTATTGAGATTGCTGGGCTAATTTAGCACACAAATCATTCCAACATGGTCCAAGAAAAAGAAATGTCATTTCAAAAGTATTTCCAGTATTTGAGGACTACTAGTAAGGAAATTTCTGAATTCTGCAGGATGTGTTACATTTCTATTTTCTGTTACCTGAGGTAATGAGGCAGGTGGGGAACATTTATAAGCACAAATCAGATCGACCACTTTTTTCTCCTGAAGTCTGGATGATTATTTCTCTAAAATAAAAATCTTTAAAGACACAAAATGATTTAAATATGCAAGAAGGAACATTAGAATACCACACGTTGTATCACAGCCAGAGTACTTGGTCTGTAGGTCAGAAAAGTAAACTTATAGAAAAAAGCTTGCTGACAAGACATTTTCTTATTCAGGCACAAAGTGTGAACACATTATTAAAAATGTGCTTGCCATGGCCCAAAGAATCTTTCGCATGTCATAGTTCTTTCTGAACAGAATACTTTCAAAACTCTATAGAAGAAATTGCTGAGTATCACTGAAGTTCCTGATGAAGCCGCAGAAATAATTACTCAACAGATTCTGAAGATTGCTAAAAAAAAAATGGATTGGAAACAAAAGTAATGAGTCAGTCTGAAACGTTAATACAAACTGGATAACTCTTAAAAAGGAGGGTTGAAAACATCTTGACTAACATAAAAAATGGGTGTAAGATAAAATAGTTCTTGGTCGTAACATCCATACAAGCCATAGCAGTGCAGAGACAGATTTGGATTCCTTTTCAGAAAATGCTGGAAGGCTTGCCACAAAAGCGTTCCCATGTATCCTTATTCAAGCAGACTCAAGGTTTTTGGTCATTTCATCTGAACAGATACTGCATCACTAAAATCTTCTCTGGAACTCACTGGTGTCTGCTTTGAAGTGAATATTAAAACTGTTTGCAGATAGTTAGCAACTGCTGTTGAATTTCAATTGTTTTCTATCCAGGCATCCAGAGTCCAACAGTACTAAGAAGGCTATTTGAAAATCCAGTACAGAAAAGCAAATTCGCATAACTCATCCTCAGTGTTCCCCCATAATGATTTCTCCATGATACTATAGAGCTTGTAGAGGGTGATCAAAACAACACATAATGTTTTTAGTTGTGTCAGAGCTTTTGAATAAACTAACTTTTGGAAGAGATTAGAGATACTCATTAGAGATGGCCAAAGAGCTGTTGAAGAAATTGGAAAGGACCCATAATATTACTTCCATATGTCTAACTCTTTTACTTATACAGCTGTGAATCATTTGACATCATAGCACTAGGACACAAATGTCCTTCAGGATCCAAACTACTTGCCTCTTAGAAGGAACTCAGCTATAGAGAAGCTACAGTATATTATCAACAATATTAACTGAAATAGCTTTTTTTCATAAGTTCTCCTACTTCAGTGTATTTATCACTTAAATAATGGTAAGAAATTCATGGACAGAAGAGGGTGCAAAGTTTTAATTTTAAATCCAAAATGAAGATCATACAGGAACTTACAGCATGCTCAGCAGACAACAACAATGTAGCTGGAAGATGTTTTCCACTGAGGAATTTGTTTCTGGATAACAAAAAGTCAGGACTTGAAAAATGGAAACGTGGCAAACTAGGCTCACACTGAAGATAAAAGTTTTTAACAAGCTCTGAAAATTTCAAAGAAAGATAAAGAACTGCCTTTTTTCTTATAAATATTATGGTTACATTCCTCACTTTAAAATGAATAGCATTTCACTGTGTTCCTCCCAGAACTGGAAAACTACCAGGAAACCAGAGTGCCTTTCAAAGCGTTGTCAGTCAGTGCAAGCTCCATGAACTGCCTCTCCCCTTTATATCAAAGCCTGTAGGTTTTACAAAAGCCATTTTTGCTGCGCTGCTAATTTAACTTTCAGTGTGTGATGTCTCGGCTATATTGATAATCCATATTTTCTTCTCTTTGTTGTTTTATAGAAATGAAGTATATAGCGCTTTCAAAGTCCCTTTCCACATCAGTCTCAGCAAAGGATCTTCATATTCCTATAAGATGGTTCTTCTCCTTTCAGATAGCAGGACAGAATTGATGAGGTGCATGAGCAGCTATCAACACCCCAAGAAAGCTGTTAACAATTTTTGGCAGGAGTATCCATTAAATAGGTTCTATCTTGAATGAAGTATGGGCCGAGAAAGCCTGAATTGTACTGCTGATAAGTAAGTCTATCCCACAATACAGACTCATTTTTTGGCTCTCAAGAAGATAAAGAACTGTTCTCTGGGACTTTTTTGGCAAGCTGTATTGGAATGGTATTTTGGCAAGGATACAAGATATACTTGAATGCTCGTTCACTTCGAACATATCTGGAGATGAGCAGTATCCATCTCCCAAAGAAGTGTTTTATTTATTACTATCAAAACATATTTGGCAGAAGTTCTCAGTTTACTTTAAAGGTAAGGAGGACTAGAACATATTTGAGACTAGGAATAAATTAGCTCAGACAGCATTTTCTTCTCAATTTTAAGCACTTCATTTATGAAGGCATACTTATCAACTGTAATTCTTTTCAAGGTTCTGGCTCGGTCATTGAGACAGGCAGAATGAAGACAAGAGACAGGAATTGCTTGCTTGCCCCAGTCAGGACTCCAAAAGAAAAATGAAGTTCACCCAGGAGATTTCTATGCCACAGCTCATGAGATGGATACTAAAAAAAATTTAAAAAAAAAAAAAATCCTTAATAACAGAGGCTTAACCTTCCAGTTATTCTACAAATGAAAAGTTCATTCCAAAGCCCTGACAACTGGTGAGAAAATTAAGTATGGCCGTCTTTTGAGTGGATCTTGTGCAGAAACAATGTACATCATTTCAACTGAAACAGCCTGGTTGAATCTGAAGGACAATCTTTTAGTTTTAGTTTGTGTTTTTAACTAATTTGAAACCATTTTGTTGCAGTATGTGTGGTGCTGTATTTTTAGTCTATTTATCTAAACCGAAGAGTAACTTGTTTATAACCTTAGATCTAGTTACTGATTTATCCTCCTTGGTTTTTTATGTCTTGAAATTTAGCTGACACTGGAGCTGCCCTGCCCAATCCATTCCATATACATAAGAAGGGATGGGTCCTACCTCCAAGAGCTAGTGCTGCTGGCTAGGCAGAAGGGGGAAACAAAGACAGAGGAAGGAACCAAATTAACACACTTAGACAAAGAAGCAGAATCCACCTCCTAGATTCTAACTTAGTGCTCTATGCACTCCAATGCATTTATTTACAGGGCTCTTCATTCTTGGAATCAGTCTGCTTGTCTAGAAAAATTTGCTTCACTGACAATGTATTTCATGTAAAATGCTTATAATTAGGCAGTCTCTTTAATTTTAAAAAGTCTACGGCTTCTCTTCCTTTTTAAAATTTGGTCCAAACAATGAGAGGGATGATGGGTATTTCTCTCCTGATTACTAGCAGAAAAATAAATAACTCCATTTGGAAGTGACACGAAGGAAGTAAAAGACAAATTTCTGTATCAGGCCAGAGATACACCAATCCTGCCTCACTGGTGTTGCTGTGGATGGTCTGGCTCCTGGAGCAGCACACATTCCATGAATCAAAACAAAGGACCTCACTGTGCTTCACCACTTCTATAACATTGTCCTTTTAAAGAAAGATTGGATGAATCTGTCCATTTGTTGGAACTCAAGCCAGCACCATTATTTCATTTTGTCAATTTTTGTCAACATATGCCATCTCCTTCCTTGAAAATACAGGTTTGTTTTTAAGGTGTTTTTGCAAAGAGCATCTTACAGAGTCTGTAAAGAATTTAAATCTCTTATCTTGTTTTAAAATACATCTTTGACACTTCAGAAATAAGTTTTAAAAGAGTATGTAATTAGAACTATTTCAGGAAAACCTGATCAAAATGAAATATAAAAGATAAGGGCTTTTGCATTTTATCAAGAAAACATTCAGCTAAGATGAAGAAAAGTGCTTTCCTTTGTACATTTGATAATAAAATAACCTTTCCTTCTTTCATTAGTAAACCATGGCAGTGTACTTTTTCTTACACTTTTTAACCTTAGATTTTTTATGAAAAGAATTTTATAAATGTCATGGACAGATAGAACCAGCTGACAGCAGGTATAATGAGAGACTGATGCTACTATAGAAGCTCTTGCATGTAGCATTGCTAGTGTATCTTTAGTATGACCTATGGCACCTCTGTTACAGAGTTCTGGGTCTCCAAAATACAAGACAACAAAAGAAAGCGTTATTTTCAATTTAAAATCTTTCTTCACAGTACTGACCACTATAAATACAAAAAGGGTGTTTGGTGACCTATGGATGTGCTGCAAAGCTAATCTGTCACCAGCAGAGATGAACAAAGCAATCAGCAGACCACAGCAAAAAATTATATCCTAGGCTTTGTACACTGCTGCAGACACAATAACAGCTGTCCTTAATAGAATAAGACTGCTGGGAGAGATCGCCATTTGTTTCTTGATGTTAGTGTCTCCTTCAACAAAAATAAACAGTAATAACAGAGGCAGAAGCTTTGTTGTTGAAAAGTGCACAGGCTCTCAAGGGGATTTGGGAATTAAGATGTCTTTAGGAGGTCTTCCTAAAACATAGTGGCTCTTGAAACCTCAACAGCTTTTCAATATATGAGATTTAAAAGAGAGGGAGAGAAATTCTTTCTAGATATCTTGTAAAAGCCCCTTACACAAATAAGAACACTTATACTCAGTATTAAAAAGCAGCGGTTCCTGTTGGTTTTTCAAAAAAAAAATAAGTTTGACTATTGTCATGATGCGTCAACAGCGTTCAACTGAAATACTCAAATATTCAGTAACCACTACTACAATCAAAGAAGAAAGTAATGCAGATACAGAAGGAATATGAAGTAATACATTTTAATTTGAAATTTTAGAAAGCTGCAGATTTAAAATTTTTATGGCTTTGTTTTTACAGAATATATCAATTCTGTACTATCTCTGGAAAACATCCTAAGAATTACTAATAAACACAAAATAAGAATTATCAGGCCGGATAAGAGACGTTCAGACATATATTCAAGGACTCTGGGTGAGCGGTGGAGGAGCTTACCGATAGCGTTAGGTCTCCCTCTTGCAGCACAGAATAGCTCTATTGTTCAGAGATGGCAGGAAAAAGAAACACTTTCACAAGATTGCCAGTCTGGATGAGTGCTTTCCCTAAGGAAAAAATGTCATATAGATTCATGTACTGCACCTGATTCACTTCTGATAAATTAGATTTTAGCCTGAAAAGCAAAGGAGGAAGTCAACTGCATAGACCTGTGGGTTGGTACACAGACGCCCAAAGAAAGCTTCATCTTCTGGAAAATGCCTCCCTGATGTCCAAAGGAGAGCAAAACAAACTCTCAGTGCATAGTCAGAACAGTGAGGAAATGAAAGTGGTTTGTTTTTTTCATTGACTTTTGATCAAGACAGCAACTTAAATTAAAACTGTACTAAATTTATTACTTTTTCTATCATCTCTAATATACACAATGTGATCTCAGTATTGACAATGTCTCTTTAGTGTCAACAGAGTATTCTTCACAAAATGATTGGTAAATATGTTCAAAAAGGGTCCAGAGTGATGCAAATGTATTTGATGTGGGCATCTGTGTTATTTTGCTGTCATTGGAAAAGTAACAGTACTACAGCTCCCGATTGTTTGATCACTCTACCGGATACCATGAAGCGTAATTGATAAATGTCATATCTGCTTTGTACATGAAGAGTTTTTACTGTGAAACATTGCTCTTTGAGCTCAGGACAAGAGTTAATTAAAAAGTTGGTACCAAAGATAACATCCTCTGCAAGCAACATCTATTGATCTCTTCAGCAGCATAAGAGCGAGACTGATATGAGATTATAAAATGTTCACATAGAACAAGGCTGATTGCCACAACTTTTCCCCATCTTACATGCTCAAGATTGGATACTACAAAATATTAAAAGCATAAAGAGTAGCAAATCATCAAGAAACAATACCAAGCCAACACTGCTGTTTCTCCATGTTCTACCATCCTTTTTCAAATTCTATATAAAAATCGTAATTTCTTTAATATATTTATCTTCCACTTTCCTCCTATGGCTATTAATTTCATTTAGAGATTGGAAATTTAATAAAGGCTTTCACTGCAGTGTGAAGCCTTACACTTCTTCCCACAGTTACTACTCGGAGTCCTGATACATTATTGCATACCTTAGCTTTTCTTTACTTCCTTATCCTATTCTACTGTTTAGTATGGATCTGAAAAAGATAAGTAGACATAATAGCAAATTCTTCTGTAGACTGTGCTATTTTATTTTCAGGAGCAATTTCTTGGCATTCTTCTGCTTATGAATATTTTTTGTAAAATTCAGAGTGAATTGGGTTGCTGACCGAACATCTATGTTATTTAATTTGGGAACATCTTAGAGATACGAGAAAGCACTTGTATAAAAAAACTTCTCTTTTTACACTTTTAAAAAACAAAAATTAGATGTTGGTATCACTGTTTCTGTGATTAAAAGTTTGGAAAAGCTGCAGAACTACTCCAATGGAGCTTTCAAAAGAATGGATTGTTTGATTAACATTGATCTCTCCATTTTTTAATTGTTTTTAAAATCTTGCATGTTGTTCTGAGCTAGAAAGCTACCCTTGTCTTGTGGTCTCTTACTGAACTCACTGCTTCTTCACTACACTTTGGAATATCCAGGACTACTGGCTAATACATCGCAGGCACCCTCATCATGTGCTGCCAGTTTTAGCTCTCCTCTCCCTCGGTTCAGACAAAGGCTCTGTTGACTCCTGTTGAAATGCAGGCGTCTGCTCCCACTGAACAACCCAAGGTTCAAAGGCAATGCCACGTACATTTTTTATGGAAATACCTTTAATCACACACTGCCCGCTTATTCCACGCCCTCAGACTCTTTAATAAAGCTCAATTTGAGAGCAATCTTAGACCTTAGCTTTCAGGTATTTTCTAATTTCATTTTATTATTATTATCCACTTACAAACCACACATGCTAAGAGGATGTAAGGAACACAGTTATTAGGTCTCTCAATTAAGACTGGCAAAGAAAGTCCTAGAGAAGGTCATTTGCTATGTGTGTTTGAATTTCCAGAGAGTTATAATGAATGCTTTTACTTTCCGGGTCAAGCAAGTGACAGTTGATGTTACTTGAATGAGGTGGATCAGGGTTCAAAATAAATCCTTCTTCAGGGAGAGCAAAGACTGCTTTCTATTACAGTTCTATTATTCTCTTCTGTTTTAAAGACATGTTGTTGGTATCTTTTAAAAAATGAGACTTTCCATTTGTGAGACCTTGTTTTCTGGACTGGCCCTTCTTGGTGTGACCACTGTGGTTCTCTATTCTCTAGTCAAAAAACGCTGCTAAAAGCCTATCTTTTTATAGCATATTGTACTTATTTTACATGGCAGGATCTTGGAGCAGCACCATCGCAGCTTAGTACTTGTATTAATCTAAATTAAATTAGCTATTGAGCCTTCCAGCTGGAAATCCCTTAACATCAGTGACTTCCTGTTGGAATTATGGCGTAATTCAGAAGAAAAACCAACCCAGAGCCCAGAGCATTAAGCTTGTTGGGTATATCAAGGCCACGTCAGAATGGGAAAGAAGTGATCAGCCATGAACATCATGGCTAGAGGATAAAAAGCAGCCAAATTGATCTTTTTTATAACTTAGTCATTGCATATTCATGGAATCAGGTGACAAGGGATCAGCACTTTTTAGGATCAAGACTGTTACACAATCTGACTTAACTCTTTTTCATGAGTTATTTCAAACTGAACAAAAACCCAAAGATAAAAACCATCATATATACAAAGAAAAGGAAATGGCCTGATTGCTGCATCAAAAATAAGTAGACAAACCCATTTTTAGAACATTCAAAATACTGAGGGGTCTCTTATGGTTTTCAGACAGGGTAGAGTACATCTTGCAAGGTATGTGAAGAGACAAGCTGGCAAAGCAGGTAAAAGGATTGCTTGGATAGCAGCAGAGGATTACAGCAACTTTGTTGGAAGCAGTGTTTGTCTAGTTATGGCCTGAGAAACCTGACTATCTTTTTCTACATAGCATTCAAATATATTATTCAAAAAGAAAACCTGTATCAGAATTTGTATCATAGTTTTCTGATATCTCTTATTACTAAAAATGATGGTTAAGTGATTTCAAAGGATTTTCACACTGATTGTGGGTTATATGTCAACATGGTGATCTTTGCTACACGTTTTCTATGTCCTCTCAGGCAGCAGATTTTTTTCAGTGCTGAATCTCTTGGAAGAATTTCCACAAAATGCAATCTTTACAGAGCGTGTTAGGATTTCTCTAGTCCCCCTGTCAATGCTCTCAATTAGTGACCATAAATAATTCCATTTTTATTATCTTCCCTGTGCATTTTTGAATTCCCTAAGGCTCTGTTTTGAGTTCTAAGCTTTTGTGTATTTACATGCATCCCAGGGGTGTTATTTTCCAACAATCTCGCTTCAGTTTTCATTGTTATGCATGTGATGTAAAAAAAATTTTTTGGCATTTTCTCTGATCACTCAAAAGCTATCTGTGCTCACACTTTCGCTTTAAAGCTGTGCCATCCAGCACATCTTTTTTTTTCCCTTAAACACAGATAAGACCAAAACCCTTTTTACCAGCTTTCTTCAGCTCATAAAGTCTGCTTTCTTTTCTCCTATTTACATTTCTTATGATTTAATATCAACTTAAAGAGCACCTCCGCCTGTGAATGTTGGATTTTCTGGTTCCAGTTCACCTTTTAAGTGATCAGATAAAATATATTGCGCCGCACCATCTCAGCAACATCTTTAAATAACTGTCTGACACACATTTGAAGATGCTGTTGCCCTCATGCCTTTGCAAGATATAAAATTAAAGTGATTACTTTTACTCTCAGGCCTTGGTAGCGGAACAGATCCATGGATTACAACAGATCAACAGCGCATATTAGGCATACTGAAATCCATTGATATGACTTCAGTATATGCTATCAAAAATTCCATCAGCCCATGCTTTTGCTTTGAGTAATATTTGGCTAGATACATGAAGAGGTCATTGAAATAGGTAACGTCTATTTGTCACAGAAATCCTAGTTAATCATTTTACCCCTCATTAAAGGTGTAATCCAGTTTTGCCTACCAGAGATAATGTAAACCCATCAGAAATGGTAAACATGTTATCACTAATAATACGCATAGTTTCATTTTTCATCTACCCACAAAACCAAATTTATCTACATAGATTCTATGTCAAAACCTAGTCCTAATCAATACATATGGTACTTTTCGTAAACAAAAGATTGTGCTGGTTTTGGCTGGGGTAGAGTTAATTTTCTTCATAGGAGCTGGTATGGGGTTATGTTTTGGATTTGTGCTGGAAACAGTGTTCAGAATTCAGGGATGTTTTCGTTACTGCTGAGCAGTGCTTACACAGAGTCAAGGCCTCTTCTGCTCTCATACCCCCCCACCAGCGAGGAGGCTGGGGGTGCACAAGAAGCTGGGAGGGGACACAGCCGGGACAGCTGACCCCCACTGACCAAAGGATATTCCATACCATATGGCATCATGCTCAGCATATAAAGCTGGGAGAAGAAGAAGGAAGGGGGGACGTTTGGAGTGATGGCATTTGTCTTCCCAAGTAACCGTTATGCGTGATGGAGCCCTGCTTTCCTGGAGATGGCTGAACACCTGCCTGCCGATGGGAAGTGATGAATGAATTCCTTGTTTTGTTTTGTTTTGCTTGCATGTGCGGCTTTTGTTTTGCCTATTAAACTGTCTTTATCTCAACTCATGAGTTTTCTCACTTGCAGTCTTCCAATTCTCTCCCCCATCCCACTGGGTTGGGGGAGCAAGTGAGCGGCTGTGTGGGGCTTAGTTGCTGGCTGGGGTTAAACCACGACAAAGACGTACAAATACTTTTACGTATGAATTTCTAATAATAAAGGGCTAGATGCAGCCTTGGGGGGGGGGGGGTTATCAAAGAAAAAAACCTAGCATAGTATTACTGACTTCAAATTCTAACACAAACTGAGAAACCAAGTATTAATATTTACTTGCATGATATGCAGCTCCATTCTTAAGGAGGATACCAAGAAAGCACAACACCAGGTACAAGCATATTGATGCTGAAGATGATTATTTAACCTTAGTGGCTAGCTGAGGTAGCAGATATGTTGATTGCTAATATCATGGTGATATTACCTATTAATTTATAACAGAAAATAGCACCTTCAGCTCCGTAAAACAGATAATCCAAAGAAAAATGGATAGATGACATACAGAGCCATCTTCAGTTTCCTTTTTTTGCACTGCTACATTGGACACACCTTGATTTTACTTCTGCACCATGGCTATAGTGAAATTGGGCTAAATGATGAGTTTTTCTATGAAAATAGATATGACTGCATATATCACTGCCTTCTACACATGAAAGAAAAATACTTGTTACTTTTGGTACAAACTGCCCACTTCATAAAGCACAAAACCCCTTGATGCTAAACTGCAGAATCAATCTTTTGTCCTCTTCTCAGTGATTGTGCTGTAATCAGTTTGATACCTGACATACACATCCTAGTCAAGGTGTTGCATAATAATCACTCTTTTTACTTCCAACACTGCAAAAATATTTGAATTCTGGAAATAACTCATTTTTGTTTAATTGCTTTTCATATTTCCACAAAAGGTAATTTTTTGCCAATGAAATCTGTCAGGTTAAGAACAATAGTATACAAATGGCACTTCTAAAAGTGACTATATAAAAGTGACATCCTCTTACATATGTGTATCTCATTGTTTTTATTGCATTTTATTCCTGTTAGCTTTGCAAAGCCAACATACCAATGGGAAAAAGGAGCTGGATTCCAGTTAAGCCACTTACAGAACTGTTAATTACACTCTAAAAGCAAAATTTTTATTATTTATGAACTGTGAGCCAGAGGGAACCTATTTGACTTTTGGTTTGCAAGACTGCCAATTAGAAACAATTATTTTGTTTCCTTTTCAGATGAGAAAATATAATCTGGAAATTACTGAGTTACCATAAATTTGGAACAAAATGGCACAGTTTTTCAGAGTGATTCCTTCATAGTATGATTTAAATTTATTTCTTTACCTAGGAAACAAGCTAGGCACTGTGTCTATAAACCAGCACTTCCTGAACTGTGAGCACACTTCAGCCTGTATGCCCTCCCAGTCGTGAAATTCTGGCCTGAGACAGGAACGTCATTCCAGCACTTACTGAGAAGATCAAAATGTAAAGTTAGCTATCCTAACGCTACACAGATATCAAAACAAGATATTTTAATTCACAAATCTAATTGTTTAGATAACCACCTTGCCAGCAAAAAGACCACAAGCTTACACAAGCAGTCCAAACTCTCAGAAGTGCAAAAGAGAGCAACTCCCCCACACACTGTGAAGTTATATGCTGATTTTTCACCTGCTGAAACCCCTATTCAGCTTGTAGAACTGTCCACATGGATTAAAAGATTTTTTTTTTTTAAAAACATGTTTTGTTGTAAAACCTTCAAGTTATATTTTGGATGCAGACATATTTATTACTGCTAAGTCTTGGATATATTTTCCTTATCTAACAAAGGAATTGCAATAATTGCCATTCAGAGAACAACATGGAAAATATAGCACTTTTCTCATTTCCTCTATCTGTTGCACAATATTTTCATCTGTCTACCACTGACAACGTACTAATGTTAAAAGAAAAAGCTTAACACAATAAAAAAGTAGAGGTGCCTATTCTGAGCTGTGCATGGATTTGAAAAGAACACAAAAGAATAATATGTAAATGCATCTGTTACGGCAAATCCATTTCATAGAATAAAATTCTGTACCAGAAACTATTACAAGGGGTATTCAGAGATGCAATAACGTTTTAAACACCAGGATACACCATAAAGTATTTCAGAGAAATTTAATCCAGCCATAATACATAACTGGATAAGAAAAGCTAACTGTGCATATATAATCAATAATGTGGTGTGTGCCAGTTTAATAGGATATATAAAAGCTTTATACTCTCTTCCAAAGTTTCACTTTAAAAAAACCTCAGCCACTCTTTTGCTAAGCTTACCAAAGTGATCATTAAACATTATAAACTTAGAAAGATGTCATATTTTACATAATGTAAAATAATTACTGAATTACTCTATTTTTCAGAACTTTCCCCCCGCATCATTTCATTAAGCATTATTATAAAATGGATTTTGCAATTAAACTTACTGCAACAAAGAAATAATTTGTAAAGGCTGACAAAAATATGCAAGCATTTTTCTTTTGCCCCTAAACTGCATTCATTACACAGTTCTAGTTATCATCTGGGAAAACCTCAAAACTGTCCACCTCTTAGTATGTATAAATTATTACGTGGCAAAGGTAAGTATTTAAAATATTGTCTTACAGGACCTCTGCCCCAAAAAGGCACACCTACAGAGTTCTACAGGAACAAAAGTAAAGGAGGAAAGACTTTTAAGTTCCCCTGGAGCCTGGCAGTGCTACATCCCCAAGCTGTTACCTATTGCATGAAGAACCCCCTTCGCAAATTGTCAGGCTCCATCTCTACAGGTCTGGGATGCAGGTTAAGCACTTCACAAGCCCCATTCCTAAGAAGAATAGTGGCTAACAGCTTCCTTCTCGTGAGGACTCCACTCCTGCCTGATAACTTCCTGGGAGATATGATGCTTCTACAAGTACGTTGCTCAGAAAAGGAAGATCAAAGAAAATGTACCCCCCTTGATAAGTAAGACAGGAGACCTAGTGGGCCCCTTCCAACCCAAACCATTCTATGGTTCTATGATCCTCCCAAGTAACCCAAATCAGAGATGTCACTGAATGGTTGTGATGCTCATCTGTCCTGCTGACCCCAACTGTCCCCTACTGCTCTACGGATATGCCTATATGGAGACTAATCATTGTTTAGGAATGGCCCTGAGACAGAAAAAAACATTTACGGTGGTCTGGTAAGAGGGCTTAGGGTATTTAAGAATCAGGGCAATTTGTGTCAATTCTTTTCGATTTCTGTAGCTAACAGTTCATGCCATGTGCCTGCTGGACAAGAATGAAGTCTACCACACAAAAAGGCAAAGATCACCACTATGCAACACTCTACTATAAAGAGAACTGATGGTCGATTTTCTGACTACCTTTGACACCTGCATAATAATAACATCAGTAACAACAGCAACAACAATAATAATAATAATAAAAGAAAGAGGTATGAAAGTGTTAGTAGTGGTCGTCAGTTAAGAAATTTAAAGATGCAATACCTTTTACTAGCAGTCTACTATTGAAAGCTTGAATAGAATGGTTACCCTTGCAAGTGGCAAAGAAAGGAGAGCTCAGCTTCATCTTAAATTGGACATAACGAGTTTACTTCTCTAAACTGAAGGGAAAAAAAAGACATTAATTAGACACCATGTTTTTGGTGGTAAGGACAGTCAAGCATGGGAACAGATGGGCTCTGGAATCCCTGAGATCTCCATCTCAGGTTTGAGAACTGACAGGCAATCATCCAGGCTGTTAATTGTCAGCACACTCCACCACAGTTTGGCCAAGGCCAACTAGGACGCTCCCACAAAATGTCTGGGCATGGTTTAGGAGATTGCAAG
Organism: Gymnogyps californianus; assembly: GCF_018139145.2. Taxonomy (NCBI): domain Eukaryota; kingdom Metazoa; phylum Chordata; class Aves; order Accipitriformes; family Cathartidae; genus Gymnogyps; species Gymnogyps californianus. The sequence goes on from NC_059479.1 coordinate 5,049,875, forward strand.
GACTAAGAATCATTCACAGTTGGCAATACCAGTCAGGCAATCCTGTTTCAAGAGGAAGAGAGTTTAGCCATCTGGATGTCAGCCATGCAGTACCATTTCATCTCAGGGCCAGACAACAGAGCCTGGCTTATTTTACTTATTCATACAAATGCAGTTTCTGAAGTCCTTCATAGCCCGATTTTCCAACAGTTCTGTAATATGTTCTATGCTGTTCACTAAGATGCAGTCATAAAGCCACATTAAAAAGAAACCTATTCCATGAATTTTGAGAAGAAATTATTCAGTTGCTCAAAGGAGCAGAAATTGTTAAATACAATTAGGCAGAACAAGTAGCAGAGTAACTTCTTTCACCTTTAGGTCACCAATTTAAACTTGATTCAGCTCAGTGGTGACTGGAACTCATTACCTTCTGAAAGCTTTGCAAGATAAATCACAGGTCTTTGTCAATAACTTCTCATGAAGAAACGTCAGCATCACTAGACTTGGTATTCTCTGGTGTTATTAATGTTAGTGTAATCAGGACAGTGGACAAAGATTTAGTTCTATACTCAGGACTAAACTCCTGTTTGCACCTGCAGTTAGAATCCCAACATCTTTTGGTGGCAAAATAACGTGGGGTAATCTCTAATGAGGTGAGGTCACCTCATTTTACTTACAGTAACAGTTTATGCATACGGAGAGGAAATTCTCTCACTTTATTTTGAGACTGAACTACTGTGCTCATTTAGTGCTAGTCCCTCCAGGTTCCAAGATACATGAGTATCTTGAACTATGACTATGACAAGTCAACAGCATTGCTATTTTTCTGCTACTATTTGTTTTCACTAAATTCACTTTAAAATTCGCCCATCTTAAGGAACCATTTGGAGCTGAAGGAGATCAAATTAGGAATGTAGTATGGTGAACGTTAGGAAATAGCAGCGGTAGTGAAGACTTCAAGAACTGGAAGACAGCTTAAGAGGGGCAAAATGAAGGGTAAGATATCAGGAAAAATAGTGAGATTTCAATTCCTGAATAGGGAGAACAGTTTGGCTATTTGAATATTCTTTAATCAGTTAGCACAATTTCAAGAACACAAAAAAGAGAACAGCAATAACTTGAGATGGTAAGTGGTTCAGCCAAGAAGGAAGATCTGAATAGAGAAAGAGTCAAGGGAAATACAATGCAAACTTGTTTGGGTTTGAAAGGAGTTAATATTATGAGGTAGGATTTATTTATAAAAATACCTTGATTTCTCCTGAATTTCCTCCTTCCTCCCCCTATAGCTCAACCAAAGTTCCTGTTGTTGCTGTTTGTTCAGAACCAAAGTACATTACGCAATTTCCTTCTGTATATGTTGAGGTTTTGTAGATATATGAGTAAATATACTGTTAAATGGAAAATATTAACAAAAGATGAAATCTACATCTAGCACTGATGGTACCATGTGAGTCTAATATTATTATAAATGAAATAATGGGAACAGCAGATCACGGAATCTTTAACATGGGGTGCTTAAAATCTGGATTTTTGTTTTCTTAATGATCTGTAACTTTTTCTGCTAATCGTGCCTGCAGTTATGGACAAATTATGCCATCAAACCTAATAATGAAAAAAACTGTCATTAGTCTGAGAAGTTTAGTTTAAAACAGAGAAGACAAAATAAAGAAAACTCAAGATTTATGCTTTCCTTTGAGGGGGGCCTGTGAGCTACATAATATCACTGAAGCTATGTCAGAGTCACTTTTCCTTCTAACATCCTAAGTAACTGGCTGAAAGAAGGGCACCTGGAATTAAATCTCCTTGCTTTTGTTCAGTTGGGCCAGGCTGTCGTGTCATTGCAGAGTAACTCGGAGTGATCCATGAGCATATTTCCTGATGTTATGAATAGCAACATGGCAGCAATGAATTCTTCTCACTCAGTTTATTCTGAGTTGCACACTTTAAAGGCTTATAGAGGAATAAGCTGCGTCTAGCTGAATGTCCTGGGACAGTCTGTCCTCCCAAGACTCCTACGCTGAGGTACAAAGTACACTAGGTTTCAGTAGAGTATGAGGATAAGAAGGCACCAAGAACAAGGGCATAAGTGATGCTGAAGAAAAAGTAGCCTCAGGCAAAAGTCCTGCAGTGAGAAAGACATAGCTGCCAGCAGTCCAAAGTATTATCCCTAAAATAGTATAGAAAAATGCAGAATTTCCCATTAAATCAGAGCTATAAACATTGCTTTTGTTAATGGTTTTTCCCTGAAAGGGAGTTGCACAATCTGTACCCTTTGTTTGGGACAAGAATTAATCCTGTGCAAGTGTAGTCAGTAGAAAGCACATTATAGTTTAAGTTCCTGAGTATCCTGGCAAGTTAACCTCCAGTGATGGCACTGACTGTGGGGCTGAACTTCTCAAGAGGACTGTGACAGACGGGAATCCCGCTCAGCTATCTCTCCACAGACAAACTGTTTAACAAGAACACGATACCACCTTTGAATAAAGATTAGTGCTGCACATAATTCCATCTACGGGGGACCAAAGGTGGGAGGGGAACAGAAGCTGGGCAACTGTACGGCAATGCAGTTTACACGGGAGCCACAGGCCAACAATAAAGGCTGTGATAAAAGCTTACTTCTGTTTTCACACCATGTGAAGTAAGGGTTGCTGGAGGAAATTTCAAGTACAATACTTCCTGGTAGGACTACTGGACAGGTAAGCTTCTCCTCTTCTTTCAACTAGAGCACTGGTCAATATGCTGTATTCAAGCCAGAAACCTGCACTGTTACCTTTTCTTGGAATCAGACTCAACATAGACTTTTAGAAGCAAATGCCACATTCTTCTTCAGGAGAGGATTTTCTTTCATATATAATCTCTTCACCTTGATTTCCAGTTACTTAAAAAAAAAAAAAAAAGTAGCGACAAATCAGTAACATACTATAAAATAGTGCTGCAAACTGCCAAGGTCTCCAAATACTCTCGATATTGCTTGTGTATTATAAAAGAAAGATTTATCTATGGTTAACAAGAGGAAGATGTCTTACAGATTTTTTTTATGTATTTCAACCTATTCAAACATTCTAAGTTTGCAGAGTTAGTCAGAAGAAGCATGGCAAAGAGCAGTAAAGCGAATATATATTTTTCCTTTCAAGATCACAAACAAGGACAATGTTCCATTATCAACACATTGCTAAGTCTGCATTACCAAAAATCATAGAATCATAGAATGGTTTGGGTTGGAAGGGACCTTAAAGATCATCTAGTTCCAACCCCCCTGCCATGGGCAGGGACACCTGCCACTAGAGCAGGTTGCTCAAAGCCCCATCCAACCTGGCCTTGAACACTTCCAGGGATGGGGCATCCACAACCTTTCCACGCAACATGTTCCAATGCCTCACCACCCTTATAATGAAGAATTTCTTCCTTACATCTAATCTAAATCTACCCTTTGCATGAGGACATCAAATATTTCTTTTCTGCAGGATTATCTGCATTTTCTTTATAGACAAATCCCTACTGTATCTAGTTTTGTGCTCTCCAGCAGGTTGCAGTTCATCTTCCATGCAAACATAGCAAAACATATTTAATCTTCTTGTTCTCCTCAGAATCAAGAAAAAGTAAAAATCTTTACACACTTCATTGTTTAAGTTGTATCCAAATAAAGACTAAATTTTTATTCCTGCTCATATAATAAGTTCTTTTACTTTCATTCACTCCATTAAAGGTTTTGGGTTTCTTTTATCAGTTTCAGATTCTAGCTGGAACAATGTAAAGGGTTCTTCATAATGCAGAATGAAAACTGGTCTACTATCAGATGGAGCTACCAAGGTGCTGGATATGATCTCCTGTAGAAGATCAAACACAGAGAAAGTTGAAACAAAGAGCCAGTGTGGTCACTGGTAATTCCACAAACTTTGAAATACAAGGTTTTCTTCTTCAAAAAAGTCTCCCATGAGAGTCTTAAGCTCCAGCAAAGACTTCAGATCTGTGCAGCCAATATAGTCTTTAGGGAGATCAGTTAAACTATAGAAAGCAAAAGGTCTGATGTATTATTTATGAACTACAGCAAACACAAAGAAGAGCACTAAATTCCTGTCACCTGCAAATGGACTAGATGACTCTCCTAGATAATCTGACTAACAGGGAAGGATACAGAATAAGAATTATCATTTCCATGGATGAATTTAGTATTTATGAATTGAGACTGTAATATAACTGGACAGATCGAGGCAAAAAAGGAGCCAGGCACAAAGTGAGCTTTTTCACAGCTCCTTGCTCCTACACACACTCCTACACAACCTCCTGACCTACTCACACCTACTCTTCCAGAGCAGCATCCCTTTCCAGCAAACTGCTGCTTGAATTGAGCCATGTAAAACAATGTGGCAATTCTGCAAATTAAACCAAACTACAATAGGACTAAATTAATTTTCAGTTGCGTCTCTGTTTTTAGCAAGGATTTGACAACAGCTTTTCAGAAATAAAAAGCCAGAACACAACCACCCATTTTACAGCCTCTGCTGAAACAAAACAGAATAAAATAATAAGAACAACAAACCAACCCAGCATAAGGAAGAGCAGGAAAAGCTATGTTATATCCTAATGTTCTGCAATCAGAGGGTGCCTTTACAGGAAATTTGATGGGCTATTCTCGATATCGCTCACCTCATTTGTGAGGCTTAATTACTACCTTACTATACAGCAAAACCGTATCCACTATCCATTCAAATAGAGAGCAGCAAGCTATGCCTTAGTCTAATCTAAAAAGAAAAATGATAGCTCATTCTGCATAGCTCAATATAGCTCAATCTGCATCCTATCATTTGCTTTTTTCCAGTACAGCTACAAGAGTCGGACAGGTAATCCCAAATATCCTTATGAGCAAACTACACTTACACAGAGACTTGCGTACAATTAGACAAAATTGAGCCAATCAAGCTCAAAGACTAACAGCTTACAGTGGCTGTGTAATATATAACAGGATTATATGTAACTTGCAGTGAGCTGCTAACACACTTGTTTCTTTACTTAATAACAAGGAGAAACTGTCGTCAAGGGGTCAAATACCCACTGCAAGGCAACCACGTAAGCATGCCTGCATGCACACGTGTATGCTGGTGAACCTGGTAATCAAGTGTGATACGATTACCTATATGTTTCTGAGTTGGGTATCTGCAAATCAAAAGGGCCTAGTCTGCACATACACCCACCTTGTCCTCGCTTCAGCAAAGACGCTGGCTTGCAGCTGGGAGAAATGTTATTCCCATCAAATCACATTACTACAGGACTATGATAAAAGTACTTATTTCTATGCACACAAAGCCCACAGGTATTTCTTGTTCTGTCCTCTCCTAGACTTTATATTTCTCATGTCTACTTTCTTTTGCTTCCCTCATGTCTTCATCACATTTTTCCTTTGTGATCTTTCTTGTACATCGGCTAGGGTTTTCCAGGCAGAAGCATATACTCTGTAAGGCTGTTTTCTAAGTCTAGACACTTTAAAAAAAATAATTAAGGGTTAAATCCTGATCACACAGAAGTCAATGTCAAAATCCCAATCCTTTCAATAGTTCTTCATCCAAGGTCTTTTTCATACTTGTTCAGGAATTAATGCAATGTCACGTTGCAGTGTTTCATCTCAAAAGACTGTCCTTTCATTCAAATGATAATGTGCAAAACTTGCAAATTATTATAGAAAAAAGTGTTTCTTTTTGGCATATATCATATATCATATCTTTTATATTGCAGTAAGGTAACACTGATATCATGTTAAAGGTTATACCACAGTGAACAGCAGTGGATGATTCTAGCTGCAACAGCAAAAAGATTTTTAGCATTTTTTTTAATTAATCTCAAACTAGGATACATATAGCTTGTGCCTTTTAACAGCATATAAGCTTTCAATGTGGTCATATCACAGTGTATCAAAATCGAACTCTCCCCATTATTTTTTTCATACTAAATTAATCTTTTGGATTAATCATAAACTGGAAAAAAGTCCTATGAAGGTTCAGTTGCCTAAATACCAGTTGAACATTATTCTTCCCATGTTCAGGTAAAAATCTGTGTTTGTAGAGAAACATTGCAAATTCAAATAAAACATTTTTTACAAAAATGTTCCTTCTAAATTTAAGTGTGTCTTCATTCTAAAGTTTAATCGTCAGGTATTCTGCTGGGATTATGCACCTTTCATTCCAACCTTATAAATTATGTTTATTATAACTACTATTCATATACAATTTTTCATAGCACATAATTTTTCCCCCTATCAGAACAGCATTTAATAACAGTTTATATTAACTTGTTTACGGTAGTGTTCATTAAGAATTAAAATGAGCACTCTTAAATTACAAGTCTCATATACAGAAAGCTTAGAAACAATTACAGCCTTCACCAAAAAACTACCAGTAACTAAATAGGTTTTTTAAATAAAGCAATTATTTAAAAAACCAAAGCACACGTCATTAACATTCTGCCTATGTCGTGTCTTAACAAAAGCTAAGTTAAACTGATACATTAAAAAAAAAGTCACTTAGACACTTCTCTGATAATTTGAATTCTTTTTCAATTCAGTCAAGCTCACACGTATTTTTACTAAAGTTAAATATTCATCATGTCCCTCACTCAAAACGAACATGTGAAAATTGGATTCTCAGAGCCACAGAATGTTTTCTATAATAGCTTCTCCTTTTCAGAAGGAAAGATACTTAAACCTAGTCCTAGTAAACCTAGTCCAAAAGCGGTATTTGCAACCCCCAAACCAGAAAGGGAATATGCACCATATTGAACTTAGGGCATATGGAACATCAGGGCACCCAAAACTGAAATCTTTTTCCCCTGAACACTACAGTGCACAAGTCCCTTTATAGCTTTAGCACTTAGTTAGATCTAAAGATCTTTTTTCGTGTTTCCTACTAAAAGAAATACTATTATACTGAAGTGTCTGAAACACTTATTATTGAAGTATGCTTCTTGTGTCCTTCACATGGCTTAATGCTATAGGCTAAGCTGCTGCATCCTCCACAGTCTTAAATATACTATAATAATGATGTTAATCGATTTGGTATAATAAAAATGCATATTTATAAATTTCCATACAATATGTGTCAGGATCACCGCATTCATTGTGGGAATATTCCTAACAAGAGAAGCAGACTTGTGCTATGTCTAGAGACCAGATACAAAAATAAAAATAATTACAAGAAGGATGCCAGTAGCCATCTTCGAGGGGTGAGGGGGAAGTATACATCATTCATTTAACTTCCTTCATTAATGAGTCTGCTTCTTTATTTTCTTAGGGTTGTCTCTTGAACTTTACTTACAAAACCCACAGGCTACACTCTGACATTGATTTATAAGCAGAACTCTCCAGTGAAAGCAAAGAGGAACTTTGTTTATAAATGTATGGCGCAGTATCTTTGAAAATGTAGGAAAAGCTTCTGAATTTTGTAAAAACAATGGACTTATCCAGACGGGATTCACTTCTGTAGTAGAAAATGCACCCAGAACATTAAAGGACTCTGCAGAGTTCTTTAAACCTTTTTCTCACACATTTCTGATACCTCCAGTAAAACAGATTTTTCGTTGCTTTGATTAAGTCTACTTCTTATCAATTTCACACAAAGCTGCACATGGATGAGCTACTCTTCTAGCCAAAGGGCTGGGGAAACTCACAGTCAAACCAGACGTTCCCATTTCTTTTTGCTTCCAGTTCCAAAACTCGTAACGGTAGGGCAACGGGGAACACAGGAAGCGTCAGACTTAGCAGAGAAAATATACAGCTATATGCTGTGCTGTATCTTACACATACAAGTGAAAAAGTACAAGTACGTCGAACAAAAACAAAACAAAGAGATGGAGCTACAATCAATTGAAGTGTAAAATCCTGCTGTAATCAAAACGCAGGTGAAATCACGTTGATTGCACTACGGTGTCATATAGGAAGAAATAACTAATACATTCATTCCTGCAAAATCAGATACCTCATTCCAACACTGTTTAATAAATACATTTTCCTGTCAGCCAACATTTAGATTATGTATTAGCTGCTAATCCAATCAATCAATAAATACAAAATTTTCAAGCTTGATAAAATGTTTTTAAAAACATTTAATAAAAAATCAAGTTTTAACTGGAATTACATTGGTTTTTGAATAGCAAGAAACCTTTGAGATTTTGTATTTCATAATGGTCCAGAAGAAAGGTTAACTTCCAGACGAAAGGTGAACCAAAAAGAGAACCTCAGAAAATAAGAGACTTGGCACCCACTGAATGCACACTGTACCATTTAAATCTTTGCTGAATTCTGCGCATTATAGCATGTTGCTGTCCTTAATAGGGAAGAAAACTCACATCAAGCCTCATTTGGGATCACTACAACCTAGGGTTTCACTACAAGTTCTGGGGAAGAAAGGGCAAACCAGCATTCATCACATTTGCTCCTTACCTGAAATTTATAGTTTGAAACTTCCTCCTGACACTGAAAATAGTAATAAATCTAGGAAGAACAAGAAGAGGCAGGAAAGGGAAGAAAAACAGCCTTCAATATTCTATACTGAGGAAAAAGCAACTATATAAATCAAAAGGCTGACTTATCAGTATAGAGATTTTTAATAGAAAAAATATCAAGGGGAGCATACCATATGGATCAAAGTGCTCTCCACATATGTTAGTTTTTTCATTTGAAAAGTAACATATGTGAAGAGATGCATAAGAAGTGATTTCTGAAGATCTCATCTGGCTTATTTTTAATTGGAATAATATTAGATTTTCTATCTAACTGAATAACAAATGACAGCTGTTGCTTCACTAAGTATTACTGTCAGACATAGATTGATAGATTTGGATTGTATTTTCTTTGAATATGAAAGCTGGACTCACAAGTAGCTAAAATAACTGCAAAAAAAGGAGAATGAAGACTATACAGTATGAAATACATATAAGCCATGGACAGTTATATGTTTGTATATCATATTTATGTAATTATAATTTTACCGGGCCTTTAGATTCAAAGGATTTCACAACTGCAGCAAGGCCAAAAGATGTATAATCAAAGATACCCATTTAGAAAGTCACAACTGTGCACCTCCAAATACAGTTGCTTGAAGTAATTTTTTTATATCATTTTACTTCTCCATTATAGAATTCATTATAATGTGTCAGAACTTTGGTCAGTTCTTGGAAAACTATAGCTTGATTTTGCGATTTTAACTGAGTTAACTTACTCAGTGGAATAAATATCTTCAGGACTGAATTTCAGACACTATTGGTATTATTTTGACAGAACTCAGAAATACAGCTAAATACTATCTCTCTGGAATGTATTTCTGTGTGGTGGTTTCTACTATAAAAAGTGACTACAAGACTAAACATGGATAAGATAAAACAACCAATTTATTGATAAATAAGAGAGCAAATTATTATCAGTTGTGATTGCTTTAATTATACATAGCTTTTAGATATTTTACGTGACTACTCTGAAATGAATGAAATCCTATTGCTAATGAATCTACCAGCAGAATCCTTCAGCCTTTACACCTGCAAGCAGATGTCCCTTTGTCATGCATGTAAGAAACTGAAGTGTTACCTGCCCATCTCTTCTATCTTTATTTCGCTCATATCTACAAAAAAGTTCATTCTCATTATAAGCTACTAGTTCTCCTTTACAAGTGCATAATCCAGTAATTTCTGCCAAGGGAATGGTACTCTTTTCAGGTCAAATTACACCAAAGATTTTACTGCTGCTGCCAATCAACTTGAAAAAGTCCTGTATGTATCAATATGGTCTGTCCATCTCAAGATGTCATGGCCCTCTATAAAAAGATTTGGGTGCTTATGAGGAAGTCTCAGAGATACGACTCAGGTAGCTGTAAAAATCTATTATTAGCCACAAATTACTTTCTTTTCTGAAGAAAAAGCAAGATTCATTTTTAAACAAAACAATACACATAAGCATTATGATATATGGAACTTCTGAAAGATCCTAAGTCAGGTACTCAGCTGAAACCTTAACTAGGATTGACATGGTGCTATGAATGATGCTAAGCCACTGCATAACAAGTGGCTGGTTTCTATGAGCAAATGTCTGGGCCAGCTCAGTTCCATTAATGTTTTACTCCATTATCTGAGAGCTGACATCTTTTCAGTAATTACTGCAGATGATACCACCTCTAGTGTAATTAAAGAACGATTATTTAGAGTGAAGTGAGCCAAGATCGTCCCCATTCTCTGTTTAGGCCAAAGCCAAAGAAGGGCTTGTCAAATAAAATGGATGTTTTGCATTAGGGAGCAAAAAAAGGGTGATGTAAAGAGTCAAGTAATTTGATGGGCAACGCTGCAGTGGAATTAATTCAATATGTTCAATACGGTCAGTTCCATGTGTAGTAATATTGGACAGATGGGTATGATAGCTATGTACTTTCACTGCCTTTGCATTAGTGATTCAGTACTTACAAAGCAAACCTCAGACAGTTCCTGGCTTGCTGCCCAGTGAGAGAAAGACTGGAAGCAAAACACATTAAATGCTCCTGCAAATCTACATACTCTGCAACCTTTCTGAAATGAGCCTCTTTCAAAATGACCCCTTGGACACCAACCAAAAAAATAATCATCATGGTAACATGAGCCTATAAACTTTTTGGATTAACAGTTAAATAATAATGAACGAGAACTGAAAGGAGAATTCACTTTGTATGAATACTAATGAGAGAGGGTTTGATGCATTCTTTGGTTTTGACGGTAACTAGGTATAAGGACTAATTACGTCTCTTACTTAAAACATAAATTGCATGTTTTAAGGAATTGCTTAATAGAAGAACGGAGTTAATGAATGCATTTTATCAGACCCAGGAAGGTAAAAGATCACAGCTGACCAAAACATACGTTTCCTAATGCATCAGAGTTCAGTGTTTATACAGCAAAGGTCATGTTTGGTCAACTGGAGATAACAAGTTTTCCCTTCAGGAGCTGATGGAAAGACAGAGATTCTCAGACATGTAGGGAATTATTTAGAAACAGCCGCAGTTTACCTCCTTGGACAGTATAGTCATCTTTTCAGGCACTTGCAAATGACTCTATAAATACCATCCACAAAAGACAGTTAGGTTCCCTTATTCTGAAAACAAACATGTCATCATTAACATTTAAAAAACAGATGTAAGAAGAAATATGATATTGTCTGGAATCCTGAATGCTGGTGGCCTTGCTAGAATAATAAGATGTCCAATGAATAACTGGGCTCAAATAATTTATATTTACAGCCTGTTTAATTCAGCTATCCATAACTTCAAGAGATAAACAACAGCTCAGAAACATTGTTATCATTTGACCATTTCATTCTGGAGTTTGTTAAATTCCAGACTCAATTTCATTACACCTTACTATTTTTTAGTGAATTAATTTTTGTCTTCTAGCCTCTTGTGAGGAAAGACACTGTGATGGGGTGTGTGATATTAAGCTATCAAAGTTGTCTCTTTCTGGTAACAAAATACTGAAAAACGGGGCTTTGCTTTGCAATTAAGCTTCCTGAATTGAAAGCTGGCCTTCTGCTTTAGTTATGGGACAAAGTATTTTAGAAGTTGAGGTAAAAACTTAAAATTATGAAGAACTGGCAGATATCAAAGACAGAAGGTGGTGCGGTCAAATGAAAAAATACTGACACTGAATAATAGCTCTGAATATGGAGGAGTATGTGGCTGATTATTAGCACGTTTTCTTTACTTCCTGAGAGATATCCTCCTTGCACCAATATGACAAGTTGCAATTCCAAATCTGAGAAGCCCTGAGATTTGAGGCTGACAAACCACAGAAACTTTTTCCTGAATGAAAATTGAGCAACCATGTCTGTCCATTTATCAGACTGAGATAAAAGCACTGATAAACATTGAAATGTCCTCTGTGAACACAGAATACTAGAATTCTCAGAGCTGAGGCCTGAACACAACCTCTACCCGCTATCCTCAAACCACAGCATGACCACTCTCAGCATTTTTTTCTGGTCCTATGACTATGCAATAGTTTCACACAAGTAGATCACTACAGCAGGACTGACAGAAAGCAGCATATCCAGACGGCCCTGCAGCTTTGTGGCTGGAGCAGGCACAGAGATGCTAGCTCCTGTCTCTCTCAGGCAGAGGAAAGAACTGAACCAGTGCAGCCTCTTATGTCATTTTAATCTCTCAGCTATTTCATAATGAGACTGAGAGGCGTCTTTTATCTGACATTTATTCTGCTTCATTTGCTTTAGGAATGGGCATCAGATTAAGCAAAACTGATAGAAGAGCATCTAGACTATAGATCTCCATGAGACAGTGTCGTGGTTTAACCCCAGCTGGCAACTAAGCCCACACAGCTGCTCGCTCACTCCCCCAACCCAATGGGATTGGGAAAGAATCAGAAAAGTGAGAATACTTGTGGGTTGAGGTAAAGACAGTTTAATAAGTAAAGTAAAAGCTGTGTGTGCAGCAAAACAAAGCAAGGAATTCATTCACTACTTCCCATTGTGAAGGCAGGTGTTCAGCCATCTCCAGGAAAGCAGGGCTCCATCACGCGTAACGGTTACTTGGGAAGACAAATGCCATCACTCCAAATGTCCCCCCTTCCTTCTTCTTCCCCAGCTTTAGATGCTGAGCATGACGTCCTATGGTATGGAATATCCCTTTGGTCAGTGGGGTCAGCTGTCCCGGCTGTGTCCCCTCCCAGCTTCTTGTGCACCCCCAGCCTCCTCGCTGGTGGGGTGGGGTGAGAAGCAGAAAAGGCCTGGACTCTGTGTAAGCACTGCTCAGCAGTAATAAAAACATCCCTGAATTCTGAACACTGTTTCTAGCACAAATCCAAAACATAGCCCCATACCAGCTACTATGAAGAAAATTAACTCTACCCCAGCCAAAACCAGCACAGATAGGGTCCTAGTTTTTTAACTGTGTTGATACTCAAACTCTTGTGGCAGTCTTACAGGCAAATAAAGAACTTATTAGTGAAACTATAGAGTGTATGCAACAGCTGAAGATTATACATTTCTAAATTTGGCCTGTAGAAGTATGTGTTCTGTCTGGGTGATGTTGTAGACCTTGAATGTGTCCTTCAAACTGCGTAACACAAAGGTTGGGCCATATATTCTAACAAAAATCTGAGCTAAGCTAGGACATCTATAGAGGGCCGCCACTTGTAGACTTGTATACTTTTTCTTAAATAACAGTTATCTAACCCTGCTGCTTTCATGAGTAAACAACAGAACACGGAAGGCAAATGAGAACCTCTGGATGAAGAACAGGCAGCAACAGAGCCGAAGTAAGCAGTTCAGCCTGTACATGCATTTTGTCTTACAGCCAGGGTAGACACGGGATATATTTTGTATGAGAATGTCTCAGAGCAACATTTGCAACCATTCAGCATCCTACGTATACGCTCTATTTAACGTAGATCAAAGTCTAGTGTCAAAGTTCCCTGCATAATACATATAAACAGAATGCAGCATCTTCAGAAATAACACCCAATACATGTTTCTCCTGCACTTAATATGACTTTAGTGCATGATTTACACTTGTTTATTTAAAGAAACATCATATATCTGAATTGTCATGGTACTCAGCAGCTCTCCGTAGACAAGAAAAAAATGTATGACCTCAGACAAGAAATAAACATTCACAGTATTTTTAGCAAATAATGCCTTAGGTGCATAAGGAAATTATACTATCCTGCACAGGAAATTCATGTGGAAATCATTACTAGTTAGGTATCACTAAAGTTTAGGATTACAGTATGGAAACCAAGATGTGACGTTTCTGACATGTATGTACTTGTTCTTACAAAGGTGTCACTGTGTTCCAAATACAGAACCAAACGTAGACTTTAGGGAATCTAGAAGCCTGATCTTTTTTGCCAATTCCATTCCCAAAAATTACCATGATAAATAAATTATAGCATGAATTGTAAATACATGTTTGAAATGGAATGTCAAATCTGAATATTGTTAAAATTGAGAATGTTAAAATGTTACACTGTAATTATACACAAATTTTGAATTACCACAATCAAATGAAACAAATTATAACAAAATTCAGTATGTGAGCTCTTCCAATACCTATACTGAATCAAGCAAAATCTCACATATATCCTTCAAAGCTCTCAAGATATGCCGTTCTCTAGCCTTTAAATATGGCAACAGTACAAGAATCATACAGCTTCATTTGGAGGTATTCACTTTCATGATTTTTTTTTCTAGATGAAAGAAAAAGATATCCCTAATATCCCCTGTGATTATCATGGAAATGATTGACATGAACAATTCTTCGCTGGGAATACTGCCGGAGTAGGATTTATAATAGAATTATTATCACCCTCATTTTACACATTGAGAACTCGTGTATAAGGGATTAAGCAATATAAGTCACATAGAAGACTCTGCAGTTGAAAACAGGTTGTTTATTGATGTGTTTTTCCACTTAATGCAAAGACCCTTCAACATCTGCCTTCCACGTCTCATTTACACAGTCTCTAGTAAGGTTTGTATCCCAGTTGATGCCATTGCTTGCTATTGTATTACAAACACTTTTAGTATCCCTGGTAAGCTGTTACTGAATATTTTAAATCTTTGCTTTATGCCATTTTAAATTGCTAAATTGCTGAATTGTTGATTTCATGCTTATAGTATTTTAAAACCAGTGTAATTGCTTATTTTGAGAAGAGTTTGGTTTTGTTTTTAGGCAGAGAAGTACCTGCATTCTGACAGGAGGCTGCTTGCTAGAACTCGATGATAAAATAATTCCTCTCTTTGAGGTCACTCAGAGACCAAATAGCACCAATATCACAACCATATATCCATCATTTGCAGGATATCTATGATGACAATAGATGACATAGCAGAAAACTTATTGCAGTGAATGTGTAGGATAGCAAACAAACCACTGATTATTTTTCTTCCTAGTAGTGTATAATGTATCATTCCCCTTTGTTTCCTTAAATATTTTGCCAATTTTTCCTTCTTCTAACTCTCCTCAACGCATTTTTGAGCCTTCTTTTTTTCAACCCTCCATTCTATCGTTATCTATGACAGTTATTTACCTGTGACCATACTTCTGGTACTGCAAAGAAATCAGGTAATATGGAGAAAGCTATACCAATTAAAAGTCCATCATGAAAGACCTGCATGGACATTTGGAACAGAACACTACGGACAATACTTTCGGGAGTGGTGGACCTACCCAGTGGGCTTTGTACTACCTTCTCCCTATACCACCTACCTTCAACAGGTGACAAAGACCTCCACAGGGCATTCTAGTATATCTAGGCATCTCTCTGGGGACCTCCTTTGCCATTTTGTAATCAGTTAACTGATTAGCATTACAAAATTTGAGAAATATTTCTTATTATTAATTATGAAGTTTTGATTTTCAGATGTTTTAATTTCATCCAATCTACAAGTCACATCCAAACTTGATTAAATCCTGACCTAGAGTCTTCTAGCGCTGGGGACTGGAAAGCTTATTTACAGCCTTCTTTTAAGGTTATGAAACCTTTAAAACCCTAGCATTTTAAATATGAGCCTTCAACAGCAATATCATCTTCCACAAGCAAATTTCTGCTTTATGTAATGTGAAAAGTGGATGTTACCTTAGGCTGTGCTTCTTATTTAAGTTCATACAGGGCTACACCCTAGAAGGAAGTTCCTTTTCTGAAATGTCAGAATAAGACTAGGATAAGGGGATGACTTATTTTCTGCCTGATGCTATCTGATTCTGAATTTAAATGAGCAAAACCTCAGGAGACTGGTATTTTTCCTAGAGAATCATATGGTGCTTCCAATAGGAAAATATTTACAAGTGAAATGCAGTTGGAAATACTGATGTTAAATGCTAGTGTCATTGGAACTGCTTAGATTTGTTTAAACAGTTGTGCAAGTCTAAAATCGTTATTCCTCTTTGTTGAACTTTTTCGCGTACTGTGTGAGGAAGTTTATACAGTAAGTGACCAAACCCAATACTTTAATATATAGTAACAGAAGCATAACTCTGGCTTATGAAAATAATTTCAGTATTTTAAAACCTTTATCAGAAACAATGCAACCACTAGAAAAGAAAACACAACTGACTCGCAGTCATTTCACACCGTTTTAGCAGTCTGGAATTGCCCTCTGTGGTCACCTGAAGCCCGACTGGAGGGAAGCTGCCTCTTGGGACTGGATTTGTCACTGTCAATGTTGAAAGCTTAGGCACTAGGAAGTCCCTGTCTGTCCAGCACACTCTCTAGAGCGTGTCCCAGTGAAAGGTGCACAGGTATAGAGTTGGTAGCGCAGATGTCAGTAGATGAGTCTGTGACTGGTGATGACCGGGGAAGGCTCTCTGGCTTGTAGCCAGATATGGGAGAGCTTGCCTGAATCCCTGTCTCAATGCGGAGATCTTGTTGTAAATTATGAGACGTATCACATATCAGTTGTCATTAACTCTTTCTTGTATAATTCTATATTATATTCACATTCCATTTGGGTAAAGTCATAGAAGAATTCAGGGAAGATAGTCTTAAAAAAAGGGATCATTCTCAGGCTTTAGAAAATAGTGAAAGGAAAACATTCTGATCAGTATACTCACAAAACTATTAGTTCCCCTCAAAACAAAATATTTATACATAGATATTATTGCTTGTGCAGTATTAAAAAGAAAAGAAGAAATATTTCCAGTACTTTATGTGAATGCAACATCACTTAATAAACGCAAAGTATTTATAAGGAGCTGAATTGCAGTGGTGGTCAGATAATTTTCAGGTGAAAATGACAATTTTTTTTTTCCCTATGTTTCAGTTGTGCTTATGTAAAGAACACAAGTGCAAAACTCTTCCATTTTGCAACCACTTGGCATCATCAAGGAGCTTTCAGAGCGGAGAGGAATTATGTGCTGTCTCATGTATTAGCAGCATAATTATCAGCCCAACCTTAATTCCAGTAAGATATTTTTGTATAAGAAGGAAAAAGCTGGTAGCTTTTTATGACCTAGAATGTGGTTATGATGCTGTCCCTCTTGGCTGGGAGAGGTTTATCTCCCCAAGGCTGCAGCTTGCCTGTGGAACAAGAGGTGTCAAGAGAGGCCAAAGCTACTGCCTCCCACTGCTACGGCACATTTGCTCTAAAGCCTAACAGTGATCATTTAATAAGTGCTTCTCTGATTACTAACTTAACAGAAATTCCAACTGTTTTGGGGAACCATTTGTGATTGTGGAATACTACAGCATTTCATCCTCAGTCTGATAATCATCTTCATACTTTGCATGTTTGTTAAATGCTAGCTGAAGAAAGCAATAGATTTCCATTTCAATGAAAAGTAAAATCTTTAACATTTAACTGCAAACCAGCGGCAGTGAGTGAGAAAGCTATGCAGTTTTTTGTTTCCCATTGGAAACTGTCTACTATCCAGAACAGTGGTCTTAATTCCTAGTAGATTTAAAATTCTATTATAGCAACCAACCGTAAATATACTTCGTAAGAAGCTTCAGAGTAGTTTCAATCATTAAATACATATTTTATTTTTTTCCCAGTTGTGCAACTCTTCCAAATATTAAATATTAAAACATTACTTTGCCTCTCAGGTCAGTTCAAGAAATTAAGTAAACTCCATAGAAAGTATCCTAGTGGCTTTTCTGGTAAAGCAAAAGTCTAATATGAGAACTGAATAGCAGGCAAGGGGTCAGGACCATAAAGATTTTACTTGGATAGTGTTTCAGTTTGTTTACTGACTACTAACACAGTATATACATGGGCCTACAGCATTCTGGATGCACCTTAGTATAACTAAGGAACTCTACAAAGAAAAACCACAGCAAATAGGTAGCAGAGGCACTATGATAACAAAAATTAGTGATACCGATGACAGACTTATCCTGAATATCAACATCTGAAATCAGCCAGCAACTGGCCATAAGAATCATTATGGTTGTTTTACATCTCTCACCAGGGCACATAAGCTCAAGCACAGAGTCATATTAACACAGCTATACAGTTTCTGGACTGGATTAACCCAGAGCATGAGGTGAGCAGAATGTGGATCTATCTGCAGCTCTTTGTTCCAATATACCCTACCTGGGTATAGAAGGTGGATCTGGACTCTCTGTTATGAGGATCTACATTTGAAAGTTCAGAAATGTGCCAATTTGCACTGCAGAAGTTTTTAAAGACAATGTCATAGCACTTAAAAAATGAACTTTCAATACTCAATGTAAAATTCTAACTGTTTTATGTACAACAATTAGATACAGTAAAAAGTTACAGAACGGTGACCAGTTATCACTATTTTTCAACATTTTTAAAGTTCTTTCTAACTTCCTTCATTCATTCTGACACATTTGTTGTAATTTTTCGCAGTTACATGATCATATTAGTGAAATGAAAGCTACTAAACAGTATAACTTGTGTGTCCATAAATTGCTTTTAAGAAAAAAAATTAAAAGTTACTTACTTAAACTTTTTTTTAATAAAACAGCCTATCTCTATGTATTTCAATTTTCTTTCTATCCCTCTGTTGATAGGATATTTCTACTTCATATGTATAGGAAAAATACATGACAGTATCAGTGATTCACAGGAACAGCAAAGTAGCAGTACAGCTATGGGGTTCTGCTGTTATTAACAAAATACTTAGTTCTTCTGTGGTGCTCTCCAAGCCCTGGCTCAATTATAGTTCAATATGCAAATGTCTAGTCATTCTGTAGAATTTATTTTCTTATTTTGGTTTTTTGTCATCTTCAAGGTTGTACTAATACTGTTTTAAACAACATATCATAGCTTTGGTGTCCTCTATGAGCTCCAATGCAAAGATAAGCAGTATGACTTTCTTCTGGAATACATTTGCAGTATATAATCTGGATTGATATCAACTTCAAAAAATAAATCAATGGAAAAGCATCAAAGGGGCCCTGTGTCAGATATAATTAAAATTATGCTACTTCAGACGTAGAACCGCCATCTATGTTTCACTAATATATAATAATGTATTATTCCACATATCATACTGTACAAATAAGCTAAGTGAGTAAGACCCTAATCAGTAAAAAGAGTCTCTCAATTTAATTATTTTTAAAACTGGAAGTTGTTTTCAAGTGAAATAGGATGATCAAGATGTTATACTGAGGTATTTTTTAATGTTGTTATTTATAAGCAAATTACAAAATACATTGCTCTGAATAGATAAAGAAAGGGCCATTCATAACTTCTGTAATACTACTTTGACTTTTTAAATCAAAATGAAAAGTTTAACCATTCCCAAATCAAAACACTTCATTACAATTCAATTTAGCATTAACCTCTCTTGACAAGCAGCCACAGTGCCTTGTAAGAGCTATAATTTATTTGCCTTATCCTCCTGTAAGAAATGGGTTCTTTGGCCTTTGATAATGAACTGTGGCGATCCTTTGACTCTCTCAGGGTATCATTTGGTTCAACAATGGCAACAAAATCAGCAGCACATCATGGGAATTCAGCTCAGAACAAAGTTCAGTGCAGATAAGAAATCAAAGGATGAGGAAAGACTATGTCTAAATCCAAGAATTAAGGACCCATTAGAAAAGCTATCAACTCCCATAAGACTTAGGCACAATAAATATGGCAGAACAATGAAAGGCACATTCAGATTATTGAAACCCAAACTGCTGAGTGATGCTGATCAAAGGAAACACTTTAGTGATGCACAGAAAGTGAACCGCAAATAGTCTAGTAGTTGTTTAGTCAAAATAGAAGAAATTTTCTGAATATATTCTAAGCAAGTCTCAAGAAGAGAAAAGAAATGGTCAGAAATGTACAAATCATCTGAAAGGTCATTAAAAATCACTAAGAATTGAATTTGACTGAGTTATTCTAATTTTACTTTAAGTTGTACACCTGAAAAGACCTGGTAGAAGTAAGATAGCAAGGTATAATTCTAAAAAGTTAACAGATGATATCTGATTATAGGAAATCCAAAATAAGATCCAAAAAAGGCCTAATCAAATTAAGTGAATGAAAGAGCACCAGTTAAAAAGCAAACTGAAGACATATTTATCATTCAGTCCACCAGGAATTGCATTATGCATTGTAGCATACACAAAATATAAACTAGTTCTTTCCTGAACAAAGGTGTTTCTCTATGACTGTCCCCCACCTGTGATGATTGTCTGCCAGTTCCAGTTAACTTCAACACAGAAAGACGCTAAACTGAGGTTGTTAAAATGCATAGCTACAGGTACATAAAATCCTATCCTTGGATAACAGTTTACATTCCCTCACATTCTGTTAGATTACAATAGATCTATTGGTACAAGATAGCTTTTAGGGAGACATCATGCATGACAGATCCATGTCTAATAAAATTTAATCCCAAACAAAATTATGGAATAGCTGACATGCAACCCAGTGAATTATTAAACTTAGGTAAATACAATTAATCCCGCATACTTCAAGCAACTAGAAAGAATAATACAAAATAAAGAAGGTACAAGCTAAATTGAATAAAAGTAACTAATTGAAGGGTCTTTAGTTATAGCCGTAGAAGTAGAATTCTCATCAATATGTCCTTCTAGCAAGAGCCCGAAAGGATACGTTCTTGGCCTTACATTGTTTCACGTTTATTTGGTTAATTGGAAAAAACCCACCTAATTTGCTCTCTGGTAAATGTCACAGATCCACAAGGATCAAAAAGCACTGAACTATAAAGTGGATAGTCCCTGAAACCAAAGCAATCTGGACAGCTTGCTGAGGTGCATACAATTATGTAACGTTTACTTTGATACAGCCAAATATAGTCATACCTTTAGCATCAAAAGAATGACGATTATACCACAACAGATATTGTCCTGCAAAGCAATGGTTCTTGAAAAAGCTATTGAAATTCCAGTGGATAATCAGCCAGGATGTGAGATTTCAGCAGAAACCAAAAGGTCTAATACTCACAAATAAACAGAAAAGAACTCAAGTAAGCAAAGATATTCAGAATGCGGTATCCAAGTTTTGACCAATCATAAAAAAAACCCGTAAACACAAGAGGGTTCAGATATATTCCATGAGAATGGTTAAATGCCAGGACAATATGCATGGGAGAATGTAGTAGCTCACTACGCTTTATTTATCAAAAAGCTTAAGGTCAAGCCTTTGAGATCAGCTATTGCTCTGTAGATGAAAAATTTGGCAATTGGCTCAGTCTACCAGACAGAAATATGAGATTAAATGGCTGGAAGACAAATTAGAAACAGTCAGAAATAAGGTTCAGTTTTGTAACAGTGCCAGCATAGGGGCAAATAGAAGATTTTTCAACACTAATCATCTTAAAGATGAGGTGGTGGTTTCTTTTTTTCTATAAGATCTGCACCAATACAAACAAAAATTAATTCATGAAGTCAGACTAGATGACAACAATACTCCCTTCTGGCTGCATAATCTATTACCTAGATGCTCATGGCCATCAGTCTTGGCATCTTACATAAACAAATATTTCGTTTAATGATATTTTTAAAACTGAGTTAGCTTTGGAAAAGTAACTTAGAATAATTGTTTTTCCTTTAATGAAAAAGGATTTTTGTCTGTATTGTAACTTACTTGAAAATTTTTTCTTATACATTTCTTTTCTTTCAGCTTACAAAATTAAATGTAAGCTACTATTACAAATGTAATACTTTCTAAATTTATTTTTACTGCTAAAGTCATCTTTTCATGCTTACGTTTTTCATCAAAATATCACCTATCATTTTTGACACGACTTATAAAATATCAGCAATACAAACACTCATTCACAAACACAATTTCTTATTGTGAACCGATTTTTATTTTATCTAAATGAAAAATAAATTACTAAGAATTAAATAAAAGTGATATAGTAAGAATATTTCAGGCAGCATTAGTCTGATCATAACATTCTTAGACTTAATTACATGCTGTTCTTCCATGTCACTTTCACATATTATACTGCCTTATCCTCTCCATTTTTTATATGCCACTATTAATATTTAACTATCAAATGTCTTTTACTAGAAGATGTTTAAAGATTAGACAACTAGGAAATAACCATTCATGTAGCTACTACAGACTAAATTATATTCCAAAGTGGAAAGCCCTTCTATCTAAATAGTAAATCTACATACATCTTTGCTAGATATAATATTTATTAACACTTGGGTTTAGATATTCTCTGAAACAACTCAATTCAGAACCTTGTAATAATATTTAAAATGTTAGATATAAGTAGTCCTCTTAATTTCACAAGTGTAGCATTAAGCATGTGCTTGAATACTGTGTTGAAATCTAAACTTAAGCCTGCTGTCACCTTACATATCACAAGATTTTGGCCAGTTATGAAAATTACATTTATAGATGTCAAAAAATAGTAGTATCTTTAAAAAAGACTGTGATTAAACACAGGATTAGCTTTTCTGTAAGTATAAAATGAACCGACATACCTACAGTATCGTAAGTGAGGAGGATCATAGCATCATTTTCAGCTCTGTAAATGTTATGTCCTAGCTACTCCATTTATTTAAAATGCTGTGGAGCTTCTGCATGACTAAAAACATATTTCCATTTTTCTGACTAAACAACATGCAATAACATTCCTCCACTTTTGCAGAGGCTGTATTGCTTGTTTGTGAGGTGAGGGAGATACTGCTGTCAGCCTGATTTACTGTTTGGTGTCTTTCCAATTCATATTAAACAAATAAATACTAATGAACCCACCACCTTCACCCTAAACATCCCTTCTGCTTTAAATGATAAAAGCATTTTCATTTTTGTTTCATTCTCCTACTATAAATGTTTGTAGCTTCACTGTGAAGTTATGGCTTTGTATGCCAGTCCTACAGTGCCAACGCTGCAATGGTGACAGAAGTTAAATGGAAGCCAGAGATGGAGCTCATAATTCTAAGTATGTTGGAAGCTTCCAAAAGTGTTAAATCAATCAATAAAATCAACAGGATTATAATCTAATTTCAGCAAGATATCATTCATCGGTTTATTTCCTTCAGAAAGTCTGTATTTGAAATTACCATCTTCTCAAAAGTTGCTTTTAAAAATTTTAGTGACTCATGAATGTGTTGTTACTTGGCATTTAGACCTGATGGCCTTTCTAAAGTATCCATATAATCATCCATCTAGCTCTTCTTCTAATAATTCCAAGCATAATTTACATTTGCTACAATACTGGCAATCAAAAACGAAGTCAATTTTCTCATGGTAGTATTTACAGCACAAGTAATGGCTGATCATATATAAAATCATACCTTTAACTAACTGTACAGTAGCAGGTGATAGAAAATTCCTTGGGAAAAAAACAAAAATGAAGGATACAACAGACACAAAATTCAAAGGGAATCCATCTTAATTGTGAGAATAGAGCTTTGGATTCAAAGAAATAAATCTAAAGCTAGCTAAAAAGACAAAGGAATAACCTTTCAGCAAAACTAACACTGAAGCAGTCACATGATAAAAAATTTATTTGCGAAATACTTTATTGTCATTTGGCTATTTTTTTTTTAAATTGAGTTCTTTTTACAATACCAGGCATAAATACTTGCACTTGACCTAAAATTGGTAAAAAAGTATATTACCTAAAGGTTTTGAGAACCATCTGCTCCCCAGAATTTAAAGCACTTATGTCTCCTATGTATGCAATACTGTAACAGATTCATGCCGTAGAAATATAGTACTGAAAAGGTTTTCCTTTCTTCTCCCAAATAACCATTTAAACCAATCAGCATGACAGAAGGTGCACATTAGACAATGTTTCCACCACTGAAGAAAAGCTATTGAAATAACAAGATCCAGATGTTAGACCAAAAAGAAGTTTATCATCCTCAGAAACCCCCAAATTGTGTCTGATGTTTCATACAAAGACTGTCTAATTTGCTAGTGTGCATTTTCTTGCTATGTGAGAGAAAAAAGCACACCTGTCAAGAAACCTGTTTTCCACGTGCATTGGAAT
Organism: Gymnogyps californianus; assembly: GCF_018139145.2. Taxonomy (NCBI): domain Eukaryota; kingdom Metazoa; phylum Chordata; class Aves; order Accipitriformes; family Cathartidae; genus Gymnogyps; species Gymnogyps californianus. Next base: position 5,073,757 of record NC_059479.1, read on the forward strand.
GACATCTGTAGCAGCTAAGCATCAGGGAAATCCAGACACCATTAAATTATTTTGAACGTCTTGCTTTGTACAACTTTCTCTGGAAATCATCAAGGTGCACAGAATAAATATGCCTAATTTTTTTTTTTTTTTTTACAGCATCTATAGTTAGGTTGAGGGGAGAAAATTGCTGAGGAAGCTTTTTGAATAATAAATTCATAGATTCTTTTGCATACTTTAAATTTTCATCTCTAGGATTTTAGAAGAAACTAAATTCCTAGGTAGAGCCACAGGGCTGGATAGTCTGCTTCAATAATTAAGTTCAGTATCACTTATGGTCATCTACAACATATATGGAATGGCATCTTCACAATTTTCGTGGTGAAATACTTTTTTATTATCATCGTATAAAGTCCTACAATCGAAATCTAATTCTCTATTAAATCTGACAGTGTAATACTGAGAATCTACTGATAAGTCCTATTTCCTCTATCAAAATCTGTCTTATTTCAAGTGAACTTTTCCAGTGATGTTTTGCAGTTTGCAATCTTCAGTTTTAAGGGGGAGGAGAAGAAGGGGAAGAGAAAATACCAGGCTCAGTAATGATTAGTCAAAAGCATACCTCGCAGTCAAATGGACTACCATGTACAGAAAGTACAGCAAAATCTGGCTCTAATATATCTTTTTATGAATGTATTCTTTGTATCAATTATTTTTATCACATCTTCTGCACATTGCAATTAAAACCATGACCACTGCAGACAGTAATAAACATGACTGCATGCTAAGAGCTTATGATCCAAGGAAATGGACAATAGAAGAAAGAAAGAAAATGACCCAGACACAGACTGATGAAGGCCCTGATTTAAAAAAAAAATCATGATTGCTACAAGTAGATGCAACAGTAAAAAAAATAAATGGTAAAAGCAGGGTCTTTCTCTTACCAAGTGACACTTCTAGTTGTGAGTGATGGAGCTCTGAAACTTTCAGAACTTCCTTCTCACAGTGGCTGCATTATAGGCTTATTTTTCACTGTAACATAAGAGCGACTATTTCCACCAAGATTGTATCCGATGACTGCCATCTGCTTTTGTGAAGATCTTCTCAGCAAGATTCATGGGGTCTTTCTGTGACATCTGAGCAGACCTTAATTTTTTTCACCCAATACAAAAGTTTGGAGTGGGAGGCTTCTGAAGAAGAAAGCTGACATAATGCTGGAGTTAAGCACATCTTCTAACTATCATAGGGTATATGATTTGTCATATTAATACTTTTCTTCTCATAAAAACTGCTGAGATGTTAAACTTTAAAATGCAATGCAGGTACTACACAAGTGAATCATTTTACTTATTTTCCATATACTACAGCTGAATAGCAGTTCACTATAGTTATGGTTGAAAATTGCTCACTATTTATATAGGGCTATTCTAATCTCTCCACCTGCTGACTCAAATGCTTTAAAATTATTATGCTTCAAGGTGGTGGCCAAAATATTGGGTAATTTGGGAAACAGGTTCTTAAGACACAGGTCAGCTCCCCCCTCAAATGAGTATGTATCACCTTTTTCTAATGTTTGGGGTTTTTTTTCACAAATTCAGAACTGAAATGATGGTAAATGACATGCGTTTTCCTTATACTGGAAGAAATACTATAAAATAGTTGAGGTGAACATTTAGAATCAAGGCATGAGAAAATGATGAACAAGGTGAAATATATCTTTAAGTTAACCTAGGAACTGTTCAACTGAGGTTTACAACTTTTTGAAGTGGCAGAGTCAGTCCTGATGATGAATCCTGGGTGATATGATGTTGCAGTCTATCTATATCAGTTTTCTGGGAGTATTGTGCACATACCTCGCTCTTAGCCTGAATCCAGAAATGTTTTGTCTGAAACTCAAATTTATAGCTTTGGTGTAATATTTTAAACACGTGATTTACCTCAGAACTATTGTAGTGAACATTAATTAGTTATGGAGAAGACAAGGAAATGCAGTCATGCGTTTTGCATGATCGAACTGAGTCTGACTAAGAGAAAGAAAACACCGAGTCCCTTGGTTAAGTTATTTATAAAACTCAAGCTCCCTTGCTCACATGAACTGCTTGGCTTTTGTTAGCTCCTTAACAGCTTGATGGTAGAGCTCAGATATGGAGAATGAGGAACAGAGTAAAAGAATTCAAGAATAATACGTGATGAAGCAATAAGAGACCTGAAGTGTTATAGCTCCTTTTGCAGAGAATACGTGTAGGCTCTACAGTGTGATGGCTCAGGCAATCCCAGGCAGCAAATTATTGTTGTTGTGAACATTCACTGTATTTCTGCAAATTCAATTCAAAAATTGAAGAGTTGATAAAAAACGGAATCAACCTGTAGCTTTTCTTCATCATTTCTTGATGAATCAAAGATCACCCTTAAAAAGACATCTAGTCTAAAGGAATTCACAGGTGTGAACACATAGCCATTGTGTGCATGAGAAATCAAGCACTGAGCTATCTATGACCTTCCTGCCTTTTATGGCAACGGCATCCATCTTCAGATCTCCTCCTCAGAGCTAACCTACCACTTTAACGATACTACTGAGATGAAAGGGACAATGAAGGTTTGCTGATTCCAGAACTCAGATCCAATACGTAATTACACAGCTGTGGCACATAATACAGAGATGTCATGAGCACCAGAGGCCTAGCAGAGATATAGAAATCAGAGGTCAGGGTGAGGAGCTGAGGACAGGCATCCTTGGTACACTCCACATTCGCTCCAAACAGGACGTGGGAGGTGCTGCACTTTGCACTTTAAGGTTTGAACATAGCTGAAGTTGTGTGAAAAAGTGTAAGACTTCCCCTTGCTGATCTTAATACTACATTATCAAAGTTTTGGGGCACTTAATTTGTTTAGATCTTTTTTTAACATCTTTTCAAACTCTACACAACACAGACCAACAAGTAACTAGAAAGCAAAATATTAACTGAAACAATTCTTACACATTTACACTTAATTACAGCAATACAATAATAAAGACATCAGTTACACAAACCGTGACAATTCACAGCTAACTATGAGGACAGTCAAGACCTCACTGCAAGGTCAAGAAAAAGTGGCAACTTACTAATATGCCACTCTGAACTGCCATGGCTTGGTAGAAGAATGCAATCTCTAGCAGATAATTTTCTTGCGCTACTAGTCTTAAATTAAACCTTTAACACGATTTTAATGTATTTTTGTGATGTGAGAAAAAGAAGTGTCTTCTGTCTGAAGAGAAAAAAATGGTTTAACAAATTGTCTGAGCCGATACCTTATTTGATAAGGTTTATCTTGTTTCTAATATCTCATATAGAATGTAAAAAAAAAAAACAGAACACAAAATGCCTTTAAGTTAAAACAAGATCTGGATAGACAACTGCTTTGTATCTTTGTTAATGATGCTATAGTCAATTACAGTTGTTGAATTATTTGTTTTTATAACACTACAAACCAGTTCTCCTTTGTGGCTTATGGGGCTGCACTCAGAAAATACTCACAAATCTCAGAGGATACAGAACCTGTATCATTCCCAAAAAATCCATATACAGGTGAGTAGACATATGATTTTTTCCTGTATAAGAAAAACTACTTCCCACCTCTGCTTTCAAGGTGCAACAGTATCACTGAAGTAAAAAAACACTGAAACAAGGTAAAAACCATGAAAGAAAATGTTATACGTGTTTCAGGGACCTTTTTATCCAAAATACAAGGGAAAAAAAGCAAAAAAAGCATTAGCAAAAGAAGAAAATACAGATTTCACAGAACAAATTCCTCAAAAAAATCTAAAACTATTTTTAATATGCAATGGCTTTTTCTGACAATGTATTCAAAACAGCATAGCAAAGACCATACTAGAATATTATATTGCTCTTTTTAGAAACTTTTCAAAATCATCCTGGCATATAATAAACAGTAGGAGTTTTCAAATGGATACTCCTACAGAAAACAGTGAAAAGAAAATTAATTTGCTACAACTATAGGACTATTTTAATCTTGGATTTTTTTCTTTTGTTCTTAAAGCACTGAAAAACATTTGTGCATACAGCAGATAAGATGAGACAACAGGGGATAAAAATAGAGGTAGGTTTGCTATTATAAACTAAAATTCCATAACAATTCTACAATATTCCATAATACATTTTTTAATAAATCAGTGTCTATACATTAAATCCCTAACCCTGATGGAGCACTCTTTCAGAAAGTCTTGCGTATGGGAATTTATAGTTATCTGTTCAGTTAGACCCTCCCAGTATTTACTGTATTATTGTTTGCTTGATCAGCCAATGCAGTTACATTCACAACTGTTATCTGATAAGGGCCTTATAGGTATCCATACAGGACAGTAAAACCTTACGTTTATCAATTTTCTTTCCTTAATCTTCAGGATTCTTCTCGTATCATACATCATGATGTTCAAGAGCACATAATATGAAAACATAAGAACTGCACTGAAGAATGTAAGAACTTAAGAACGCAGCTGCACTGGATCAAAGTAGAGGTCCTATCCAGCCCAGGGCCCTGTCCTTGTCAATGGCCAAAAAAGGTGTTTGTGGCACAGTGCTACTTACTTGAAGACTCCCTCTGTCTTCACAAAGATCTACTGAATTACCTAAGTTAAGCCTAGGTTATCATCTGGCTGCTTTGGAAACTCCCAAGAATAGTTCACTGTTAGGGACTCCACACATGGTATTTTTCCCTTGCTGTCGATACGGGCAGTCTCTCAGGATAGTGCTCTGTTCTAGGCATCATGCCTTTGGTCCTGCCACAAAGTAAACCTCAAACATAACAAAGCACTCTGCCACATTATTTATCCCCAGTGCCCATGGTGAAACCCCTTCTACTTTATTTGCATCTCTTGATACTTCTTTCTCTAACTAGGAGATTTCTAGAAGAGAAGCAGGTATCAGCCTGGTGTGATCCTTTGGGGGAGACATGAGCTCCAGGTTCTCAGCAAAACCTAATGGTGCTCTGGATTCCCCTTCTCTGGGACCCACTGGTAATTATTTAGCTAAAAGGTGTTTTGAAAGCTAGAGATGGACATTCCAAGTTTGCAGTTTTATGACTAATGTTTTGAGAGATTTTAGATTTAAACACTCAGATTTTTTCTTCAAGATCTACATCTCTTTACCTTGTCAGGTACTGTAATTGTAGGTGCGTGCTTTAAAGCTATAGTACTGAGAGGAACTAACTGCTCAGCATCACCCAAGAAAGATATGCAAAATTTGCTTGCTGCTTTTGTTGTCACCACATGAAAAAATACTACAATAATTTCAGTGTGATTAAAAATAATTCACAAAATGTGAATTATTAAAGCAGCGCCTTAGTTGTATGACAGTAAAAACATTACTGAGTACTTTTGCATTCCCAATATTCTAATTTGAAATTTCTAGACCAGCTTCTCAGCTACTATGTACTAACATTGAGCTCCGTAAAGAGTCATCATTTTATATCATCTAAGAATTTGGAGAAAGAATCCTTCTTCAAGACAGCATAAGACCTTACAGGATTTTATTTCCTTTTAATTTCTACTGGAAAATCCATTATTGATGTGATCATCTGCTGTCTTTAGAGCAATTGTATGAGTAAATGTCAATTATCTGTCACTGTCTGCATACTATTTAGATAATGACAATTGCAGTATTCCAGTCAAGGGGCAGTAATCCAATTGTATTATATACTTTCTCGGTTAACTATTGTACCTGTTTTTGCAAAACAACTAGTAGAAGCATTAAATTGCACGCTGCAGAGCAAAAGGTTAAGTATTACAGAACAAAGGGATGAATTTCTCTACCTCAGCGCTTCTAAGCAATGAGTGGAGAGGGGGTAAAAAAGCATCTTTCATCCTGTTTTACTGGAACAAACACTTGATAGTGCTGTTCATTTCCAACAGTTGCTCAAAAAAATAAAGGAGCATGTTTTTATGACTGAATTAAATCTGAATAATTTATTATGGAAAGAATCTATATAAGACCCAGTCTTGTCTCTTTATTCATGTTGTTTAGTTTCCTATACTGCAAAAAACGGTATGAAAATAGTACTGCAACTAAATCTCATAATGCATGTGGCAAATAAGCAGTAACAATTTGGTATTTTTAGTGAATGCATTGTATTCCATAGTGCGTTCACTTCATTAAAAAAAAACCCAAAACAAAACACCACCACAAAGCTTAAATCATATCCTGATATTTAAAATTTCTGAACAGTTATTGTTAGCTGACCCTCCCCTGAGCAGGAGGTTGGACGAGAGGACCTCTGGAGATCTCTTTCAATCTGATGATCTTATGATTTAGTAGCTGTTACGAAAAAATTATTTCTCCTAAGCAGCTTTATAATATCAAATGAATTTATAAGACTGAGCAGAAAAACAGAATAAAATACTAATGGCTAGTTCCTGAAGAATGAAGTGACAGAAAGAAATAGAATGAATATAGCATAATGCATTAGGACTACAGCAACTTTATAACCATTAAGCTGAGAAATGTTCATTTACAGGTTCCACAGCACTGCAACAGAACCACAACTGTATATTAGCGACATTGTGAAAGAGGATGATGATTTCTAAAGGTGTTTAAAATAATGGAAACTGATAACATATATAAATCATTATGATGATTTATAATGATATTTTAAAATTATTTATTATAATATTCTATGATTATTTAGGTGTGTTCATGTTTATCTTGGGTTCAAGTACTGAAAATTTGCCTTGGTTTCTCCGTAGACACTCAATTGGCTAAACTAACTTAACAGCAACTATTTTAAATTATTCATTTGGCTTTAATCTTTCATTACTTTGGAGAATAAACCAGAAATAGAAGGCTTCAACTTATGATGATCCTCTAAACGATACACAACATGAATTAATGCCACTGGCAATAAAGCCTTTTTCTCTACCATGAGCACCTTGAGAGGACAAAGAATCAGCAGCTCATCTCATCAGAGAAACATGACAAAATTAGACTAAAAAGTGTTGAGTTAAAAGGAACATAGTAATTGAAAGTTCAGATCAGATATTATCAGCTTTGAGAATGGCATAATTGGAAAAGAGATGTCAAAGTACAAATGTATCAAAACCCTGTTGGTACTAGAAAACTCCAGATGAAGTTTATCTCACCAGTATATTCAACACTTCCACCATGGAAATGTATTGCATCTACTGGCTGACTGCAATGAAGCTTATCTGGGACTTAAAATCTATAATTGCAAGTCAGTAGCATTCATTACCCTGTTTTTGGTAAAATCTCACTCCAGCTCTCTTAACTAACAAATAACAGAACAGTGACATTAGCAACATGAAGACTTTTTAAAATAAATCACCATCGGTCCCTGCCAGTACTACAGATATTTTTTTGCTTAGGCCCAGTATCTTCTGCCAAAAATGTACGTTTCCCCCTGTTGACTTCCGGTGCAGCAGTCATACTCGCGTGGACCAACTCTGGGCTCTTCCACTGAGAGCGCTGGGCAGCTCTCACCACATAAACATTTCATATCTGTCACAGCACTAGGGGCCAAGCGGCCATCCTCAAATGCACCCACAACATGAACAGCAGAATCTTCCACAGAAAAGTCAAAGAATTAAAAAATGTATCATATTTGATGAGTTCCATAAAAATACATTCTTCAAACTTTGTGTCTGTAGGTGAGAACGTCAGAGATGTAGAAACTTCACGATGTTGTTCGGATACTCTGCTGAACACGTTCAGGTGTGAAACTAGTACTGTGATGTGAGATGAAACTAATAAATAGAAAGGCTGCCTGTCTGAAAGGAAAAGTTGGGACTGTTCTACTTTTGCTCAGTCTTTCAATATGATTTACATCTAAGAGTATCTATTAAAAACCCTGTTGCTTTTCTCTTTGATCTAAAAGTGTCAAAGAAGCATCCGTTATAACACACTGCTTATTATTTCAAAAATTTGAATTTCCTTTGAATGGAAAATCAGATAGAATGACATCTTTTTTTAATGTATGACAAAAATGCTGTATATTAGGAATTAAAGAGATCAAGACAATTGACAGTAAGACTACAAAGGACTGGTAAATCAGTAGAATGAATGAAATGTATGAAAAGGAAAAAAAAATATCCACCATTCTGCTTAAACAAATGTTGCAGACAACATAGTAGGGAAAAACAGAATAAGACAAAACACAAGTAAAAAGTGACTGCACTATTAAACAACGAAAAAACTTTGTGGGTATCAACTAATGGACTAGGATCATTATACAAAACTAAATCACAGTACTTATTTTACTTGTAGGAGTCTAGAGAACCAAAGAAACCCAAACATATCCAAAGATCAACAGAATAAATTCTTGTAGAACTAGGTTATGGGACTGAGTGAAGGTTTATCGATGAAACTGAATGAAGACTGGAACACAAGTACACAGACATCACCGCCACTTGCAAATATGCAGTGGAGAGGACACAGCATTACAAGCAGTGATAGCTTATAAGGCTTAACTATTAAATCATAAGAACACTCATTAGACTAAATTTTAAATAAAAAGCTTAAACTAGAGCTCATAAAATGCCATCAAAACCAGCTTAAAATTCTTCCCTGACATCCTTCAATGTCCAACAGGTTTTTCCAAAGTACCTTAAATGACTCAAAAGCTTAAATTTCATTAAGAGTCACTGGAGAAATGTCACTGGAGAAAGGTCCCCGTCTCAAAAGCCTATTTCTAACCCATTAAAATTAGTGCAAGTTTGTCACTGATGCCACCTAGAAACAAAAACAAGCACTGAAGGTGACACTTCTGTTCTTCACGGTGCCTTGCATAGATATCCTTACGTAGGGTCCAGTGCTGAGATGACGACAATTAGGATTTGAATATTGAGGTGTTCACACCACTCCCGTCACTCAATGGAGTAAATCTGGCGTATTTTCAGCTCTCCTTCAGTTGAAAAAAAAAAACAACCCCAAAACCCAGGAATTCACTTTCCTAAATTGGAACTGATTTAATTGGGAGGGCAGAGGGGGATGACAAGTAGAAACATCCCAGTGTGAACTTTTTTTATCGTTCTCCAATTTTTCTATTTGTATATGCAACTATTAAGATGAGTCCACTTGAAATTGTGTTTTCATTCCATTGTCATGGCTGCTTGACATAAATGATAGATATGTCTATTTTCTACTCATCCTTCCTCCACTCACTTGATACACGTGCTGCCTGTCCTCCACTGCTGATCAGTCATTTGGAATGTGACCTAAAACTGAACAACCTTCTGTGAAAAAAGCCTCCCCTAAAGCACACTCACGTAAGTATAAGGAAGATACGTTTTTCTTTCATTACATCAAGACCTGGATAGTTCACCTACAAACTAATAACCATTCTTTCCCATGGCAAAATAAATAAACTTGGAGATACCAGGCAGAACATTCCCAGAATAATTGAAGATTTTTCTCCCTTTTGAACATTTGTCAACAAGCAGGATTATTGAACAAAATAAGTTTCCTTGACAGAATGATTTCAGCTTTTGAGAAAATGTATTCTGTCAACAAGACAGAGTAAGGACTTGACAAAATAATACATCTGAACCATTGAAGTGTTTTGAGTTTTCTTCTCAAGCATAACAATGAGAGGTTGTGTGTGTGCGCACAAAGTCAAAAGTAACTCTTTTAACATTATACGCATGTTTTCTCCTCAGGTGTCAAAGTCAAAGACAAGGTCTGGCAACCTCTCTAATGTCTTCATATAATGAGCTATGGCCAGAAACCAACGTCGTTTACAGAGACTGACCTCAGGACCCTTAGAGAAAGTCCTTTCTAAGCCAAACAATTAGCAAAGAATTAAGCAGCAAAACCAAAGGACAGCAACAGCCACAGTATATAAAAAATTAATCCAAAACAAAGCAGAAATATCTGAACATCGCCCAGGAAGAGTCTTTAGGCTGAGAAAGTTAGAGTTAAGCCTTTGTCCTAAAAAGTCTCTGGAGGTAGTGGCACTCTTGTCTTAGGTACAACTCCGTGCTCTGTATCAGAAGCCCGGCTCCTGCAAAACAACTGGTAAGCTTTCACATCAGTCATAAAATTTCTACTAAAGCTGAATTGCCTCTTATGAAAATATTTGCTGGAAAAGCTATGGGGGAAGAGGGAGAAAGGGGAAGACTCCAAGCATAGGGTTTCTAGTCTTACTGGTTTTTACTGAATTCAGCTTCTCAGCAAGGGAATTCTGGCAGTAAAAACATCCAGCACAAACTTTTAAATCAAAGCTGAGATTTAAATACTTCATTCTTGTCCTCACTATCAGATCAATAGTGAATGCTGATAATTTATAGATACTGATACAAAAGTGCACTCATAGAGTCAGCACTGGAGAGAAGCTAATAAAGAGATGGGGAAAAAAAGGAAGAACTTTATTTACAATATGCTTTGCCTACACTGGAATGCAGTCACCATCAACATTTTTCATTGGGATTTGTGCTGCTGGATATACTGTATTTCCTCATGAGTTCCAGTGAGGGGAGGAAAAGAATAAATAAACAAAATCAAAAAGCAGGCATTACATCTGTCAGCTGTAACCAGGATTTCCTTCTGTTTTCCTGCTATCTTTATAAACAACTTTCCAGGAAATTACCTTTCATGATTGAATTACCCAAAATAATTTTGATACTTAATGTGGAAGTTCTTCATGTTTATTTGTGTTGCTACAATGACCAACAACATATTTTAAGAGCCTCTCTCTAGACTATCAGTTACTTACTTGTCAAAGGTTACCAATTTCTCTGCTTCTGCCTTTGTTTTGATGTTAACTGTGCATTTCCCATTGGCCACATGTACATCTGGCTTTAGATTTTGTTTAAGGTTTGACCTTTTTGGCAAGTTCTGTACTTACTAATGAAACAGTCAAAAGCAAAGTGAAATATGTCTTTCCAGAGATAATCTGGCTGTGGTGCAAGGCCCATTTATGGAGTCCTCAGTGTATTTTTCATGTCTTTTGTTCTGCTGAAATAACTGGATCAAATAATAAAATGATGACAGGAACATGCGGCATCAAAATCCAGGTACAGCGTGTTTTACCACTGGGGGACAAAGTCTTGATATTCAGTTTTGCTTTCAGCAATCTTAGCAAAGCCTACTGCTTGATAAAGTAAGTACTGTGACACCATTTTCAAAGTCAGGCACTGGCATAAGTGTCTCAACTTTAACAGTTCACAATGAAATCAGAAGTCTCTCTTTTTGGAGCAAATCCATGACAGACTTAAGAATTCTCCAATGCAGCTAGCATTAAAAAAAATGTTGATAGCAGTAAAAGAAGGCCCGACAATATCGTTATACTGGGAAACGGATGTAAGATGTGTCAAGCTATATTTTTATAATTGCATGTATGATACACTGGAGTAAATTCAATATGTGCAATTTGAATGCTTGGCTATATGAAGCGCTAGTGACTGTGCAGTGACTACTGTTGTGGAGTAATTAAACAATGAATGTATTCTATATACTAAATCAATTTGCTTTTTCTTGTTTTCCCTCTTTAGCTGTCTTTCTTACAGGGTGACAAGTAAGTGGTGTGTGTGCACACGTACGAGTTCCATGGTTTTCAGTGTTACTTGTAAGAATCTCTGTGCATGGGGTTCTTTTTTTGTTCTGCTTTTTATTTTCCTTTGCTTTGCTGGGGTAATTGGACCAAAACCAATGCTAAAACAAGAATGCTGCACCAGTGCTCATAGAGGTAAAAAGTCATGGTCGTCATGTCATATAAATAAAATGTAAACAACTTCCTGGAATTACTTCTTCTATACTGGACTTTCTTGCAACAAAATGTTGTAGTTAGGGTTGCTTTGATGACAAAGTGTTCAATAGTAACTTGCATTTTCTGTTGAAAGGCTAATAAACCTTTATGTCTCATGTTTCCGTGTTCCCATATGGCATACTGAAAATTCTACTCATACATCTGGAAGAACGTAAGTCAAACATCTCTAACACCCACATTTCAACACAAATAGAATGTGAGCAAAGAAAAGTTACACTGTCAGCACTGAATGACTGAAATGGTCAAAATGCAAGAAAAACAAAGCCAAAATAATATAGCCAAAGAAATCAGTGAGGGGAAAACTTCAACAGTTCACCAAGCTATTTTTCAGACACTTGAAAGCCTCATGGAACTAAGCAGAAGAAAAAGACTGGAGGGTGTGGGGGTGGTGTGAAGCCACCAACAAATTAGAAATCAGAAAACAACTGGTCTTTACTGAAGACAACACTTTTGGTCCCATTTCTGCTCTATAGTTTGAAAAAGATCCTTCAGGCTCAACTCTTAAAAACAAATCCAATTCAGCTTTTCAATGTGAGACAAAATACTATACCCAGTTAAACAGAAATCTGGATTACTGAAGTTGCTACAAGTTCTTCAAAACCAGAGTGTGCAAATGTATGTGAATATATACATATACACTCACCAACCTACATACAAAATAAGTGTATATATGGAATATGTGTTTGAGTGTGTATGTACATATATATATACACACACACAGACCCCTAAAGCAAACTTATATTTCTGTCTTCGAAAGAACATGTATAGACAGATAAATGTATATCCAGAAAGGTCCTTTTCCTGACTTTATAATTCTTCCTGAAGTTTAGCATTCTGCATCCACTTACTTAAAGGAAAAAGACCTGATGAATTGCAAATTCAGTAAAAGCACGTTATATACTATTCTTGCATACAGGATGTGACATCTGAATAAAAATAAAAAGATTTTTATGAATGTTTATAACTTTTTACAGAAATATTTTGAAGCTTGTTAAAATATTAAAGAAATAAACGCCATAGTGGAGCACTAGACTCCTGTGCCAATTTTTTGTGTTTATAAATTTCCCTTGAGGCCCCGTAAGTGGCACTTCGGCAGCCTATGTTCTTAAAGCCCCCAGGATCCTAGAATTTAAGATCAAAAGATCTTTTAAAGAACAGCAGGTGCTAGAAGCTTTTAATATATAAGATGTTGGAGACATTAAAAAAAAACCACCAAAACCGTAGCTGCTTTTCACCCTATCGAGCTATATATCTCATGAATCCCGTGAGCAGGTTAATCTTTGACACAGCCTCGAGCTACTTTTATTGTAAGAAGTTAAGCAAAGAACGGTGTATAACCTGCCACATACCAGTCTGGGATGTAGAGTGGTTTGAACTACAGCAAGCTACAGCGCACATTAGGATTTCTATTAAAAATAAATAAGGGCTTCTCAACATTTTTCTCCTTAAGAGGGAACAACAAAGGATACAGACACAAAAGTGAATATTAATCTTCCAGCTTAGCTTTGTACTAGGGTATGCCACAGAGCAAAGGGAAATAACAAGAGCTAGTGCAATCAAATAAGTTTATACTGGCACATAGGTGGCTTCTTATCATTCAGATCAAAGGATGCGCCTTACTGGATCAGACCATCGGTGTGCATGTGATCCTCCCCAGGAGGCTGACATCGCCATATAATATACATCTAACCAATTGTGTGCTTTCACACGGAAGTCCTTTGAAAAGTCCGTTCTGATTGACTGAACGCTTCTAGCTATACATTCCACAGTCTGAATATATAGTGTGGCACTTCTGAGTCTCCTTCTATTTGTTTTCAGTTTATTTCCTTTTGCAGTCATAGCACGTCCCTTTGTTTTCAAACTACAGGACAAATATTCACCCCCGGCACAGCACCCATTAAAAAAAACAAACAAACAAACAAAAGAAAACACAACAAAAACCCCCTCTGAATATTAGCAATTTAAAAAAAAAAACAACAAACAAGTAAAAAACAGAATAATTGGAAATCCGATGCCACAAAACCAGAATAGCTTAACTGTTATCTATGAAAGTCTTAATAGACACATTCCAGATGGACTGAATTATTTTACATAAAGCATTCTCTTCATACCATCGCCCTGTGGTGCAGGCGAAACCATATATTAATAAATAAATAAGGTACAATTTCTCCAATACGTACAACAATCCCTACGCAACAGTAACTGTTTAATGTACTTTTTACTTTAGTCCGACATTTTGTAGTATCTGTTACATGTCTATGCTGCACAGAGAGGTAACACCCAGTGAGGATGAGTAGATCCAAAGGAGTATTTTTCATTATCTGTAAGGAATAAAATAACTGACAGAATAGTAAATATTAAAAATGCTCTCCGATGAACAGTAAACATTAAAAATGTTCTCTGATAAAAGAGTGTTTCTCTGAGGTGCTACCAACATGCAACTCAAAGCAGAGGAAAATAGGACATTCATTCAAAAAAGGGAAACAGTTACCTGTCCTGGATTACACAAAATGTCTAACTTTATGTTTCCAAAATCTCTACATATAGTAGACATAAATCCTATTCTTTTATTCCAGGGAGAGGAACACTTGCATGCAAAGATCCTCTCCACAGTCTCAATGTGACATCCAAAGATACCTGTCACTATTTTGGTAATACTTCTTCCTCTAGAAGAGAATTTTTTTTCTCCAGAAGTTGGGAAAACACCTGGGCTAAGAAAGAGCACTAAAATCCTCTGAACTGACTTTAAAAAAAAATAGTATTTTAGAAAGTCTACAGAATATGAAGAAAATTAATTTTATTTCAGTCTTTCTGTTTGACAGCTTTTCTGAGCTGGCTATCTGCATTAATTCTGCATGCCTGCCAGCTGACAAGTTCTATTTGTTGAGCAGATAATTGTAGGTGTTTTATTTTCCCAGTAACACACTATCACAAGACACAAGAGCGTTCAGCTTACTTTAGGTATGTTCTTCAGAACACAGAGGGCAGTGAATAATAGTGAAAACTGTTTTGCTTGACAAGCAAAGCATTAATGTGTCACATCAAATACTTTGTCTTGCTCAGTGTTCCTTCAGAACAGATAGGATTTAGCTTTCATATTTTACAAGAAAGACTTGCAAAGATAGCTGTGAATAGGTTGTATTTCAGGTATAACTTTTTAAAAAGTTTTCTTCGAGTTTTTAAAACTTTATTTCATAAGTCTCTAAATCTATAATAAAATAGATAAATATTATAAACTGCAACTTTTAAATGAAGAAAAGGAATTTGAAAATTCAAGGCATTATATTACATCACAAGCAGGTTATGATTTTCTGGTCATAAATATTATCCCTTTACAAATACAGCTGTATTTAAAATGAGCTACTTCAATATCATTATCCCTGGGGATGAATTTTAATTACACTACGTTTAAGTTATATTGCTTTCCGGAAGATTTGATTGTTTTGCCATGTAACTTACAAGGAGTGTAACTATGGCAAATTCACAGTCTAGATTTTATTCAGATTAACAGCCAGCTAGTGAGTTATTCAGTCACCAATTTTCAGAACTGAGGTCTAGAAGTCTTCTAAGTGCTGTTCCACAGTCACTAAGCTAACTTAAAGCCAGGCTTACTAGTGACATTTCCCTTGCCCTTTCTTAGGCATTTCAGAGCCTTTGCTTGTGCCTTACTAGTATTTGTACAAGTCCAGATAAACCATTTTAGGAAGTTAAATTAGCCCCCAAATGGTATCTTTTTCCATAGAGTTAGTTTTTAGATAATCAGCTTCCTGAGCCCTCTTACCACACGATGGCATAAATGCCAGGGCAGCGCAACGCAGGAACACACGGTTGGCAGCAGATGGGAGGACCGGACCCTGCAAACTAGATTTAGATCAGTTTACATTTCCATTTAGAACAAAATCTGATAAAATGATTTCCCATCAGACTGTGAGGTGAAAACTCATTTTTTTAAATGTTTTGAAACTTACTGTAGAAGTATTTAAGTTGAAACAGAAAACTGTCTACATTTGCAGAGTACTGAAAAAAGTCAGTCTCCTATTTGCTTCTGGGATTGCCTGAGGACCGTGACAGAAATATGCCAGTTTCAGGGCAGGAAGGGTGCAGATTGTATTATCTCAAGGTAGTTCAATTGTGCAATTTAAGATACAGGGGGAAAAAAATAGAAAAAAAAATTACACACCAGCACACACGTAGAATGACATCACAGTTTTGTTCATCAGAACATGAATACACCCAATACTGCATATGAGAAAGTTACACTACTTCACAGAATGGATTTAAAGATCATCCTCAATTTGCAGCTCATTATGATGGTCACTTCTAATGCTGCACAAAGCAATTCTTCTTCCTTGAGTTTTGGTTACATGTGCTATATAATCAACATTGGCAGGGATGCCAAGGGGACATGTTCTAGATAGTAAAATATTAGAATTAAAAAAGGATCTTTAAAAGATGGGGCTGCAAATGCGCAGGGGCATTAGAAATGACAATGGCTTGTCACTTAGATGTGGAAAACAATAATTATTCAATAACAATTCCATATTCATGGGAATGCAAGTCCTGACCAAAATGCTGTATCTCACAATTTCTTAAAAAGAGAGAGAAAAAGAGGATCTGAGCTGTGGGCACTTAATGAGGAGAGAAAAGTAAGAGGAACTACAAGAATCAGAATAAACCGCTGTATGTAAATGGTTTAGGGCAAGGAAACAAAACAATACCTACTTTTGTCTAAACTACATCTCACTAACCTGAGCTACTAAGTCTACCACAGTGCTAAAGATGCTGCCTAAAGCAGCACACTGCAGATAAAAGACTTGATTTACCAGTGTATTCACCTACTTTACACCAGTTCTATTCCAGTACAACTTGAAGAATCAATAGGTATGACTCACTGCTGCCTGGCTTCCATTTTGCACTAGGATAATTTTATTTGCTAAAATGATGTGACAGCACCATTACAACAGAAATAAGATTCCTTATGTATAAGCATTTAGGCTTATGACTCCCCCCCTTTCTAAAATCAATGGCAAAATTCATCCACATCCTTCTGTCAAATACTGTTCCACTCAAACTCAGAATTCAATTTAAAAAATACCTTTTAAGTCTGTATTTTCTTATTTTTTTCTGTGTTAATCAATCATTTACACACCAGTGCTATGCTTTTATTATCCCATTATTTCATCTCCATTGATTAGCAAAGAAGAGTTCCACTTTAGCTGCAAAGAATAATTGTTGGCATTTATTATGCAAAACTTTTAATACATAGTTTAGATTTTATTTTTATTAAAATCAAACCTATCATGAGTTAGCACATCAAATTCCACATATTACCAGTTTAACACTTTAAGGCTGAATCTTGAAATGACTAAAATACAAGTACATGCAGCAGTAGACAAGCATGTTTATCGCCTGCATATTGGATAGGTCATGAGCCTTCTAAAAAAGTGTAATAGAGTTGCATTCAGTAATATAACTTTAAAAAAAAAAAAAAGCCTGTTGAGTAAACAGTGACATACTATGCATACACACATGCATAAGCACATATGACAACAGAAATCTTCTTATTACCTGTTTTTTACTTTTCAATTATTTATTATAACTTATCTTTTTGTCTATTAAGGCAGAAATGAAATAATTACATTGGCTATTATGATATTTGGAGTGAGAAACCAAAAGGAATAAAAAGCCTCCCTTAAGGGCAACAAATACAGGGTTAAGATCACGTTGATACTCTTTCCCTTTCTGTGTCTCTCTTCCCATGCTTTGTAAAGTGCGTTACTCCTAGTGCAGTTAGCAGCTAATAAATTAAGCCAGTGAATTTTATAAAAGTGCCTTCTTTCCAGGAAAAAAAAATAGATTTATCTGAATTCTAGAAAGTAAGAGGTGACAGAGTTGAAGGCACAATGTATCAGAGAAAAATCCCAAGCATTTATTCAGTCTTTCAAGATCCTTTTTTGACTGCTTGAGTTTCCTCCTCTAGCCTGCTTCTTTTTGTCTATGAAGTTCGGTATCACTGCATATCTAAACAAGATGATTTCTTTCTCCTTACTGAGACTTTTTGTCAGGTCAATAACATCTTTTATGTTTAATTCATCTTCATTTTTTAATATGTAAACAGCATTAATTGGGAGGAAAATGGACTCAGATTCTGGAATATCAATGAGATTTTTAAGAACTGTAAAAGGTAGCAGGGTAAATGGTATTTTTAATGAGCTAACACCTTGAATAAGGACCACTATGAGGCAGAAATGGAACAGAAATGGAGATGATGAAAGCCCACAGGCAACTGACAGTTATCTGGAACTTCTGTGGAACAAAAATCATTTCCCTGAGGAAGGGAAACATGCAAAACTACTTAATTTTTAATCATATTTTTAATATTTAAAATCAGACTGTCTCAGCCACTTCTAACGAGAAGAGGCCTAATACAATGTAAGTACAATATTAGCTTAAGACAACAAACTTTGCCAGTTAAATGCTTGGCTCATAACTAGTCTATAATTATTCTCTTTACATACAAGAAGTCAAGTCTAAGGGAAAACGATGACCTTCCCAAGTAACTAAGATAGTACACTTTAATTGCAGAGACATATACAAAATTACAGCCATGGTTTTGTAAATTACTGTGTGTAATTTAATTGATAAAGACTAGCATTTACTGCTTTAAAAAATACAGTAGTATACATGAGCAATAAAATTTACTTATACAAATAGAACTACCATAATACTGCAGCAAAATGAACTTATAAACTAGAACACCATGCAACTGGAGAGGGACTCTGCCCAACTTTGACAACGGTACAGACAGAACACTTTTATCTCCCTCTTCCACAGTTGTGTAAAAGGTCAATGCTGTTACAAGCACTAGACTACCCAAGGGGGATGAGCTAAAAAGGAACTGCAATCACACTTTTAGCTCTACCCATTTTCTGAGACCACAGGAAAGTCTACAAAGCTATTTTCCGAACTATTTCTACGAATACTACTGTATTAGATGCTCCTGGTCTTTTCACAGCATAAGAGAAAGGAAGCAGAGATATACAGACACAAAGATGGGCACCAGTTTGTGCGACATATTTCACCCATTTCAGCAAACACAAGAAACTCAGCTCCCTTTCAAAGTACAAGACTATACTAGAAGAACTGTAAAACTTTTAAAACCGATTTATTAAGAACATTCAGACAGCCATAGAAGAAATAAATCTACTAGTACATATGCAAAAAAGTGACACAATTACTTTATTAAAGTATCAGTAATTATTATTCAGAAGCAGCTTTTCTAAAGTTAAAATTTCAATCAAAGTTCTCTTCTTTGACTGTCAGCTTGGAAATATATTTAAAATTTCTTTGCATTTATCTGGTGCTTGAAGGGCTGAAAATATGAATATTTGTTTTAAAGATGATGCATATTAATAGATAATTAATTTAAACAAACAAACACTAGAATGATAGGCCAGCTTTGATTTAAAGCAATACCATAAATAATCATCAGGACAGAGAATCAGGGCCACATGTTTTCCTAGTAGTGTGACTAAAACTTTAAGGGAAAAATACTGTGTTGCAAGTTAAGGGCACTTCAGAGTACAGTCACACTTACTTTAGACTCATGTGTTGAAATCCCAGTTTATCCAGAAAAAGTCTCTTGCAGACCACATGTCAAACAAAAACACAGGAGAAAGACCAGAATTCCCTTTTTGCACCATATGAACTGAGAATGATTTAAGGATGTCTTGTGTGCATGATGCTTTCATAAGTTAATATGAAATCTATGGTGCTTAGAATACTCCTGCCTCCTATTTACAAAAGTACCACAGTAATACTATAAACTTAGTTCTGCCTTATGTTTTATATTCTTCCAGCTTCCATACAGAGTGTAATTGCTGTCATATAGAAATTCCGACATATTTCTGTTTTGCACACTCTCACAGGTTTTCAGGAATACAGTCAGCAGGTATAAACAGGGTCAGTTTGTGTTCACGTATCTGTCACACATTTCAATAGAAAGCTGACATAGATTTTCCTTCAGAACTTTCTTAGGCACTTGAACACATGGCAGGGTCTAGTATTTTAAGCTCCCTGCAAGATTTTGCTTACTATGTGAGTTAATTTAGTATGTTGGACACATCAAATACATAAGTAAAGCATCACCTGTATGAAGAGGAAGTCAATAGCATAGTCAATGAAAAATAGTATTTTTGATAATCTAATTAATTCTAATTTACTTTGCAAATTATAAATCTGTCTAATTAATTCTAATTTACTCTGCAAATTATACGAAGAGCCAATATGCACTAGTTTTGTGCCTTCTGTCTTTGGTGGCTAAATACGGACATTGCCATTCCTCACTTGCCTAGATACTCTAGACAGGAAAAATACTTCCACTGACATAGCTGAGATATGGAAACTAAAGCATTTCATATACGTTGATCTTGTTGACATTTAAATATATTTCTATTTTAAATTTGTATTCCTATTCTACATTTTGAAATCATTTTCCCCAACACTTCCTAGAAATTTATGATAAATAATTTCAGCTAATGATTTCAGAATAGAAATGAAAAATGTTTCATATCAAATTTATAGATTAGAAACATTTCAATTCTTTTTGAAATAAAACATTTTCCTTACAATTTGCTGGAATTCTAATATGTTCCTTTCCTGTAACAAATTCTGATTTTTTTAATTAATTATCATTGCCTTAAAAAGACAAAACAAAACTGCTTTTGTCTAGTTCTACTTTGGAAATCAAACATCTTGGTGCACTGCTGTCAGTAATAAATAGTTACTGGCTTAGTCTAAAGATATGGTGAATTTAGTACAACAGAAAAAGCAGAATTGTGGAAAAAAGTGATTATTCTGACAACAGTGAAAAAGTGCTATTCTTTTCATTCTTTTTGATCCAAGCAAGACCTTTTCGTTTCTTCCTGTTTAAGTAAAAACTTCATAGTAATTTTTTGCTTTGGAATTCAAAGGAATTCCAAAAATTCAGAACACAAAACAGGAAATAAATTTTTTATTTCCTCTCTCTATTTATGCAATGCAATGTACCATTCACCATTACAAATGAAAAAAAAATGGCACTGACCCAATCTGGTTTTTTTTAAGGAAAAGAATAAGACAATAAGTCACATGCGACTTGGTGGCATTCCTCATGTTTGCAGCTGAAATATTGCTATGAACTATCACTTTTTTTTTCTTTTAAGGTGAACAATGGGAGATGAGCTATATCGCAAACTGACAAGACTGAGTAAAGGAAGTATTTTTTTCTATTTTATTAAGGTATATAAATATAACTTGAGCACAGTCTTGGGCAATACCAACCACCCTCAACATCCCCTATAAGGAATCCTACCATCGAAAGGAATAGCAGCAGACAGCACTTCCTGACCGCTGGAAGCGCTTCACGTTTCACAATAACTGAGCCCCAAAACATACTGCCTTGGTGAGATGGGAGTTTCAAGCAACCTGAATACCCAAAATGGCAACACAATACTGCACAGCAAATTCTCTATTAAATCTCAAAGACCAAAATAAACGAACATTGCTGAAATGCTATCAAACCAAACTTAGTCTACTGTACCACAAATGGAAATTACACCCTTTAGAAAATTGTATTTTCAAAAAATAGAATGGAAATTACTTTCAGACAATGATTTTTGCTTTTTTGGATATTCATAAAAAATTTGGCAGCATAACTTTTAAGCAGCTTTGTAAGCTTTACACAATGTTTTATCTCTCCTTACTAATAAATCCTTGTAAAGCAGACAGTAAAAAAGTCAACACTAATTGTTACCAAAGTGTGAAAATGAATCCTTATAGTTTTGAGTATTTCTAGTTTAGATTGGGCAGGACTTCTGACAAAACAACGATTTTCTCTTCTGAAAGATGATTATTATATGGTCATGTGTGTGAAATCTCTCAAGAGCCAAGAAAAATGCAGGTTCAAGCAATAGCAGAAAAATGGCCCCAAAGGTCTAAATGTCCTACCCCTGCCTCAAAAAAAAAAAAAAAAAAGCTGACTACTGTATTATACACAAATAACATGGGAGAAAGTGGCTTTCCCACCCTTGGGGAATGTGTATTCATATTCGCAGGCCTAAACATGGAAAATGTCCATTCATATTAATATAGTTTCTACAAAAGACTTTCTGTAAGTGTACCAAAATGGAGATAAGGTGTTGCAAAGAACATGGGATCTGTGCTTTGTTTTCTTTCTCTTAGGCTGCACTTTGTCACTGACTTCTGGAATCAAAGGAAAGATTAGGAACATGTAGAAGGGCATGTACAAAGTAAGCCAGTCTGAGAGCCAAGAACTGGGTCATCTCCTGTCAGCTGTGAAAACTGCTACATGCTACAGAAAGGAAGGGGAAAAAAAATACTGGTAAGGTATTTCCCTGGGTTTAGAGCAGCTGACAAATTTGCCACATGGAAAAAACTCATTACTGGATTCTCACATTATATGAATCAACATATAATCTGATTCAACTCTGCACAGAAGCAGCCAGATTAGGACTTAATTTAAAATTAAGATCAATATTTGTAAAAGATTTTTTTCTTTTTTGTTAACTCTTAACAGCTGTTTCTTCTGTATGATTCTATCAGTAAGGTTTGTGAGATACCAGAAGAGTTTTGCAGTCAATTGCCCCAAATGACATACATTAAAGGGCTAGGCTGAAAAGGATTTTCAATCTTTCAGTATTCTCCATTTCATGTATTCCCTCCTACTAGGGATGGTGTTAAAATGTATTGAAACTTATCTTAAAATAAACTAAGACACAAGTAGCAGACAGTAAAGCAGAGATTAAAAAGCCTGGAATGTTTCCAAATGCTTGGTCTCGATCTGACAGAACATAAAGCTTGAAACAAGAGCTGGTCAGCAGTATTCTGACAAATTGTTTCATTGAAAAATGCTGTCTCAATGAAAAGTCAGAATTGCCCCTGCAACATCTTGATTCTTCAAATGCCCACTATTAATAAAAGCAGGTTTTCCAAGGAAAGCCTGTTCTAATTCAAAGCAACCAGCTTTTATCCCAGACTACAAATACCCAGTAGAGGCATAGCAAAGGTATATTGGCCAAGGCTGAGGATGCTAGGAGTTTGTAACTCCCTGGAACAAGGGACTGTGAATTCCCTCAGTGACTGAAAGCATCACTGACTTTCATTAATGTCTTTTTGATTTTCGTAATATTTTTTTGCATTTTAAAAAAACCCACATTACTGTGCTGTATTTAAAAAAAAAAAAAAAAAAGTGATACATTAGTATTCCAGTAACTCAACTGTAAATAAAAATCTTGCATTTTTATTCATGCACCATCTTTCAATGGGGGACAGAAAAAAAGAAAGGCCAAATCAGAAAATTGTGCACTAACCCTTTATGTTTTTTATATAACCAAATATACATAGTTAGCAACCCTCTCAACAATCCACAAGAGTTAAGCAGCAGACCTGGTACATGAATAATCCAAGCCTTTCTATTTGTTTTGTGTCATGGAGTAGAATCAGAAAAAGAACTTAAAATCCTTTTAAAAAAATCATTTTACATTGTTTTTTGGGGTAATTCTTTGCTAGCAAAGGAGAATGTGTTCAATAGCTTGGATGTCCTAACACATTCAGTTCATTTTGCATACTTTACTGCTGAAATGAAAATTACAATTTTTTGTTTGCACTGTATCAGTTTAAAGCATCTGTTAAGCACTTTCAAATTAATTACACTGTACATTGATTTTTTTCAGGCATAATTATTAACCCTTGAAAAGTCTTCTAATAATCAATTTACACTTAATTAAGCTCTCTTTGACATGCCCTCTAGTATTTCAGTAGACACACTTTCTAAAAGTTACTTCCAACGTGTACGGATATCTCAACTTCTTGTTATTAGAAATCCATACTGTATTTTTTCCAGACTGCATCACCCACATTTATAGGTCCACTTCACCAACTGATTGTGTCACTTGAGCAACAATCTGCAGGTTCAAGGGACATTATATATATTCTACTGCCTTGCAATGTGCTAGGAAACAAGTAGTTATCAGATCCAGTACAACAGCCCTGGGATTAGCAGGTTTAGCCATGACAGCCAGTGCTCTTGCATAGCCCCTAGCACAGGAACGGCTAATGCCAAGGTGGTTCTTTAAGGCAGCCACCGTGAGTGAGAATATGTGACTTTGTATGCACTTTTATTTTAAAATAAAATTTCTTTGGCTTTAATGACAAAATCCAGGGATTAGAGTAAATACAAGTCTGCTATCCTTAATCTTTTAAGTCAACTATTATGTTATTCAGAAAACACTTTCAACGGAATTCAAACCAACCTTTAAATACAGTAAGCTCTGGTTGTAAACAGATCTGTTAGCTTCTTTGTTTGATTCTGCCTTTTGTTAACATTAAACAGAAAATGCAATTTTCTGCTATACAAGACAAGGCATGGACTCCCATGAGAAAACGGGGAAGAAGATAATGGCACCTTCTCTCAGTAAGCTTGACATAGTTTGGCTTTCTTAGTTTTACATAAAGTAGTATTACTTTATCATTAAATATTGTCTGTGCTTAAAACTGACTCTCAATTTTTTGAGAAACAAAACGGCTTTTAATGCTATTTGTTGTTATTCATTCTTAAAACTCTCACAGTACATTTCACTGCAACACAGACTGAGATCTCTCAAAGGCTAGGAGGGTGCTATTTTACTAAGCTTCATGGTCCAGACTGGGAGATGCTAATGCAACAGTCTGTGTACAAGCAGTATCTTTTGCTAACTAGTGTTCATCACATGCTCTTTGTCCTGCAGCAGAATAATGAAGATCAGAATAAGGAGTAAAACCACGATGGTGACACAAGACATCATAGCAGGCAAACTCTTCACAGGCTATGTAACACGGCTCTCGATTCTTGTGATTTGTTACTTTTTGTGGTCCAGACAGATGTTTAACAAGATGATCATGGTTCAAGTCTTTCCACCTTGTGCTAGCTTAATCAAAGAGATTGTACTTCATCCAAGTATCACATTGTATAATATATAGTGTATATAAATTATGTACAACTATAATAGCATATATTAGTGTAAGTAATTGACAAATAACAAATTAGCTTGAAATTACTTGCATGAGAAGAAGAATGTTTCCTTATGACAAACACCAAGAAACCATTCAGCTGAGGATGAAATGTGGCAGTGATGTGAGGGAGTTCAATTTTATCTGTGACCAGGTAATGTCATCTCCCTCTCCATGCTGAAGAAAAAAATCTTTGAAGTGGCTACGTTTTCTTGTATGATGTCCTGGGCTCTACTCTATGCCTAATCTCAGAAGACTGCAGGGCAGCAGAGAGCATTGGATGCAACTATAGTCTCTGTACCAGTAAGAGAAAAGGCTGCAGCAAAAGCAGGAGAGTGGAAACACTATTGACTGAATGCTTTCAATGACCATATGTCCTCAGCACCCTGCACAGGAGCTGCCATCGATTATTAGAGCCTGAAGGCTGGAACAGCTTTATGTCCTGACTACTAATTTCCTGAGCCTCATGCATCCCACTCGCATACAACTATTCTGTAGGAGGGAAGCTGAGTTCTACTTGCATGCATTTTCCCCCTGTTGTGGTTTAATCCCAGTCAGAAGCTAAGCACCACACAGGCGCTCCCTTGCTCCCCGTCCCCCTCCCCCTGCTCCCGGTGGGATGGGGGGAGAATCGGGAAAGAAGGCAGAACTCGTGGGTTGAGATAAGAACAGTTTAATAACTAAAGTAAAATATAAAATTAACAATAATAATAATGAAATATAATAACACTAATACTACTACTAATAATAGCAATGAAAAGGAATATAACAAAAAAAAAGGGGGGGGGAAGGAAAAAGAAAAAAACAGTGATGCACAATGCAATTGCTCACCACCCGCTGACTGATGCTCGAGCAGCAATCCGCCCCTCCCGGCCAACTCCCCCCAGTTTATATACTGGGCATGACGTTCCATGGTATGGAATACCCCTTTGGCTAGTTGGGGTCAGCTGCCCCGGCTGTGCTCCCTCCCAGCTCCTTGCACACCTGCTTGCTGGCAGAGCACGGGAAACTGGAAAGTCCTTGGCTTAAGATAAGCGCTACTTAGCAACAACTAAAACATCAGCGTGTTATCAACATCATTCTCACACTACATCCAAAACCCAGCACTGTACCAGCTACTAAGAAGAGAGTTAACTCTGTCCCAGCCGAAACTAGGACACCCCCCAACACACTGCATATTTCAGAAATGCAATGACTTCCACAGGTAGACCAGGAAACTTTGCAAGCTTCTGTTACTCACACGTTAAGCTACAGTTAATGAAAACTATTCTGCATTCAGAGAGGATGGGATCTATACTGATATGGTTCTTTCGCACTGTATGAATGTGTACAGTATTTTCTACTTTTACATATACTGAAATGAGGAGCACAGCCCATCACTTTCCACTTACCCTTACCAGTTACCTGGTATTTTATCATCAGTACTTTTGATATTTGAAAATGTAGGCTACTTAACAAAACTGTTTTTTATGAAAAGGCTACAAAAGTCTTGTCAAAACACATTTGATGAATTAATTGTCATAGTGTTTTGTAAGAACAGCATCAGAAATGATGTGCAAATGGCTTTTCTGAAGATCACGTAAATCACTAAAACAGATGGAACTACACGTACTTGATAGTTATTACTATGCTTGTACTTATTATTAATTAGCCTGTGAGTCCTGATTTTCACCACTAGGAGTTAGTATAAGAAAGAAAAAAATGAAGGCATAATTTATTAACAGCAGTGAATGAAATCAGCCACAGCCCTATCCCATTAGAAGCAGAGACACGTGGGACAACGCTTTAATGAGTAACAGCAATAGATACCCTTACTGAAGGCCTTAGTGGTCTGAAGGAAAGCACACTGCATTGCAGTTTTATTAGCATGCTGGTTTCTTTTTGTGTATTACTGCAGAGACCAAAGAAACTGTTATTGAAGCAAAGGAAGAATTTCACCTACAAACAGAGCTCAAGTCACTTGCAAAATCCTCTCACAAGTGTCTTTTTTCCCTTCTGAAAAATTTCCCAAGGGTTTGACAAGCCCTGCATGTCAAAAGTTGTTCCTCGCTGCAGACTGGCAATGAGGAATGTCAAAGCTAAACACCCCCAAACCCAAGAGCTGCTAACGTCTACAGAAGCTTCCTGGCCCAGGCTGCTTGTTATGCTCCCTTCACATGGCACATGTCACTCTAAATTGACTAGCAGCACAGCCGTATCAGGTTTTCCTCCTCACTTATCCCCAGTTTATTTCCCAGTGACACTGGGACACTCCTTCTGGTGACACTCCTATTGCCATTTACTTCAAATATCTCTTACCTTCTGTTGCTGAGGTACTACATGACAACTCCATCCAAATGCAGTGTCATTGTACTTGGCATTGCAGTTAAATACACAAACAAAAAAAGCAATTTGGCCAAATTAATGTGTTCTCTTTTTGCAAGTAATAGTGGCAAACAGAGCATCCCACATAATCTCCACAGAGCTTGATCAATGATTTTAAAATTGTAGTATCGATGTCAATATCCAACTCTAAGGATACCATTTTAAGAGCTGAAGTAGCCACAGTTTCTAAGTCATTTGTATAAACCAGCAAATTATACCCTTCTATACCCATATAACGCTGCACATTTTCAAGAGTTAAACTCCAAATTCATTGTAGAGTCCTGTATGTTCAGTTATTGGTACAATTTCATTAAGAGGAATAAAATAACCAAAATAGATAGCAGGCATTTAATTTCATCTGTCATACTGGGATCACAGTTCAAAAAGTAAAATTATTTATAATGGCTTTCCAACTATATGTTTTACTTCACACTTTTAATTTGCAAATTGGCAAACCTTTGGCAAAAGTGATATTTGCAATAACTTACTCACCGGCTCTCTCTTCGTAGGGAACTTCTATACACTGGTCTCCAGAAAGAGCTTGTTCACAGAGTAAGTTTTCTCTCACAAATAACAGCTTCTCCTGAACCTGTGAGGAAAAAATTCAGATATATGGATGTTCTTACCAAAAATTATCTTAGAATTATTTCCTTGGAAAAATTATTTTTGGCCATATTACATTCTATACCAAGACCCACCCTCCCTGTACTGCTATATTTATTTTAAAAACAACAACAACAAAAAATCCCACAACACACTGTGGTAAAATGCAAGAGTAGTGCCTTTTATTTCATTTTAATCTGAAATCTACTCTTATTGAAGATGCCTATAAAATTTAATTTGCAAACTATAACTTATATCTACAAATTTTAAAGCGGTCTAAAGAATTTTACAACAGATATAGAATTTTCTATTAAATTGCATGGGTTTTTAAAGTTTTATAGATTCCTATTCAAACTCTAGAGAAGACTATTACAAAAATGTTAAAGGGTTTTTACATAAAAAGTGAGATTGTAGAAATTAAATTTCAGTATGTTTTTGATTCTTCAAAGACTTTCTTTTGCATATCATTTGAACATGTGCTAGTCCCTTCCAGCATAAATTCTGGTACCATGGAAAAAAAGAAAAATCTAAGGAAAACACTTTGTGGCACAGATTTTTTTTTTTTTTTTTTTTTTTTTTTTTTTAACTACAGTGATGATCAAGGTCAGTTGGGATAAATGCTGGCTATATGGTTATACAAGTAGCTGAATTGCTGTTACAATGGAAAAGAGTTTGTTACTACAAAGTCATAGTCAATGGAACTAAGCTTATAACTGAGATGACTTATGCTGTTATAATAGCTGAAATGAAAGAAAATTACTGTAGCACATTTGCAACACAAAAGTACACTTTTAAGTGAACAAAACATTGATGATGACATTTTTCAGACAGTAATTTAGTGGGCTCTTTCGTTGTAGTTACGTTACTGACAATGATTTTTTAAAATACAGTAATATTTGGGGAATAAACACACAGCTACACTTTCCACACAGAGCAGAAGGAACAAAAACAAACACAGTGCAACTTCCAGAAAATCTGCACCAGGGTCATGTAAGCACATGTCACTATTATTATAACTTCTTTTTTTTCTTTTTGTCTGGAGCAGCATTAATCCTTGCTAAGGAACTAAAGATTATCAGACAATTTTGCTGACCATTGCTATTGCTTCTAATGTGCACATATCTACTTTAAAAATATTTAATCAGCGTAAGTTCTTTTTCTGCAACCTAATTCTATTGAGAAAATAAGAAGGTTGCACTATATCTATTCTAATCCTAGTCATTTTAACAAACATCTGTCCTGCATGATTTTTGTAGTGTAACAGCTGGCCACATACAGTTACTTTTTCAAATGTCCAGTAGAAATGAAAGCATTTACTCTCCAAAATGCACGTTCGAGTACTGTAAAATCCTGTGAAGAACAAATATTCCTGAAGCAAATCATAGTATAACTTCTACAAGGAAGAAGATGAATGTACTTAAAAAAAACAAACAACACAGTAACCACCCCCACCCTCCCTAAACTCAGTGACAGTTTAGTACAGCTGGAGAGAATATGCATGTTACCCGCTTTTTCAGTTAAAAGAACAGTCCATTGAAAGGCAGTCTATTGAAGTAAATAATAAATGCAGACTTCTGTTTTATTTTAAGCTAACATCTGTCAGACATGAGACATACATCATGTGTATGTACCATGTATATGCACCAACATACACAAGCTGAGATACAACACATTTAAACATCTATATGTATCTGTGCATGTTAATATATGTAGGTAGGTAGACATGTGTATTAGGGTAAGTTCTAAGGGTGACTCCAGAATGTTGTAGCTATAGGTGTTTAAACAAATATTGTCAAGCCTGATGAGCCTTAGAATTTACACAATCAAACTATTTTCTATACTGTAGGAAATAGCTGCTGAATAACAGTACCACAGAATTTTAAAAGAAAAAAAATTCTTTCATGTTATATTTAAAATATTACGAAAATTTTATTTTGCAGCTCACAACAAATCTTTGTTTCAGTGTTCTTCTCTGCTGTACTCATTGCCCCCATCTTTACCTAATTGAGTCTTTTTTCTCTTTCCATCCAAGAAAGGCAGTGCTCCTTTATTTCTTCTCAAGATCTGGCAAACTTTCCATGATAGTTATTCATTAGTTAGGCTACTTGGTGCTGTACTAAACCAGTTGATTGGATGAACAGAACTAATACTTAACGTCTCTGAGAACAGAACAGATAGTTTTTCTAAAATTCAATTTCTCGTTGATTGCAGATTAAAAAGAATTGCAGAGCTGTTGGCTTCCTCAGAAAAGAGGACTGAAGAAAAAGGACAACACCTTTTTGGGATTCACAGAAGGAAGCAGAGGTTTCCTAAGTGAAACCACGGAGAAAAGAAAACCTAAATCTCATTGAGACCAGCTACCATCATTTAGGCAGCCAAAAAAGATGACAAGTATCCTAATACTTTTTAATTTAAGAGTGAGTGGTAGTGATACTTCAAACTTTTTGAAGCAGTAGAAGAGTCTAGAAAGTTAGCCTGTTCGAAAAACTAATCTTGCATCAGTTGACTGCAGGAACTTCAGCCATTAGAAGTACACAAAATGTGGCGAGACATGATGGAACTGTGGGATGTGGCCATTCTGCAGTGCAGTTCAGCCATGCCCAGACAAGACAACTTCCTCACATCCCCAAAGATCTCTTCATCTTCAAAGATGGTATCAAGATTTCATACCCAAAAACCAACAAAGCAAACAAAAAATTGGGGCTTAGGAAAGGGTATCTCTTGGTCACTAACGTTACAAAGTTATTTAGTAGGAACCAGCAAGATTCAGAGAGGATATGACTTGGCGTGTTCGGTCTTTCTAGAATGAAACAGGTACATCTATTAACTTCTGATCAAATCATTTAAAGGAATGAGAAATGAAGGATAAAGGAGAAGATGTATTACATAGGATACCTTGTACAACTTTCAGAAAAAGCAATATTCACAAATTTAAAAGTTATCTGTAACTAGCAAACCTAAAGTGCATTTTCTTTCACAACGAATGAGATGAAGAGGGCTTAAAAATGCAATTTTGCACTTTTTTAGCACTAAACAAATTATTTGGAAGGAACGACAACTTCTAAGCCTGTGAACCTGAATACACCTGATGATACAGGGACCCTGCATACCTGCATAATACTTAAGGAGATTTTATCTTGTATATTCCAAAATTAGCTACAGGACAATTAATGAGTCCGCTGGCCTTCAACATACACTGTCCAACCAATACAAAAAAATAAATCTCCCATGAATGGTATGTGGGAGATAGTTTTAATATCGTTGATCAAGTAATTTGTCACTAGAGGTCTAAGCCCATTCGGACTTTTTTTTCTGTCTTTTATTCTTTTTTCCCCTTACCTACAACACACTCCCAGAAGAGCTAAGACCCTCTCTGTGATTTGAACCGCAGTCATTCATTGACAGTTCATAGGTTACTTCCCCTATTTTACTGAGATGTTGTAAAACATGAGGTGAAGTTTGCAAAAGCACTTGGATGGGAAATCTGGGTGCTTCGCATTCCTTCAAGAAACAAAGTCTGAAAGACAGTCAGTGTATGCTACCTAAAATTACCATAAATTACAAATTTAATAATAAGTTACCATGTAGCAACACATTCATTTTTGTTTGGAAGAAAATCTTTTCAGAAGGAACCAGAATTATACTGAGGTGCATCCAACTGTATCACTGGAGGATAACAGACCTCCACTACGTACAAGGGCATTTGTCATATAATTACCATGTTATTCTCCGACAATTGTCACTGCAGAAGCAGCATACAACCCAATAGGTGTTCAATTGGTTTTGCCTGCATTGTCAATAGTAGGCAAAATACATCACAAATTGCCTAAATGTTCTGACAGAGAGCAATGGCAGGACAGATGTTTAGAAGAGGTTTAAAAATGACAGGAGCTGTTTCAAAAGAGAAACAGCAAAGCTCAGTTTTTAATTATTTTATGTAGCAAGCTGTTAAGACTGTTACAGGGGGAGCAGGGTGTAAATAAAACCTTCCATTTTTAAGCCAACATAGTGTTGGCTATACATCTATAGAAAATAATCTGGCATTTGAGACTAATGCCAATTGAAAAAAGTGAAGAGAAGAAATAAAGAAAATAAGAACAAAAATCTACCTACCTTTGGGCTAGGGGCTCATATATTGCAAAAATTAAGAGTATCCAAAAATCCATGGCTGCTGTCACACATCTGCTCAGCTTAAAACGTGAAATGAGTCAGCAATTTCAACCTAACATGTACTTATCTAGTATCCCTATCACAACCAGCACTAATTAACCTTGCAAAGAAGTAGAAGATACTAATTCAAGTGGAGTGCCATGCTAAAGCAACTCTGCTGCTTCTCCGATAGTATAGTTACAGCCTTAATTGCCTCTGTAAGCCCTAATTGGGTGTACAGACTGAATATTCCAGGGAGAAACATCAACTTCCCTTTCCATTCAGGAACACTACTCTCAGCAAGACTTTGAAGCAGATTAGTACATATATTTGTTCTAGTCATGATGAATACGCTTTCTCAATATTGGAAAGCCTTTTTTCTCTACAAATATTATCTAACAACATTTAGAAGCACTACATTCAACTCAGAGGTTTCTCATAAGTAGTGTATTAATTTTGGGGGGGATGGCGGCAAAGGGGATACACTTTCTAATATAACTTTCTCTTTTGTCCTGGGAGGGAGTAGCTGCAGAGCAAAAATCCCACCATTATCAGAACTGAGTCCCTCACTCCTTCCTTCAGAAGGCCCAAGCTTTGTTGCATCTCCAACATCGTCCACTCTGATAAATTTTCTCATCTTTCAAGAACTACCACAGAGAACAAGAACACATCTCCAGACTCATCTCTACACTCTGAAGAGGTAACATGGTCCCTGTTTCTCCTCTACTGCTTACATTAAAGTCGAATGTAAATTTTATGTTGTGCACCAAAATGCTGAGTCTAATAAAAGCAGCACCTGAGATCACAGATTTGTCACGTGTACAACTTCAGCTCACCCCTGCACCCTGGTGAACCTGTACACAACCTTATTTGATCGACACGTATTGCTGTGAAGCTGTCTACACGACACATCCTGTACTAGAAATACCATCAAATGAAAATTTTAACATACATTTTTAAAATCTTGGACTCAAAACTGGTTTTGACAAGCCCGATTAATATTTATTGTTAAGCACAACAGTATAAATTAACTGACAAGCTTTTACCATTCTGGGTGTACGTGCCCAGGTTTTGGTAGCAGCATGGGGCTGCAGGGGCAGCCTCTGTGAGGAGAGGCTGGGGCTGCCCCACGCTGGACACAGCCGGCTCCAGCCAGTTCTGGCCGGCTCCGTAATGGACCCACCACAGGGCACAGCTGAGCCCAGCAGCAAAGCTGGTGGTCTGGGGGAAAGATGTTTTAGTTTTTGTCTTTGTTTCTCACCATCCATTTTTAATTGACAATAAATTACATCAATTTTCTGCAAGTTCAGTCTGTTTTGCCCGTAACGGTTATTGGTAAGTGATCTCCCTGTCTTTATCTCAACTCACGAGCTTTTTCATCTTGTCTTCTCCCCCTGTCCTGTTGAGGACGGGGAGTGAGAGAGCGGCTGGATGGGCATCTGGCAGCCAGCCACGGACAACCCACCACAGAAAGACAGCAAAACTACTATAAATAAAAAGAATACTGTGCTGTTTCATGGCATCTTCTGGAACAACAGAAATTCACATTTAATCTGCTATTTTTCAGTCAAGCAAAAACTGCATGCAGTTACACACTGCTCTTCTCAGCTACCCTCACTTCTCCTCCACTGTCTGATGAGGACGCTGCTGCCAGAAAAGCCTTTAGGCTGAATTATGGGAGAGAGATTTTTCTCATTCCTACTTTTCTGATTTTTCTCTTTTCTCCCGTCTTTTTATTTTTCCTTCCAATTTTTGGAAAGACAACCTCCCTCAGGTCCCTCCTTCCTTTTTTTTTTTTACCACCTATCTTCTGATTGTTCCTTTTGTTCAATCCATTTCATTCATACCTTCTAAACCCAACTTTTACAGGAATAAAAACCTAAAAACAAAATTCATCAACCTGAACTAACTTAGAAGTTAGCCCTGCTTTGAGCAGGGTATTAGACTAGCTAACCTCCAGAGGTCTCTTCTCAACCTGAATTATTCTCTGATTCTATGATATACATATATACATACTTATGCATATACAGAGCTTCTTTTTGACTAGAGCACGTATTCCACCTCACACTGCAAAATAAATGCAGGTTCATGGCATCCCAATTTCTGCTGGCCCAGAGAATGACCTTGAATTGTTAACATTGGTCTCTGTTGCCCACTCCCAAGCAAGACGCTCTTATTCAGGAGGATTATCAGAATCAGTAATGGCCTTTGCTCCTGCATGGATTTACAGTATTTGCAAGTATAACTTGTGCAGCATTGAGATAGACAGAGTAAACAAGACTATAACAAAGCGGCAATACCAATGAGTTCTGGTTATCAATGTCAAGCTTCAAAAGAGAAATTTCAGTGCTGAAAAGATGAAAATCTGAACAACTGGGACTAAACAGTGTTTCTCATTAGAACAGGAAAAAGTTCAAAGATGTGAAAACTTAGTTATAACGGATATGCTCTTTGCTATTTGTTTTCATGTAGTAAGTTTCTTAAGATAGTGGAAAACTAATTGCTTTCTAACATAAATAAGCACTGTGTGGCATGTTTGAGTATTCACTAAGATTTACACAAAAGCTAGAGAGAAAAAATATTGTGCCTCAGCACATAGCGTGATGGTTAGAGTCTGTCATAATGATAAAAGCTTCTAACCTTGCTGTCAGTTGATGTCTTGCTTGAGGTGGTGACTGGAGTCAAATTCAGTGGAAACCAGTAAGATTAATTCTAGAATGCACAGTTCATTACCTCTCACAGAAAACACCATCAACAGAGTTTAATAACTTGCTTCTAACTGTTTAATTGTGATGTCTCCAATAATAATTATTGATTATGTCAAAAAAATTACATTTTGTGTAAGACTACTGCACAACACATACAGTAACTAAGTGCCAGCTGATACTTTGCCAATTTGATTTATTAAGAGTTATGTATACACAAGTGGCAGCTAATGTGCTGGCTGCCTTCCTGCTATGCCTATTCTATCCTAGTCCCTCCCCTTCAATGTTAATCAGTGAGCAGAGCATAACAAGGAGATAATTACACATTGCTGCTATTTGTGCCAAGAGACTTTATGTAAATATTTTTAATACATTCAGTTACTCTTCTCTGGCTACAGGTTGCATTTTAAGGTAGAAGTTCGGAGAGACGCCCTCTTATGCTTTGTTGTTCACTATTAACTTTTTCAGACCATGTTTAAAATGATACTAAAAAATGCGCAATACACATTTTTAGAACTTATCCTTTAGTTAGCTTAAACCATATAGGAAAATTTCCTTTGTAGGCAGCAAAGTAGTGAAGATACAATAGCTAAAGGAACTTTTAATACTGAGTGACTGAAGTGAATTAAGATATTACATTTTTTGAGGCCAAAATTTGCTCAACTATTCTGTAATTTAAAACAAGGTATATGTGAACTATGATTTTATTTTGTAAATATCCATATGAAAACATGAGTTTTTCGTTCTTCATATAAAACTCAAAAATGAGTCTTTCATTCTTCATTCAAAAAAGCTCACAAACTCTGAGAATAATGCCAAGTTCTCTCAAAGTTAGTGCTATGAAAAACTGTCAGAAAATTAGCATGTACCATTGAAAATGCAGATAAATATGACAATGAGCTTAGCAGGCATAATGTTCATTTGGAGAAGAAGCAATTAACCTAAAAAAAAAAGCATAAACAGGACACTAAAGAGTCAGGCTATTACTAGCAAAGTTGTTTCCTTTCTTCCTCATTTAAATATTAAAAATAAGTTAGGAAGCAAATTAGATTCCAGCTTACAGCTTTTAAAATTATGATAAAAATGTAGTAACTGAAAAAAAATCTCAGAATAATTCATTCTAATTTGTGTCTACCATGAACAACAAAGTCCCTTGGAAGCAGACCTTTATATAAAGTCATTAGAATGTCGCTATTTCGATGGGCAAGGTTTTTAATGAACCAATGGCAGCTCGCTGATAACAATTAGGTGAGATGAAATTAAACCATGCACACTCTTTAGAAGAGCAATGGTGCTCCTGATAACAGAGACTTAATCATTGTGTTACCTAATCGGCCGCCTGTCTGGAATTTACTTCACTGCAGGTTGAAATTTAGTATTAAATGTCCATCAACAACAGTGTGCAAATAAAAATCATGTAAGCAAACTGATTTAATGTCAAACTAATGAGATTGGAAACTCTCCTTAAGGAATTATATTTTAGCCTTTATCAAATAAAGTGCTTAGAGGGGAGAGGGCTTCCCCGAATCTACTGGAGTAGGAGATTTCAGTGGTTAATGAGAGGATCAAGACTAAATGTCAAACTAAATAATATCATAAAATCTTTATTTCTGATGCTTGCCAATTCAGAGTCACCGCTTTCATATACCCTGTTGCAAGTAACAGGTTCATTGGCCAAATTTGAACTTCCAGCAAGAGTAAAACCTCATTTAGCAATGTTCAGACACTAATCTGAAATCCCAGCATACCAAAAAAGCTTAGTGCAATACTTCATCGCAAAACAATTACACAAATGGTCTGAGGAAAGCCAAATTCCTAAATTCACAGTTACTAACAGATTCTTATGGAAGCTATAAGGAATATTTTGAAAAGCTTGAGATATAAAAACATACAAATATATTAATGACCACAGAGATCTATCAATGCTCTGTGCCATGACATAAATTAAATTACTTAAATGATGGCTAACATGAGTTAACCTGTCTGCCTCGTTATGACTGTAACTTTTCCCTAAACTTTCCCTTAATGGGGATCTGCACCTGATCACTGCTCAGGCAAAATACGGAAACTTACAATCATGTTAGGAATTGGACATATTTAGCTTAAGTACTTGTTTTCTTTCTTTGTTTCTAAAGCAACACAGTTCCTTGATATTTTTGGCTGTTTGTTAACTTCAGAAAATCAGTAATTTTTGGAGATTTGACCATCCTTCCAAACACTCAGGATGAAATTTCTGTAATAGGGACCTGCTTGCCATCTTTTGATTTTCCATTTAAAAAAAAAGGCATCTAATCAAAACCCAGAAACAGTGTGATGTGACCTAGCTAAGCCAACACGCCACCCAAGTAGAAAACATGTAACTAGCAAAACTAAAAATTTCAGTTGTTCTGTGTCCACTGTGCTATGGGACACTGCCATAAAGGTAGCACATGCATGTCATACATACATATACGTATATATGTATGTGTGTGCGTATATATATATATGTTACCTTTAACCTAGCTAACCTGTCGTGAAGACAAAAGGTTTTAATTTTATGGGCCTGAAGAGACCTACGATAGTGGATTTAATGCTGAAATCTATGCCACAATGTCTTCATTGTATGTGTTACACAAGCTATCTAGATAAAAGCCAGGTCAGGCATGCTCACGTGCTGATGTGCAGGTATATCCAGAAACCAAACAAGTGCCCTCCAAATGTTTTCACAAGTCTTGGGATCAAATGCAAAGAAACTCTAGTGAACCATTAGAAGTAAGGCTACAGTAATGAGAAATATTTTTTTGATGAGGTGAAGAGCTGACTCCCATCTAGAAGTACGAGGCCTCTCCATCAGTTAAATCTCAATGGGAATTCCAGGAGTTAAGTGGTGCTCAGCTCTCAGGCTATGGTCGACTTCACCAATAATGAGTGATTCCACATGGGTTTCTGCTGCCTGCTACCTCAACTGCAAAAATGGGCAAACATTTGAACATAAACAACCTTATCATTGTACACTACTGCATGCCTACAGCTACAACTCTATTTCTCAATAATTTTTCAGGCCTTCTCATTTACACTTCAGATTTCTTCTAACCAAAGGTACTACGTGGGACATTTTTAAGGATTAACCCTGGATAAGATGGCCTTTAGAAATAAACATTTTCAAGATGATCACTATGGGGGCAGACGATGAAGAAGAAAGGAAGGAAAAATGCAACTTTCAGATTACCTTTAAAAATGCGCAGGAAGTCCAAAAGGATAAAAAAGAGATATTAAAAAATGCTGGGTTTTTGCCCTCTCATGTTTCATCAAGGGATTCTAAATACCATCATGGGAGAAATCAATTTGCAGCAGCTGTGGACAGCCTTAAGGGCTTGAGCAGCTTAATTGGAGAAATGTTTTAAAAGTTAAAAGGCCAGAATCATGTCAAGTACATGAAGCAAAAACTCACAGATGCTTCTAAATGTATTCATTATACAGTATTACAGAGGATAGCATCAATGTAAGAAAAAATGTTCAAAAAGGATCATTAAAAGCTAGTTTTATTGATGAATTCTAATCAAATACCAAAAATATTAATATAAGCATGTGTATTATATTTTAATCTGTTCTAAAAAGTTGTATTAGTAATTTTTAAGAATTATCCTTTAATATGTATTTAATGTATAGAAGCTAGATTTCCAGGTACTTAGAAACATAATAGCCACTTAATTAAAGTCAGGATTGAAATTTAACAGTTCACTGGAACTACTCATCTCCTAATTTAGTTTTCTGCTTTATGTTGAATTTAGTGTTCGTGCAGGGAGACAATCTAACTTTCATGAAAGTTGAAGCCCAAATGCATAGAATATGAATGGGCACAAAACCTCTAGCTTTTAACTTCAGAGCTAGAATGCTTATTTATCCTTTGGCTTAATTGCACACAGAAACAATGGTGCCTTTAAAAGCACCTGTTTGCTGAGTAGCTCAGACCTTCAGGATGAAAATAGCACAGGAGGAAAATAATGTCCAGATAAGAAGCAGCAATTCTACCGCTCACTATTGCCTCCCTTCATTAAACGTGTGCGTTTTACCTTTCCCACCATCATCCCTCAGCGGTGCTGCTTAGGAAGGAGACAACAACGTTCATTACAAGCCCATGACTCCCAAGAAGGAGAGGTTCTTCAGCTACTGCTCTCTCCAGTGAACTATGATCTGAAATGTGGATAAATTAATAATTCAAAGAAAATGCTACTGTTCTGGAACTACTGTAAGCATACTAGAGGTAAAGGAGGTCATGAAAATCTTGATGTTTGGCGCCATTCTCCCACTGTAGCTCAAATCACGTCAATGTAACATTCCAGATTTGCAATGGAGGTAAGTAGCAGAAAAAAACCCCAAAAGATGCTTGTTTACTTTTTGGTAGCGTAAATTTACGGCATCATAGAAAAAACAACAGTTGTGCAACAATGACATAGGTCAGTATATCTGCATCAATATTAGTAATATGCTTTCTGAATAAATACTCTGTTATTTATCACATGGAAAGGTATAACAGAGATTGTTCTAATGATGATTAGATTTATACAATATTTGTAGGCAGTTTGATTGAAAACATTATCAAGGACTTCAGTTCAAAGTGGTGTAAACTGTGATATCCTCATTGGTCTATTTACAGTTTCTCAATCTAGTGTCAAGCACTCTGGTATTACACAGGATTATTTTTTCAGTAATGATTCTAATACTGGCTCCTGTGCTATACTTCTGTGCGTTGAGTGATCCTTGAGGCACCCTTCTGCTGGAGTTACTCTGGAAGCCTGCAGCACTGCGGCTCCTTCCCCAACTCCAAACTGTGACACAGGAAAGCCACCCAAATCCTGTTACCTTCTGGGTCTTCTCCACATCTCCAAGATCTATTGTCATGTGCTTTTGTATAAAAATCAGCATATGATGTTGATACAAACCCAACACAAAAGAACCAATCCCAGTCACTGGAATACAGAGATTGTACCTTTTTAACTAGTAAGGTCAATAAATGTTTTACCTAAGGCCATCTTCAATTCAGGAGCCCATTTCTACTCTGGAAATATATGTTTAATCAGGATTTAAGTATTTGCTTAAGTTCTGTTTTCCCATTGTAGCAAGCCATATTTAAGGTTGATCTCTTTTATCATCTCCCAATCCATCTGCTTGCCAACTTATCTAGTCTCTATCAAAGGCCAGTAATCAAAAGCCTTCGTTGTTCTTTTATGTTGTACAACAAATAGCTCTGAAGCTATCTGTTATAAAAATTATGAACAGTAGTGAAGCTATGACATACAAGTCCTCTACAATAAGAAACTAGAGTTAAAAGATGAATTTGTGTTCTAATTGAACTAATTATGGGGAAAGGAGATTGCAGGAAGCCCAAAACATTGACCTAAATCTCTGTGGAATGCCTTCTGGTAAAGAGAGTCCTCACCTCATGTCAGTAATTATTTCGGAGAACACAGAGCTGAATGTTAGGTAAATATCCAAGTGTCTGCTTGTTTAAAGAAATAGCCAATTAACAATTAAAAAAAAAGTCCTGTTGTGTAGAGCTTCCTGAAGTCCCAGCTTCTTGCACACCTGCTTGCTGGCAGAGCATGGGAAATGGAAAATCCTGAACTTAGGATATGCGCTACTTAGCAACAACTAAAACATCAGAGTGTTATCAACAGTATTCTCACACTAAATCCAAAACACAGCACTGTACCAGCTACTAAGAAGAGAATTAACTCTATCCCAGCCAAAACCAGGACAGGTGGGAATCAGGTGGTGCAGAGCAGCACCACTCCATTATTTTAGAACAGCCGAGGATATCACTTTAAATCCTTATCAATAAATATATAGGCTACATACAATGGACCTGAGCCTCTACTGTGCTACTCCAAGTTTCTGTCCTTGAAATTTCTTCTAAGTAATTATTTTAACAGTGATATGACTAAAGTATCTCAATTATAGCAATGAAACCAATCAGTATTTCCATGCTGTATGTGTACAGTACATACTGATACAGTCTCTCCATAGCTAGTTCCAGTACAAGTCTGAAAGCTGTTCAGAAATTCTCCTTGCTGAGGTGCTACAAAATATATGTAACCTCAGAGCTACAAGGTGCATTTGCTTTTTTGTCTTCTGTTCATAAAATCAGAAAAAAACACCCTCTGCCTTTTGCTTAAAAGATATAACTGGAAACAAATAGTTATGTTTGCAATGCCCATCTTTCTGTATTCAGACTATTAATTGGAGTGCACACTCTTGTCTATTCAGCCTTGACTAAGTTTGTACTCTATCGTTTCCTTAGGCAGTAAGTCCTTTGTATAATTTGCTGGGGGCAGTCCCAAATTTGCAGTCTCTGCTGCTGCAGTCATTTGCAGGTGCTGCCTGATTTCCACCGAAGAAGAGAGTAGCTGTGCTGCACGCACCCTGGACAGTCTGCCTTCTCACTCCCAACACGGACAACTTTCTTCTGTGGACTGGGGCAGCAGCAGCTAGCAGGAAACGTGGGCAGCAGCAGCACTTCCAGAACTGATCGTTTTAACTTACTGGTTGCTATTTTATTTATGTACCTTCAAATTTGTTTTATCGTTTTCATTTTCTACTTATAATACACACAGGAGGAAAATGAGTCAATAAAGTCATATCAAAATAACCTTTCAGGCTTTTCGTAGGTAGATGGGATATTCTGATATGGGAGTCCATTATTTTTCCATTTAGGCATTACAATATCCTTTAACTTACTCCCATTTTCCCTGCCTAATTTGCCATCTCTTAGATGCCAAGAACATGTAGAAATCTCTGAGGGGCGTTTCTCTCATCAGCAGAAAAGGAACATTGGAATAATGACTTTCCGGCATTGGTGGCAACCATTGTATTCTCAGAAGCATAAAATCAGAAATGGAAAAACTCCTAATAGGTCACCTAATCTATCTTTCTGCACAAACTGAGTTCTGCATACTTGAAATATCCTTAATTTCGTTAAAAAGTTGCCTGCTTGGGATTCCATATGCAGATTTCTTTCCAGTAATACAGTCATACGCTCTTCCCCATGTCCCCTTTCAATCTCCAGGAGTTGAAATTCAGAATATATAAGGAATAAAAGACAAAAAGCCCAGAGAGTTGTTACATTAAAACCACCAACTTAGCCTGACATAACCCAGAGTTTTGGGCTCTGTATTAACAGGAAAAAATATTAGACTGGCATAACATTTCTGTGGCAATAATTACTTTCTAAATGTACTGGAATAAAATTAATCTTGATGAAATTCCATCTGATGCCAATGCAGTGACTACTGCCTTTCTAATACACCTCTCTAATTCTCATATCAGGAGGATAAGGTCTTGAAATTCCTGAATAATGAACTTTCTTACACAGTTAGATGACTACCAATATCTAAAGATACACTTTAGCAGTTCCTCTCAGAAAAAAATAATGATCTGTTTGCAAAAGCTAATAGGTCTCTATTTGCTCTCTGCTTAGTTCTGCAACTTTTCAGTTACACTACTACCTTATTTGTGCTACTGTCTTAAGTAGGAACTTAAAATACTAAATGGCCTCTGAACTGGACATCTGTTTAATCAAGCTACGCTATTCAACCAGTTTCACCAGCAGAAGTTGTGACAGAATATCTACCCACATCCATATGGTGTTAGCAAACATCTCTAGACCACGGATCACCAAAAGGTGTTAATATTGTCAAGAGTTTTAGGCAACAGTCTCATGCTACCAGTGGAATAGCTCCTATATTTTAATGTGCCTTGAGGATGAAAGAATGACCTGAGGGTGAAGGAACTAAAAGGCTTATCTTTCACTCAATAGCTGTTCCGTGGATCTGGAGAAAACAGACACCTCACATGTTCAGCTGAGTAGCAAACAGTCACAGATGGATGAGAAGCTGACCTTCTAAAGCATCATTCAGCAGAACTGAATTAGCACAAAGGTATAAATAACCAGCTATTAGTATTGCAGCAGAAGCAGCGATTCTGTCATACTGCAAGGCAAGACAATCAGATTTTATTATTTGTATATAATCACAGTTGCTATGGGGTCGACAGGAGTGAAGAGAGACACATAAATTATAACCTTTTTGCAAAGTAAAATCAAAGTAGTTTTGTGGAAGCGTTTAAAGCAATAAGAGCTCTTCCCAAATGGGGCTTCTTGCATTCGTTTTGACAGCAAGGGAATTTTTTTTCCAGATCGCATAAAAGCAAAAGAGAAAAAGTTTCTGTCATAGCTTAAGCCAGTAGTTTTCTCCTAGAAATGTGTTTACAGTTTTAGTCTCAACAGGGAGGCATGTTTTGCATGTAAATAGCAGGTGGTTATGGAGAGTTACTTTGACAGCTAATGTCTTGAGCTGCCTTGACATCTGTGGTCTAATAGAGTGGCTCTGTAGTAAGTGAAGATTCTGATGAAAGGCAACCAAATTAAGTGGAGTTTTTCATCTCAGTTTCTAGCCGGCTATACTGTGACCATTCAAGGGGGAATGAAGAAATGATTAAAAAGAGATTGCACTCTGGCTCCAGTGGCAACTGACATAAATGAACTTGAAAAGACAAATAAGACAACACTAATTTTTAAGCCACAGTGGTTCTTCTCAGTCAGCATCACTGGAAATTGCATTGCTGAAAGCAGAGGTGGCCTGACTCTTGCCCAGAAAACAAGCAACATCATGCTGTGGTAGAGGGGGAATGTCAAATACACCCCAAAGAGAGGTAATTAAAGTCTTTGTCTTATTTATTCTTCTGTATACAGAATTAATAGCTACAGTGTTCATAATGTCTCCTGGCTCCTGTGCTTGGGCTTAATTCACATCTTCTTTCTGTTTCCTAAATTATAATCTGAAAATTACATTGCTGATCTCAGGAAGGTACATGATTCTCAACAGTAATGTGTCTGTGCCAGAGAACTGAGAAGGCCATAATTTTTCCACGCTGCAGTCGTGGACTTTTCCTTTCCAGATGACGGACCTCCCTGTGCATCTTCTCTTAGAAAAACCTGTGACTTAGGAATCCTACAAAGATGCTTGGGCAGAAGTATAGTATGCTCATCAGTTAAATGTATTCAAGAAGTGTTAGAAGACTCCCTAATCTATAAGGCTCTATAAAACTACATAGAATTTACAACTAACTCATCCATAAAGTCATTTACTTATGTTTGTCTCGTATGCAGATTAGGACAAGGGGTTTTCAGGCATTTCAATGATTCACAGTTCGGCTACCAACCCATTCCAGTCCTTCTGACTGGATCTTTGCATTTAACTGTGTGGCTTTATTGTAAAAACAAATCTTACTCTTCAACAGCACTTGGGGTAGGTTTGCTGCTAGAGCTGCTCAAGACACATTTTGAGCACAAAATACTCCTGAAAAAAGTATAGCTTTTTGGCAAACATGGATTTTTTTTTCCCTCTCAC
Source organism: Gymnogyps californianus (assembly GCF_018139145.2). Classification (NCBI taxonomy): domain Eukaryota; kingdom Metazoa; phylum Chordata; class Aves; order Accipitriformes; family Cathartidae; genus Gymnogyps; species Gymnogyps californianus. The sequence goes on from NC_059479.1 coordinate 5,117,762, forward strand.
GAAAAGGTATTACCAAGATACTGCTGCTACCTGATTTTATGGCAATGTTTCAAAACAGAAAACCAGATGTTTAAGTATTAAATTTTTTCCTCAGAATTTTAGGTATTCTGGACATTACATCCCATACAACTGTGAAATGAAAGGGAGTTCATGGAGCAGCTGCTGTGTTGCAGCACATTGCTCACATTTCCAGGGAACCCTCTCTCCAGATAGCTTGTGAAAGTCCAAAGTGCAAATGTGACTGTCTCCTCATAGATTTGCACATTTCCATGCCACCAGACCCTGCAGTGGTGTGAAATATTCTTTGCAAGAGAAAGAACAGTGTCACTGCTAATCTGTTTTCTCTGAAAAACATCCCAGTTGAATGGGATCAACAGTGAAAGCTGCATTTGAGACATGTAAGATACAACATCAGTCTGCCAAGCTATACACAGAATGACAGTCCTAAATATTCCTTAATTATTCTGATTCTATTTGCCTTCATATTGGTTGTTGGCAAGTGCACTCTATTTTGCCCTATAGTTCTGCTTCAGAGAAAAACTGTGTTTGTCCTGCCTCCACTGTCTGTCAGAAGGATGCCACCATAAACTTGGTGGTCTTACAGGGATCTGTCTTGACAGGTAATCTATTACATGATGCACACTGAGCCTATGTCTGCCTCTTGCCCCGAAACACAGGTAGAACTAGAAACCAGAAAAACATCGTGCTGGCTCCTTCTTTTTTTTCACTGTATATATCTGTCTGCATCAGTTCTGTTATGTCCAGGAGCATTAAGAAGCTATGTACATGTAAGGCTTAGGATCTGTCGGGGAAAGGGAAAGACACTCTGATTAGATCAGACTCGGCAGAAAATTAAAATACTGAAGCTCCATAACCAAATCCTGAAAATCAAATATTGACAAGAAGATAGTCCATAATAATCTCTTAAGTGTTTCTGCTCTGCCAATTATATGCTAAAAATACTAAGAGCCCACATTTCACTCGAGGTAAAATTACCATGCAAGTGACATTTCCTCCTTTTGCATCTCATGACAAGACTTTGACTTAGAAGTCACAAACGATCATAAGAGTTTGCTAAATCCTTGCCATTTCCTTTTTACTCTGCAGCCTTGACATAACATCGTTAGAAATGATACAACTATAAAACCATTGCTCAGCAAAACTAGGTAACCATGTATCTTCCAAAGAGCAAGAATATTCGAATGCAGGGAAACAAACGTGCTTGAAAACATACTCTAACAAGTTTCTATTCTGCTGAGAAATATAGAGATGGCAGGAAAGCTGCATTTGGGAATGCATACAAAGATGATGCAGCCCACATGGTTACACAGAAAGCATTTCTAGGGCCTGATTTCAGTATTGCAATGCACTTCCTCCAAAGATAGCTCTTGCATTGATTCAGATCCTACTATGCACTAACACTATCGCTTTCCATGGACTCTATCGCCCTTCTCATAAATCTGGTAATTGTAAATGTCCTATTCAAATTCCTTCTCCAGAAAATTATATAAACCCATCTGTAATGATAGATTCCAGATCCCATTCTTCCTGAACTGAAATAAACTTGAACACTCCCAAGACAACACATCTCTCTTCATTTTGTAGGAGCAGATGGCCTTCACTTTGGCTTTTTTTTTTTCTTGTTCTCATCAGATCTAAAAAATCTAATCCTTAACAGATCACTGTGATAATACTTTCGTATGCTTTGGTCAAAAACTCGGCTGTAATCTTACATAATTCCTCATGTAATGAATGGTATAGGATGCATATACATTCATGTCTTTCCAAGTCATAGTGCAAGTTATATTTTAACAGCAAAACTAGAATGTCAGTAGCAGAAAGCTGCCAACTTTTTCTCACTCTTTCAAAAACAAAACAAACAAAAAAAAAGCTAGGGGAAAAAACTTCTACAGGGTACACTGAACTTACACCTCAAATCAAAACTAAAATATTCTGATTTATTGTAAATATTATGATTACTCAGAAATACAGACCATACTGACCAGTATCATGCCAAAAGTCTATCACAGTCACCTGAAGTCATTTTAATATTAAAAAACACTAATTGCTGTAGGATACAACGTTCACTGAGAATCTGTAACTTATTGGATTCTTACCATTTTAAATGAAATTTCTCATGAATGATGAAACAAAAAGTGTAATAGCAGAGCTACCAAAAGAATTCTTTGAGATTATAATAACTTAAGGAAAAATACATGTATGTCAGGTGTGTAATATACATCTGAATGCACAGGTGTGACTTATTTATTTCAGGTTAGCCATCTCTCTCTTAATGCAAGTTATCTGTTTAATGAAGGAACAAAGAACAGTATCAGACAGTAGGAAATAAAACAGAAAATACTTACTACATAAGGAATTAACAGCTGTTGGTAATAACTTATTGTGTCTAATCCAGAGTAATTCCTTTGTTAAACTATACTTCCACTTTATTAACCACTGTTTGTCTGTCTTTGTGCCAAACATGCTCAACAAAAACAAATAAAACCAAAAAGTGAATGTTGCAAAGAGCAACGTAAAATACTGAATGAACTTGTCAATACAAGCATATCATTTCTGCAGGGCAAATCAAGACCCAGGTGGTACCAACTCTTCTTTGACATGGACAATAATGTTCAAAAAAAGCAATGATGTGCTTATGTTAAAATCATTTTAGAATTCTGTTTATTCTTAAAAATGGTGTGGAAAAGATAGGATATTGAAAAAGTATAAGGATTTCTTCTTCTAGACTACAACTGCAACTATTTCTCAGTATAACACTGATTTAAAATCATTGCCATCTAGCAGCAAATCACTTACCTGGGAAAGCGAGTAGACTGAATTCAGTCTAGCTCTGAGGGAATAAAAATCTGTATCGGAAAAAATCAGTTCAAACCCACGCTGGACATCTCGTTAGATAGGCTGAGGATTAATGAGGCTAGAAACTAACAGCACTTTGTTCCTAGAAATGGTCACTGTCTGATTACAGGTCAGATACATTGACAAAACAGTATATAAAAATTATATAGGTATTATCCTTGACGTTTCTGTTTCCTGCAGAGGACTTCTGTGCTCAAGTGTAGCAGTCAATAATATTCACATGCAGCTAAAATTAGTCTTAAAGAGGGGTGACAGATTTTATCCTTCATCACTTTTAAGTTTGTTAAGATTAATGAAGCACATTTCCAAACCTGATGATGTATTTACTCTTTACATTAATGTGCCACGTTACTAATAAAGACTGCATATATTTATTGCTATTACTATACACTCTTTTTATAAAACCAAAAAATAATCCTTGACTGAAATAGTTGGTTAACTTAAGGTGTTAACCAACCTTTGAAGTTTTCGCAACTTAGACCTCTGGGGTTTTTTGTTTGTTTGTTTTTTTAACAAAGGGTCATCAGAATATAAGGTAGTTTTAATCACCTCAATGTCATCACTTAATTAATGCTGAATTAAAATGTAGCATCTATTGCCTATCACCCACGTGTGGTATGCGTTCATCATACAGAGTGTACAAGATGAAGAATTTAGTATATGCAATTTTTTTCTGCAGCGCATCCTAGGTATTGCTATTCTCTCTCTTGCCAACAGCCAAAATGAAACACTGAACAGAAGACAGGAACGAGTAACTGAACTGAGGCCAGCCTTCAGGTTTTCACTTCGCATACTTTGCTCTTTCTTGATGTTCCTTATGAAATTAATCTATCTCGCTATCACATCATGTTTAATTAGTATTGACAATGATTCTCTGAAGTCCATTTTAAAATCAGAAGTTTCTAGGATGTATCTCCACATTTTGACTATGTGATCTATATTCCTTTTCCTTTACTCTCTGTCATGGTTGAACCCCAGCCAGCAACTAAGCACCACACAGCCGCTCGCTCACTCCTCCCCGCTCCCAGTGGGATGGGGAGGAGAATCGGGGGGAAAAAAGCAAAACTCGTGATGCAGCAATTGCTCCATGTGGACTTTGTGACAGTGAAAGAATGTTGTTAACAACATCTGAATGAAGCTGTTCCCCCACGAGGCCTGCAGAAAGGAGGCCTTTAGCTGTGCTGGTAGTAACCTTCTGTACAGATTGAAACAGGATCCCTTTTATTCTTTTATTATTACATGTGAGTGCAGCAATCACATAGTAGGACCTTCAGTCCCAACTGGGGGCTTCTACTACTCCGAGACAGATAAAATATGTGATTAGTAATACACACTAGAGCTACGTCAGTACTTCATAAGAAAATGGAAAATACACTCCTGGACAATAAGGACGTACTTCACAATAATTCTACTTAGCATTCAGTTTTTCTTCTCACTTATAAACAACAGCAACAGGACAAAAGATGCCAATTTTGATTGTAAAGCAGCTTAATAATTTTATAAAGGGAGCTGTACTCCTGCTGTACATCACAGCATAATGAATTCCTTTTGAAATGGGAGAAGGAAAGAATAATCCCAGAAGCTCTAACAGATAAGATGAAATGCCATCCTAATGCAATCTGCATCTTGTTCCCGCCATAATAAGTAGCTATTTTTGTTTAGCAAATTGAACGCTGCATTGTTCCCAATAACCGGAATAAGTGTGGACGGGGAAGAATCTGCTTACATGGGAATAATTTTTATGTAATTATTAATGAAGTTGTTTATTGTTCACATTGTCTGTGCAGCCTATAAATGCCTATATTGAACATTCAGCAGAACTTAGACAAACCATTAGTCTAATTTGAATAGTGGGAAGGGATCAAAGAGACCAGAATATAGTTTCAGCAGCTTTCTGAATTTTACTTTAATTCAGTAGAGTCCAACTTACAAATCTCAGGTGATTTGACAGACTGCAAGTCTCTTATGCTTATGTATCTCTATATGACTTCATAAATCCTTCATATGTTTCTGCCCAAAAGTTTAAAACTTATACCTTAGTGACTGCCTTTAGATGAGAGTTATTTATGGCTGTCAGTATTAAAAAAATGGGTTTAGTATGAAAAAAGAGACTCTTTGGCAAGACAGCTGAACTGTGAATGAGTCTTACGGATTCCTCCAAACTCTAACTGATTATAATTTTTCAATGCAATATGGCTATAGGTGTGATATTTGAGGTCTTATGATTCAAAAAATGCTCTACAGTGCTAAGAAATTGAAACATGACTTCAAGATGGGTGCATTTTTTTCTTTTTCTGTATATACTTTTTCCACATAGTGTTTAGTGGTTAGAAATGTAATTATTAAGTCCATATATTAACTGCTTTCAAGACCATATTCTCCACAAAAATAGCTATTGATCATATGACTAAATTAACATTCTTAACAGTAGAAACACTACTTCAGCAGTAGTGGGATGTAAAAAACAACAGTGGGATTATGTGGGGGAGAGAAGCTGCACTATGTAGCTGCTAAAGAAAGCACAGGAGTGCATGGGCCACCAGATGAAGACGTAGGTGAAGATTAGGAATCCTGCAAGGGTCCTAAGATTTTAACAATATGCTGTCAGAAAGAATGATGATGGATGCCATGCCAGAGCTCAAAGAACTAGTAAGCCCAAGATAAACATGAAAGACACTAGAGTTCAAAGCATGGCTGAAAATAGAGGGATTTCAGAAGCAACACCAGTTATAAGTGCTCCCCTTCCACCTATTTTGCAGGGGTTTTATTTGTTTTGTTTTAACCCAGATAAGTTTGCTGATCCAATTCACAACATGACTCCATAAACAGTTGTGTTAGTGTAACTGAGGGAGCACTACGCTGCAGCACAGCACAGAAACGAATGGCTCTGGATGTGATGGGAACTCATGCTGAAGTCATGAGATCGTCAAATGAGGGCTTCTCTTCCACCTCAAGGAAAGTGCAGCGTTGTTTTCATTGCCTGTGACAAGTGTTTGATCCGGAATATAGGGAAGCTGTAGCTTCATCTATAGCTGAAAGGTAATCTGAATTTAAACTCCACCATGAGGACAAAAACCAAAGTTAGGAAAGAAAATTGCCAAGCCAAGTAAAACAATTTGGATTATGACAATAAAGCTTTAACCTGTTAAAAAACTGAAATCGTCTTACTCCCCTGATAGTGAAAATGCAAATGATTCTGTAACAAGCGGAACACAAAGAGCTCCTTGTCTCTTATTTGACTATCACAGAAACTGTACACAGCACTTGAGAGGGTGTGAGTAGTTTCATTCCTTGCTGGTCCTCATAAGGAAACTCGATGCATTATCAAATGGACTTCCAGCCATGGCTCACCAGCAGAAAACCTGTCTTAGAGATCTGCCGTATCTTATACATACATGCACAATTCCTATA